>NC_090922.1:893646804-894271804 GCF_040938575.1 Ambystoma mexicanum
GTAAGGTCCATAGGAAAGTTTTCTACGATCTACCGATTTATGCTTAAAAATACATGGCCGAACCGTAGGGACAATAAAAAAAAAGTCCCGGAACTCATCAATATAACATCCTATTTCCTATTTATCCAAAACTCTGATGACCCCAGAACTAAACTATACAGTGTTGGAGAAAGAGCTTCTGGCCACAAAGAGAGGCTGTAAATAGTGGAGACATCTTTTATTAGTCGTGTGCTTTCCTATTATGGTACAAATGGATCACTGCAACCTTCAAGTATTACAGGTGGCAGGGACTCAGAACAAGCAACATGCACGTTGGGCCCACTTCTCGTCTTCACAACTGCTCTCTACCTTTTTACCAGGAAAGGAAAATGTCATAGCAGGCACTGTTTCCCAAACTCCTGGGGACAATAAGGACTCATTTCAACCCAAGCCCTTACTACCTCATTCAACATTTCTCTTCTATATTTCGGATTTCTTTCCATCACTCTCTCAAGAGACAACAAAGCTATATCCGAATCTTCAAGAGACAATTCATACCTACCAACTATCACAAGAAAATAATCTACTCTTCCGGGGGCCCAAGTTTTTGTACCTTCTTCGTCTCTACGCAAAGAAGTATTATGCATGTATCACGATTCGGTCGTGGCAGTACATCGAGGCATACATGTAACCTTTCAATAGACTGCTTTTATTCTGTTCTAGATCCTTACCATGACAATGAAGGATATTCGAATAAGCACACACTTATCCTGGCCTAGTTATCAGGGCACCGAGCCACACAAAATCTCCCCAGGATCATCAGTTGTTAGAGCAGTAAAACCCACACACTTAAAGGAAATACCACAAGTTTAAGCCCTGATCGCTTCTTATGCCCCATTCCCTGTACCTCATTTCAAAAGTCAGGCTTACAGCAGGTTTTACAACATAAATAATATGTGATGCATATGTAGGGCTATACAAATAATTATTTCAGTTTTGTTGTATTTAAGATATTGTTTCAAAGGCAGTTCCAATTCTGCATAGTTTTTAGGTAGCAGGAGTCATCTGTCAGGCAGATCACAATCTAGGAATGATCAGCATGGACTTGGAAATGCTACACAAACATGAATATCAAAGTGGCTAGAGGTTGCATGAAAGCATTCAAAAAGAAGGGAGACCTTAAGCAACCTCGTATGGTGGATTGTTGGGGTGGACATTAAGTGACCTTTTTTCGTTTGGGATAAACATTCTGATCAGAATGATTTAATCCATTCACACATCCATTACGCTTTGGCTCTATGTCAATGGTGCCATCGTTTTGGCTGTGGCTCCTGTGATACTTCAAAAATCTACGGACACGTACGCTGATTACATGACACAGTGGGGTAATACTTTGTGTCAGCAAAATTAAATGTGAGGCACTGGTCTGTAGACCAAAATAAAATAGAGGTATGTACTCCAGTGAGAACATGTTGGCCAAATAAATGGAGTATGATTACCTCGGCATTTATTTCTTAAATAACCTAAAGTGGACTGAACATGCTTCAAGTCAGCATTTTATACATGTCCTAGGCTAATTGGCCATTTTCGACATATAAACAACTAACCATCGAAATAGATATTGATCTATGTAGGTACACAAGTCCAACTTACTTACTGTGACACTTTATGTAGTCAGCATATTGGTTTATGATTTGGGTTTGACCGTTCTGAGAACTAAGGCTACATATCTAAGTCAGCTTTTAGGAGTGCCACTAATTACATTACATTAAATAACTCATCAATAGATTATGCACTATCTGACAGCCACATTAACAACTAAGCCTCTGCAGAACTGAGTGACTATTTGGTCAAACCACGTTCTGGCACAACATTCTTATTGATCTCAAAAAGGAACGTGTATTCCAGGATTCCATAGACACTGCACATCAAGGAGCCTTTGAGACTATGAACATTTAAAGGATGAGCTTTATGAACAGCAGGTGCAAACATAAAAATCAAAAACGAAAAACAGAGATTAGGATTCTAAAATGTCTAACTATTGGCCTTCAATCTCATAATGGGGATGAATCTTTTAGGAATGATTACTGAGATGTTCTAATAAAAAAAATGGCAGAGTATTTCTGTAAGTAGGACTTTCACTCGTTGGAAACACTTTCCATCTTCTTATTGTTTGACTATGTTAAAATAAAATGAGGCCTACTGGACTCATGCAATTTTTTATTCTGTATTTTGGCAATGGTGCATACCATTACTTCTTCTGGTAACTAATCAGGATAGAGTTACATGCCTTGTAGTTAATATTTTTTGTCAGCGTTGACCAATCAAGCACAGCCAACATTGCCAACGCATCCCCTCAATGTCAATAATTGCATTGATGACTTTCAATTAGAAGCTTTATTTGCACATAATCTGAGAGAATTTAATTGGATTGTTGGGAGAACTTTAAAAATACAGTTTGATCCATTTTATGCAAATGCTCTTTCATAACATTCTATTGCTACCATTGTCACAGAGGGCATAATAATATGCTGGGGATTTTAAGGGCATCATAAGAATTTTATTGTGCAAAGAATGTTTTTCAGAATAGGAAGTGTTGGGTGGTACAACAGTAAGTGGCTGTAGTAGGGCTGCCCATCTCTCTCTTCTCCCTTGGGATTATCCACCTTAACCCAGGCTTCAGTAACACCTAGTTAGTACTACCAACCATAACCCTTACTGTCTGTGATTTTCTTTCTCTAACGATGGCCTCCCTAAGTGCAGGCTATCTTACCTCACTTAAGGACTTTATCCCTTTCCCTAAACTAGGCTGTTTAGTGTTCTACAGGAGATAGGGGAATTGTACTTTGGATTTGCTTGGTTCGAATTGTCTAAGACTCCACACATTCACTCTTACCTTACCCTTCTACTCTGCCTCAGACTTCTCAACTCCTCCCCACTAACCTTCTTTCCTTCCACTGTTTAACGCCATCTTCCTGATGCCTCCAACCTTTGATGGCAACTCATCTTCTCCTCCCACTTTACTACTACCACTTACTAATTCTCCTTTTCTCACCCTACCACTCCTTTCACACAAATACCACTCCTCATCTTACTACTACTACTACTACTACTACTACAATTACTCACCTAAAACTACTACCATTTCTGTCCTCTTATTACTACCACAACTCTCCTCTAACTACTACTACTGCTCTACTCTCACTACCACACTCTCCTCTCACAACTACCACTACTCTGCTCCCACTACTACCACTATTCTCCTCCCACTACTACTACTGTCTACTCACTACAACCACTACTGTCTACTCACTACTGCCACTATTCTTCTCCAACTATTAACACCATTCTCCTGCCACCAGTACCACTAATCTCCTCTCACTACTACCACTACTGAAAGACATTTCTTTCACCTAAAAACATTCTCTCCTTACACTAACTTCCATCCAATTGCCATGCAAACATGCACACTCAATCTGCAGTACCCATGCACTTAAGCAATGCCTCACCTTTCTTCAATAAATGCCCCCATACTCCACGGCTCCTTTACTCCTCCTGCTGGTCTCCTGGTCCACCTCCAATCCATTGATGACCTCACCTGGATAACCCTTCCCTTCCTGTTTCCTGTTTCTCCATTAGATCTTCCTCTTCTTCCTTAGATTGACTGGCTTCCCATAACCAATCTGATTCTTCCTCCTTTCTCCCAGGCATGTAAATGCATGGGAAAGTCTAAAAAGGGATCTCAGTCCCACCCACTTTCCCAGCAAGGGTTACGTGTGTCATTAATGTGGCCCAATGCAATTGGTGTTCTTGTCCTTGTTAGGTGTATTGGAACTGCACACCCCCTGTTGTGAATATTGTCTGTTTAGGCCCTGGCCCTATTGCATCGCCCCAGATGAACTAGGGCATATCACTCCGGTATTACCCAAATTGACCTTTTACAATTGACCTTTTGCACAAATGACCTAATTTTAATGGTCCTAATTAACCTTCGGCACAATTGACCTTTATATTATTTTAGTTATTTTATATATGTATTGGGTTGGTTTTGGATTATAAATGATATAAGGGGATTGGGTGAGGGGTCGTGGGGGTTTTGGATTGGGTAGGGTGTTGCGGGGGGTTCCCCCCACATATATCCCCTAATTGACCTTCTAAATTAGGACAATTCTCCCGAGGTCAATTGTGAAAAGGTCAATTAGTATACAACCATCACTCCAGTGATAGGCTAGAGAGTGACAGGTGGCCTGTTGCTGCATTGCGGCGATTCTGTCAGTACATGTTGCTACTGCTGTGTATTTCCCCTTTGTTGCATATTAGTACATTCTGGAGGGTTGAGCTGTCCTTGTATCAACCTGACTCTTCTGTCTGTGTGTTGAATTGGAGGGCTGTTTGGTCCTTGGTGCTGCTCGCGCTGGATGATCTTGGTTTGATACACTTGAAAGAAATCAGAAATATTCCTGAAAGCATTTTGCTTTTGTGATATGGTGTGAGACATATGGATACCTCACAGAATACAGACAGAAATGCATTTATACTAAAGTTGATTGAATACCCGGCATTGCCTGTGTCCTGATCAAATGTTATCTTGAAATTTGTTTCATGTAATGAAAACAACGTTACTCTCTAAACACTTTACTCACAATCTAATTAGCAAAGTGTTCAAAATAATGGAAAAACATTTTGAGAGAAAATCAGTTCTGTCGAACTGTCAAAACAAAAGAAGGGAGGCCACGATATGACCAACATTTGTAAAACATTTTTGCCTTTTTAGAAGCAATATCACAAGCTCCAATTGTCCTTTTGCTTAATGGAAAGGGGTGGAAATGTGATAAATCTCAGTTGTTCCAATCCGGATAAAAAAAGTGCAATTCAGTCTTCAAATGCTCAGTATGACATCAACCAATCACATCCATAAATGTACATATGAATTGGGGATGCAGACCGCCTGCAAATTCAATAGGCAAAACATCCTGGTAGATTTTTGAAATACTGGGCAGATTTTCACAAATCCAAGTAAATGTGGATTTTGAACCAGGCAACAACAGCTGATGAAACCTTTGTGTAACTATGTCTACTAGTTTCTGCTGTAGGTAAGAAAAAAATGCTCTGATGCAATTTGAATGTATTTTACATCCTTCGGAGCTACACCTAAAATGTTGCTCGCCTACATGGCGCTTTCTGAAATTTTAGAAAGAAATTCAGATTATGATCAATATTTTTTGTGACGGTTGCATGCTGTTAACATAACTGAAGTATGAAGATGATATAGGATTGTTTGAATGTCTGTCGATAACATGAGTGTATGCATCAGTTTCCAGTTAGAAATGCTTGGGCTATTGTTTGTAGCATCATGTATAATATGAAAGTCTGCAATAGTTGTATAAAAGCCAGTAAATTGATGTATTAGTCAAGTTGGGACATCACTTTGTTTTTTTTTTTTTTGTAAAGTACCAGATACAGCAAGGAGCTGCTTAAGAGACTAAAAAGGGTAAATGAGGACATTATAGAGTGAGGAGAGAGTGGGAGCTTTTAAATAATGGAGGCACGGTATAAGACAATCAAAGCAAACCAGTTGATAGTAATCATGGAGTCCCAAAGTTCAAATTTGAGGAGAAATTATAGAACGTTTGGGAAACCAAATGTTGATGGGCTCAGGGCCGGAACCCTTTCAGACTAGTGCCATAGACGTTTTTACAACAAGGCCGACTAGGCCCAGGCCTAGGGTGGAAGATTTCCAGAGGCGCAGCATTTTATTGCAGTTTATTTTTAATTTAGTGGTTGTCATTTTTTAGTCTGGCTGATCCACAGCAATAATGAACTGTTAGCAGTCATTTCAATCAGACAGCTAAAGATTTTATTGACAAACTTGTATATATGCTTGATATTTACAAAAATATTATTGTTAGGGTGATTTTTGTTTAAAAAAGAAAAAGAAAAAAAGGAAAGGCGTACCAAACGCAGAGTGGTTAAGGTATTTAGTCATTTATTCATAAAACTCCCACAGACATATATGACCGATATAAAGCTCTTTGATCATTCTTATCTTCCCAAAATGCTCTTTAATATGCAAAACAGACAAAAGCTCATTGGTCTTCTTGGTGCCAATTCACATTATCTTTGGAATTCTAATTAATACACATGTATATTGCAATTGTAGTTGTTTATTTGTAAAGCACATATACACAAGTGAAGTGCTTCAAAGCACTTCAAGGGGGTAAGGGAACAACGGAGTATAGACATCATGCTTAGGCCTTGAAGATTCCGAATGAGCAAACCAAACAAAATAACTAGCATACTAGGCCAGAGCCATTTCTGCTACTGCAGGTGCATGACAGGAAGGAATGAGAGAAGGGGGGAAAAGGAAAAGAGCATACAGTCAATAAACTACTGTCAAATGGTGCAAGTGCATGACAAAGTGTGGGGATAGAAGGCAGAGGCAAGGGAAAAGGACATACAGAGAACTACTGTACTAGGCCTGGCGACATTCAGAATGATTGGTGGTTGGTCATCAATCACTATTGTGTCTACGCATGAATATTTCAGGCACAACCTAGGGAGGGGAGACAGAGGGACAGCAGGACAGACAACGTGCTAGGCCTTTTACATTCAAGGTCGTGCAAGTGTGTAGACAGGAAGTGCAAGGGAGGGGGAAGGGAAAAGTGCATCCAGTCCTGCAGGGGCCTGGGTTAAGAGCAGAGTGGTCGCCCCTCTCATGGAACGTATTACGAGTGCAGTAGTGCCAAGCAGAGTGCAGAGGACCGGGGGCAAGTGCATGAAAGGTGGGGGAGCCTTGGACCTTTGAGATTCTGGAGGTTCACCAGGTGACCCATCAGTAAACTAAGTAGTTGGGGAGGGGAGAGGAGGAGGGAAGCAGGAGTGAAGAGAAAGGAGGTTATCAGGGGAGAGGGAGAGAGAAAGAGGAAGAGAAAAGGACGGTCTTGGGGCATTTCAGGAACTTAAGGAGGTCCGGCTGAAGACAAAGAAAGGCAGGGAGGATGTTCCAGAGGGAGTGACCTACAGTGGATAAGGATCTCCCTCCACATCTCTGTTTGGAAAAACAGTTTTCCCGCATAGAGTTGGAGGAGGCAGAGTGGAGGGCTCTAGAAGGAGAGTATTTAGGAAGAGAGCATTGTAGATAGTACGGGCCCTGGCCCCAGAAAGTCTTGTGGATCATGCAGAGGGATTTGAACTTGATCCTTGCAGTCACAGGCAGCCAATGGAGGGATTTCAGTGCCAGAGAGATGTGGTCCCTGGACTTGAGTCCAAGGATAAGTCTTGCAGTTCTGTTCTGGATAAGGTGAAGAGGTCGGAGAGTAGAAGTAGGAAGATTGAGAAAGACTGTTACAGTAGTCCAGTCTGGAGTGAAAAGAGCTCTGTAGATGGTGAGCCTCTGGGGGAAGGTGAGAACAGGTAGAATGCCTCTGAGGAGGTGCAGCTCATGATGGGACTTTTTGGAGATGTCTCAGATGTGAGAAGAGAAGGAGAGAGACAGTTGAAGATGACCACCATATTTTTTTCCTCACTGGTGGTTGAGGAAGCAGGACCAAGGGAGGCCGGCCAGAGTGAAAGTGGGAAAGCAGGAGCAGGGGTCCCAATGAGGATGATCTCTGTCTTATTGGCATTAAGGCAGAGATCATTAGCAGCACACCAGGGCTGAATTCTGGACAGACGTTCAGGAATGAGCGAGGAGGAGGAAGAGGCAGAGGGTAGCCTGAAGGAGAGCTGTGTGTCATCCGCATAACACTGAAAGTTGGAGGTGAAGGCAGAGATATTGTGGGCCAAAGGCGCTATGTAGACATTAAAAAACAAGGGGAAAGATTAGATCCCTGTGGGAGACCACAGGTAGAGAAAGTAATAGCGGAGACAAAGCACCCAAGATCCACCTGGGAAGGATGGAAAGGATGCTAGCCATGTCAGGGCCTGATATGTGATGCCCAGGTTATCTCAGAGACAGGAGATCAGTTTGTTGTGGTTTACCATATCAAAAGCAGAGGAGAGGTCAAGAAGAATGAGGACAGAGGGAGAGGTGGAGTTAAGGTTTGAGAGCAGGTCTTGATGGGTGTTCAGAAGAGCCGTTTCTGTGCCTCTGGATGCTCTAAAGCCAGGCTGATGGTCATGGAGACAACCAAAAGATTCAGTGTGGAGGGTAAGCTGAGAGATAGCCAACTTCTCCAGGAGTTTGCCAAAGAAAGGAGTGATAGAGATGGGGCGATAGTTTGCTGGAATAGAAGGGTTGGCAGAGGGTTTTTTGAGCAGAGGGTGCCCAAGAGAATACTTGAGAGAAGTGGGGAAATCTCCAGTGGTAATGGGGAGGTTGCAGAGGTCTAACAAGGCTGGAACTAGGGAGTCAATGTTGTCCTTGATAGTTTTGGAGGAGGCTTTTATTGACCGAACTTCATACCTCCTCAGCTGTGACAGGGGAGAGGGAGGAGAGAAGAGAGGGTGTGGTGGGGGTGGCCAAGGGGGGCCCAAAGGATGATGGTGCATGAGTGTGTGCGGAGGAGAGAGAGGACAGAATGTCCTGTGTTTTGGCAGTGAAGTGTGCAGCCAGGGATGTGCAAAGGGCCTGGGTCCATACAATAGAGGATAAGGCTGCAGAAGGGATGGCCCGTTCCTTGCAGACTTTGAAAAGTTTGGCTGTGTTGCTGGATGCCACAGAGATGCAGGCATGAATATAGACTCTTTTCTTGGACTGGATGCAGCGTCTACATTGTCTTTGCAGAAGGCGGCAGGCCAGCTTGTCAGAGGGTGTGCCTGAAGATCCCTATTTCCGTTCCGCTGCTCTGCACTTGTATTTAATGTCAGCCAAGTCAAAGTTGTACCAATAGTTGCACTTTTTGGCATACTTCAGTCAGACCCTCATGACAGGGGCAAGGATGTTGAGAGTATTGGAGATGGAAAGGTGAAAGTTAGAGAGTGCTGTGTCAGAGTGGGATTAAGCCCCAAGAGTAGGAAGAGGAGAGTAGGTGGAGGCAAAGGCATCCACTGACACTTTTCTCATGGGTCGGGTGACCTTGAAGGTGGGAGGCAGTGCAGGGTGTGCCAGTGCTAAAGGAGAAGAAAGCTTCAAGTGAGAGGAGAGAAGAGAGTGATCAGTCCATGAGAGTGAGGTAGTGAGACGGACAGATAGAGGGATGTCTGTGGAGATGAGAGCATCCAAAGTGTGCCCAGCAGTCTGCGTCAGAACAGAGGGTAGAATGGAGAGAGAGAGAGAGAGAGAGAGAGAGAGAGAGTCGCATAGTTTGCGGAAAGCTCCTGAAGAGTCTGGAGAGTCAAGATGGATGTTAAGATCCCCCAGCAGGACTAATTGGGAGGAAGAGGAAAGGAGAAAAGATACCAGGTCCGCCCATTCTGAGAGGAAGAGGGTGGACGGGCCCGGCCGCCGATAGAAGGTGGCCAGAGTTGTGTTAAGCAATCACTTTTATATTCAAATACACTACATTGTTTTTTTAAATCACTGCAAAAATGAGGGTTTTCTCTTCAGAAAAGTAATGATTATGAATGATGCATCATTTCATTTTACAAAACTAAATGTATGCCTATGATTAAGTCAAATACAGAGTTCCCACAGGTGGCAATACAATGATGTTCAGAAGCAAGCACTCATTTCCCTCCCCGGCCCCCAATTTCAGAAGTCTGTGGCTAAAACCTATGAAAGGATACCCAAAGCCTTAGAAGGGTGAGAACTAAAACTGTGTGCGGAGGTACACCCTGTTTCACACCTGTAAAGGTGCCATAAAGATATCCATTCAGCCACAGTTAATTGTATTCGAAAATTCTATAAGATGTGCCTGTACCACTTGCATATATTTCATATGTAAACGTTACCATTTGACAAGACTGGTTGTAGACATTTAGTTATGTTGCAGTAATATTACAGACCAGTCTAGCTACTTCTCATAGAGTGACAGCAGGACATTTATGAGAGAAACCAGATATTAGCATTGAAGCCAAAATTCCTCAATCCAACCTTCTCTCTCTTGGGTCCAGTTGGCAGCCAGCTTCTGTTCTTATCGGTTCCTCTAAAAGACTCTTTTCGGACCTAGCCAAAAGTAGACAATTAGCCGTAACAATTACCTTTAGTGCACTCAACTGTAGAACACACTGCCTTCTCCAAATCTTGGGCAGCAGAGATCTGAAAACACTATTTCAGCTAACCAGGGCTGTCACGAGGGTGGATGCAGGGGGGGGCAAACTGCCCCAGGCCTCGCGCTCAGGGGGGGCCTCACAGCCACTTGGGGCAGGGTGAGATTTTGAGTGCGAGGTCATATGCTATTTGAAGATTTGCTTCTGCAGCAGCAGCAGAAAAAATAGAAGTTTAAAGATGTCTACATGCAAGTGCAACACACACCGCATGGGGTGGGGGTGAGAGCGGGGGGGGGGTCATGGCCCACAGGGATAGAGTGGGTACTGGGCAGGTGGCGCCGGAGTGACTGTACAATGTAACAGTCTCCCGGCGCCCCGCCATGATTTCACGTGATGTTACCAACCAATGGCCCACGGCGCCATAAGAACTTCTGAAAGGCAAAAGCCAACCAAGCAACCAAGCCAGTTACTTCTCGCTCACATTGGACCCAGCAGACACGCAGGCGGTGGAGACTGACAAAGTTGTGACTTCGGTGCGGTGAGGACCAGGACTCTGGAGCGGATACCCTCTGGAGTGGACTAGCGCCACGTTGTATTTGTGTGCCGAATTTGTGACCTGGTCCTCGTGGACGAGCACAGCAGCATCTACAGACAGTGCTGAGGACGTCAAGTACATCAGCAGGTAAGGTGCCCCTACCTATTCCTCTCAGAACTACTCAGCTACTTAGTACTTGGGCACATCACACATGTTTGCAATCTTGCAGCTTTTATTAACCCATTTGGAAGGTCGGCAAGGTCAGCCATTGCAATAGCAATATTCTTCCCTTTGCAATTCCCCTCAATTAACATTGCAACTGGTCTTTAGAGGAAATGCTAAATTAACATTATCCAGAGCTGCAGACGTGGCCGAAGGGAGACAATGCAAGGAGGATATGGGATTGTGTTCAGGAGGAACGTGGAATTGAGCCTGCAAGGCAAGCAGCTCTTTCAGTGCATGCAGTAGCCTCTTCTGTCTTCTAGAGTGAAACGGTGGGACCAGATATACACACAACTTCCAGGTAACTGGTTGGAATTTTGGTGGTGTCAGGGGAAGGACGGCTGGTGTGCACACTCTTTAAATAACTGAAGTCTAGAATTATTGTAGTGTACTGACAAAGTTTTAACTTGTGGTTGAATGGGCTTTGTATAAGCGGAATATGTTATTTGGGCACTATATTTTAATTTTTATGTTTGCATTTTCAGTTTTCATAGACTTCACCTTTTATAGGTAGCAAACCTAATTCCCTGTTAATAAAAAAGGGGTTGTTTTTGGTGTGAGGTCTGTATGGCCGTTTGTGTCTCAGGATGTAAACGTGTTAGGGGGTATATTTTTCCAGAATAGGGTGTGAAAGGTCCGTTTCTACATGCATGTTTCATTTTTGCATGTGTTTGGCTATTTCCAGCTATTTTGCGCCTCTGCCCCAGGGGACACCAGACATGGCCAGTGGGTGTGAAGATTGGCCTGGCCGCCAAATAGAGGTTGGGGGAAAGATGAGTAGAAGTGTGGCGGTGGCAAGGGGAACATAGTTGCGTTTAGCCACTGTTTTGAACATGTCAGCCCTTTCAGTTAAAGAAATACCACAGCCCTGCCAACCTGACAACTGTGGCCCCAAACTGACAGGTTTTAGTCCCTGCTTGCTGGTGTGAATGAAACGCCATGCATATGAATATTGCGTGGGTGTTGGCAACCTTTGTCTGCACAGTTTAGGCCATTCTGTGTTGGTATGTGTGAGTTTTGGCAGGACGGTGCCAGCTGCTGTACGGCTTGCAGGGTCATTAATGGCTTTTGCTGTGGTGATCTTCAAAGAGTATGGTGGTTGGCTCTCTCTGATGTGATTGATGGAGGGCTAGGGTAGGGGGGTTGATCTCCATGAGAGATGTCCTGGTGCAGTGTGGTTCTGGCAAATGTGAGTGAAGCCGACTTGGGCACTTGATGACAAGTAAGTTTATCTTAAAAGCAATAGCCCTTTGCCTCTGCTCTTGGTATAATGTGGTTTTGGGAGCCTTTAAGAAAAATACTTGGGGCTTTGCTCACTTCCTCATTGGCTCGCAAAGTTTGATTGTATTTTATTGCGACACATTTAAAAGAATATAGTGTCTGCTATATAAAAAATGGTTGCTATATGTTGCGCCTCCTCCCATGCCCATCACCCAACGCCCCACCTTTTCTTTCAACTTCTGTGTAAATGTTTGCATGGTAAAATGGTGAGCATTTTTAGCACTCTCCCTCCACATCCGGGCACATATGTAATTGTGCTAATCACAATGCGTGACATCAGAGGTCTTCAACAATCTACTGTGGCCTGTGGTGGGATTTTCAGTCACAACCCTCTATGACCTGTTGCTGAGGGGTGTGGAAAATTAACTCTCATCCGTTAATGTTGTATGACAGGAGGCGCCTTCCAGTTTAGTTGTGATTTAACGTTGGCATGGCATTATAAGGCTATGCGCTGTCATGCGGACAAGGGGCAAGTCAAGGGGCCAGGAGCTGGTACCACCTGCAGTTTAAATCTGGACCCAGGGTTGGTATGGGGAGAGTCCCTTTGTAACCCGCCTTCCCGTATGGGCAGGAGTCTGGGGAACACAAAGTGATTCCCAATCTCAAAACAGTTGGTAGGTTCCAGCGCCTTGTGAAGATCTACCTCAGAACAACATACAGGAAGAACCGCTCTTCATTGTCAAGAACATGCAGGCACAAAGACCCCCAATGATTTCCCTTACGGGGGAAGACTCTGCAAGACAGGAGAAAAGGAGAACCAATTTAATGCTACAAAACCTATCAATTTGAAAGTGTTGACAACCTTAACTCGGAAGTCCCCCTTGATGTCATACATTATGTCAGCTATGATGTCATTGCTGATGCCATCTGTGATGCCATCTTTGTGCTCAGGGGCTGATGAACCCTGACAGTCACTGCCTTCAATTAGCAAGGAGAGTGCAAAACCAGATAGCCAGCATAGCACCTGCACACATGCCCACTTGTTTATGGTGCCACTGTCCAAGTGCAAAAAATGAAGGGGCCTCACCAAATATTTTGCCCCGGGCCTCACCTCACCCTGTGACAGCCCTGCAGCTAACATAACATAGAAGATGACAGGCTTGAATTAATAGAGAGAAAGCAATACGCGTCTAATCCCTTCAACCTTTAAAACGTCCTGATATTGTTATGGGGCAAAATGGGGGCCAAAATGGAGGTGAAGGGGCATCGTTTGGACACTGCAGACTGTTTGTTGAAGGGGCGGAATCAGTTGAAGGTGCAGAGGCTGGCAGAGGTGGAGTAAAGATGGGGGCACATAGAATTATTTGGGCTAAAGCAGCAGAAAACCTAAATGTGCCACTGACTAGTGCAGGCAGAAATACGTGGAGGGAGCAAGCAGGGATGGGGTGTTTGGGTGCTTGTCTCAAAATGTGCAGTTGTTGAGGCATAGCACTCCCAACTGCCTGGTACTGGTGACTGGGACACATAGTTTAAAAAAAATAAAAAGTGTATTTTACCTAGCTGGGATGTGTATCTTCCAGCTCTGTTCTGGACAAATTACAGTTTTAGGAATTGTGTAGTATGTTTATGTACAAGGTAATTCGGAGGTACAATTTGGAAAGGACTATTGCTTGCGGAATTTTACCTTATGTCAAAACTAGAGGAAAGGTAAGATTTTCACAAGCATGTGTACCTACCTTTGAGTGGGTATTTTTCATCATGCTTTAATAATTGAGGTGAATTATCATTTCTAAATCAAATGTCAGACCGTTTACTAGAATTGGTACAGGCATCAGAGATTTGGCCTGAGTAAAAGCTAGAAATGGGTATGGTGGTCCTCTCTATATAAATCTTTGATTTGCTACCTTAGAGACTAAGGTCACTTGGGTTATTCAGTGTTTGATCTTTTGGTGTAACCCAGTAGTATTGAGTTTGTTAATCTTGTGTTTTTATAATTGGATCTGCAGCTGAAAAATCATATTCAGGTTTAATAAGAAAACAAAATCACTACACAACTGCAATTCGTTGGGCCCAGCTATTAAGTTCATGTTCTTCTGAATTGTCATTGGCAATTCACAGTCTTTAGTTGATAGAATTATTTTGTTTCAAGGCATGTTCATTATTCTGACTACTACTTATTTTTAATACATTGCAAATTGTGTTTCAATGTTTTTTTTTTCCCCAGCCTTGACAGATGTACACGTATTACTACATATGAACCTTTGGATGATATTTTGCACGAAACCATCTGAAAGTGATGGTGTGATGATGTATTGTAAAGGATATGTGTGGGAGTGAGGGGTCGTGTGGGCCCCCCGCCATACATTCAGTACAGCCTGGACCACTTGCTCTTCCAATGGTGGGGGACGCCTCCATTGCCCTTATGTTAACATGAGCCTTATGCTGGCATTGACATAGATGGGGCTGTTGCAAGATGCACTTGGCATCCATTTTGTACACCCTCGACTCCATCTTTTTGGACTAGGCCTCACTGCGATAATACAAAAAGGCTACCCTCCCCTGTGCAGTGCTGCGCATATCGCGCACAGAGCCCTCACCCTTTCTCACTGTGTCTGAAAGCTTCCCAGCTCTATTCTCATGCTCGAGCCGGAGGCAACTGCAACAACAACAAATGTAACATCTCGCTTTTCCTATGAGATCCCTGTCCCGTGTGTGAACCGGCCATGAGCCAGGCCTTGTAGCTCATCCATCTCCACAAACCTGCCCATGCCCCCTCACCCTCGCTGTTGGAAAATTACTGCCAGTATAACCCTATGTCCCTGCAAGGTATTCTGTTGATGTACCAGATATGTGACCCTGCCATGAAGCCCACCCCAGCGTGCCCTTAGCTAAAATCAGACCTCTGTCACTGTATATTGCTCTTAGTAACTAACAAATGTCAACTTGCCCCCAGCCTCTATGATAAGTCCAGACCCACCCCACAGTTGATGTTATCATACTGGTCAAGACCCTTACCCTGGTACCCCATATAAGTCCCAATAAGTAATGGTGCCATTACATGAATACAATTTATAGGTTTATGATGATTTAGGAGTGGTAATTACAATTTTTTAGTGCATGTTTGATGGTAGTGTATTATGTTAGCTTATTTAGCGGCCACCCTGCCTCACAGCGACCTGAACCTCACCCCGCCTGGACACAGACAGATGGACCTCGTGACGCTCACCCTCCCGCCAACCAAGCAGCCAACCACAGAGGAGCAGCATGTGGGATGTTTCAACCCACTCATCCAAGTCCTGCAACATCATTGAACATCGCGGGCAGCAGAAACATTAGAGTGGCCACCGGAAAGCATGCTGCTTGCCAGAAATCATCCAAAAATGCACAGTAGAAATTTGAAGAATAGGCTGCCACCCACTTTTGCCTATATTAGTGAGCACAGGAGGTCACTGCCTAAAACCACCATTGGGCTACACACACAGTAGCCTGAAACCATTAGGGAATACCAATACTGATTGCTAAAAGCAACCCAGAGCTGTGGGGAATTCATTTTTTTATGTCAAAAATTGCTAAAATTAGGGCTCACCAAAACCACTAAAAAAGATCCCACCACTGTGTTGGGGGGTCAACATCATTCTCCCGCAAGAATCTATGAATCTGAGATCCACAGAAGTGCATCTATATTTGAACAAAGTATATTTTGAGGATTGCTTACTGGTAAGGCAGCTGTCAAAAATTGGTGCAATACCGGTGCTTGACACTGACCGGCGCTAACGATCTAAATTCTGACAGGAGACCTGTATTTCTGAAGCTAAACAGGAACCTGAGTTAGCTGAGACTTCAAAAGGCTGGCTGTTCATGGGAAGCTTTCACACCTAGCCTTCTCAGCAACAGCACAGGAAATCACATCGTCCTGTTGATTAAGAGGGAGGAGAATTTCCCTGCAGCCTGGAGAAAAAAGACAAAGGATTCTTTCAGGCTGAATAGGATATGGTGATTTCAGTGTGCCTGAACAACACTGCTCTGGGGGAAGGCAAGACATCTGATCTCTGAGTCAAGCCAAGTTTCTAGGGGCGGAGACAAACGACTGTGGATTCAGAGAGTCCAGCAAATATATGTTTTATGAGAATACTGATAACTAGTTATACCAAGCGGACAAAAATGTACAATTTGGGGATTCTTAATATGAAAAATGCGCCCACAATTTGAGACTAAGCTGGACGCTGTGGGTTGTTCTGAGGCCAAGCCCCGTAATTATTAATATTGCAGACACAGTGTTTATGCTAGAAAAATGAAAACTTGCTGTCATATGCCCACAGAGGGTGTGTACCTCCGTGTAAGATTTGATGCAAAAACCAATATTGCAAAACCCATCAAAAGTACAAAATGTTGTCATTTCTGAACCCAAGCTCGTAGAAACATGTGACCTGAACCGAACTGTACATTAAGCAATTTGTCATGCAATTTAGGTAATATTAACAAGTGGGGTATATTGTAAATATGTGTTTTATGAAAAAGAAGATATGCTGTATGGACACAAAGGGGAGTGTCCTTTCCTTGAGCCATAAAGATGATACCTGATGACTCATTCTGACTCACAACCCCGTTCTCCAGTAAGAGGACAGAAAATCCTTTAACCTATCAGGATCCTCAGTGGGTTGGGCATAGAAAGTCAGCCTCCACACACCCTTTGAGAACACATAAAAAGAGACTGCTGAGACCCAGATAGGGACACTAATTTTTCCACTACTCATCGATTCCTGCGCAACACGCTGCCCAACCATATCCAGACAAAATCTCCAGACTCCTGAGGCTCCAGAACTTAGACTCCAGTTAGACTCCAGAACCAAACTTTAGAACTAAACTGTAGAACCTTGGAGAAAAGGGGCCTAACCAGAAAAGCTGAACTCTTTTCAGATCCCCCGGAATCCAGCAACCTTACCAAACTATTCAACAGCCGGGTGAGCTGTTTGATTCTGGCTAGAACCCTGTGCCAGAACCATATCCAGACCCAGAAAGCAGAGCTGTACCCAGAACCCGGCAGTCCCAGACCAGACAGCTGTGCAGTGCCGATAGCAGACCAGAGGCCCGCTGTGAGCAGAACCAGTGCTAGAGACCGTCCCATGGCAAGAGAACCGCAGCCCAAACCTGACCAGATCTGTGACGAGGTCCATTCCCTTCCAAAACTAGGAGTGAGTATCTAGAACTGTCGAGAACCCATCTCTTAGTTTAAAGTAATCTTATTCAAACCATTTCAACCTGCCCAGAACTGCATAGAAATTGTGTGTCCATTCTGTGATTTCAAAGCGGTAAAAGTGTCATCTGTCATTCTGAAATCTTGACTTCATTTCTGAAAATCTACCTCCACAAAAACATCCGTATCTTTTGAACCGACCTTCCAACTCCTTATAGTTTTTCCGTAATCGCGGTTTACGCACTCGGAAAAAAGTGCCGCGAATTGCAATTTGGCTCAATTTAACCACTTGTAAAAATAGCTACTTCTTGCTTTCCACTGCTGAAATTCGTTTTCACTCTGATTATCATCCATGAATCATTGCTAGTGTTGACCTGAACTAATTCAAAGTAGCTGTCACCTACCCTGAATCTCCTATAGGGAATTACAATCATTTTTAGCATATTTTTCACTTCATTGCAATCACATTTAAAAGTATTTGTCCTGTGTTTTAAAATCATTCCTGTTTCTCTAATCTTGCTGGGGGGAACAGGAACTGAACTGTTTCTGATTGTATTCCTGAAAACCTGTGAGCCCTCATTTCCATCTCTTCAGATTGCATAGGGGGGGAGTGAGTTATCACAAGGGAAAAAGTGATCATATTATCTCTTGTTGAATCCATATCGAGTTTTATTTCTGTGCCTGCATTCTTTCCATCTTGCATTTCATTGAACCGTAAAAGTATTCTCTGCTACTTTATCCTTCCTA
Source organism: Ambystoma mexicanum (assembly GCF_040938575.1). Classification (NCBI taxonomy): domain Eukaryota; kingdom Metazoa; phylum Chordata; class Amphibia; order Caudata; family Ambystomatidae; genus Ambystoma; species Ambystoma mexicanum. The sequence continues at coordinate 893,664,792 of NC_090922.1, forward strand.
TTCCTACTCCTTTCTGATTAAAGAGTCGTCGCTATTGTAATATTACCCAATACTGATCACTGTTCATATTCATAAGTGTGCTATCAAATATTAATTTATTCATAAAAGTGTGATATATATATTGTTTACTTTTTCCAATAAACCTTTCAATTTGCAAAAGAAACCTACTTCTTGGCTCAGTGGGGTCAGGGGGATTCAAAGAGAGGGGCGTTATATAAGGGTTTATCATCCAGATTTAAGAACTTGACATAAAAATATATGAATAAGGCCTTCCATTGGGCATCCCAGACTAGGCATTGACTTAGTTGGAGTGCTTGATTGAAGTCACTTACAAGCACCTATATGTGCCTATACAACGCAAGCTTGTGTCCAATCATAATGAACTTTGCAACATTCAGGTATGACATCATTTATGACGCTTTCTGCCCTTATAATCAATTGTAAGTGTATTGTTTGCCAGAGCGCTCTCGGGCAGCAGAGTTCTCTGGAAGCCAATTCTTTATAAAGAAAGACTAAATCTCACAGCATGTTCTCTTAGTCTCATTCCCCGTTGGGGTGTGTCTATTTTATTTGTCTTGCACGTGCTAAAACGGGGATGGGCCTTTACATTTGGTGACCCCCCCGCGACGTGATTTGCGGCAGGTGCCCTGAGGCCCGTGCCATGAGCGATATCCGGGACGCCCCTCAGCAAAACCATCGCTTGGTTAGGGTTGCAGACCATATTTTAGATAGTACGTGAACAGTGGCTCTCGGACCACCCGACTGAACACGTGAGTACCAGTTGCGAGACTTCAAGGGGAGAAAAGAGGGTTTGGGAGAAGGGGTACATATAAGAGAGTGGGTAAAATAAAAGAGGGCAAAGTTAGGGCCTGTGTGAATTTTTTCTTATCTATCCTTTATATGGCCATTAGGTTTTATGGAGAAAACGAAAAAGAGGTAAAAGAGGTAAAAGAGGTAAAAGAGTTAGAAGGGATCCTAGCCGGAAGGGGGTAGAAGGTGGTGCCGCATAGCATTGTCTCGTACAGTGCAGCTAAATAAGTGAAGATAAAGAGAAAACAGTAGGAGTCTCATATATTTAGTAGGCTCGGAGTAGTAATTTAGAATATTCTTTTTCCGTGTGAGCAGAACTCTTGGTGAGGTAGATTGAGGGGGCTTAATGGGTGCATGAGAAAGCAAGGTTGGGGGGTATACACTGAAATAATGAAGAAGAGGAGCAGAGCGAAGGTAGTTCATGTTATATGTTTATGTGCTTTATGTTCATGTGCAACAGTGTTACATGTTGTTCTGTTAGTAAGTGCCTATGTATTTGTGAATCTAAAAGAATTAAGGTTGATCAGGAAAATTGGCAATGAAATGTGTGAGTAATATGATAAACATGTTGAATATTGGCAAATAATGAATACTTTTTTAACTAATATGTGGTTCCACAAGGTGATGTAAGTAAAAAGGTTGTTGAAATATTGTTGACGACAAAGGTTAAACAAAGTTGAATAGAAGTGTCACAAAATAGAGATTGTTTGCTGATTGATTGTGTATTTATCCCCCAAGAAAATGAAGTGACCGAGTACAAACACACTATCATGGGAGGGAAAAAAGCATTAGCACACATTTGCCAGCATCTCCCTTTGTATAGTGAGAAAATACAAAAGTATCATGATCAATGGGTGGTGGAAATAAAAGGAGACAGCGTAACGCCGATATGGCTAGAGGGTGGGTCCTTTGACAAAAGGGTATTGGATCTAGTATCCACACACTTGCTCGCGAAATACAGGGGAAAGCAATTGCAGAACAGAAGGGAAGTGGTAGATTTGTGGCAAATGTTTGAAGAGGTAGCGCCTACCAGTGAGGTAAGTAAGAACACGATAATTGAGAAAGAGAACGTGCCAGAGGGAGGAGAGGGGGCTACAAGGGAAGAATGTAAGACAACCACAACAGAGAGTGATCCTACTAGAATATACCCATTGATGACCAGGCCTGCAGTGGGATACAGTAAACCCCTATATGTGCCAGCATGCACCACACCAACAACCCCTGCAATGGCATCAGCCACCGCACCGCCCATGTATGAAAGAGGAGGGCTGTACAGCCCAACCAGTGCCCCACCAGTGAATTTAGCGCGGTTAAAAGGAGATTTAGACAGACAGCTTGCACATGCACAATTGGAGATAACGCGGTTGCGAGCCTTGTGCGACAGAGGACAGATGTTGCCAGGGGGAGGGGAAGTACCACCATTAACGTTAGGAGACCTCACACCTCCGCAACGTGGTGGAGGGGGATGCACACCATCCCCACCACCTCTGTCGGCGCCAATACCAAAAGGGCAAGAACAAGAGTGGAAATCAGGAGAGTTTCTGTTCCATTTGAATGGCAAAACCTGTGAGAATAATATGACCAGCAACCCTGAACAGCCAGAGAGGGGGAGGTATGGAGTGATTTAGATTAATATGAAGAGGGAGTGGCAGCGACAGGATCTCCACTGCCATTCCCATTTGACAAAGAAGATGAAAGGGCTGCACCAAGATGGCAGGGGAGGTTAAGACAAAGAGTAGGAAACATGCTGGTAAGTAAAACAAAGAAGGGAATGGTTAGTAAGAAAGGGGGAAAAACAAATCTGCAAATGCCCCTAATACACAAAGGAGCAGGTGGGCCCCACTACATACCGTGGGCACTAATCGATAAGAATAACCTGTTGAAACTTCTCCCTCCAATTCGGGTGGGGCGGGGAAATGGATACATGCATTCAAAAAGAACACGGCAGGGGTACCATTGGCCATAGGGGATGTGAAAAGTTTGCTGGTGTCTGCTGTTGGTGATCAAGCAGAAGCAGTGTGGGTGAAGGAGGGGTTCCCGGGAGTGACAATGAGTTCTGACCGCCATGACGGATCCCCATTTAACAACAGTAGAACACTTGTATGGGATGCATTGTGGAGAACGTTTCCAGATATTCCAGATTTACACCTAGTGATGCAGTGCACTAGGGAGAGGAGGAGGAGGATAGGCAATTCATCCTCCGGGTGCAAGACCTGTGGAGAAGTTAAACAGGCACGGCGTGGGGCCAATCTACGGCCTTGTTCTGTTTTATAATCAAAAAAGGGCTCCCAAAGGAGGTACAGAAGGCCTTGGATAAAATATCTGGGATAGAAGCCAAGGGCTGGCCCGAGATTCAGAGTATAATTGTGCACTATTGTAGGAGGATCAAAGAAAGAGAAAAAGAGATAGCACACCGAAGGTTGGCAGACAAGGCGAAAGTAGTATCAAATAAATTAGTGAAGGTCGCAGCACTGAATGCCGCAACATCAGCTGACAGGAATGGCGAAGGAGAAGAGGGAGAGGGAAACGCACTAGCCAGAATGGCTGCAACCTGGGCTGCAAGTGGACAGGAGCAGTGGGATGGAGAGGAACAGTACGGAGTGCCCCAATGGCAAGGGAGGCCAGCAAGAGGATGAGATGAGTACAGAGGACCAAGAGGGGGATTCGGAGGAATGGGAAATAGAGAATTTGGGGGGCCTGGGATGAGGGGAGGACCACAAGGGTCATGTTGGAACTGCGGAAGGTGGGGGCATTATTCAAGCAAATGCCGAATGTGACCTATGGGTTATTATCAAGGACAGCCCCCTATGGGAAATGAAGAACAGTATGGCCACCCACACCCAGGCAGTCCCTATGGGTTACCAATTGGAGGGGGTGAGCAGAACGAGCAATATTATAATGAGCCCCAAATGCAACAAAGGCAACAGCACCAACAACAACCACAGCAGATAGGTATGCAACAACAAATGGCAAGACAAATACTGTTGGAAATATCCACTAATGGCTCACCAGCACCTTTTCACAGTGCAGCGGTGGTGGGAGATATCGTCTTCTCGGTTCCAGGAACAGAGATATATGCCGATTAGGGAAGCCCACAGAAAGCACTTGCTTTTCCAGTCCTATCCACTACCCTACGTGCAGAAGAGGACCCACTAGTGGGAGCAGAGATAGGCAACAAACAATTCATCTTTATGGTAGACTCAGGAGCAGAAAAATCATGCCTCATGGAAGGCCGGTTTCTGCTCTCGCGAAAAACTTTGGAGACACAAGGGTTCTCCTGGGTTATTTTAAAAGTTCCTTACACAAAAGATCTTGATATAACGGTGGGGGGAAAAACAGTGCTTGCCCCTCTACTGTACCACAAAGACGCGCCAATAAATTTGTTGGGTAGAGACCTTCTGAGTAAATTAAACATGACGATCTCCTTCACAGAATGGGGTATAGTTTGTTCCACCCCCGGAGTATGCCCTGTACGGGCGATGCTGATTATCAGCACAGTGACAAACGAAGTTGCGGTAAGAGGGGTGCCCATTGACATGGATATGTTCATTTATGGTAACAAGGTGTTAGCACAGGTGGTTCCAGAGATAACAAGAAAACAGTGGAAGGTACCCTCAGATTTTGTCTTCCGCCCAATTTTGAATACAGATATTGTACCAGGAACAATTTTGTCTATTGACCTAGAGGGGGTACAGGTCTCGAGCAAAAGTATTGCGGTAATAGGACTGGACACACTTGGGTGCGAGTGGAGAACAGTACTATGCATAGACCCAAACATAATGTTGTGCAACCTAACTGATGAAGAAATGTTCACTGACAGTGAGAGTGACAGGGAAATAATAATGGAGATAAGTATACCTTGCGATATCATGATCCAGCACAGGGAAATACACAATCCTCTTATGACTAGTGTTAACGTGCCACCCACCATATTTGAGAAAGACATGGAGAAGGTGCTGACAGAAATATGGACCACAGGCCCCCATGATGTAGGGTTATTACACGAAGTTGCACCAATCAAAATAAAATTAAAACCAGAAGCCATACTGCCCAGAGTAAAACAGTACTCACTTTCCAAGGAAGGAATACAAGAAACAATAAACACCCTGTTACAACAGGGGATAATAGTACCATCTAATTCACCATGTAATACAGCGATTTTTCCAATCAAAAAAGCGAAGGGCGGGGCTTGTGGGATGATCCAGGACGTATGCCCGCTATTTACGTCATACAGAAAGAGTTCCCATTAGTTCCTAATCCAGCATCATTATTGTGTAGCATACCTAAGGATGCCACATGCTTCACAGTAGTGGATTTGAAGAATGCTTTCTTCTCAAATCCGATTGACCCAAGCTCTCAGTACCTCACAGCGTTCACGCTAGGGGGGAGCAGATATGAACATTGCAGACAACCGCAGGGATATTGTGAAAGCCCCAGCATTTTTAATAGGATTTTGCATGAAGATCTCGGAAACATTGATGTTGAAAGCATGGCAATACAATTTGTAGATGATTTACTTGTCTGCAGCAAGAGTGAAGAACAGTGCATGGCCATTTCCATAACATTTTTGAATTTGTTGGCCACAAAAGGGTACAAGGTAAACAAAGGCAAACTGGAATATTGCCTAGCAGAGGTGCTCTACTTAGGACAGCTAATTTTATAAAATGGCAATAGGATATTGCCCGACAGGGCAGCAGCCATACCCCATATGATAATACCAAAAACAGTAAAGGACATGCAAAAGATTCTCGACATCTGTAATTACTGCTGTGCATGGATACTTGATTATGCAGCATACGCACACCCACTGCTACAAGCACTGAAAGAATCACAGAAGAATAATGTCCCAATAAAATGGACAAATGAGATGATGACACACTATTTCAAACTGCAAGGTCTCATTGCACACGCACCCGTTCTGGCAAACCCAGATTACGATAGGGAATTCTACTTAGTTTCACACTGCAATGGCACTCTAATGACTGCAGTGCTGACACAGAAAACATCACAAGCCATTGGCCTATTACAGCAAAACATTAGATACAGTTATGCAGGGGCACTTTGCATGCGAACAAGCTCTCGCTGCAGTGGCCTTCGCAATCGAAAAAAGCGCCACCATCATGATGGTATGCTCAGTGACTTTATATGCAGAACACTCACTCTTTGCTATCCTAGAAAGATCCAAATCAACATTAACGACACAAAGGGCAACAGTTTACGAGATAATAATATCCAGTCCGAATGTCCATGTGGTCAGGTGTAAGACAGTAAACCCAGCTACATTCATAACTCAACCATGCACTGTAGGAGAAATACAGGATCACAATTGTGCTACATATGAGGGAGAAGAAGATGATAATCGAAAAGTGAGTGAAAATGCACTGCAGGAAGGAGAGATATACTTCATAGATGGAACAGCATCAATAGATAGTGAAACAGGAGAAAACACGTGGGAGTGGCGGTTGTAAGAATGGAGGAAGAGGGGTATGAGATAATTGTACAAAAGCGCCTTCCCTCTCATTACTCCGCACAAGCAGCAGAATTGACTGCACTAATTGAGGCGCTGCACACTGCAAAGGATGTGCAGTAACAATATATTCAGATTCGACATATGTCACAACAACAGTACACTCAGGGCTGTCACATGCTGCATTATTAAATGAGTTGATAGAAGCACTAGCAGAACCATCAGTAGTAGCAGTGGTGAAATGCCAAGCGCATACCAATAACACAGATGCAATCTCATTGGGAAACGTGGCAGCAGATGCAGCAGCGAAAGACGCCACACAGCATATAGAGACATTAGAAGAGGGATACAACCATACACTAATATCCCAAATAATAGAGCTTCAAAGACGCGCACCGGTAGAGGAGCAAGAACTATGGGCCAAGAGAGGGTGCAAACAGTCATACAGTCATCAACAGATTTAATATGGAGACATGAACTGACAAGGAAAGTGTTGATGCCAGTGGAGTTTCTGGAAATAGCACTCCAACAACTACACATTCCGACGCACGTAACTAAACAACATATTGCAGCAGACATACATGAATATTGGTTTGTTCCGAATGTACAGGAACATGTGTCAAAATTTACTATAGAATGTACCACATGCCAAACATACAGTTCAGGAATGACACTGAGGACATTGCGAGGAACATTACCACATCATGTGGGCCAATTCAGAGACCTTCACATTGACTATGCGAACATGGGAGAAAGATGTAATGGAGCAAGATACTTAATTGTAATAGTTTCTCCCTTCTCACGGTGGGTGAAAGGTGGACCATGCCCCCACCCGGATGCGAAGTGCACCGCAAAGTTCCAAGTACGAGAGGTGTTCTCAAAGTGGGACATATGTGATGTAATAAGATCAGATAATGGCACACACTTTGTGAATGACCTCTTCAAGGAAGTAACGTCATTGCTAGGAGTCAAGCACAAACTGTGTTCGATTTATCACCCAATGGCTAACAGTGTGGTGGAAAAAATCAACGGCATGCTCAAAAGTAATTTATCAAAGTTGTGCAACACACTTAAAAATAATTGGGTGTATTGCTTGCCCCTAGCATGTTCTAACTCAGAACACAGCCTAGTAAAGACCACCATTTGAGCCCGCACTAAATAGTGACGGGCAGGTGCATTCATACGCCACTCTCCCCAGTAAGAAAAGCTTCAGATGCTCACAGAGCTGCCACAGTGCTGGGGGAAGAATTCAAGGAATACCTCACACAGTTAACACGCGCAGTACGTAGCATAGCACGACAAGTTGCACCACCATTTACTGCAAATGCCAGCCCAAGACAGCCCAAAGGGTCAGTTAATGCCAGGAGAAAATGTGTATGTATGAAGTTTTGTTCGGAGGTGGAACTCTCCAAGATTTCATGGCCCCTAAGAAGTAATATACTGCACACCTACCGCTGTAAAGGTTAAGGGATTGAAATATTGGGTGCATCTGTCAGATGTGAGAAGAGCACGTGATAGTGCAATCCCTCAATGCAAACAAACTAACAGCAACGAAGTTGCTTGTGGATAAGAGAGGAACTATGAAAGGCACAAAGTAATGGAAATGAAAAATTGAAAAGCATTGAGTAAAAATTAGTTAGGGCGCTCTCTCTCTCTCTCGCTCTCTCTCTCTCTCTCTCTCTCTCTTTCTCTTTCTATCATTACCACAAAATTAAATGGACAGCATGTATAGAAAAATGATGATTATTATTGAAATAAAATAATGTTAATGATGAAATGATATAATACAAATGAAATGCACGAGAAAAATAGAAAAATAGCATTTAGGTGTGCAAACCATAGAAAGTATCATTTAGCAATCATAGATATGTCAACAACAAAATGGCAATGCAATTAAATAAATAATGTATGTCTGTCACTTAACAATTTTATATCACCCCTCCAGGTAACAAAATGGCCAAAAGGAGTACACTCACAGATGACAACACCGTTTTAGATAGTGATAGGGTAGTTAATAGAGGTAATAAATATTATAATTTAGAGTGCGGCGTGAAATATTCTGCAATATTGTTTTGATCATGCTTTTATTCATGGCATAGTACTATATTGTGTTTTTCATTGTTGATGACATGAAAAAGGGGGGAGTGGGGCAAAGCTCATACGAGAAGGATCAATACTTATATGGGCAGGTGTGAAAACCATGTGGAAACATAATTATTCTGTTAATAATACATAAATCACACAGCAACAGCACCCCTCCTTCCACTTGCTGCTATGAGCCCGAGCAATGTCAATGAGACCAACTAGTATGATGGTGATTACTTTTGGGAGAATTCATCTAAACTGATAAATATTGATGTTTGGACAACCACAGAACCTACCTCACAAGGAACTATAATGCACTTTTATGAGACACCAGAAATACAGGCCAGGTACACTGTGAATGAATTCAATGACACAGCATGGGCAGGAGTTTTTCCCATAAGGTATCGAAAAAAAAAAAGACAATGAATAACCGGGAAGGGGGATGAGGAGACGGAAAAGGGGGGCGGGAGGGAAAATCTATCATGGCTTGGGATTAGATGAAATTGAAGACCCCTGCCACCCAGACCAGTCAAATAAATGGTACTCAGACATGAGTGCTACAGCAAAACAAGCCACGAACGAGAGCTGCAACATCTGCTCTCTCATACCGCATGCATCAGGCACACCCAAAATACTAGTACCACAAGAAGTACCCTTGTCAGACGCCCAGTGTTTAATTCATCTCATATTTTGTTGACTTTGGAGCACCTTCCAGGCACACGGTTAAAATAGAACTGCTGCAGAACGAGTAAAAATGCACAAGCAGGCGCCAAAGAGTAATCTGTATTAAAGAACCATTTTTCATCATAAAAAGGAACCAGATTCACAGAAAACAAGTGGCATGACGAAATGATCGAGTGCAAAGCTGAAGCACTTAGAGGACTAACTGAAGAAAACTTTCAATGGGTCAAAGAAACGTGTGCTCCTGTCTAGTCCCAGAACATTGCAAAACTCACCTGGGTTACGGCGCTAGAAAAACCTATCAAGACCCAAAAAGAAATATCACATGAGCTTTGTTTCCACGGGGAAGGGAAGGTACAAATGGGTGCCAACAAGCAGTGTAACAAAACAATCCCGGATATGAAAAAAGGTACAGCTGCATTGATGGACATGTATTGGGTCTGTGGCAAACAAGCCAACCTGCACCTACCGGCACCATGGAGAGGTACTTGCACCCTGGTCACCCTGCATCCAGCTCTGATGGTAATCCCAGAAATCCACATCCAAGGAGGAAAAGGTTCGGCTGCCATGATGATTCAAGATTGGTGTGCCGCAAATGACTTTTGTCTGAATGCCAGCAAGACTGATATCCTCCTCATCGGCACACCATCTCCATCCTTTTCCCTCACTCTCTGGCGGGCCTCCCTTGGCCCTCCACCTACCCCTACCTGTGAGGCTAAGAACCTCGGGATCATCTTAGACTCCACACTTTCCTTCTACGCCCATATCTTTGAGGTCTCTAAAATGTCAAACTTCCTGCTGCACCTCCTCAGAGGTACTCTGCCTTTCATCTCCTTCCCTCATAAGCTCACTGTCTGCCAAGCCCTGGTTTTCTCTAAGTTGGACTATTGTAACAGCCTCTTTCTAAATCTACCGGCTTCTACTCTCCGCCCTCTACAACTTATGCAGAACAGGACTGCGAGACTTGTCCTTGGCCTCAAGCCCTGGGATCGTATCTCTCCAGCTCTGAAATCACTCCATTGGCTCCCAGTGGATGCAAGGGTTAAATTCAAAACCCTCTGCATCATCCCCAAGGCTTTCTGAGGTCTGGGTCCAAAATACCTTCAGCTATCCCTCTGCAAATACCTCCCCTGTCAAGCTCTTCGCTCCTCTACCTCTAACTCCCACTGGGTCATCCGTTTTTCAAAGAAACATGCTGGGGGTAGATATCTATCTTCGGGGGGCCTCCCTCTGGAACAGCCTCCCTGCCACTCTAAAACTTGAGGAGAACCATCTCCGGTTCCGGAAGCACCTCAGGACCTTCCTCATTGCTTCTGCCTTCGCTACCCCTCTCCCCTGCTGATCTGCTCTCTCTTGGCACTGTGCACCTGGCTACCCTCTGTCCCCTGTGCCCAGGTACCTGCTCACCCTGCCACCCTCCTGCACTGCCTACCGGCCACCCCTTGCACTGTATCTGTACCCATACAGCCCCCCCATTTTTTCTTCTTTTTCTGTACTTATCAGACTACACAGTCTGCTGCCTTAAACACAGCTTGTGCCACTTGCTGGCTGAACTACCACTGTTTATTGCCTCAATGTTCTATTTATTATTATTTATTCTGCTCTCCTCTGCTCCGCACTTTCCACTCTTCCCCTTCCACGCACTTTTTCCCTTTTTCCCTTTCCCATGCACTTGCGCGTTCTCAATGTCACTGGGCCTAGTAAGATCTTGGTTGTGTTGTGTTGTGTTCTCCCCTGTTCCCCTCCCTTGCCTAGTCGTGCTCTGAAACACTTGTGTATGAGCACAATACAAATAAAATATCATATCATATCGGCAGCAGGGCAATCGGCTGACACATCGGCAGAGCCCCAACTAGCAATAACAGAACCTCCTTAATACGACATCTTGTCGGAAAATGACCTAAAGGACAGACTCTCCCGCAAAAAGCGATCATCAAACTACATTTACAGCAAATCATCCATGCTTCTTGCTGAGATCCCAACAAAGCACAAACTCTTCAATTCTGCAGAGACATTCTTTGCTTCCCTCCTAATGCCAGGACTCCCGGCGCGAACAAACGCCAAATGGTTACAGATCGTCCGCTGGAAGCTGATCCAACTGGTGAATGACACTGAAGAGTGATTCAATGTGATCAAGGTGGAACTTCGTTCCTTGCGCTTAATGACAATGCAGAACCGGTACGTCCCAGACCTTCTCACAGCAATGGACGGCGGTGTTTTCCGAAAAAAAATCGGGAGTGACTACTGTACATTCATACCCTCTGAATATGCAGATAATGGGACTCTTTCCCACGTAATCTCGGCAGTACACAATCTGGGGGAGAGGATGTCAAAAGGAGGAATAGAGCCAAGCAACTGGTTTGACAATATGTCCAACTGGATACCATCCTGGTTCAACACCGTGATGAAAATGCATGTTCCTGTCACCATTTTAATTTTACTATTTTTCTGTGTGTGCCAACTAGGTATGCGATCCTCTGCAAAATCTATGCCTAACTCAACAATGATGATGGTAACAATGGGCCGACAGACAACGGTGGCCATTATGATAGATGCACAGATGCAAACTGGAGAGCCAAACCCACCAAAGTATTGCATGACAGCTGTGTATCGCCAGACTGGGGACAGGGTAGATAATTTATATCACACCACCATAAAAGAACCAAGGGAGCTGCAATGGTGTAGGGAAGTGTGGGTGGACCTGGATGGGGATGGAGGAATATACATGACATGCACCCCAGATGAATATGCAAGAAAGGGCCATAGCTTAAGAAGAGTGTGTAGGGCTTGGATGCCAATAAAGGAAGAAATGCTTGGGATGAAGCGGTTGTGGAAGCAGAGTATTATCGAAATGAGAGTAAGAATAGTAAATAGTTTGTTACTTTAGATGTAACGAAAGGGGTGAATGTGTGGGAGTGAGGGGTCGTTTGGGGCCCCCGCCATACATTCAGTACAGCCTGGACCACTTGCTCTTCCAATGGTGGGGGACACCTCCATTGCCCTTATGTTAACATCAGCCTTATGCTGGCATTGGCATAGATGGGGCTGTTGCGAGAGACACTTGGCATCCATTTTGTACACCCTTGACTCCATCTTTTTGGACTAGGCCTCACTGCGATAATACAACAAGGCTTCTCTCCCCTGTGCAGTGTTGCGCGTATCGCGCACATAGCCCCCACCCTTCGTCAACTTTCCCCCAGCCTCTTTGATAAGTCCAGACCCACCCTGCAGTTGATGTTATCGTACTGGTGAAGACCCTTACCCTGTTACCCCATATAAGGCCCAATAATTAATGTTACAATTACATGAATACAATGTATAGGTTTATGATGATTTGCTCAAAGGAGTGGTAATGACTATTGTTTAGTGCATGTTTGATCGTAGTGTATTATGTTAGCTTTTTTAGCAGCCACCCTGCCTCACAGTGACCTGACCCCCACCCCGCCTGGACACAGACAGATGGACCTCATGACGCTCACCCTCCCGCCAACCCAGCAGCCAGCCACGGAGGAGCAGAACCTATATGCGCCTATACAACGTGAGCTTGTGTCCAATCATAATGAACTTTGCAACGTTATGTCTGACATCATTTATGACGCTTTCTGCCCTTATAATCAATTGTAAGTGTATTGTTTGCCGGAGCGCTCTCAGGCAGCAGAGTTCTCTGGATGCCAATTCTTTATAAGGAAAGACTAAATCTCGCAGCCTGTTCTCTTAGTCTCATTCCCTGTTGGGTTGTGTCTATTTTATTTGTATTGCACGTGCTAAAACGGGGATGGCTCTTTACAGAAACAATGCTCCTTCTTTACTATACGATATTAACGGTCAGCTAGGGGATATGTGACCTTATAGAAGATTTCATCACGTAACTCCTTTGTGACATACAATATTGTCATGAAGTATTGCAGTTGGTAAATGTAATATGTCAGGGAAGAATGCACATAGCTTTCTGCACTGAGCAAATTGCAAGTTCTAGTGTTGCGAACACCCCACTTTTTGACTTGCCTCAAAAACCAAAGTAATTCAACACAATACAATATTTTTGGCATTGAGTCAGTGCCAACCTATCAGGAATTAAACAATTATAAACACTTTTAGAAATATTCTAAACTCCTCTTTCAAAGCTAAGTTTAAGCCATACTCTGGTGTCAATGGATGTTCACTCTTCTTCAGGGATTTAAATTATTGGCGTATCCACACATCTCTCCTTATTTCACAAATGTTAGCCTTAAATGTATATAATGTTCCAATCTGTATTTATGTTGGAATTAAACAAATAGTTCAATATTTTGCCACTGCTCTACTTTGGTTTGTTGTCCATTATAGCATTCTTTATAGAAGGGGCTCCCCTTAAAGTGACAAGGGTGAAGATCCCATTGTACAACTGCTCCAGAAACAGACTGCAAGTACGCAAAGAAAATATTGAAGTGTTGTGTGAACAGAATAAAGAGCTGAAGCCCTGATTAAGAGTGCACATGTCGAAACACGTGCTTGCATAAGAGTATGGCTTAAAATGAGCTTTGAAAGGACATTTAATACATTTATAATTGTGTAACTCCTGAAAGGATGGCAAAGACCCAACACCCAATATATTGTATAGTAATTGGTACGTTATCCCATGTATAACTGCACAGCAGAATGGTGAAAAGAAAATAGAGATATCTTAGTCAGCCAGATTAGGGTCATCATGGTGTGAAATGAGTCAACATATATTAGAAACCGTTTAATAATGCATAAAAGCTGAAATGTAAACAATGCAATCCAAACATGAATTTAAACATAAAAGTTAAATCACAAAATAGTGTGCATTTGTTAATCCGATTATTGAAAGTGTGCCTACCTTATTTGCAATACTTGTGATGAAAGCCTTGATATCCAGATTAGTTGGGCAGCTCTTCTGGCATGGGGCATCTACGCACTTCAAGCACCTAAAACAAATGATGAGTATTACCGAGGAAAATAAAATAAATCACCAACAAGTATGCCTACTGTTGCCAACTCAATGCAACAGCTCTCGTTTCGAGATCACAAAACCAGTATTTGTTATGTGTGGAAAGAGGAGATGCTGCAATGGGGTTTGTTCGTTGATGAGGATGCAGCACACTGATTACAGAGGAACACTCTAGAACATTGTGCAAACATTCAGCATGTAGACGTCTATGGGAGACAGCTCTACTTTGGGGGAACATGCAAGCAGCTTCGAGGATGCAGGCACTCTTGTCTTAGACCACTGCCTGAACCTCGAAGGCTGTATTTAAGTTGCAGCATTTTTGTGTATTCTAACAGCTGTCCCATTGATGACAACGCGTGCATTTTACACAAGCCACGTTTATTAGAGCGAGCAAGGCCAATACTGTGACCCTACAAAAGCTCTCAAATCGTCACTCCACATCCTGATGAACTCTGACTTGTGCACATAAACGAGTTAAAAACCTTTCTGGGGTTTCCTTGAAATTTAATCAGTTCACTGTTCAAATGGTGCAGTTATTTTTTCGGCTTCCTTCAATTGCTCAGTACCTAACATTCCTCTTCCTCCTCACTGACATGAAGAGCATCTATGGAACTGTTAAAACATTGTTTGCATTCTACCAACCTGGCAGACAACACCCTGTGCAGTAGGGTGCCTCAGATCAACCTAAGTTCCAATCACATTTGGGATCGCCCAAGGATCCACACTCTCCCCAGTCATCTTTTGTATTTATATAAAAGGGACAATTTATGGATATGTGTGTGTGTCTGTTCGAAATGTTCATTTTAACATACGGGATCCTCTTAATGTCAGGTACTTGAGGTGGAACAAAACATAATTACACAATTGAACGCAACATTTATCATAATTCTTATCTTACTTTTTTATGGTTTCTGCATTAAACTCTAAAGCAAATTATATTGACTAATTTCTAGTAGCCAACCATATTCAACTTATTGGTTATTTTTATTTACCATTTAGTTTTTGCATTAATTATTTATAGCAAAATCACATATTCAATATTCATGTCTAACGACATATTGTTATCTTCATGCATCCTCTGATATTTTATTTTCCAAACAAGCAGGGTTGCATTCACAATTACAGATTTACTTGAATCCTAGCTTATAAACAAAACACAGTTTCCACAGGCAAAGTTTTTCAAAATCACCTCGTTTAGTGAATCCCACTAATCACCTATAAAAACACAATTCATTTGTGACAATTTCTATGCTTTGTGTGGGTATGATTTCTAATGAATGAATTTTAGCAGTAGGTTGACTTTTCGGCAGATCTATAACTGTTCCACCATCCTCAGGACCGTGTCTTGTGTGGGGACCCTGTAAAGCAACTAAAAGTGTGTTTGAATCTATTGTGTGGGTAAAATTCTTAAAAACTAGAAAGACTAAAAAGGTCAATGAGTCGGAGGGTCTGCCTCTAATCACCCAATCTCTTTTTTACTAACCTTTCTCTGCACAGACGTCCCCCTGTGCTTCACCTGCATTGTGGGCTTTTTTTCTCCGAGACTCTTTTCTGTCACCTATTGAAAATGACCATAATGTAAGTAGAGTGGACCCACTTGTTGCTATTAACAAAGTTGTCTTACCCTATTGGTGGGTTCTTTTTTGATTCTTATGAAGACTTGCTTTTAAGTAATGCTCAGGACTGCTTGGCAGTTCATTATTTGTAAGGTCTACTGCTGCCGTTGAATGATGCAGCTGCGGCTGCACGGCATCTTTTCTGCAGAAATGTAGGTAAATATATGGTAGTGGCTGAATCATTAAACCAAAAATGTCATATGTGTACATATCTTGATGTTTAAGCCCAGTCCTACTGACCCCCAGGAAATAGTTTTATCTGATTGTCGATGGGCCCACTATTCGGAGTATAGAAGATGCCCTGCTTTGTCACAGTACCTTTGGTGCCTTGGCAGGTGAAGTGGCAGAGTTTCTCAATTTCACTTGATGCTTCCCTTTGAGGATGCCCCCCCCTGCCCTGGTAGATGGAGCCACTCGGATGCTGAGTAAAAGAAGAAAAATGGAACCAAAGTCTTTCGGAAGTACAGCAGTTTGTCTCTTCACAGTGCTCTCTGTTGGCCGATGATTTCTCCAACTGTAGAAGTCCTGGGAAGATTAAACTTGCTGTGGGCTCCTTAAAGGTTTGGCAGGTGAATATAGGTCCCAAGAAGACCTTTGATGACTTTCTGACTTTCAGTTCTTTGGTGCTGCAGCCAAAACATGGACCTTTGGACTCGAACACTGGAGTGGAGCACGGACCCTCACTAAGTATGGACTCTCGGCACAACTTTGTTGGATTCTAGTAGTGGGAAACCCATCGGCGGACCTTCCTCTGCACTCAGCGACCCTGGACCTTCTCCCATGGTAAAAAGTGGTCAGTGATAATGGCAAGGATGTCCTATTCTTCAGCAGTTTGGATGTTTCTCAACTCCGGGTGTCAAGCGGCACCATGCCAGGGTACGCCCCTTTCTGGGTGGTAGACCGCAACAGGCTTCCAGTGGTCACAAATGCTCTTCTGGACATTGGGTGACACAGGCATTCGGGCAATTCACTCCACCCAGACACCCATAACAAAGAATGTGGATTGGGGTACCCAGCCTTTCAGCACACTATACTGCAATCATGTCAGTTTCAGTCAGGGCTGTCTCGGGCATTGTGTGACACAAAGAAACCAGACATCCACAACACAGAATGTGAGTACACTTCAGATTTTATTCACACATGTCCCACCCCAAGGGTATGCCCACAACACACAGACATGGGAAGGCTCCAGTCAGTCTGACAGTAGACAGCCCCAGAGACATATATGATATTTCCACCCAACAGCCAGTATGGAGGAAGGTAACAGAGACAGGGCTTCTCAGGACTTTGGAAAACAAGGTAAAATGCAATTGAAATCAACCATTGGGAACAGTCCTTAATGACCCTAACAGTCATTTATCAGTATGCCAAACACACTACGAGGAACCATAGGGTCAATGGCCCCCAGAACATTGCACACCTCCTTGAATGCCTAGCTACCAATCAACTGAACTCCACCAAAAGCAAATTTGTCCTCTCCTGTCTGCCCACCAAAGAACCACATGTGCAACAATGGCTGGATGGCATGTGACTGAAAGGATTGACCTATCAGCTGTCAAACTCAGCCAAATGTCTTTACTGTTTCTTCCAAAAGCACAGTTAAAAATGTGCAAACCATTTGGCTGCTGATCTCCACACTCTGCAATATCAAATCCTTAATTAGCCACATGATTTTCGTATCATGCCCCAAACCCTATTAATCTCACACATGGATGGGTGAAATGCCTTCCTTACTGGACTTTCAGCCACACACCAGGCTCCTCACAAGTCAGTTGCCCACAAATTTAACAGTATCTCTCCAACACTGATCTACAATGGCAGTCCTTCCCAATCAGGATTATATTCAAAACTGCATTTATCACCTACAAAGCAATCTCAAGTGGAACACCTCCATAATTTGACAGCTAAACTCCACACCTCTGGTGGCTCTCGGACCATACGTACTAAAACTGTCAAAGTGTTTGAATCTAAGATAGCCCATGAAGGAAAGACTTGCATGCACTCTTTCTAGTCCCCAACTGTCTATAACTGAATCCCAGCAGAGGCGTGAAATTCCCTGATGGGCCTTCAGTTCCGTGAAACAATAAAAACATAGGTATTCCACCAATACCAGTCAGGTGAGTAGAAATCACTCTCTCTCCTCCCCAACAGTACTGTGATACTGTGTAAAATGCCAGGCCCAATACTGGCACCCTCCTGTTGTAAATCACTATTGATAATAGATTTCCACCATTAGCAATAACATAACATACATTTTCAGCTTGATTTTGCCTGGTCCTTTGCGTGGAATGGGTAATTCAGTGCAATGGAGCTCAATAGAAATTGGATGATTTGCGGTCACTGGATGGTCATCCTGGTTTTGAAGTCCACTGTATTCAAGACTTAGGGGTGCTGTTCCATTCTTCCCTTCAGGCTCCTAACATGTGCACGGCATTGGGGCGGGTGGTAAGCAGCCCCACTGTCTCATTATAGGTGTGAAGGTACTTGCTGTGCTGTGTGAAGTTGGATAGCGACATCAATTACTCTGAGCTGTAGACAAACTGGGGTCACCAGCTAGAGTAGATGGACAGTGGGTGGTGGTGTACAGTGCTGTAGCCCCATGCCATGGGGAATTACTGTGATTGTGGGAAATCATCTGATGCAGACTCAAAAAGGACTAACATTTACCATAAAAGTTAACTATTGTTTGATAAGCTGGTCTTACTATATTGTGTACTAAATTAGGACTGGTTGTTAGACTTTAGCTTAATAGCCGTGGCCATTCAAAGCAGGGCAAGTAGATTTCCAGAGTACATACTTAGGTCCTTTCTCCACGCTACCACTCCCTCTACTTGTGGTGTTCCCCAGGGGTCTAATCTATCCCCCTGTGTTTTCAATGACTACATGGCACCTTTGGACCACAAGATCTCTGCCTTCACCTCCAACTTTCAGTGTAATGCAATGACACACAGCTCTCTTTCAGGTTATCCTCTACCTCTTCCTTGCTCATTTCTGACTGTCTGTCCACAATTCAGTCCTGGGGTGCTGCTAATGATCTCTGCCTTAATCCCAGTAAGACAGAGATCATACTCATGGGGACCCCTGATCCCACTTTCCAACTTTCACTCTGGCCGGCCTCTCTTGGTCCTGCACCCTCACCCACCAGAGAGGCAAAAAATCTGGGGGTTATCCTTCTCTTTTCACATCTCGAACATCTCTGAAAAGTCCCACTATCGACTGCACCTCTCAAATTCATTCTACCTTTTCTCACCTTCCCCCAGAGGCTCAACATCTCCAGAGCCCTGGTTCTCTCCAGACTGGACTACTGCAACAGTCTCAATCTCAATCTTTCTACTGATACTCTCCAACCTCTTCAACTTATCCAGAACAGTACCATGAGACTTACCCTTGGTCTCCAGCGCAGGGACCACATCTCTCTGGAGCTGAAATATGTACACCTGCTCCATGTGGCTACAAGGATCAAGTTCAAATCCCTCTGCATAATCCACAAGGCTTTATGGGGCCAGGGCCTCTACTATCTACAATGCTGTCTTCCTAAATACTCTCCTTCGAGAGCCCTCTGCTTGGCCTCCTCCAACTCTCTGCGGGTGAGACGTTTTTCCAAACAGAGATTTGAGGGTAAATCCTTGTACTCTGCTGATGCCTCACTCTGGAGCAGCATCCCTGCCTCTCTTCATCTTGAGCCGAACCTCCTTATTGCTCTGGAAACTCCCCAAGACCTTCCTCTTCTCTTCCTCTTTCTCTCTCCCTCTCCCCTGCCAACCCCCTTTCTCTTATCTCCTGCTTCGCTCCTTCTTTCTCTTCCCAACTTGCTCAGTTTGCTGACTGGTTGCCTAGTGCATCTCCAGAGCCTCACAGGTCCCAGGCTCCCCCTCCAGTCCTGCACTTGCCTCTGCACTCTGCTTAGCACTACTGCCCTCGGAATATGCTCCTTGAGGGGGGCAACCACTCTGCCCTTAACCCAGGCCCTTCCTGGACTGAGTGCACTTGTCCCCCCCTCTTTCGCACTTTCCTTCCTGCGCACTTGCATGATTGTGAATGTACTAGGCCTAGCAGGTTTGTTCTGTCCTGTCCTCCCTATGTCTCCCCTCCCTTGCTTGGTTGTACCTGAAATACACAAGCATAGGCATATTAGTGAAGACCAACCACCAATTGATCTGAAAAGTCACCAGGCATAGTATAGTAGTTTATTTTCTGTATGTCCTTTTCCCTCTCCTTCCCACCCCTTCTCTCCCCACTCTACATCATGCTCCTGCACTATCTGACAAGTCGTTAGGCATAGTACTTTACTTTATTGATTGTATGCTCGTCTCCTCCTCGACCTCCCCTCTCTCATTCCTTCCTGCCATGCACTTGCACTAGTTGAAATGCCTCTGGCCTAGTATGCTAGTTATTTTTGTTAGGGAATGTTCAAGGCCTAAGAACAATAGTATATCCTTGTTCCCTTCCCGTCTTGCAGAGCATTAAAGCACTTCACTTGTGTATAAGCGCTTTACAAATAAACAATTACATTTTAATTTAGATTTATACATTTTTCAGTGTTTCAAATTTCATCACTTTGGGGATTTGTGAAAAAGGCATTTCCACTTAGTCTACAATTCTCCTTGTTCCATATTTACTAAAAACTGTAAGAATAATGTGCACTTTAAATAATAACAAATTGGAAGGATGAGGCTCATGGGGTTATGAGCAATGGTAGTATATGGTGCAGTCCATAATACTGAGCAGCTCCACTGCTGGTGACAGATCAATGATCTGGGCAGCACTTTCAACAATATTGGATCTGTAGCATTCAGATGTTCACTAATACATCTACATGTTCGAGGTTTCCTTACAGACTCTCAGCTCATGTCCCTGTTCCTAGATGGCAACCAGTTGCTGAGCGAATAAATAACATGTGCACTGCCTCTCAGTGATGAGACATGACATAAAAAAAGGCAGTAACCAGGTGGACTCTGGGAAGAAGATGTCAGTGAATCGTGATACTATGAAAAACAAAACCAGTGATAATCAATCAAGCTAGAACTACACTAATATATAGATAAGGGGAACAATTTGAACAATCCAACCATGAGAAAGACAATTAAATTGCTTGGCCTGGTGTGGGGCATCAGAGGATTTTTCTTTTCATTCCAGACCCAGTAGAAGAATCCCCACGAGGCAGAGAACCAGCAGCTCCTGGCACAAAGATGTGTGAATTTTCAGGTGAAGAGAGAAAGCTAGAGCTAACAGAAAGAGAGAGAAAGAGAGACCATCTTGCACATCAGAAACCCTACATGAACGGCGTACAAACAGCACCATAGGAAGAAGAGGGACAGGGGCTGGAGCCGGAGCTCCTGCATGGCACTTGGTGAAGCTGCGCACTGAATGCCAGACTCAGCCCACCAGATGAGACAACCAGGGCGGTTATCCTTGACCCCCAGGACATACCACAAATCTCCCTTAAAATGACAGGACCTATCTTAGGCCAGCCAGGGCAGATCCCCTAACTCAACTGGGACACAAGGCGAGCCAGACGAGAAAGGCAAACAGAACCGTAGGCAGAGCGGCAGGAGACCTGATCCTGTGGAACTGAAGCGACCCTGGAAGCAGAACAGGAGGGGCCAAGAGGGTCCTGCTACTTATTGCCCTGATGAAGGCGGAGTATTCTTTTCAGATACGAAGATCATTATTCTTTGGAGTCTGTACCGCCGAAACGCAGTGCTAACCAGAGGGGACACAAGGTTCATCACCTCACAGTGCAACATTTAGGATCCCTTCCTTTCTGAAACAATTAATCAAAGGACAAGGACACCTTACCAATTAGCTTTCTCCCCTTTTTTTGCATTGTCTCCTTTACTTTGTCCCCCTGATGCGTAGGCAGACCCAATCCCAATACATAATAATTTTCGATTTTGGGATACGAAAAATAATTAACTTATTTGTTTCTTCACAATTGCCCCACAACAAGGGGCACGTGTTTTCCTCAATAAGGTTACAGCTTACGATGAATATTAGTGTTTCTTTATTTCATTTTCTTCAATTTCATACTTTCACTTGTTAAGAGTTCATTTGTCAACCAACTGTGACTGTTAACTAACTTATGTTAAAAAAGTTTTTTTCATTACGTATTCTCAATTTTTTTAATGATTCTACACCTAATTCGTGTATGTACCATTTAAACCATTGTTTTTACATGCTGTTACATGTTAGACCTTACTTTTGTATATCATTTTCTGTTTCTTTGATATAAAGCTTTTAATTTGCAATTTCCATAATGTTTATGTCTCATTTTGAAGGAATGACTTTAATTTCTGACTGCATGCAATATCTATGAATTATACTAGATATAAAGGTTTTGGGACCGGATGAATAACTTTAATTTATTCACACCCCATACGGGCCAACCTTAGATACACCAGGACTTTGCTTTGTTGTAAACTCAACTGGGACACTGTACAAAAGTCATTGTTGATCTGCACTGGTCCCACACGGAGAAAGGGGGCAGAGTTTAAGGCACTAGATAAAGATATTGTTGCATGTAACGCATCAGGGGTTGGAAGGCAGGGCCAGATTGGCCAGGGACAGCTGGCCAACCAGAGGATAGGGAGGGGGTTAAAAGCAAAATAACGATACCCGTATTTGTGGTCTGTTTAAGTGATATTAGAGGAGGAGGAGGTGGCAAACCAAGAGACCAGCAGGAAAAAGGACAGTGGAGTGGATTGTGGAGACAATATTGGAACAGGGGGAAGATTGGTTAGTGAGTGCAGGTTGTACTGCATTGTAAGTGTGCATGGAATGGGGCAAATGCTTTTAGGAGAGTCATTGTAGAGAGTGAATGTGAATTGCTTGTGCCAGTGAAAGGAGTGTGTATAAATAGAAGATGGGGTGGAAGGGTAGTCACCTTGTGGAGGAGGCAGCACCTGTGTGGAGGTGGAAACAGTCATGTGAAGGAGGGAGCAGTCGTGTGGAGGAGGCAGTAGTTGTGTGGAGGAGGGAGCAGTAGTGCTGTGGTGGAAGGAGCAGCATCAAATTGTGGAGGCAAAACTTGAAAAGAGTGAGAGACATTAGAGGGACAGAAGAGGAAGAAAAAGAGAAGGCAGACAGAATCAAAAGGAGGGGAGTACAAGAGGAGAATATCAAGAAGTGAGAGGTAGGGGAGTACACGGGCATGATAGGAAGCAGACAAATTTGGCAGAGTATCTAAAAGTCACAATGCAACATCCTTTTTAAGGTAACTAACCACTGGATAGTGTAAGGCCAGTCTAGCAAGTACGTGATGGAGTTTAGACAGAAAGGGCAGATTGCCTTCACATCTAGTTTAATTAGAATCTAAACAGCAAGGGTCAAAATTCTGTATATACCAACTTTGGGAGCAGGAATGCCTCGGCTAGAGAGGATTGGTAAATTATAGCAGGGAGCGAGAGAGAGAGAGAGGGAGAGAAAGAGAGAGAGAGGGAGAGAGAGCAAAAGAGAGAGAGAGAGAGAGAAAGAGAGAGAGAGAGAGAGAGAGAGAGAGAGAGAGAGAGAGGGGGTCCCAAGGCCCTGCAAGATCAAATAAAAGCCCTTCAACCATGCCAGAGACTCTTGTTTTCTTGAACCATCTGTGTCACATGCTAAGATTTATTGGTTTGTTTGATTCCACAGAGTATTTACTCCAATTGGCTTGGGTTTTGTATGGGCAATGCTGTGAAGATGACCTAAATGGATTGAACCATGTTCCCCGGGTTGCAGATCTTTTGGGGCACAGAAGTGCTGACACCGTTAGAAACGGTGCCAACACTTCCGTGTCCCCACTCCCAGTCCTCCCAGTCCCTGTTGGACTCTATGGGAATGGGGACTTACATTTTACCGGTGCCTGACTTCCTGTGCCGCCAGACTTGGAATCTCCCAGTGTCAACGGGAAGTCAGGCACTGGTACAATTGTAAGCGTATGCTGGCAACCCACCGGTAGCACTGGCAGGGTTACCGCCAGACTTGCAATGAGGCCCTGTGTCTCATCTAAGGGTACCTCATCTACTCTCCCGATGTCTCCTTCACCCAGATAGTCCTCCCTTGCATACCCACCCTCAAGGTCAGGCTTCGGTAGCAAAGGCCATTCCCTTGCTACCCACGGGGAGGATATCCCAGGGAAAGAAGTGAAGACTCCCTCAGATTCATCACAGACCCAAAAGTGAATCAAAAGAGTGGGAGTTCTCCTTTACAGGAAACATTTCCATAGGTAAATGCACAAAAGCAAGTCTGTTCTTGTGACTAGTGGTCTTTGGCTTCTTACATCAAACTCAAAGTGCTTTGTGCCAAAAGAAGTAGAGGAGGCCAGAAAGAAGCAGAAATAGATAGAAGCCCCCATTACAACCCTGGCGTTAAGGGATTACCGGTACTGGTAAGGGTACCGGTACCGGTAATCCCTTAATGCCTGATAACGAGGTCCCTTTGCGGGTCCCAACCTTAACGGCTGGTCTGTACCATCCCATTGGGATGGGGAAGGGCCAATGGTAAATGGGGAATTACCGCCAAGCCAACCTTGGAATGGGGCGGTAATTCCCCATGTCACCATGGCGGATCCGGTACATTACCGGCGTTAACCATGGCGCTAATAACACCATTGGTTAACACCAGGGTTGTAATGAGGGCCAGAGAAACAAAATTGAGGAAACCTTTCCCAATCTGTGCTGAGCTCTCTCTCTGGCTACACTTACATCACCCCTTTCTCAGACCCATAGCTACAAAGCAGCTTTAGCATCCTGGTGTGAGGCCAGCCCTTTGGTCTATGGTGTGCAATCTGATTCTTGTTTCCTCAAACGCTTCTTGTTGAGGGGATGTCTTGATGGAGAGATGTGTTACCTGACCTCACAAAATGTCAAAGGAGAGGTACCGTCTTTCAGTATCTTTTCTGCTAGGAATGCAGGGATAGTCTTCCTGACAAGAATACACACAAGCGTCCCACAGCTAGACTGAGTGTTGGAACGGGTATGATATAAATCAGATATGTAAACCCATCACCACCATACAAAACATGGTTTGGTTTATATTTTCAGTTTATTCCGCCGCCAGGTGAGGGAATCTATCATAATAATATGGAATTTCAGATTTTAAAACTTAAATGCAACCTCGGCATTACACTGACTTAACTGTCACAGCAGGTGGCAAAAGGGCACCTGTGGACTCTCTGATGGATCTGATGGAGTCATCACAGTTTTTCCGGCAGTGACCTCCTCCCATGTGGCAAGGGTACGGCGGCCGCTACCTGATCCTGACCATGGGGCGGGCTGTACAAACCCAAACCTCAATTACATATGAGTACATGGAATGCAGATGTGAGGTACATTTAAAATGAACATTGAAACAGATAGATTTACCAAATCAAGAAAGGTATATGAAGTTTTGGATGTAAAGTGGAACTGTAATATATGAGGAGTCCTGGCAAGAGAACACCAGGCAGTTAAAAGTAAAGAGGAGAAGCCCTGGCAGGGGAGTATAGCCGGCAGCTGAGAGTACAAGTGAAGACCTGGAAAGACAGTACACCAGGTAGTTGCAAGTGCATAAGAAGTCCTGGCAGAGGAGCATACCAGGCATTTGCAAGTGCATATGAAGTCCTGTCTGGAGAGTATACCAGGGCAAATTACAAATCTACAAGAAGTGTCAAGAAAGGGCAATGTATGTTGAACAAAGAATGAAATTGTGTTAAAGAAGGAACTTCTGTTAAAGAAGGATTTACACGACTAGACAACTTTTTACAAATAACTGTTAGACCAAGAGACATAGTCATACCAGTGAAGGAGCCAGGGGAAGGGAATCATCCTAGGGATCCAAGGTCTTTTCCATCTTGGAGAACATTTATGTTGGAGTGGTTCTATTTCTATTTATGAACACTTTTTGCAAATACCAGGTTAAAGATATTTCCCTTCTCACTTTGTTATTTTGTTTGTAGTGTGAGGGTCAGGATAGAATATTTTGGACACAAGGGCGGCTTTTAATTTCTAACATCCTGACTGTGAGAAACCAAAGAGTTTCTCACTTTCAAGTCCCCGTGGATCTCTCTTTCAGATGTCCAGGGCATGGCCATCACCTTTGGATCCAGACCCTGGGGGTGGACCAGTGCGGGAGGATCACCTGGGTGGGGGGTTTTCAGGGAGTGGAGGTGAGTCAATAGATGGTGAGATGCGGCATTCCCCACTTTCCCGTACCCCTACCCCACCCTACTTTATAGGATTCTGCAACATCCCAGCGTCCACCCCCCCTTTCTACACAAACACTGGGTGAGGAAGAGGGTGACTGAGGTTAAAGGTTAACACTTACATATCTCATTGGACATGTCCCACTAATCAGGTCAGTCAAAGTCAGGCATTTTACTTTAATCACATACATCTGATACCCATTAGCCCTCCCAACATGGATAAAAGGTGGAACATAGTGACACACTGTGAGGTAGGTGGAACACAAAAAGGAGCAGATCTTCTGGGGCGAAGGCAAACCCACTGGAGCAAGACAACCAATCGAGGGACTAGAGCAAAGGGTAGAGAAATCCTGAAGTTCCCTGAAGGAGGTTTTTGCCTCCAGGAAGCAGTGACGGAGATGCAGAGAAAGCCACATCGTAGGCAAAAAGAAGCCTGCTTTGTGTTTCAAGAATGCCAGTGACCCTCCGGGTGAACAACAGAGTTGAAGAGGCAATAGCCTGTGGTATTAACCTTGACTTGTGAATCAAAGCCACAGAGACAAGAAAGGAACATGCACAATCAGTGAGTTAGTGAGAGACATGAAAGGCCAGTTTGTGTTAAGGAAAGATTGAAGCCACAACAGTGTATCTCACAATTGAAGGTTACGCACATGCTGATGAGACACGAAAGAGGGCAAACCAGTTATGAGCTTTTAGGTTGCCGATAACTGTGAAGCCAGTGATACAGAGTAGCGGAGTGGTCTGGAGAAAGGAAGTAGCCCACTCAAAAGTCTATGTTGAAATGTTTGATGTCTTGTTATAAAGCGGGAAAGTGAACTAACTCTGAAATTCACAATAGTCAAGATTAACCCCTTCGAAAGGGGAGGTGAAAAGGTGAATGCTTTAAAATAAAAATGTCTTTGAACTTGTGTGCATGTGGTATGGAACTACCAAGACAAAGAGACAATGGTGCAAATAACATAAAGGGAGAGCTGGAATGAAAGTCAAAGTGGTCCTGCGCAGAACTATGGTAAAAGCCTTGCACATTCAAAAGTCTTTGACGTCACTGAAAGGTCCGAGCTCAACTGTGGGAGACATGGAATATGAAATAAGTTAGGGGAAGGGAACTCCTAATGAATGTGAATAAAGCTTGGGAAAGGGAACCCCTGCACATGCTGTGATTGTGAGGTCCAAGCCTGGCTGAGAAAGATCTACTTTGAGTCAAATACTTTTTGGTTGAAAGGTCTGAGACCGACTGAGGGAGACCTACATGACCTAGTGATGCCTTGAGAAGTCTGAGCCTGACATAAGGGCACCTATGTGAACTTTTGTTGCATTGTGAAAGAACTTGTCAAAAGCTGGAATAAGTGACTTTAACAGGGAAGGCCAAGCGGGCCTCAACCCTCATTTGGAAATGCCTTTTATTTTGATAACCTGAGCCAGAGTGTGTCATCCTGTTTACGAGGGGCACCTTAGACTGTGCTGTCCAATGTGGGGAGGTGAGCTGACTCAGCCACCTTGATCCTTTATGTTACAACACTGATTTTCCTTTGCATTCATATTCCCCTTTACACCCTTTTTGTATGAGAGATAAGACAGGCATAAGGTTTTGTTAGTATAGGCCATTTTAATTTGACAAAGACTGACAAAGACTGTGTTTTCTTTATTATTTGATGGTAGAGAGTACTCCCATCATAGCTATAAATGGCAAAATAGGTGTTTTTCCAAACCCCAAGAATTTTGATACGTGTAACTCTTGTGTCTGTGTCATACTTGTGGTACCATGCCTCCCTTACATGACACAGACAGATCCTAGGTTTTTGGTTGTCAGTAGAGAAACTCCTCTTAGAGCAGGGTCAGAGAGGCATTTATGTTAATAAAAGTCCTTAACTAAAACATGACAACCTTGTTTCCGGCTTTCATTTCTGACCCCTCACACCTCTGGACATGTTCTGTGCCATTGAAGAGAATGTACTGCAGATCAGTTTACTAATGCTTCAGGGCACAGGTGTATGTTATGCTTTTGGCATAAACCTTTTCAAAGGAAGGTCCGACTAGCAGGCTCTTTCTGAGATGGGCTTTCCCACATCATTATAATAATTCATGCAAAAACGCCAAGACTTACACAGCCTTACCATTTGGCAATTCCTCAAAGTGAATCACTAGACTGAGTCCTCTAGAGGCCATAAACTGAACCCACTGACATCACACAATTTGTATTCTTTTTGTTTTGAGGCTGTAAAATTGTTAGACATCTGACATGCACAAACAGTATTTTTGGTACTCTGGTTGTTGTGTACTTTGTCACATGGAAGGAGTGGGGGTTGATGTTCCAATTATTGCAGCTAGACATGAGGCATAATTGCTACCAAGGACTATACCTTTGAAAGGTGTGATGGCGTTACATGGTTATGTGTACATTTTATTTAGAGAGGTGAATATTCTGTGTACAAAATGGAAAATATGGAAAATAAAAGACATTAATGGTGATGTCTAAAATTCTAATGATGGGCTCATTTACCCACAGAAGGGTCGTCAAATACCATGTTTCCAAGAGACACAGCTGGTCTTATCAGAGAATGAGAACGTTTAGTTTAGATTCATTGTTCATACTTCACATCCTCTACCAACATGGTTTGAATATTTGATCTCTTTCCATCAGAAATAAAGTCACTCTGATGACACACATAGGTTCATTAGGTTACAGGGAAAGCAATGTCCAAAATTAGTCTCCCAAATGAGGAAGCCCCTATTGTCAAGGATGCTTTAGTTATATAATGAATGGCCTGATTTATTAGATTTCACTTTAATCAATGTGTTTTATGGAACAAATGTGTGTTTAACTGGACACTTCATAAGGAAGACAGAACATGTTTACATAAGAGTACCTCCTTATTTGCCACATTGTTTACCTTAAAATAACTAGGATTGATTGACATTTGGAGGGTACCACACCAGACATGATAGGTTATGTTTTTCTTTCTCTAGGATTTCTATCGTTTTTATTAAGGACACAAATGTGCACACATTAAGTCTATCCTAGCAGTGTTTAGGGTACTTATAACAATAGTCAGGAATTTTATTAAAAAGATGCAGCCTAAACTGAATGAAATGAGAAAGGGCTTCCTGGCAGGAGCAAGACAAATAAAATGGGCCAACTCTGGTGCTTATTAGGGATTTCTGCCTCTTGCTTGCTACCAGGTTAAAAGTGGCAAATTTCAAATTGCAGAGCATGCTGTGATGAATCTGATGATATCATCACTTCTTTACAGGGTTCTCCTCTCCCCATGTTGTCAGGGGACGGCAGATGCTACCTGATCCTGACCCTGCGTGCGGCTATATGAGAGAGGTCCACATGGGGGGAAGCGTCCCTCACCACAGATAGCATGGCATTGTTGGAGGAAAACGCATATCCCCCTTTCCCTTTTAGGGATATCCCCTCCATATGTCGTGCCTTTATGGCTTATTATGCTAGCTCCCTTCAGTCACCTATAAACCTTACTGATAATATCTATCAATGCAATTTGCCCAGAACTGTCTTTCAATCCCATATACATGTGGGTACTGAGACGAGGAAGTGGACCAAAGCAATGAAGATGACTAAGAACAAGAAGCTTAAATTCAACCCAGCTGATAGAGGTGAATGAGACAGAGAAGAGGAACAGGAAGGAAACGTGCTGGAGCTGGGAGATGCAGCAGGCTGGAGAGATGCCAGTCAGCAGGACTCAGCCCAGCATGCCAGGGAATGACAAGTGGCCCACCAACATAAAGTGAGAGGCAGTGGGAGCCGTTTACCACAGAATGAGGCAGGGCAAAATGAACAGCAACTGACGGACCACACTCTGGGCCAGCAACCTAAAAGGAGAGACAACAAAAGCATTTGTTAAATCTGGGGAAGGAGAACGGATTACCAGTTGATTAAGGATGGATAACACTCCACATCAACAGCTAAAAGAAACAAAAAGTGAAGCATTTAAAGAGTTTAAAGGGGCTTTGAAAGAGACCACAAAGAGGTCATAGCCCCAATGTGTAAGAAAAAGAAACAAAGTAATTGTAAGTACAGAAAGTGAAAATAAACTGTATTAAACAAGAGTTGTCAAATCGATATGGGGCAAATATTACTATATGGCTGAGAAGAAAAAAAGCAGCATATTAGTCTTGGCAGGAGAGTATACCAGGCAAGGTCATTTATTTGAAAGAGACTGCAAGTCAAAAGCATGAGGAAATACATAAACGACCGGTCAATGAAGTTTACCAGCCAAAGTCAAGTTTCCAAGTGTGAGAGTGAAGTATACAAGGAAAAGCCCTGGCAGGAGAGTATACCAAGCAAAATCTACTTTTTTAAAGAGAAAGTAAACAACATAAAAAAGCCCCAAGGAAGATTCTTGTAATGGAAGGGACAGCCCTATAGTGGGGAGGACTAAGGGCTGGAAATCAATATAAACAGGGTGGCGTCCTACCCTCAAACTCGTGTAAACAATTATTATATGCAAAAACATTCATACCTTTGTAAAGTATCAGTTAGACAAAAAACATATTTGTATCACTAAGGTCAAATCCGTGAATTCACACTCTAAGCAATTTAGTTGCAGCAGCTTTTTTTATTTAGCTGTTGATACATATTGTATGTGTAAAATTAGTCAAAACAAATTAGAAGCAATCTCAACAATTAGGAACATACATCGGATTGAGCCAATACAATTCAATAAGTGCAGTCAACCGTGTTTGGTTTCTAGGCTGCTGGTCCATTCATCAGGGATTACAGAAACAAAGCAACAAGCAAGTTTCAGGTTTGTGAACAGGTAATGCGTGGATGAGTCCACTGCAGTACAACAAGCACCCATAAACTCATGGGTCAAATACAGGGCCACAAAACAGGCAAGAAAATTGTGTCAACAGTTCTGAAATATTTAGCTCGAAACATGAGTGGATGTGAGGCAGTGAAAGCTTTATCAGTCTTTTCAATCCACCTGGCAAACATTCTCCATTGACCTAAGGGCAGCACATCAAGACCTTGATAATCTTCTACTACAGTTAACTTTTCTGTACTTGAGACTGGTACAGCACAATAATGTGGTCATGTAGAATTAACATTGTGGAATTCTTTAGGACATCAAATGCAATTGGATCCTTCAGGATTGTACAAAGCATCAAGACAAGTTTATAGGACGTACTGTAACTTCCATTAATGGGCCCTTTCTCCATCGCACATTGATCTCATTCACTCAGAACATAGTCTGGATGTGTCTATTGGACTCACTGCTTAGCAATTTACCAATGTTTGCACTGTCATACACTAACAGGATCCCAGAATCCACATGCTGCATTATAGTGACATTTTCTGTTAGACTCCACCAAAGCCACTGCGTGCATATTTTCATATGTTCTTATAATTCTTTCTAGCAGTTCCATGGCTAGAACAAATAACAATGGTGAAAAGTGTCTTGTTCTGCAACAAAGTGTAAAATGGCGAGAACATTTTTCATTCGTGACTGGAGTAGCCGTAGGATTACTGCATGGCAGCTTTATCCAATTTAGGATAGGAGTGCCCAAAGACTAGCTCCTCTATTAATTTGAACACTCGATCAAATTCTTTCTCTGAATCAAGAGACAGAGCTGCAATTGCTGAATCCAATTGCTAACCCTCTGATATGGTAAATATTAACCTACTCATATTGTTCATTGAGTGGCTAACTTTCACAAAGCACACTTGATTGGCATCAATCATTCTTGGTAGAAACTGTTCTAATCTACATGCTGTCACCTTTGCCAAAATCTTACAATCTATATTTATCAGACTTATGGTTCTCTACCCAGCAGGTTTTGTCTCCTCATTGCCTTTTTCTTAATTGATGTAATGATCGCTTGTCGCAAAGAATTTGGCAACTGATTGTGTTGTATTAAGGAGTCATACATCCCTTTCAGCATGTCATACACTACTTCAGGCATGATTTCGAAAAATTAAATTGGAAAACAATCAGGACCAAGTCATGTGCCTGTATTCAAGCTACTGGCTGCCTTAATGAGTTCTTCAAATGATGCTTCTTTCTCTAAGCTTTCCTTCTCGGTTTCTGTCAGGTTACACATATTTATTATCCTCATAAATTGATTCAAGGCATCATCATCATTATATGTTCCTGTCTTGTAAAGCCTCTCATACAATTCCCTACATGCATTGTTGATGCTTTCCGGATTGTATATAATTCCTCCATTCGGTGTCATTATTGTGCAATTAGTCTTTCTATTATTACATATTCTGAGGCAATCAGCCAGTAGCATTCTACATTTTCACCAACCTCTTAGTATGCGTACATCTGCACATATGCACAGTACATCTGTTGTGTAATTCCATTTTGTCTGCCCTTTATATTTGGCTATATTGTGTTGAGATTCTCGTTTTCTTCATCCACCAAACACCCTGTGTAGTGGAAGCAGACATATTGTTTGGAATGAAAGCCAAGGATACTATAGGGAATAATGATCCTCTGTATGTGAATAACAGAATAGAGCTATTTTGAAAATGGATACAAACCATTATATATCTACTTTCTCTTCCATTGTTGTCATGCTGGTTATGTTTTCACAACTGCATTAATGCAGTGATAATGAGCTGGATCAGCATTTATTTCCAGATTATTTAAATATGGATCGATGTAGTTTTGAGTACTGTGATAATGCATGTTTCAATTTATTAGGGTGTACAAAACTATTTCTATATTTAAGTGTGCTATGGGGCCAATTTACAAAAATGCAACATCAGAATGTCAGGTACAAAGTACAACACAATTTTTGTGACTGCCACATCTTCTGCATACATCCACTTCTTCACAAATAATACATTTGTGTGAGACAAGTGAGTGGACGTTGGTGCAAATGACTGGCAGCAAACCTGTGCATACACATGTGGGAATCAGGCAAATACATACTTAACACCAGAACCCACTTCATTGCTGGATTGTGGACAGCTCTCCACCAATGTGGCTTCTGGAAGTTCATTGACCAAAGTTAAGGGGTCTGCCACTTCCATTGCCATATTTACATTTACATCACTTTCTCCGGGGTGGAAAAGTAAACATATATTTAAACGCAAGTGCTTGGTAAGGTTTTCACATTTGTGATAAATCTTCTTGACCTATTTCAACCCCAGAATGTTTTGCCTGGACTTTGGGATTATTTCTCCTTGTCCCTAGGTGAGTGGAAATGTTTTTCCCCTCTCGCCTAATCTTTTACTCTTTTTTATGGGTACCTTTGTGTGTCTCTCCATAGTGTATGGTCAGAGTGATAGTTTCCTATAACATTTGGGCTTAGGCTGGGTTGCCCCTTTAGGCGTCCCTATTAATTTCTCTTTAATGTACTTGGATGAACAACTGTTCCCAAAGGTAAAGTGGGATTTTCACCCCCCTTTACATTTTTCATAATGAGCCAGCACACCCCCACCTTATGTGGAGTGCTGGGTGGACAAGATGTGTCCCCTTGCTTACTTACCTGTAACATTTGTGCTACAATTGCATGTTTACTTGACTGGCTGGTGACATGGGTTTTACCTTATTGACATTTTAGTCTTATTACTATCAGGCTGTTCTTTCAGACTTAAAAATGTAAGGGCCACCATTCTCTTAGAATGGTGGGTTCCTTTTTTTGCCATTCTTAAGTTTGCTCCTTGTTTCTTCTCCTGCCATTCTCCTGCCATTCCAGGTAGGAACAATCTCAGTGAAAGTGTTTTCTTCGGTGAGAATCCTTTGTATTACCTGCCCATGTGCCAGAGTGTCTAAGAAAGCTGGAGGCAAGGTTGAAGACCAAAACTCTGTAGCCCTTCATCTTTCACCTTGCCTGAAAGAACCCAACTCCCAGTGGGGGGGGGCTAGCTGTCAGCCAGAGTGCCCATTTTTGTAAACTGCAGGGAGAGAATGCAGAAGTTGTGTTGTAGTTCCTGATAAATACTCCGAACCTGGAAGCTGCTGACAAGTCGAGCACTGGAGCTGGAACCGAAGAGGAAGATGAAGAAAGGATGGCTGTAGCGATTTCCAGCAACTGGAGTGCCTGCTGTTTAACCAGAGCCTGATGTAATCCATCCTTCCAATCGACCTGGGGGTCTCGAACTCCGACCCAGTGGCTGGTGAGATCCAGTAGTCCCAAGAAGACTTGCATTCTGAGCAAACCACAACATACTTCAACCTTGCTGGGCTGCAATACCCATGGGACTCAAGCCATTGTGTGGTGCATGGTCTTTTGAAGTTCGAACCTGTCTGAAACTTTGGAGAACTCCTCCTGCTTATCCAGAGACATAAATCAAATCCCTGAAGTCCCCTCATGAGAGTGCAGGACCGAGAGAGTGAAGAGAATCCAACCAGTGATATTCTTTCTTCATTTGGCTGCTGTAAAAAGGAATCAAATCAATCCACATAGCCATGAGAATCCATGACGTATCCATTGCTGAAGCCTCCTCTGATGACTGCTGCTGTAAGTTTACATCCAGTGTTCAGTTAGTTCATCTTCAGACCAAGAATCCAAAACCGGGTCCTGTGCTGCTGCATCCTAAAGGCATCCACTCATAAGTGCTTATTTTCTCCAAAGGTACTCTGTGGGCTTGGGTTATACTTACCTTAAGTCTGGTGTGCATCCTGTGAGGCTGAGTGGGTGATTCGGGTGGTTGGGAGTTTGCCCATGCCACTTGCCTAGGACTGATGCTCGAACACATATAGGGAACCTTCTCAGATGTCCCTGAACACTTTAACTAACCCTGAAAGTGAATACTTACTTCTTGAAGAAGATCTCCTATGGAACTTTGACTTTCCTGCAACTGAATCCTATCTTAACCTGCTGGCAGCTGGCACCTAGACAACTAGGGCCCCTCTTCTGCCTCTGAGAGAGCTCATGCAATAAACTAGGGAAGGGCTGGATACGAAAAGACTTCTAGTAGTGTAGTAACTGTATCTCTGTGAAAGAAGAAGTTACAACGTGGCTTAAATTATACTTACCTTTGAACTGCATTGTGCCCTCTGAAAACTATTTATGCTGCTTTACTTACTTTGAATGTTTGTTCTCCCCTTCTGAAAAGTAATAAGTGTTGGTACTGTGTTATCCTTTCCTAACTGAATGAGTGAAAAAGCTTACCAATGGGGTTTACTTGTCTTGAATAACATTGTGTCATTCTTAAAGAATATCATTGGGTGTTGCTTTTCATGGTCTGCTTTATACAAATCTAAAACAGTCTTTGAGTTAATACTTGTCTTTGAGTTGTGTGTAGCTCCTCTTAAAGGTATATAGGCCGTACTCACCTTGAATAGCTGCTGCTCTTCTAAAACGTGTAACTAGGTTGTGCTTCCCTGAATTGCTTTGGTGTGATTCTAAAATAGTTTCATAAAGTTCTTACTTACCTTAGAAACTGTATTATACACTTCGTAAAGGTACACTGGCGATTAGGTAGCAGATGGTTAGGTACCAATAGGTCAATTACTTACCATGGAATAGATTGTGTATTTCTGAAATTGTAATTGTGGTCTGCTTCCCTTAAACTGCCTAGTACAGTCTCAAATAGTTGTTGTGCTTAAGGCCCCTCCAGAAAGTATTTGAATTGTTTTGTTAGCTCTGAACTGAGTTCTAAAAAGTAATGTTGCAAGGAGTATACTTTTAATAGGGTTGGTTTCTTATGTGATTTCATGACTGATTGTCACTGCATGACTGACACAGTCTACTTCCCTTGAATTACTGAATTTATTCTAAAAAGTATATCTAACCAGGTTTTAAATCCCAAGAACAGCTGATTGCATTCTGAATGTGTTATAGGTGTGACACACCTTGTACTGACGATTTCTATTATTAATAAAGTTATACTTTGGGTTGTATCCCTTAAGTATGGTGTTCGTTTTTATAACTGTGTTTATATGATATGTTATAGTACTTATTTCCCCAGATTTATCTGGGCTTGTTTGCATTTAAATAAACCATGTATTTTTACAATACATTGTGTTTCTGTGTTTCTTTGGACCAAATGTGTGGTACAATTTTCTTAGTACCAAGCTACAGCCCTTTCTCCCTCCTAAGATAATCTTGGCTGCTCTGTCCATGCTACCCACATTCTCATCTGGCAAGCCCTTATACTAAGAGTGGAGCTTATGTACTGCCTCAGATATGGTTTTTATGAAGTCTTGATAGGACCTAAAAACATCTCTAAAGGCATCTATGCCTATCTTGAAATAACCATCTCTCTCTCTTCCTATCTCTTCTTATCTCTCCTTTGCAGTCCCTCGCCAAGCTTTTTTTCTTCCTTTGTCCATCTGTATCCTACCCTTTCGCTATATATTTCTGCAGGTGAGATGTGCTGTCAAGTGCCCATTTTCTAGAGCCACCCAGGTGCTGCTAGTAGCAGTGCAACCATAGAAAAACATACATTGTAGGCAGAGGATGGGAGGAGTGATGCGTTTCTGATATAATGTAGAGTGCCTCAGCACAGAGCTATACTCTGAGGTGGTGATTGCTATGGTATTTGGAGTGATATCGGCAATGAGTGTGTACTTCGGAATGTTGTCATCACATTATCGGTACATTTTCTGTGATGGTGAGGGAGTGTGGACAGACTCTGTGGGGGCTGCTGACTGACGTGGTAGGGGGTCAAAGGACTGGATGCAAGATGTACAAATTTGTGTTATACCTATGTTTTGTTACTTAGGGTTTGTGCATCGTGTAAAATATTAGAGGGTTCGGCACTAATGCCAACCAATTGATGGTAAGCACAGAGGATTAAACCTCGCCTTGCTCCTCAGAGAAGAAACAGCATGTTGGATTTAACCTGAGCATGGATCTTTCTAAGAAGGAAGGACATTTTGAGAGACAAAATGGTGCATATTCTTGGCAATATTCTATAAAAAAAATAGGATGTGTATTCCAACAGTCAAAACTGGCTGGCAGTGTTTTACATTTTACAATGTTTCTTTCAGATGATCACTTCCAGTACATACTGAAAACATAAGAAGATTACAATTGTCTTACTGAACAGAGCATATGATCAAACCCTACAAGTGCCACATACATTATTTTCTAATGTAAGGTTACCATTCCAAGACCGAAAATCCTATACACGCACATTGTACCTTTCAAAATTACACTATGAGGAAGAGAAGAAAATGCTAATGATGGTTCCTGATTGATTTGCAAAAAATCAGATAGCATTTTGGGAACATAAAGATTACCAGACATTTTTATATTTGGTATAAATGTCAGTGTTTCACTCCCACATCCAGTTTTTAACAAAGTACACAATTTACACAGGCCTTCAAGCTCATTTCATTTTTCACAACACCCCCTGTATGTACTAATTTCAACAGCCTCACCGTTTCAAGTGTGGATAACATAGATGCTACATCAGTAAAGTCGTCCTGCTTCACAGGATGCAGACTTTGGCAAATTTAAGAGGTGCAGCTGGGAGGTAAAAGGTAATCTGATTGTACATACTGCTGTGTACAATCAGTATCCTGTGCACAGAGATTGGTATAGATAACTAGGTTATGACATAGCATGCCAAACAGATGTTGTCAACGGTCTTAAACATCCCCTATGTGCCTTGTGAATTCCACTCTGCCTGCCTCCCACAATGCCACAGACAGGCTGTGGCCTGAGGGCCAAAACCTTCCCTCGATTCATCAGGGCCCAACCAGTGACATTTAAAGCAAGGAAAGGGAAGAGTCTGGAGCGGGTATCTGGAGTGGGTATCCACCCATTTCATGAGTTAACTAGAATAATGATTGCTGTGAGTGGATAAGTGAACACATATACAAGTCTGAGAGGCCACCCTCCTTTTCTT
This sequence comes from Ambystoma mexicanum, assembly GCF_040938575.1. NCBI lineage: Eukaryota > Metazoa > Chordata > Amphibia > Caudata > Ambystomatidae > Ambystoma > Ambystoma mexicanum. The sequence continues at coordinate 893,702,337 of NC_090922.1, forward strand.
TAGTTGCCTGATGCAAGGTTGGCAGTGAATAATTGTATAAGACGTTATGTTATTGTGGTTGAGTTGCTGGGAATGATGTCTGGCTACTATTAATAACTAAATCATGAAATGAAGATTACATTCTGTAATGCATTATGTGTTTCATATAGTACATACAGTGTATGTGTTTGATGTATCACAACATATGTCACTTGGCCACCTTTCTTTGGGGAATATATTGATAACGTGCAATAGCCAAATTGGAAATGCAGGTTGATGAGCTGAATGCCAGTGATTGTTCTAAAGATAGCTCAGTGTGTCAAACGCTTGTTAGAGAGAACTGTGTTCATATGCCAGAGTTCCAAATCCAAACTCCTAGCAGAGCAATCCTTTCCCTCTCTGGGACTGATCAACTTGAATATATGAACGTTTGTGTTGCTGACACTTATTGAGTTACAAAACATACCTGCTCCAGAAGACGATAGTTATACAAAATAACATAGCATCAGTTTGGCACAGACCTACAGCTTGCTCCTTTCAAACAATGGGTGTAAAAACTGAACATTCACCAGAAGTGAAGAGAATAATGCATTGTTTGGGAGAGGTGATCAGGTAGCCAAATTAAAGACAGTGGAAACAAAGTTTCAAAGCTGAAATTCTGGGTTTGCCACCGGATAATCCTATGATCCTGTACAGAGAATCTTACTTCCCTGGCTAGTACTGTGCTTTCTTCGGTGGAAGGGTTTATCTTCTCACATGTTGATGCCACTGTTTAGCCCTTTGTTTTCTCTTACTATTCATGTAGGTCATTTGAGTGGGAAGACCAGAGAGCCGACCAAATATCAGTGACTTCTTACAAGCTTTTTTTGAGTTCTGCTTATTTCACACACATGTGTTTGCTTTCTCTGCAGTTTTGAATGTCGTTTTTCACAACAAGAATAAGACTCTGAATATCCAAATTAAACAACGGTTGTAAGGAGGTGATATTATCTCAATCATTTATTTGCTGAGTGTATTTATGTCTTTAAAATGCAGTAGAAAATCCAGATTAGATCGTTAAGGACAACATCATATCATATTCTGATGCTTGTAGATTTCCATTTATAATGGAGAAAGTACACCTACAACCAGTCTCCTTTTGCATACCATATCTCTAAACAAATTGTTTAAAAAATAGTGACTCTGCTTTAATATGAGAGTATTATGTGAAATTCATGGAAGTCAAACATTCACAAATAATTGCACCTTACAGTGTGCCAAAAATTGCAAATAATGTGGTCAAGTTGGCACTTGACCACATTATTTGCAATTTATTTGCCAACATTGCAGAATGGGCCAAAAGTTTATCATATGCAGATAATTTATTCTGACAGTCCCTAAAGTGATAAACCATTGGCTAATGTTTATAAATGGTCTGTCCTCACAAAAATGTTGTTTGTTTTCAATGTGTCTTCTTCACAAAATCCAGACTTGTAGATTGTATATAATGTTGCATTAAATACATTAACAGTGACTACCGTTGTATTGCACTCCACGATTAGTTTAATTGCAAACTGCTGACCTAATTAACAAAAAAACATAGACTCCCTTAATCTCAGTCTGTGTAACCCTAACAAAAGAGCTCTCTGACAGGATTGCTACACACTTCAACCAACCTTCTCCCCCCCTCCTCCACACCTGGCTGGCTCACACCCTGACACAGCCCTCTCTCTTCTCTGTTCCTCTATTTCTGCTACTCTCGACACTCTGGCCCCTGTCATGAGAATCAGTTTGAAGTACAAAGCCACGTGTAATTCTTGGTATGACTCTGACCTAGCTACACTTAAATGTAAGTGTAGGGTGGCTGAGCAGAAATGGAGGGCTTCTTGCTCATCCTCTGACAAACTGGCCTGCCGTCTGCTCCAAAAGCAATACCCACTCGCTGTCTGCACTAAGAAGCAAGCCCATATACAAGCCAGCGTCTCGGCGGCATCTAACAATTCGGCCCAACTCTTCAAAATCTGCGAGGAGCTGGCCAACCCTGCTGCAGTCTCCACCCCTCCTCTCGCCTCTCAGGCTCTTTGCAATACCCTCACCTCTCACTTTATCTCTAAAACCCAGGACATCCTGTCCTCTCTCTCCTCCCGCCTCCTCCTTCCTCTCCTTCTCGGCTGGCTTACCCTCCATGAGTTCTCTCCTCCCCTTTTCCTCTTTTCTCCCCAATGAGGTACCTAGACAAGTCCAATCTATGAAACCCTCATCAAACATGTCCATCCCGGTTGCTCCAAAACTATCAAGGACCACATTGACACCCTTGCTCCGGCCCTCGCTGATTTCTGTAACCTCTCCTTTGCCTCTTCCCCTCCCCTTTTAAGCACTCCCTTGTGCATCCTCTCCTCAAGAAATCCACTGCTGATTCTTCATGTCTGGCAAACTATTGCCCAATTTCCATAACTCCCTTTCTGGGTAAGCTTCTGGAAAAGCTGACCATCTCCCAGCTAAATCTTCATTCTGACTTTGCTGGCTCCCTCCAGGACCATCAATCTGGCTTCAGAGCTGCCAGAAGCATGGAACTGCTCTCCTGAACATCCATGAAGACCTGCTCTCCAACCTCAACTCCAGCATTCCGTCTGTCCTCATCCTACTTGATCTCTCCTCTGTGTTTGACACAGCCAACCATACCACCCTGCTCAATTGTCTCTGTGACAACCTGGGTATCACTGATCATGCTCTGGCCTGGCTGGCCTCTTTTCTTTCTGATCGAACCTCCCAGGTACAACTTGGGTCCTTCCTATTTTCTATTTCTCTCTCCACCTGTGGTGTCCCACAGGGGTCTAACCTCTCGCCATGGCTTTTCAACCAATACCTGGCATCTCTCGCCTACTGCATCTCTATTTTCTGCTCAACTTTCCAGTGCTATGCTGTCAACACCGAACTCATTTTCAGGCTTTCTTCATCTTCCTCCTCTCCTTCCTCATCTATAATTGTCTACTCACCATTCAAAATTGGTGTGCTGCCAACGATCTTTGACTAAATGCCAACACGACTGAGAGGGAAGGATGAGATGGTGTACCAATGAGGAGGATCTCGCTCTCTGGCCGGCCTCCCCTGGCCCTCCTCCTACCCCCACTGGTGTGGCTAAGAACCTCAGGGTTATCTTTGACTCCACACTTTCCTTCTCCTCTCACATCTCTGAAGTCTCCAAAAAGTCTAACTTCTTATAGCACCTCCTCAGAATCACTCTGCCTTTCCTCTCCTTCTATCCAAAGCTCACTGTCTCCCAAGCTTTGGTTCTCTCCAGACTTGATTACTGTAACAGCCTCTTTCTGAATCTACCTGCCTTCACTTTCCGCCCTCTACAACTAATCCAGAACAGGATTGCGAGACTTGTCCTTTGCCGCAAGCCTTGGGATCGTATCTCTTCAGCCCTAAAATCCCTTCATTGACTCCCAGTGGATGCAAGGATAAATTGTAAAACCCTCTGCATTGTCCACAAGGCTTTCTGGGGCTTGTGTCCAAAATACCTTCAACTATCCCTCTGTAAATGCCTCCCCTCTCAAGCCCTTCGCTCCTCTACCTGTAACTCCCTCATGGTTAGTCATTTTGTAAAAAAATGAGCTGGGGTAGATCTCTTTCTTCGGCTGGGGCCTCCCTCTGGAACATCCTCCTGGCCACCTTGAAACTTGAGGAAAACCATCTCTGGTTCCGGAAGCACCTCAAGTCCTTTCTCTTTGCCTCTGCCCCCCCCCTTATCCCCTTTTGATCTGTTTATTCTCTTGGCATCGTGCACCTGCCACCGTTATGGGACACCATTTCACCTTCTCCATAGATATATTTCATGCTTGCACCTTTTGGGTGGCAACAGACCTCTGAAATGTCGGGTCGGGGAGGGAAATGAGTGCTTACTTCTGTGCATAGTTTTAGTGCCGCCTGTGGGAACTCTGCTTTAATTAAGCATAGGCATGCTTTTAATATTGTAAAATGATGCATCATTATTAACCTTTACTTTTCTGAAGGGAAAACCCTCATTTGTGCAACAGTTTAAATAATGCATAAACGTGATTGCTTAACACAGTGTATGGGTGTATTGTTTAGAAAGAACTCCATAGATAACGTGAAGTGGTACCAATAAAACCAATGAGGTTTTGGCTGTTTTGCATATTAAAGAGCATTTTGGGAAGATAAGAATGACCAAAGAGCTTTATATCTGTCATATATGTCTGTGAGAGTTGTACGATGAATTACTAAGTATCTAAAGCACGCTGGATTTGGTGCGCGTTTCCTTTTTTAAACAAAAGTCACCCTAACAATAAAGTGTGTGCAAATATCAGGCATATATACAGGTTTGGCCATCAAAAACGTTAGCTGTCAGAGTAGAATGACTGCTAACAGTTTACAATTACTTGCACACTCAAAGAAACAAAATTGGCTTTACATTTTTTACATTTAATAAATTACAACAAATACATTGAAAAAAAATGTAACAAATTGCTGCTCCTCTGGCAATCTGTTGGCGTGGGCCTAATCAGCCTTGTTATTAATATGTCAAGAGGACTACTTACAGATGATACAAAAGTGATATATTTCCTGTGAGCAAACAATAATCCTGACTATATACTTCCTTTCAAAAAATCATAAGCAATATGATGAATTACCAAAAGTAAGACTCATAGTAAGTGGCACTGGCTGGCTGTCAGATAATATTTGAAAATACAATGACATTAGACCAAAGGTGCTAGAACTGAAATATGTTATGAGACACTCAATGCACATATTACAACTAATTGGGGACCATGACTGATATTTTAGTAACAATCGATGTAAAAGCCCTCAAGACATATATTAAACAGGAATTGGCATAATAAACATTGGATTACTTTTGCAAGGAAACATCAGCATCGTATTTCCATTACCTTGAGATGTTGAAGGATTTTTTTTAGAATTTACAATGGAGAATAATCTCGCTCTATATACATTAAAAAAAAAACATTGGTTAGTCTGTTCCTTATGTAGTGCCACACTGGTCCGCCATTCTGCACCAAATGTTGAATAGTTACATTTTAGGACCCTGTGGACATTACTGGCTACATGACATTTGGACGGCCCACCCCTTTTCCCCGGATGTCAGCCCCTTCACTCATGAGGCGGTTGCCTGAAATTGGCAAAACATCAATGTGGTCCTAGAATGACAGGACAAGGCTATGCTCATGTCAAGAACAAATAAAACCATGTTTCAAGACACACTGTTTTCGAGATTTGTGCACCACAATGTACTGCACCGCACTAGGGTGAGCCGACAGGTGGGGGCAGCACACAAAAGGTCCCAGTATGCAGCAGCACACCAACTCGCACCTCCCTGCCATGTCTGCTGTGGGGTATGTCAGCAAGCCACATGAGCCCATTCTCATTGCCGTTTACTTCAGAGTGCAAAGGACATCAAATAATAAACAACTTGGATCAGCGACCCACAGGATCATTGTTTTTTGACAAATGATGAGAGTGTTATCATTTCGGTCTACAGAACCCGTGCAGAGTAGTTTTTGATTGTATTTTTACATGTGATGGTTGTTATTGCAAAAAAACAACAGGCATTGCAGTGGGGGCATGCTATGCACCACCATTGACAACCTATTTATGGGATTTTTTTAAACTAGACATGTGATAAATGACAAAACACTTTACAGACAGGCTAGAGCATGGCACAGGTGTACAGATGATATATTTGTCATTTGGCAAGACACAGTGGATGAACTCAACAAATATTTAACAAATCTGAATGATAACCAATTTGAATACAATTCAGCAGTACAGTCAGCTGTTAATTACTTGGATCTCAACATCAAGGTAGAAATAAACAAATTATACAGCACTACATACAAACAAACAGCTACTGAGCTTAACACAACTTTTCATTCAGAGAGTTGTCATAGACACAGCACTGTTCTGAATGTTCCCATGGAAATTGCAGTACTGATACATATTATGAGACGGAATGTGAATTGATAAGTAAGAAATTAAGACAATAGGCCTCACTGTGAGGTTGGAGGTAGCCATGCTGTTTTTACGGGCATGGCTACCCCCAAACTCGGGCCTAGGTCCGTGTCCGGAAAAATGTGAATTACCGGGCTATTCCGACCTTGGCAGGCCCGGTAATTCCCATTCACGGGACCCGGACCCGGTACGTCCCCATTCCCATTTGAGCCCCTATAGGGCTCAAATGGGAATGGGGAGGATGGTAACAACGGTCCTGTTAATAACGGGACCGTTGCTACCATCCTGTTCCGCTAGCGGGTGCCACTCTGCACGTCTGGTCTGACCAGGCATACAGAGCAGCCCGCAAGCAGAACTCGGAATGTTTCGGCGAGGTAACAACGGTGCCGGTAGCACTACCGGTGCCGTTGTTGCCTTACCGCAACACTCATAATGAGGCCCAATGAGTTTATATGGAAGATCATGAGTTTAATAAAATTAAACATCAAGACAGATCTGCATTAATACAACCAGGACTCAAAGTAACAAAACTAATGCTAACCAGGTTTACTGTGTCCCATCATACTATAGGGAAAGCAGGATCACAACAAGAATCTTTTTAAAACACTTGCATATTTTACAATTGGATGAGAATCTTAAAGATTACATACGGGAGAAACGTGTGGCCTCATACACTAGAGCAGCAACTTTGCAGACCAGGTTATGTACAGGTTTTATGACAAAAGAAAGTATGAAAGAAATTGGTTAAGTACAGTTGTTTTTTATAAATGTGGATCTTGCGCCATGTGCACATTTGCATGTTACAATGACAAGGACTGTGTCACAAAGGACAATCAGATTATCAAAATTATTGATTTAATGAATTGTATAATAAAATATGTAGATTATTCTGTTACATGTGTTTGTGAAAAGATCTACATCTGCAGCACAATACGAATATGAATGACAGAACATAATGGAATGATAGGCAGCCAACATCCAAGACTTCCGCTTGCCACACCCTGGAACAAGGAACATCATGAAGAAGACAAAACAGAAATCTGAATTTTGGGACTAAAACACATTCAGAACAACTTTAGAGGTGGAGATGGTGACTGAGTATGGAGATTATGGCAAGAGGAGGCAAAACTGATATGCAAACTAAGAACCACCATCCAGGTGTTAAACACTGAGCATGAGATGTCAGTCTTCTTAGAAGATCTAATATGATTAGGACTATGCTTCGGTGTCACCCTTCAGTATTCTTCAGTTGCTGTTTTACCTAACAATTCAAATAAGAAAATGGAGCTGTTTTTAAAGGAAACATGTTGGCAGTTTGGTAGAGGATGTATTTCTGGTTTAAAAATGCCCACTATAGTCACACTCAGATAGACATTCAACCATGTGGAAACTATAAGAATGAGAATAATGGTTTACGCATATTGAATATTCCTTTATGTTTTCCCTACCGAATTATTTTTGCTTAGATCAGCACTTTTCTGTACTTAACTGTAGCATTGTTTTATAACTATTTCAATGGGAGAGTACAATTACCCATTCTTGACGATATTAATGAACTAATACAAATTGTAATGTGTTTTCTTTTTCTTTTTAATTCCTTTATATCATCTATCACCAGATATCCTTTATACATCAAGTGTATTATCTTTTGCAAATAGAGCTTTAACAGTGGTGATTGTGTCAGGGTTAGTACAGATTACACTTGTCTTTAACCATATATGGACAATATTTACAATTCCCTATTCGTAGATGAACAATTGTCATAATTATGAATGTAGTACCAGTTGGCACGTAGCGATAGGATAGCCATGTTCAGAGTTCAATTACATTTTTAGTGCACATGACGTCACACACACTCTTGATGACATCACATGGCAATGTGCGACACTATATTTTTTGTAAACACAATATGGTGGCCATTATACATGCTGTACGTCACAGATAAAGCTGATCTCAGCAAGGTAGCAATTCATCCCATCGTTGTAACGTAACAAACAATTTGACACCATTTAACCAATATGCCTAATAGCAGGTTAAGAATTAGTGATTATTCACCAAATGTATTACAGACCAAAGACTCCAAATGAGAACAATTGCAACAAATATTATTTGGGTTTCCACTTTTCACATTCACAAGCTATAGCTTGCCTATGCTTTGCAAGTGTGCATGTTTGAATGATTCACAATGCAATATTTGCATCCATTTAAAAGCACACAACACACCCCATTCAGCAATGTAAACTTCCAAAACAACATATTGAATCAGGAAGTAAACACCCTTCCTTTTTTCATAACATATCTCACAAAACACATAGCATGTCCTTGTCAAAAAATGGCTAGCAGGAGGTACCTTTATCACACAGTTTTTGCTGCAGGTGAAAGTACTGAAAGTATTTGCTGAAAGTACATCCATACAAGTCAGAGGAGGTCATTTTGTTGGGCACTCATTGCTTTATATTCTTGGCCAATGGAAGTGGGCATTTAGCTGAACTCTGTCTTAACTAGTTAAAATTAGTCTGTGTCCTAGAAAAGTTCAGATTTTCTCCTGGTCCATAGGTGCATACCAAATATAATACACCTATAAAATAAATATAACACCTATAGTTGTAGCGGTCCCTGACTTGATCCCACATTCATAATGTGCATGCCAACCCTGGCAAGAATAGTTGGCTACATCACTGTGCCACCACAAAGGTAACGATCTTCCTGTGCAATTGCTTGTGTACACTCAAACTCACTTTTGTGGAAAACACCATGTGCATAATGGAAGATTGTTTAATCAAGGCCTGCTCTTCATTGCTGAAGCAGTTGGTAGTAGTTTATTTTTTCTAAATGTCAACCAACTTCACACAATGTATTACGAGGACACTCAGGAGCTCATTGTGTGTGAATAACATAATTTGACGGTGGAGACCTGGTAAGATTGTACTCAGACATAGCATGATTCCTGCTGGCAAGTCTTCATCATTTGCACACGTGTATGCCACCTTTTGCCGTGCACATTTGCACTCTGCCGGTTAAATGAGTAAATACTGCCTGCCATGCACGTGGCAGGAAGCGTTTCATTGTAATTGTAAACACTGCCTGCCAGGTGAGCATGGTAGGCAGCCTTCAATTGTAACCACTGCCTACCATGCAGCATGGCAGGCAGTGTGTACTTACGATCCCTATGGAGTCTGCCTGCTTTATGCTGGCAAATATATTTCATTATTATTATTAAGGTATTCATTGAGCATGGGCCTAGCTACAGGAAGCACTAGATCACTTTACAATCATATGGGGAACAACACAGTGAGGGAATCAGAGAAAACGTAAATGGGGAGCTGACAGGGGAGCGTGAAGGCTGGCAATTGGCAGCAGGGGATCTACAAGCATCCAGGGGAGGAGAAAAAAAGGAGCAGATCATCCAGTCTAAGGTAGGGTGGTGAGTGGAGGGTGTGTGGACATATGTGCTAGGGAGCTGCCATTCCTTGAAGGAGAAGATCTTGAGCTCTTTCCTGAACTGTAGATACGATGGGGAAAGTCTGATGTTGCATCAAGCGGGCTGACTCAATAGGGCTCCTTAGCATTTTCACCGGCATGAAAATACATGCCCACTAAAAAGCTGGGGCATTTATATGGTAGCGAGGATGGGAGCCGGCAGAAAAGCAATTTTGCGCTCCACCCCTCCTGCCCGGTCATACAAATGTTTGAAAATGTTGCACATCATAAACTAAGTGCGTAAAAGCTCCTCAGTATTCAATGGGTTAACTTTTTTCTTTTTTTAAGTCTTTTCATCAAGTGTTGCAAAGCTATTACGGGCACAAATGTCAGATTCAGATGTGCTTTGTGTGTTACATAAACTGTTGCGCGTCATAAATTCTAAAAGGGAAACAGTGCTAATGTATCAAAAGAGTACAGTGGACAAAAGTGACAAACTAAAATTATTGTGTCAAATTTCATGTATAGAAAATAAAGATGGTCCTTTGGAAAAATGCAGGTTATCACTGTGATGTGTGTGTGTGTTCTTGGAAGCTCGCTGCTTCTAGATTCAGCCTACAGTCTAATTAGGAGTTCCTATTAAAGAAAAACTGCATTCTATGTGTGTGCACCTTCCTTGGATTCGCCCCTTATGAAGGGAATCTGCTGAGCACACTCTCGAGGAAACACCTGTCAGTTGATTCCAAACGTGTAAGAGTTAAAAGCTCACACGTTGCCTGGTTTGAGATGCATGAACTCAGCCAGACCAGTGTTCGTTAAAGGTTCCAAAAGTGCACTGCATTTTTGTCAAATGTACACACATGCTCTACTCCCCAAAACAGTGCAAGATTAGAATGAGCTTTATTTCGGATGTCCATTTGTCATCTGGGGGAAAAGTCCACATTTCCTAAAGTCAATATTTTAACTTTGGCAACGGCTCTTGCCGAATCCGATTCTTAAAGTCCGACCGTTGGCAGGCACAGCTGTAGGTTTCCCTCGTCGGTCTGACAAGTGAAATGCCAGTCGCATACAGCATCCAAACAGCAACAGGGCCAGGGTCTGCCTGTGATAGGTTCAGCAGGAGCACACATTGGACCACCAGTGAAAACACCCCAGTATGTGGATGAAACAGGCCATCATTACCAGGGTCTGAACAATAGCCATGAATTGACTTCCTATTTCAGAGGCAATATATTTGTGTCGGTGCAACTGTCCACAAACCCTTACTTGGCGCTGTGTAGATCTCGCATCATGGCCAAACTATAAATAGATAGATAAATAAATAAATAAATACTATGTTACTGCTCAAATCTGAGACACGAGTTAGAATCAACTAGATATAACCTTTTTCGTGAGTTTCATTGATGCCAAACTCACTTTGTGAGTGTCTTCGATGCCAAACTAAAATGATTTTTTTAAATAAAAAAATAAAACATGTTTTTCCTTTTCTTTTCTTGATTCTCTTTTTAAGATGTTTTATATTATATTGATTAGAGTGTATGGGTTATTGTATTTTGTGAAAAGAGTATGATTTGGACTTATACACAATTAAAAAAAACGTATAAAAAGCACTCGTCAGAACATGCGCATTTTACCAAACAACCTCGTATTTTTTGCATTTTTTTTTAAAACGAGGCTGCATACAAAATCAGCAGCGACGGCAAATGTCAGATGTTGAAGATGGAGCGCAAAGCGAAGCTTAAATTGCAGCAATTGGTTAAAAAAAAGTCCCGGATCATGAATATGCCACTACCGACACGCTCTCATAATAATACCATCTTGCAATTCTCTAAGCGCTCCGCAGACTAAAGTGCACCCGGCTGCCATTAATCCCACTTATCACCCTGACAGCTCCGTAATTACGCGACTGCTCCAGCCACGTAGGGCTAATAAAACAGCAGCCGCGGCGCAGAAATGCACGCCGGCGAGCTGTTTTATTAAACGCGCGGGGGCGGATCATCGAGTGACATTAGCGTCGACCTATTTTTCTATTTGACAATAAATTATCCCTTGACCATGCCTTCACCGATATCACAATGCATATGTATCCAGCAGAAATGGGAAGAAGGAAAAAAAAATCAAAAATGGGCAGCGCTGCGCATACCAATGAGCTTCACAAATGGTGAAATTAAAATAGTGCGAAACGCATGGCAGAGTGTTATTACTGAAATGGCTTTAAATGATTGATTCCACGAAAGAAAAAAAAATACAGACATGGTACTTAAGGGAATGTGCAGCCAATTACTGTAAACATGAATTTCACATAATGTTTCTGGTGCAAGTACTATTTGAATTAAATCTGGTTTTCTTTTAAGTCAACTACATTTCGGCTTTACTATTCATGTTAAGTTTTTATTATGCACTTGATTGAGAAATGCATTGCAAGGGGCATCTCAATTCATCGACAGCCACAGTGGTTTAAAAAAAAAAAAATAATAATAATAATTTAAAAAAACGTATGCATACTGTGAAATAATTAAATCAGGAAAGGGGGCAGTTGGTGCTAGCGCGCACGCGGGCATACCACTTTTAATTACATTCTCAAAATGTGCCTCATTAGCTTTTAGCAAGTTAGAGATTTTGTGGAACAATGCTGAGATGTAAAATACCACGCGCGGAAAACAAAAAGGCAACGCACGGCACATCTGCCTTGCAGTTTAGCATGACATGCAAAGGCACTGCCCCTGCGAACACAGAAACTGATGCCAATTCTGCACCCTGTGTTAAGAAGTTGATCGAATATTGTAGCACCAACAGAACACATACACCATGCTGAAATCCATCCCACTTCACATGACGCTGATTTCAAACGGTTCAACGCAAGTTGTAAGGAACAGTGTAATCTGAAGATACACCACACACATGGAGCTATTCTGATAGCCAGCCCTGACATAGATGACAGTTCTCACTTTTCTAGAGGCAGACATGACTCCTTCGCAGTCACCATTTTAAGATTGCACGTTTTGTATATATGCTTGAAAACGCCATCCTGATAATAATAGGTTACTTGTACTCTTTGCCTAAACGTTATCAAATAAAACAATTACAGGTCACTCGTCCTAACTCTTTACATTTTGTGTGCCACAAGAAACATATAACCCCCTTCTCCTTATATGTCCTCTGGCGAACCTCTAATTCAATTGTTTACTCTAATTACGTGTGATGAAACAGGTTTCAGAAACAGGCACAGTATTTCGAAAGGAAGATAACAGTCCGAACATGTACCGTTTGCCAAAGCCAGGCCTATACATCCGGGTCAACTGAAGACAGATTTATTGTCCATAATCATTTAACAGATGTGACATGAACCAGCAAAATAACCACCAGAACCCAACTAGCAAACAACTTCTGATCAGTGCTGTGCTCTTTTGGGACAGAAAGACACTTTTTGGTAAGGTGTTTTAATTGCACAGAGAGCGGCTTTATACCTACAATTAACCCATTGTCTTTCACAAAACTGCTTTTGCAGGGGTATCAGGTAATATTATCCCCACCAAAAATATTGCCATATATATGGTCGCCGGGAACGGCCATAGGCGATATTTTTAGTGGGGATAATATTAGGGCTTTTTGGGAGAAGAGTTTGCGGGGGTGTCCCCCGCTCCTATTAAAACAATACTGGGGTTGCAGGGGTGTCCCCTGCAGGTTCCATGCCTTAATATCACCGCAAAAATATGGTGATATTTTTGTATGGCAATATTTTTGCGGAGATATTAACACATGGAACCTTTGCAGGTAGGAATGGGTATTTGAAAAACATGTAATGTTACACTTTAAATGTGTATGGTGAATATTGATTTGTAGCCCTCCAGAAATGCTAATGGGAAAACAGTGCCAAGCCCCCTAATATGCCAGTAGTGTATTGTCATACTGCTGGCCCACGCCAGGTCTTTGCGCCAAAAATAATGAAAGCGGAACATAAAGAATGTGCTGGATATGCAGCTGTTTACTAAGTAATGACCAGGCACAGATAGAAACACAGGTTCTCTTTCGACTACTCATATAGTTATTCACTGAATAAATGTCACAGCGTTATAACAAGCCTCTCATTAAAAGGCAACCTTATTTTCTACTGGGTTACAATGCAAGACACTGGCCTTCTAAATGCCCACTTTGTAAATGCATTGCACCATTATGAGAAGGTGTATTCTGAATGCCATCTGCAGTATTTTATAATTGGCCACGCTGGTAAAGTGGCACACATTATTAAAGGGGCTGATATTCCTGCGTTTACACTGGTGGTGTTATTATTGCTAATGTCATTAAGTACATTGTCTCGGAAATTCTTGCAACCGTTCCAAATATCACCCCAGAATCCTAATAATGACCACCCAAAACAAGATCAGGTCTAAACTGGCCTTAAAAAGTGCCAAAACAACAATCTTATTTCATCAGAATCCATGTAAAATGAGGTACATAGTTATGAAGCAAAAACAAAGAGGTGATGGCTGGAAGGTTTAGAATTAATCTTAACCACTGGCAATGCTCTGGGCAACCCTCCAGACCACCGTTCTTCGCCTGCCAAGCCATTACAGAAGGGAAAGACCATATGCAAATCAGGCTTCGCCCCACCCCAAAAGGGGCAGTCCAGCCCGAACTGCTAGGCCACATCCCTTCTGCACGAGACCACAAGCATCCCCAAACATGTTTATCCCTTGTTGGGGCTCATCGGTGAGGAGTAGCTTGGGTCTCTAGGCCCAGCAGGCACGGGACCCATGTCTGGGCATACCCGTCCCACTCGGGGTGACATAGCAAAAACAAAGAGGTGATGGCTGGAAGGTTTAGAATTAATCTTAACCACTGGCAATGCTCTGGGCAACCCTCCAGACCACCGTTCTTCGCCTGCCAAGCCATTACAGAAGGGAAAGACCATATGCAAATCAGGCTTGGCCCCACCCCAAAAGGGGCAGTCTGGCACATCTATGTTAAGGAGAAAGCTTGGGAGGCAGGCTTAGACAATGTTCCCGTAAGGACTGGAGACGGTCTATGACTCAAATAAAACACTCACCTAGCAATAAATGTGCCATGCACTTGGTCTTTTGATGCAAAGACATTCCTAAATAGCATAATGGCAATTTACACTATAAGGATGTAACACATAGACCTCTCGACTATCACCTCTAAAACCACCCTGCCATGGACCGATCACAACTGTATCGAATTCACTATACCCATTGCCAAAAGCCACAAAACTCTCACCCCTGCTACCGCAGCGCAAGTGAGAAGCTCCAAAAGCTCAATGAGGACAACCTGCGCCCCTACCTCAACATCCCTGAACTAGCACCCCCCTTCGCCAACCACCCTAACAATCTAGCTGACATCTACAAGGATATTATCACTAAAGCAATTAACGAGATAGCACCACTCGAATCCAAAAAAGAAAAGAAATCGTTACACACCAATTCCTGGTACACTGAAAAACTTCAGTCATTGCGCACATGCAAAAGAGTAGCACTGAAAAACTGGCAAACCAATACAAGCGTCAGTGCCAAAAACGAGTTCAACTTAATCTCCCTCCAATACAAAGCAGCCATCACCTCAGCCAAAGCTAACACTTTCAACACACGCATCCCCAATGCTAAATCGCACTCTAGAGTGATCTTCTCCATTTTCAATGAGCTCATCTCCTCACCCAATACACCCAATGAAATAGTCAAAGATGAAGCATGGTGTGCTAGCATCCAATCTGCCATGCTACACAAAATTGACCTCCTCCAAAAGAAAATTAAGGACCACTGCAAAGCCCTACCACCGCAGATGAGGACTAAACCAACCAACTCAACTCCATCCTCAACCAACTCTACCAAACGTGAGTTCTCTTTCAGGGACATCACTGAACAAGAAGTTATAAACCTCCTCAAAAACCTCAAACCCTCTCCCTGTAAAGGGGACATATGCCCACCCAAGCTCATCAAGGACTGCACAGACCGTTTCGCACTGCTCTTCACCACTTTCATCAATGCGTCCTTCAAATCAGGCATTATCCCGGCCAGTCTCAAAGAGGCCTGGGTCCGTCCACTCCTAAAAATACCAACTCTCGACCCTCTACAACCAAACAACTACAGACCAATAACTACGGTGCCATTCCTCCTGAAATTACTGGAAAAAAGCCGCCCATTGCCAAATCCAACACTTTCTGGAAACCCACTCCATCCTAGGGACCAGGCAATCTGGTTTCCGGAAAGGATACAGCACTGAAACAGCTGTGGTGAATCTAAAACATCAGATCACCCAAATCATGGACAAAGGCAAGCCAGCCTTGCTGCTTCTCTTAGACCTCTCAGCTGCCTTCGATCTGGTTGAACACAAGACTCTCACATCACACCTTACACATTCAGCTAACTTTTCCAAAGAAGCAGCTCTCTGGGTCACCTCCTTCCTCGAAGGAAGAGCCATGAAAGTCTTCTTGGATATTGCAAACACTACACCTACTACAATCCACTGCGGAGTCCCTCAGGGATCTTGCACAGCACCCACATTATACAACTTGTTCACAAAGACCCTTTTCGACAAGCTTGACTCACTTGGTATCGCGTATACGAATTCCGCTGACGATACACAAGTACTTCTACCCCTCTCAGGATCATACCACAATGACGCCACGGCACTCCATACGATCTACTCCACCATCCAGGCCTGAATGGCGGTAAATGGCCTCTGCCTCAATGGGGACAAAACAGAAATCATGATAATAGGCCAAAATAATACCTTAGCCAAGCTTGACAAATTGTATGCCAACTTTACCATTGACAACTCCATTATCCCTGTATCTACAGCCGTCAAGACGCTGGGAGTATACCAAGACTCCTCACTAACCATGACCCGACAGGTTAGTGCTATCACGTCCTCCTCTGCACATACCACCAAACTAATAAACGCTATAAAACCATACCTATCCAAACCCAACTACCTATCAATAGCTAGAGCAACCATTGGAGCAAATCCCGACTATTGCAATGCCCTTCTGGCAGGCACATCCGCAAAATAAACCTAAACAGGCTTCAAGTCACGCAGAACAATGCTCTCCGTGCCGCCCTAATCATCCTAAGAAGTGAACATATCTCCCAGGCCAGACAATCAGCTCATTGGCTTCCGGTCAAAGAGCGCATCACATTCAGAATCCTCACCCTCACACATAAATGCCTCAATCTCTCCGCACCTTCTTACCTTTCTGAGAGTATCTCCAAATCCTCCTCTACACGTCCCATCAGGACACAATACACTAACCAACTCCACATCCCACGTATCAATAGAGCCAACGCCGGTGGCTTAGGCTTCCCATATATTGCTGCCAAATCCTGGAACGTACTCCCTACAGACATCAGAGCAGAAAACTCACTCCCTGCATTTTGTAGGAAACTCAGGATCTCACTCCTTGCGAAGTAAAATGTAACCTTCTTCGAACCATCTTTGTAAATATGTACAATATCACATTGCCTGTAACCTTATGTATGATCATGTATAGTAAACTAAGCTATGTTTGTAACAAGCGCCACAATGCCCCAGGGCTGCTGCGTGCTTTACAAATCCGGATAAATAAATAAATACACACAGGATTCACCCTGTTTGTCTCTGAATCATCAGGCATGGCGGAACCTGGGCATGGTTTTCACAAAATATATTTTTTATTTTTATTTTATTGAGCATTTGTTAGGCACTTTATACAATAGAATTGTGTTTCAAATCACCATATAAGATGCAATATAGTGGCACCTTATGTGGCGTCACATGATAGAAATCGGAAGAAAGTGCACTATATATATATATATATATATATATATATATACATATATACATATATATATATATATATATATATATTTGGTGAATAAACTTTAAAGGGACGTTATGGTTACAAGTAAAACCAAAAACCATTGAAATTCACCAGTTATGGTGAGCTAAGCAACCACTGTGCACTGCTAAAGCTAACACCCAGGACATCAAAGATGGCATGACAAATTTCATTGATGACATCCCTGATGACATTACGTATGTTGTCCACTTAATTATGTTCACTGACAAATCTAGGCCTGGTGACTTTCTTTACTGACAGTGAGAATTTTTAAATTGAAAAGATGGTTTATATCTGGATGTTAACATTGTCCTATGTTGTTAAGGTACTTTCCTTAGGGTTTGACCTCAGCTCATGGTGTACATACATGGGGAAATAAGCACACCTCAAACACACAATTCATTTGTATACATGATAATAAACTATAATATTATTCCAATTGTCTAGTGATACTCTTTCTCTCCTTGTTAGTGTAGTTTCACTGTATTTGCCTCACAATCCAATGCATTGTGTCTCTTTATATGTATTCTTTGTACTAACACACATGTGTAGTAAGTCTTATATTTTTAGCTATTAATTTCAAGTTTAACAGTAGACAACATTTTGAGAGCCTTGCAATCACTATTTTACTGACTGATATGACCAGATTAAAAATACTGTACTTCTGTGGTGCATGTTACACCCATTTCCTATGTGTATGTATTCTTAGGTTGTTTTATTAAAAAGAACACTCAAATATAACATTTTCTTTAAATGAGTACATTTTTTAATACATTAAATAGTAAATCAGAGGTCCCCCGATCATCCGTAATATGTTGTTACCAACATTGTACATACAGCCCTTCTACTGACTTTTGATCAGAATTAATTTTATATGTGATGTTATCAGTGATGCCATCAATTACATTTGTCATGACATCTCTGATGTCCTGGGTGTTAGTTTTAATAGTGCACAGTGGTGGTGCGAGTTATGTTTGCTTATCTTAGCATAAGTGGCAAATTTCAATGGTTTTACGGTTTTACTTGTAACCATAATGTCCCTTTAACAATGTTTTTTCACAGAATTTGATAGGTTTTTATTAATGCAATATAACCATAACGTCCCTTTAACGAGGTGTTTTCACTGAATTCCATAAGTTTTTATTTATGCAACTTAACCATAATGTCCCTTTAACAGAGTTTTTTCATTGAATTTCATAGGTTTTAATTAGTGCAACTTAACCATAATGTCCCTTTAACAGAGTTTTTTTTCATTGAATTTCATAGGTTTTTATTAGTGCAATTTAAACATAACGTCAGTTTAAAAAAGTGATTTCATTGCATTTCATAGGTTTTTACCAGTGCACCCTTAATCTGCTAAAAATTCCTTATATTATACTCACCCCCAATGTAGCAACTGTAGAGTCCACGGACAATACAAATGTCCACGGACAGAAGGTAGCATTCACAAAGCCCAGAAGCATATGGGTGAACTGAAAATGTCCTACTCATCAACCAACAAACACATATACATAAAGCAACATTACTTATTTTTTACTGCACCCAAATTTATATTTTTGTACAAATTAATACTTGAAAATGTACAAATGATTTTTTATTTATAACACAATATAATGCAATACACCGAGCATAAACCATAAGTGTACACCCCATATCATCACTTCAATACAGCTGCTCCTAGAGATTAACATACTCCAAGCGCTTATTCTAAAACAATCTCTCACCAAACAGTAAGTGCCCTGTATTTATTTCTTTATTATTAGCATTCATTATGTAAACATGTATTATACAAATAAAAATAAAACACTATGTTTTCATTTTCACAGAAATGGCAAACACACTTGAGTGGTTATAGGAGAACTTCCCTAAAGAAGAAATTAATGATGATACCATCTCTAATGGTATAAAATACATATTTAACGTAAACAAATCATGTCATTTGTACAGACCTTACTAAAATAACATGTTCTTATTTCTTACAGTACATTGTTTTCATGAAGAAACCACTCCCCAGTTTAATTATACACAATCCCAAGAATCACAAAGAGAAGCCCTATCCCCAACTGTACTTAATACATCCAAAGTTCATGATTTGATTAAGTAATGATTTTAAGGAACTTTTACAATATATCAAACATGTCTTTAAAAATGTTCCCTAACACTGTCCTTCTTCCACCTGTCCCCCTTGCCCCTAGCAATCATCCCCATCAAATTCCCAAAATATAAATGAAAGACGCTTTGATGAAACCTCACACTATTATGAAACCCAGTCAGGAAAATATGGTTTCATTTAGATGTGTGAACTTTTTAATATAATTCTATTATCTGATCCTTTGATTATTGTTTTGAAAGTGGTGTGTCAGAAGAGAGATGTAAGAGAAATAATGCATCTCCTTCCATATTTAATTAGGCATTATTGTTATTGTTAAGAATAACGATACACCAGAGGTATTTTATTTGATTTTTTTGGGGAAAAAGAATGAAAGCAAAGCGTTTATATCTAGGCAAGCAGGGATGGAATGTTATGCAAGTGATAAAAATGAACGCAAGTTATGGCCACAGTGGTAAACATGTTCTTTTGGACCTGTGGTCCTATTTCCTGAGGCAGAGAGTCAAGTTTGCCTCATTAGTGCTTCAGGAAACCTTTGAAATACAATAACGTGGATTCAGCTGTGTATTATTCTATGCAGGGCAAACAGTACAATAGTTGCTAACACGCAAGATAAATTGATCGTGTGTGATGCAGTCAGCCTCAGCTATCGTTGCAAAAGATAATGCACCCCAAAGTATGAAATAAACAGCAGCACACTGCACTCCACATGTTCATCTCTCCCTGCCAATTTCTCAGTGCAGCCACTGATTTGAGTGAGACATGTTCTCAAGTACTCCAGAGTACAACACATACACTCTGAATTACGTATAATGTGGTTAAAATCAATCCTCAGAAACTTCAAGGATCAGTCATCACTGCTTGCAATCAAAATACACAAACATGTTGATGAACAAAGTGTTTCATAAATACATCTACGTTGTCTAGATCTCCCTGGCAAACCAACCAGTGCATACTTTGGACAACAGTTTAGTAACCGTGTAATGCACAGTCACGTTGTTGAGTTCAGGCATTAAGATGCATTATAAAACAGTGGCAGTATAATAGCATGTTTGCAGATGTGCTCGTGATTTTTTTAATATTGTTAAACATTATAAAATTGTCATGCTACAAAATAAATTAGCGGCCACAAGGTTCAACCATTCCAATTCAGAGACCGCACAGAAATATAAAAAAAACTCTGACCTCCACAAAATCGAAGAATTCAAATTCGCCCAAGTTACTTCTGTAGAGGTTGAAAAATTATAGTGTCCCTTAAACCATCAAAGTGCCAAGGAGACATTCGCCTTGCCCAAATAATTAAAGATGGAGCCAGAGACCTTGCCTCATTTATTAACAAATTAATAAATGCTTCATTTAGGACCTGCCAGGCACCCACCAACCTTAAGGATGCTTGGGTTCTGCCCTTACTCAAGAAAGCGACTCTTAACACTTCCATCCCAACTAACTACAGGCCTATAACGACTGTCCCCATCCTACTTAAAATAATCGACAAGGCATACCTGCATATCCAGAGATATCTAGAGACCAATAATCTCCTAGACTGAGACAATCGGGCTTTAGGCCACTTCACGGGACGGAAACTGCTCTGATCGATCTCAAAATGCAAATAGATCAACTAAAAGATAACAGACAATGCACAATACTTTTCCTGCTAGACCTCTCAGCCACTTTTGATTTGGTCGATCATAATATACTTTGTGAACACCTCATCAGCGGCTAACTTTTCAAAAGAGGCCGCAGACTGGATTAGATCCTTTCTAAGCAACAGATCAAGGAGGGTCTTTTCGCCTACTGCTGCTGCGGACCCAGCACCGAATACATACAGAGTGCCTCAAGGCTCGTGCGTCTCTCCGACTATGTACAATGTTTTTACCAAACCACTTTTCGATAAACTGGACCATTTGGGAGTCATCTACACGAACTACGCAGATGACACCCAGATACTCATACCTCTTTCAGGCAACTACGATACAGACCTTGACTTACTAAATAAAATCGATCTCATCATTCAGGCATGGATGGCTACCCATAGCCTCTGCTGGAATGATGAGAAGACCAATATCCTGATCTTAGGTCCCCCCACAAACCTTAACAAACTCGACGCCCAGTACTCGTCACTCAACATAGACAGCAACATCATTACAACTGCTAAAGAGACAAAAACGTTAGGTTTTTACCTAGATTCCAAGCTGAAGCTATGCAAACAAGTGAACATGACAACCTCTGCTACCTCTTACACATGTAAGCTTATACATGCTTGTAAACCTTACCTATCTACAAATAGCTGCATTATATTAGCAAGAGTACTACTCCTGTCCAGACTCGATTTCTATATGCAGGTGCAAACAAACAAATCATCGACAAATTGCACATTTTACAAAATAATGCTCTCAGCACAGCCTTGAGCATCTCTAGAAGAGATTATCTCTCAGACATCAGAAGGAAGCATAACTGGCTGTCCATCAAGGACAGGATTCACTTCAACAATGCTGCTCCACAGTATCTAAGTGAGAAAATCAATAAAGAAGTCTCATCTCGACCCACTAGGTCCACCAACTCCTTCTGCATCACAGTTCCACGATTCAACCTGAAAAGAGCTGGCGGCAATAGCTTCCCGGTCCCAGCTGCCCAAACCTGGAATGCCCTCTCCCTGCAGCTATGCCCTGATCAGACCTTACATAGCTTCAGGACCAACACCAAAAAGTGGCCAGTTTCTAACAACACTGCCCACGCTAGTGCCTAGATTAGGCAATGCTCTGAAACATCCCGTTCTGGACTTTCCTACTGACACCGCAAAATATTTTTAAAAAATGCGGTATTGCTCCCCTGCTGACAAGCGGACTTGTATAACCTACATAGGCTCTGATAGGACCATACTGTATGCTTCTACCTGCATTATTTCAATGTACTTACACCCTAACCATATGTAAATTATTTGTATATAGCTTATTTTATTTGCCTCTGCCTGACGACTTGCTGCTCATGATATTCTTTTCAACATTTCCATATTTTATGTAACTAGGTGTACCTAAGCTGTCTTGTAATGCACTATGTAACTTTGTGTACCTAAATTGTCTTGCAATGCGCCCAGATACCCTAGGGTGTGGCACGCTCTTTAAATCAATTAAACAAACAAACAAACAAATAAAAGGCTCCGAAACAGAAGTCTCTCTGTCTCCATTTTTTAAATGTGGTTTTTAACGTGTATAATTTGAGAGGGAAAATATCCTTATGGAGTTGGCTCTTCTCCCAGAATTGCTACTAACTGTCCTTCTATCCCTCCCCCCAATGCTCTCTTGAGAAGCAAGATATCTCTGTGATAGAAATTGCCACAGTAAAAAGATGAACTTCTTTGTGTCTATTCACCTCCAACCCCCCCTTCTCCTCTCTCCTTCTTTTGGTGTTTCTCGCAGACTCTTCTTTAGCCAAGTGCCAACAATGTTTAAGGATCATTCATTTTATTGTGTCCATTTTAATTGTACATTTTCATAAATGTGCATATTCATATATAAACGAATGAACACACATTGCACTGCATTTGCACTTTCTCAGCATTGCACACATCTCAAAGGTGAAAGTAATGTAAGGTATTCATGTGGCTAAACAGCGATATGTCTGAACTAGTGATCCTCATGTACAATGAGGAAGACATCTAAGATATCATAAGAACACCATCATGTTTTGAAACAAGTAGTAACACATTTGCCAAAGAGGTAATGACATTAAAGAAAAACACATTTCAGGCTTGATAATCAGTAACATGTTTAGCATGTTCCTCTATTGTGATTACGATATGGAAAGCTTTAGTTATAGACAGTCAATGCAACCATTACAGTACAAATTTTACCATCACTACTGCACAACAAATTATTCTCAACATCAAAAAGAACTAGGCTGTGCTGTTAATGTTTGAGGGTCCTTCCATAAATGTTTCTGATGAGAAACTGGCTCACTTTTATAGATTGAGGAATGTTGATGTTTTATCCTTGGAACTTTCAAATATAATATGCTGTGGTATGTCCTGAGATGTTATAACATGTGGTCTTAGTGGCTTCAGCTTAATGTCACGCTGCTTTTACAAGGCTGACAAGCTCTGTGAGGCAAGGAGAAAATTAGATGTGTGATTCACTCAAATTCAATGTGTGATCACTAACTTAAATTATCTCAACTGTTTAACTCCTATATCTGGTGTGTCACAGTATATCCCTCTGGATAAGGTGGAATACGTAACATAGGTAAACGTCAAAAAAGTCCCATACTCTCTATGGAATCCTGGGACTCACTCAACAGTGCCTCTATTATTGCAACCAACATGATTACATATATCTTTTAAATATCAATCGCATAGTGAATTGCAGTTTCATGTTCATTAAAATTCTTCTGTGGTTTTCAACAGATCCTTTGTTTATTGGTGTATCTTAGTTGCTGGTCTATCAAACACCTGATTTCTCTCAATACTTTTCAGATAACAGATCCTTCTTCTGGTGATCTTCTAATCTGTCTCCCTAAGATTATAAATAATAGCTTTTAATAATCGCTATTATCTCCTTATTGGACTTATTTAATTTTATCAAGAAGATAATTTTCAAAAAACAATATTTAGTAACCACTAACCTTTTTGTTCTTTCCTTTTTCATTGTATTCACAATTTCCTATCAGAATTAACTTGTAAACAATCATTTCCTTCATGTTATTTCCAACTCCATATCCCATCACTGTTTGAGTCAACATATCCATTTACCAAAATAAATAATCTCACCTATTGACTTTCATGTAGATGAAAATCCTGCTGTATGGTCCTTTTCTAAACTCCTTAATCCTGTTCCTTATCCCCATCAAATCTGCTTCATTTATATCAAACTATTAGTATTCTACAGTCACCTACTATATGTCAAATATTAATGTCCTCATTGACCCTGTGAAGCAGACAGGAGGTGACATGTAGAACTTCACAAACTCCCAAATGAATAATACAAGTTAGCAACACTCATTAACGGGCCACAACATCCAAATCAGATCTGCAGAGTTGGACTGGTAAACAGATTACACCTTGCTAAAGTGAAGATTTTGTCTGCTGCTCTCTTAACATAACAAGACAACTGCAGCCCAGTTTGAGAACAATGGCCATGGCTGGAAAATGCAGATAAGCCCCCAGAAGAGATCAGAGTCAGCCCAAGAGGAAACAACTCTCCCACTCTACTATTGCCATACCAATACAGTTTCCATCAGACCTCTATAATGTACAGGTAGCCCACTTTAGGGAGCCCAACAGCATGTACCCAGAGAAGAAATAATCTGTAGGTTCTGCAGGAGATCTGAAATTGAAACTTTGATGCACATAGGCTGGATGTGTGGGATTTTAGAGAATTGGGAAAAATCTTCTTGGGTATGTGGTTAAACAATTTCAGGAATATTAATGTAGAGGCTCTCTGGAACCTGATATTGACAGGGCCCCATTTAGGCCTGAAAAGGAATTTGATGTGATTTTTGCATTTTGTTTTAAACTAATAATCTATTCTAGTTTTCCTAGCTATTTTTCTAAAGAGGATGTATTGCTCTGGATCTTTTATATTTTTCTATTGGATTTTAAGAACTGATGAACTTTTGGAAATTATGAAATTTGAATATTGAAATATTCTGTTATGTTTTAATTACCTTATATTTCACTTTGTATTTGGGATTAATTGTTGTTTACTTTTTTATTGTAATTTGGTATACATGTGTGAGATTTGTTAAAAGTTTCTTTCTGAACTGTATCATACAAAAAATATGGAAGTCCTCAAATCTTGGCAACCCCTGTACCAAACACATTCCGGTGTTACTGAGGCATTTCGCTAAGAATGGTACATTATTGCCACTCCACACAGGCCAAATCAACAGCTGCTTTTCTGGATGTTTGGGTTTTAGTTAATATTTTATTTGGCAACCCTTGGCTGTCAGACATGATTTTACAACCTTGCCTTTGAATTAACATCCCTCCCATCCCCCATCTAATTGCATTGCATCCCTGAAGGAGGACAAATGATTAGGGCATGCACTACTACATTCCCCAATATAGTGTTGTACAGTATAAGAACAGCACACGTAAGCAGGGCAAATAAGATGGCTTGACCTCACACTGTTTTAAACTCACATTTGTGAGCTTGAGATTTTGATGTCGCTTTTTCATCCCTAGATCTTCTCAACTACAGCGGTGTGCCTGTATTCACTTTCTTTATGCAACTAATCCTTGCATCTATTACTTCTGAGGTTTCCCTGGCAGTCCCAAATTTTGACCCAGAGATTTTCAGTGAGTGCCTCAAAAGTGCTGACAATTCTGGCTTCTACACTTCAAGGGATTCCGGAGGACATCTCGGAACTGTCACACAACTATAGTTCCACTCATTCTAGTTATTTCAATCAATTTACTATGACATATCACAGAAAAATGTTGCTACCATGTGATTTCATATCTTCTTACTGCAATGATCAGCTTTATATTTGATCCACTGTCCACTATCGCACACAGACCCCTACTTGTAAAACCATATTCCCTTTATCTCAACCCCATCATACATATGCGTTGTGTGCATCCTTTTCTGAATCCTGCTTCCCCTGCCTTCCTGTTTTGTCCTTTTTTTTATTTCTTCCTGCAAAGACTGCTATCGAGTTACCCAGGGCATCAACACAATATGCCAATTTCATGGACAAGGTGCCAGCACTGTAAGACCTATGCTGGTGACTGGTGGAGTATGAAAGCTTTAGAACATACCGTCCATCCTTCACAAATAAGGAATTCAATGCAGAAACACATTGGGGAATTTAATAATGAATGAATTTAGCTTTACCCAGACAAAGACCATGTAAGCACTCAGTGGGATAACAGAGCCCAATTGCAGTGGGAAAATGATAGTTGCACCCTACCAACTACAGTGATGGGTCACCTTTTCAGAATCCATATGTAGAATTTTCTTCAGATGAATGATCAGCCAAAAGAGTTGATAAGCCCGAACCAAACAGATACACATGTCTGCCTTTAGTGCATGTTTTACTGAGTCCATCACTAAGACCTTTAAGTCCAGGGGTACATGAACCTAGGCTCACTTAGAAAGTTTCAAACATAGTGAGGAGCATATGAAATGACAAATCCCCACTTTTAATTACCTATCTCAAACCCCTCTAGATGTACAGTATTACTATCTGATGCATACATACTGCATTGTAGCCTTCCATGTGTCCTTATGAAATAAAGCAAATGGGTATAGATGGATTTTAACTCCCAATTTTACACACCCATTAAATATTAAGCACTAGCAAATGAGTGAAGCTGCAAATGAACATCTCTAAAAATTTAAATATTTCAGCACTGCAGACACCTTCACCCCCACAAAAAACGAAACTGTTTTATGGAATCATAAAACAAGTTTGCGCATTAAAACATCTGTTTAAGTGTTCCCCTTGTAATCTCAAAGTGTTTTGTATTATCCAGAAATTAAAAACATTGCTAAGATATATATATTCAGTGAACAATAACTTGAGTTAAAGAGAGTTAAAGTGAACTGATTTATTGCAACAAAACCTTTGAAATTCAGCAGGGATGGGAAGCCGATAACTCGGTATCCCCCTAAGCCCTGTAGATGTCTCCTATGAGGTGATTTTGTATATCCTTTTAATCCTTATGCTAACCAATGGCGCTATTAACGCCTTGGTTGACGCCGTACCCGGACCGGCAGCGCCTTGGTGGATGGCGGAATTACCGCCCCATTCCAAGGTTGGCGGGGCGGTAATTCCCCATTCACCAAGGCTCTTCCCCATTCCCAAATGAGCCCCCATAGGGCTCAATGGGAATGGGGAAGATGCAAATAACGGTGACCGTTCGTAACGGTCACCGTTATTGGCTTGGAGGCCCCTTTGCGCCCTCGACTTTAACACCTGCTCAAAGCAGGCGTTAAGGGCGAGGGCGCAAAGGGAACCTCGGAGTATGGCGGTAAGGGATTACCGCCACCAGTCTCGTTAGCGGTGGCCGCTATCCCTTACCGCCATACTCGGAATGAGACCCGTTGTGTAGATATTATTTGTAAAAGTAAATGTTACTAAGTTTTTACTGTGTATGATATTTTAATACGGGTTTAGTTTAGTGTACATTTTCTGTTTATAACGTATGTCTATTGTTGACTAAAGTAAACGTATATCCGATGGTGACGTGTACCGTGGTAACTGATATTGTTACAGGAGCGCTTGGATGCAAAGGAATATTCAGTTTATACTACTTAAGTGGAGCTCCTCCTTCATTTGCGGTGGCCCGTCACTCAAACAGAGCAGAGTCGGGAGCAGGTTGTTCCAGCTGCATATGTGCTTACCTGTTCTTTATACCTCATGGCATATGCAGAGATGAAGGGGTGTTTGACGGAGAAGGGGCGCGCAGCTTACTCTGCACACTGTGCTCCTCCTTCATTTGGACATCCCACTGCTCAATCCAAGCAGGGCCTGGAGCAGTCTGTTCCCGCTGTTCCTGCGCTTCCTTCTTCCCAAGTCCAGCTCTCAGGAGCAGAGTGGAAGGAGTGCTGGCAACCCAGGAAATCACAAGTACCTTTGTCAAGATCTCTTCACTTGGATAAAGCACAACTGTGAGGAGGGCTTTGGGGAGTATTAGGCCGGTAGATTTCTATTGCATTGTGGCCAGCTGTGAGTGGTAAAGCCTTGAAAGACAAGACTAGAGCAGGTTTGCCACAGTCATTGGATGTAGTTGAACAATCTAATTCCCTGCGCCTAACCATGGACTTTTATATAGGTTGTGGGACCCTCACCTGAATTTATTCAAGGAACATTACTTTGTACTAATAGTCCTGCCTTAAGTGGTATTACGATCTTTACCACCATTATCTCCACTGGAACTTCATGTATTGATCTGTACCAGATCTTATTTAGGGGGACATTTAAATTGCATAAGCTGTTTGCTCAAAATGGGCAAGACGAAAGCGGCATCACCCCAACCTGCCCTGTCTACTAAAGAAAGAAAATGGTCCATCACTTTTTTCTCCTAATGATATTGAGGTTAATACCTCTTATATTCCTTCTAACATCCAGTTCCTTCTGCACCTACCTAAGGCACATGAACAGACAGCTCGAAAAGAAGATAGAAGTGGAAGAGAGAGATCTACAAGAAACTGCATCTCAAATGAACCTCAATTTACGTCCTTGCAAGGCCATTGGAGAATTGAAAGGGCCTTCAATTTTGATGATTAACATATCCCACCGCAACTGACTAGATCAGCTGAGCTCAAACATGCCTAAACATACAAATGCTGAAGATATGCATGATTATGTAGTTGATCTAACTGGTCCCACAATCTTCTGCTTTGAGGGAGCCATTAAGCTCACTTCATCCTAACCATTAGTTCCCAAAAAACTGGATAAGGATTGTCCGCCCCTGGGGTAAAACAAGCCCTGATCGTGCTACAAAAGACATCGATTGATCGTGCCTTGAATAACTTAAGATTCTGACCAACAAAGTTTGGCCAGTTGAATAGGAATTACAGGACCAATTCAAGATGTCTGTCTTTTATAACACATTTTTTTAAAAAGGCTGTTTTTAGCATTCTAATCATCATGGATGACACTTTAAGAGACACCAAGAAAGATATTGGGCCTCATTACTTTTCTGGCGGTAGCCATGTCGGAAATTCCAGCAGGCTGCTGCTGCCGGACCAGTAAATCCATTCAGCTGCCGTGATTGCCGGAATCACTGGGGCATTACAACCCTGGTGCCCCGGTAATTCTGGAGGTGGAATTCTGTAAAGCCCCATTCCCATGGTGTCCAATAGGAGAGCAGGTGTTTCCATGTCCGCCTGCAGGCAGGTGGTGTTACTTCCGCCAGGTCAGACCTGGTGGGAGTGACACCTCCCACCTGCAGGACTCGAAATCAGCCAGTCCGGAAACAACGGTGGTGGCGGATTAACCGCCACCATTGTTTCCGGACCGGCTGACTTGTAATGAGGCCCATTGTGTCCTTTTCTCAAAAATATCCAATAATGAATGTAAAGTCTTCAAATCTTGGCAACTTTACAGCCCCAAATAGCCAGCCAAATGAGGTAATCGACCAGGGCTGCAGCAAGTAACAACCATCGTTTCTGCACCTGGACATTGCATCCAAAAGGCCTGTGATCCCACCAGTGTACCAGCCTTAGTCCATCAGTCTGCAGGGATTTAGAGATTAGAGAAGACTTCTCTCTGGCACAAACGTACCACTGAGGCAGTGCTGGAAATGGACAAACTGTATTGGGGGAGTAGCAGATTGTCAGTGGTGTGAGCGGAACTGGGGATGGATTGTCAGTAGTGTGGGCGGGAGTGAGGGGTGGAGCGAAGGGTCAAATGCTATGTGTGCCCTGAACATAGGATGTTGGCTGCTTTGCATAAAAACAAAGTGCATTTTGAGAACTTAAAAATGACCACCAATTTTATCAAAGTGTGTGCTATTAATTGAAATGTGCTTTCATTCTGGGCATGAATGCACACTTCGTATGGTGCCCATTCTCTCTGTCACAATAGTCACTCTGACTAGAATGTGTGCAACCCATGAGCCATTTATACAGCTTTGGACATTTTCAAGTTTAGACTGTTGAGCAAAGGACAACTTTTAGATGCAGTCCATGAAGACCTGTCTGCTCAACTGCAAGCATTGAGAGATAGTGTTCGGGAGACTCATGGCAGTAAAGGCAGAGAGCGTCCTCAACTTGGGAGGGTTTGGTCCTCATGTCTACATGGAAATCCGCTCCGGCAAGATGGTTTTTGCTGGAGTGCAGCTCAGTCTTGTTCCAGCCCAATTCCTCCCCTGCACTGAGGTCAACAGAGAAAAAACAAATTCAAATCGGCAAACTTTGCCCCCAGCTGCTTTACCACTTTTGTGCATAATTGCGGGTGCTAACCCCTTACTTGATGAACAGCATGAATCAACTATCTCTTTAACAGGACTAATCGGATTAACGCTTGTGTAAGG
Source organism: Ambystoma mexicanum (assembly GCF_040938575.1). Classification (NCBI taxonomy): domain Eukaryota; kingdom Metazoa; phylum Chordata; class Amphibia; order Caudata; family Ambystomatidae; genus Ambystoma; species Ambystoma mexicanum. The sequence continues at coordinate 893,732,625 of NC_090922.1, forward strand.
GGCCCGTGCATCAATCCACAAGATGTCAGGAAGACTAGAAGAGGGGGCTGGGTGCGTTCCTCCCCCAAGTCGATAATGGGCAGCTGCATTCTGGTCTCCTTTGCAGATAATTGTGTCAATGTCTCAAATCTAGTGACAGGATCGCTACATTTGGCCTCCCGATTTGTATCTCTTTCCTTTTTGATCAATCAGAAACCAGGGATTCATCTCCCCATCTAATTTAGGAGTACCAAATGCCTGATTTAAGCTCACACAATTCTATCCAACTGGGTCTAACCCAATTAGCGAGAAGAATAAATGAATTATTGTGGCGATCTGCCTGGGCCAAGCCAAAGTGCCAAAAACCAGCACATGCACTACCAAGGACATTGTTGCATCATTGATAAACATAGATTTGAATGTCTTCATACTTTGGATGAAGTGGACTGACCACTCAGCATCCTGACATCTTGAGTACAACTGGTGAGCCACAAAGTTGGCTGGGTTGATCCTGGATTTTCCCTTACAAATACCAAATCTAGCTATTTAATTTCAGAGAAAGTTACTAGCCAGCAGGAAATGTCCAGCATCCACCGCCGAACATGATGGATAGTTTCTTGAGATCTTACTAGCTATGGCCTTTGGCCGTGACCTCTGTGCATGATGCACCCATATCTTTCTTTGGGCGCACCAGTCATGTTAAACCATTATTGGCCTACCAAACACCCATTGCCCCCTACCCAAAAGATGAGGGCACTGCAGATGTTAAACTTTTTTTTCCGAACTCCTTATTCTCACAATAATTTCACAGTAATCATTTCCAATAACAAAAATTCCTGCAGTAGAGTAGCAGTTCGCTAATTCCTATGTTAACAGGAAAAATTGCTCAGAATTAAAAAGTCTTTCACATCCTCACAGGCACTCAACATGTGCCCCCTTCTTTTTTCAAGGTCCCCTCATTACACTCAATTCCCTTCCCCTCCCTATCCGCTTACCTTTACACCCTTTACCCATTGCTTCGTGTAACAGACATTTATTTCTGATAACATCTTCCGGCATTGGCAATGTTAACACGTGAAAATCCTGCGGTCTTCACCTCATAAAATGAAAATGTTCTACCCGTAACTAGCTCCCCAACCCACCCTCAAATCCCCCTTTTCACATATGTCTTCTTTCCCACTCCCGACCTCTAGCCTGATGTGATTGCTATTAACTATTCGTATTTATATAATGCCTATGGCCAGGCTATCTAAGCGCTGTGGTTCAAAATAATCAGTGTTCCCATAGCAGTGCCTACATAAACAGATGAGTTTTCAGTCTCTTTCTGGATTCAAGAATGGTATAGACTATGTAAGGTCATGGGGGAGTTCATTCCAAAGTTTGATGGCATCCTTTTTCCTCCTCCAGATAGCGTTTTGAGTTCTTTTATTTGTGGCTTCTCCCGATAATATTACATGAATCACTTGCATCGAGCAAAAAAAGGGGTCTTTGCACTGAACATATTCACCTTAATTGTCCCTTAACCAAAGGGAAAAGAAGGAGATGAATCATAGTATAGTTCATCCTGCTATTGACAGGAAAAAATAGAGAAGTACCACTTTGTATTTAGTTAACAAAGAAAGGTGTGTCTTTTCAATAGCAATGCAGATATGGCATGTGGAACAGTTACTTTTAGTCAATAGTGTATGGGAGGATAGGTCTATAGGACCCCCTCCCTGACATCCCCCAACTCCGTGAGGTTTGTGGCTCGTCAGCGGCCCACCATGCACCTGTGCTCGGGGTGGCAGGGCAGCTGATGATCGACACACAGGGCCAATCGGCTTGTACTGTAATATGCCATGGAAACCATTTTGAAAGCTTCAAGACTACATTTTAGATAGAAATGACCAAAAACCCTGAGGAAACAGCCTGCCTGCGAAAGCTGCAGCTGGCCCGCTCACTGCATGCAGGAACCCATGCACTACCCCTGCGCCTCCACCCCATGGCAGATCCGCTGAAGGCTCATTGAGTGTGAGGCAGCGCCGCCTGGACGGATCCAGTCCGGAGAATCTCGAATCAAGACGGGCATGTGAGTATTAAGTGCGAGTGATAATAAAAGGAGAAGGGGAGGGAGCCAGATTGTGTGAGGTCAATCTATGGGTACTTTCAACTATTAATGCTATTTTCTTTCTCTGCATATGGCCATTAGGACAAAAAAGGTGAAATAAGGGAAGATAAAGATGGGAACCTAGCTCTGCAAGGGGGTAGAAGGCGGCGCTGTGTAGTGCTATCTCAACTAGTACTTGGAATAAGTTGAACAGTGGAGAATAAAATAAAGGTGTCTGAGAATAGGGACACGCGGTGTATACATTAGAAACTGCTTTTTCTTCTCCTTCATTCTGGGGACCTCAATACTGGAAAAGTGTTATAACTCTTAAGGGTGAAGGGAGAAATATTGGGCAAGGATAAGAAGGCCTTGCCAGGGAGAAAAGTGCAGGGCAAGAAAAAGGGGGAAGGAATTGTTATGTGCTGTATGTTAAAAGTCTGTTAAATGTTGGTCCCATGTTGTATATGCTAAGCGCATAGTGTTTTAGAAAATTATATTGCACACAAAGTGATGTTAAGTTAGTGATGTAAACAGTCCTGTGATATGGTCATTGTAAGTGTGACCCGGTAACTGCTAAGGTAGTACTATCGTGAACCGGTTTGGAAAAAAAAAAAAAAAAGGAGGGGAATTCAAAACAAGAACTGTTGGAGATAAGATATACGCATACACGAGTCACATTGAGAGTTACAAGTAACACAGGAAAGTGAGCAACGAACATACAGTATGGGGGCAGAAACACCCCTGGCCCATATCTGTAAAAATGTACCTGGTTATGCAGAATGCATAAATAAGTATCATGACCAGTGGGTCACAGAATTAAAAGGAGAAGGATTACCCCAGGTATGGCCACAAGGAGGATCATTTGATAAAAGTGTCTTGGATATGGTAGCCACATGTATATTTATAAAATATAAAGGAAAACAGTTTCATAATAGAAGAGAGATATTAGATCTGTGGAGACTATTTGAAGAAGTGCCTCCACTCAAAAAGAATGAGATAGCACCTGATCAGCCCACCACCACTAACACTCCCCCAATAACACATGAAAATGGAGGCGAGAGTATAGGGAAAGAAGGATCGATAGAGGTAACACGATTGTACCCGCTCCTAAACAAACCAGTGCCAGCAGAAGGGTATAGCGACCCCACATATTTTCCCACAGCTGCCCCTACAGCCACCCCACAACCAACTGCACCACCACCATATGAGTGCCCCAGGCAGTGTGGACAGGTAAGCACCCCAGCAGTAGATACTGAAAAGTTAACAGAGGACCTAGACTCAAGACTCACAATGGCCAGAGATGAGTTATCTAGAATAAGAGATATATGTGAGCAGAGTGGCACCGCAAGAACTGAGCAAACACATAGGGCACAGACACTTGACAGGTCATCTGAAGAAGGGTGGAAGAAAGGGGAAATACTATTCAGAATTCAGGAAGAACCAACTCGAATAATAGAATTGTGACCACAAGAACTGGAAGACAACACAGGTGAGGAGGGAATAGCCACTGGGGGAATGGAAGATCTGTGGTGTGATATAGAGGATGAAGAACAGAAAAGTGGAAGGTTGGGTATGGAGGTGGGAGGGAGATCAGGTAGAGTAGATGAGATACCCCTGGAAGGAACCATGGAAGAGGAGTGGACGGGAAGACTAAGGAATAGAATGGGAAGAATGGCCCCTTTAGGGAGGAAAGGGTTGAAGGTGAGTACAGGCAAAACAACAAAGAGCAAACTACAACTCCCATTGATACATAGAGGAGGTGGGAGGCCGAATTACATACCCTGGGCCCAGATGGGCAAAGCCAATTTGTTAAAATCCTTGCCTCCGCTATCAGGGGGGGCAAGTAAGTGGATATATGCATTTGAGAAACATACTGCGGGAGTGCCATTAGCGGTAGGCGATGTTAAAAGCTTATTGGTGTCGGCAGTAGGTGACCAGGCAGATAGAGTGTGGCCAAAAGCTGGTTTCCCGGGAGTAACATTGGATTTTGATCGCCATGATGGAGCTTCTTTTAACACAATGCGCGCAAGAGTATGGGATGCATTGAGAGAAACATTCCCAGACACACCAGATTTACAGTCAGTGATGCAGTGTACCATGAATGATGGGGAGGATGCTATGGATTTCATTTTCTGGGTGCCGGAGATGTGGAGAGCCGAGACAGGTATGCCCTGGGACCAGTCAACATCCCTATTTTATTTTATAATAAAGAGAGGGCTCACAAAAGAAGTACAGAAAAGACTCAACAAAATAGCAGGGATCGTAGCAAAGGGGTGGCCAGAAATTCAAAGTATAATAGTTTGACTTTGCAAAAGAATAAAGGAAAGGGAGAAAGAAATTGCACAAAAAAGGTTGGCCGATGAGGCGAAGTTAGTACAAACAAAACTGATGAAGGTCGCTGCGGCTGTAGCAGCACTCCCCCAAGACAGGGAGGGGGAAGAGGAGGAGGGACTGGTAGCGATACAGGGGAGGATGGCAGCAAATTGGCAGGCAACGGGCAGCCACAGTGGAATGGACAAGATAAGTACGGAGGACCGCAGTGGCAAGTGTGGGCCCCCCGCGGAGGACGAGGTGGGTACAGAGGACGCAGAGGGGGTGGTGAAGGGTATGGGGGAAATGGTGGGTATGGAGGGCAGGGTCCTAGAGGGGGACAAGGGAACTGTTGGAATTGCGGTAGGTGGGGACATTTCTCACGGGAATGCAGAAGCAGACCAAATAACGTGTACCAAGACGATCAGCCCTATGGTCATCCACACCCGGGAAGCCCCTACGGATTACCCATGGGAGGGACGCAAGAGCAACCAGAGCAAGGGTATGTAGAACAATGAAGAGAACCACCTCATAATATACAACAGCACCCACAAAGCCGCAAGCACATGCCATACACACCGGGCAACCCTTTCGCCACAACAGCTAACGGTACAGTGGAGTAGCAGTGGTATCAGGTAATGTCTTTAGTCAAGGGGGGGACGCATGGCATCCAGCATAGGGCAGCCCACAGGGAGCACTTGCGTGTCAGTACTATCTACGACCTACAATGCAGCAGAGGAACCATTGATAGGGTCGCAGATAGGGAATAAACAGGTCATATTTATGGTAGACTCGGGATCTGAAAAATCATGTTTATGTGAAGGTCAGTTCCCGTTATCTAATCGTAAATTGGAGACGCAGGGGTTCTCTGGGGCTCTCGTCGAATTTCCTTACACAGAAGATTTAGATGTGACCGTGGGGGGTAAGACAGTGAGGGCACCCCTACTGTACTAGGAACAGTCCCCGATTAACTTGCTGGGAGGGGGCCTCCTCACTAAGCTTAAAATGACTATCTCCTTTACGGAGAGAGAGATAGTTTGTTCAACTCCAGGGATCTGTCCCATGCGCGTAATGCTAGTGGTGCATGCACGAGCAACAGCACCAGAAGTGCGTGGCATACCGGTAGACCCTGATGTTTTCATTCAAGGGCTAAAAACATTGGCTCGTGTGGTCCCAGAGTTGAAAAATTTAGATTGGCGAGTACCCGCAGAGTTCATCTTCCGACCAATAGCCCGCCCAGAGATTGTGCCCAGGACAGTGATGCCCTTAGATTTGCATGCAGTTCAGAACTCAGCTAAAAGAATAGCCGTCATAGCAATGGACATACATGGCTGTGAGTGGCGCACGGTATTGTGCATCAATGCAGACATTGCATTGCGAGACCTATCAGATGAAGCCCTTTTTTCAGACTCAGAAAGTGACGGTGAGATAATCATGGAAATATCCATACCATGTGATATCATGATACAGGAAAGACAAGTGCCAGCACCTCCTTCCTTTTTTGATGATGATATGAAATCAGTGCCCAGTAATTTGTGGACCACAGGCCCACATGACGTGGGATTATTGCATGGAGTCACACCAGTCAAAATAAAACTCAAACCTGGAGCTATTTTACCAAGGGTAAAACAGTACCCCCTGTCCCGAGAAGCAGAAGAAGGGATAAAAGAAACAATCAGTGCATTACTAGCCCAAGGGATAATACTGCCCTCAAATTCGCCATGCAATACTTGCATTTACCCAATCAAAAAAGCAAAAGGTGGGGCGTGGAGGATGATCCAAGACCTATGCCCCCTCAATGATGTCATCCAAAAAGAATTCCCTTTGGTCCCTAACCCGGCATCCATCCTGTGCAGAATTCCAAAGAATGCATCACATTTCACAGTAGTGGATTTGAAAAATGCCTTCTCCTCCATCCCACTGGCCGTAGAGTGCAGATACCTAACAGCATTCACATTGGGGGGAAAGAGATACGAGCATTGCAGGTTACCCCAAGGGTACTGTGAAAGCCCCAGCATATTTAACCGCATCCTACATGAAGATCTAGGGAACATGACAGCAGAAAGCACAATTATTCAATACGTAGATGATCTACTCATCTGCGCAAAGAATGAGGAAGAATGCAGAAAAGACTCCATTGCTTTCTTGACATTGTTGGCCCATAAAGGCTACAAGGTCGACAGAGGAAAACTGCAGTACTGCCAACGAGAAGTGTTGTATTTGGGACAATTAATCTTGCAAGATGGCAGGAAAATAATACCAGACTGAGTAGCCGCCATCACAGCTGTCAGAAGGCCAAACACAGTGAAAGAAATGCAACGATTTCTTGGCATGTGTAATTACTGCCGAGCATGGATATCAAATTATGCAGCATACACGAGCCATTATTACAAGCACTTAAGGAGGCCCATCGAGAAAACACAGAAATACAATGGTCCGTAGAACTGGGTGATGCATTTACGTCACTGAAAGAATTGATCTCGAGCGCACCCGTGCTCGCGAACCCAGATTACGAAAGCACGTTTTACCTGTTCTCCCACTGTAAGGGGATCCTCATGATGGCAGTACTGACACAAAAAACGTCCCTAGGGCACAAGCCTCTAGCATACTACAGCTGCACACTGGACGCAGTAATGCAAGGACACTTCGCTTGCAAGCAATCTCTCACAGCCGCATTGAAAAGAGTGCACCAATAGTGATGGGATGCTCTGTGACACTATTTGTGGAACACTCCCTGTTCGCTATCCTGGAAAGATCAAAAAGCACACTCATGACACAAAGAGCAACCACCTATGAGATAATATTATCCAGTGCAAACATCCACGTAGTTCGTTGTAAAACAGTAAATCCTGTGAGATTCATTACAGAACCATGCACACTAGAAGACATGCAGGCACACGACTGTACGACCTACAAGGGGGAGGAAGAAGAAAGCACTGTTGTAGGTGAAAACGCATTAAACGAAGAAGAGGTGTTCTTCATAGACGGTTCAGCCCCAATAAACCCAGACACAGGAGAAAAACACGTGGGGGTAGCTGTTGTAAGAATGGAAGAAGGTGAGTACGGAGTGATAGTACAGCATCGCCTGCCAGCCCAATCCTCAGCTCAAGCAGCAGAACTCATAGCACTTATTGAAGCGTTACATGCAGCATGAGGGTGCGCAGTCACCATCTACACAGATTCAGCCTATATGACCCCAACAGTACACGGTGGATTAGCAAGGTGGGGATGGAGAGGGTTCCACAGAGCGGACGGGTAACCAGTTCAGCACGCAGAACTCCTAAAAGAACTCATTGAGGCATTGAAAGAGCCCACCATGGTAGCCATAGTGAAGTGCCAGGCCCATACTACCAACACAGATGTTATCTCTTTGGGAAACGCTGCAGCAGACGCTGCAGCCAAGGAAGCCTCTTATCTAGTGAAAGAACAGACAGGTGAGTACTTAATGCAACAACAAGTAGAGGAAGAGCTCCCAGATGGTTACAACACTATGCCTGTGTCACAAATACTAGAGCTACAAGAAGGAGCAAATGAAGAAGAGAAAGGGCTGTGGGAAAGGAGAGGGTGTAGCCAGTCAGCAACAGATCTTTTGTGGCATCAGAATAACACAGGGAAAGTGGTAATGCCAATCAAACTTCTAGAAATAGCATTCCAGCAAATACACTTCCCAGCACACAACGCAAAACAACATATCTCAGCAGAGATACAAGAGGACTGGTTTGTGCCAGGGCTACAGGAACACATAACAAAGCTGGCAATGGAATGTACGACATATCAAATATACAACTCAGGAATGACCCTAAGGACACTACGAGGAACAATACCCAAAACTGTAGGGCCCTTCACAGAACTGCATATTGATTATGCAGATATGGGAGAAAGGTGTAATGGCGCATGATACATGATAGTGGTAGTCTGTCCATTCTCCAGATGGGTCGAAGCAGGGCCATGTGCACGTCCTGATGCCAAATGTGCTGCAAAATTCTTAGTGAGGGAGGTTTTCCCATGCTGGGGAATTTGCGACGTGATTCGCTCGGATAACGGCACACATTTTGTTAGTGAACTTTTCAAGGAAGTTACAGCTCTGTTAGGAATTAAGTACAAGCTATGCTCGATTTATCATCCGCAAAGCAATGGCGAGGTTGAGAAGATCAACGGCCTCATGAAGGGAGATTGTCAAAACTGTGTTTCTCCCTTAAAAAGAACTGGGTGCACTGTCTGCCCTGGCCTTGTAAGAGCTGAGAAATCAGCCCAGCAAGGACCACCATCTGTCACTGCACGCGATCATGACTGGAAGGCGCATGCACACAGCACACTCTCCACTCTGCAGACATTCAGATGCCCACAAAAGAGCCACAATACTAGGTGAAGAATTTAATGACTATCTGACAAAACTCACCAGAGCAGCCCGCATGATTTCAAGACAGCTCGCACCACCATTCACACGAGAAGAAGGAAATGAGGCAGTTAAATTTGTCGAAGAAAACCCACAAGGCCAGTTAATGCCAGGTGAGATGCTATATGTGAGGAGCTTCGTACGTAGGTGGAATGCCCCAAAGTTTCATGGCCCATATGAGGTGGTGTACTGTACACCGACAGCTGTAAAAGTAAAGGGCCTGAGATATTGGATATATTTGACAGGCGTACGTAAAGCCTACGACAGTGTAAGAGAGGAACAAGCGAAAGAAGTACAAAGCACAACAGACATGTCAAACTAGTAAAAAAAAAGAAAAAGAGAAATGTCAATGTTATACATGGGTACAGGGTGATGAATGACAACAGGAAAATGTGTTGATGCAAAATTATGTCTATAACAAACAGAAAATGTAAATAAGGTTGAACTGTAAATGAGAAATGTCTCTCTCTCTCTCTCTCTCTCTTCCTCCCTCACTCCTTCTATTTTTTCCATCCTTCTGTAGTAAAATGATGATTTTGACTGTTTGAGTATGCCTAATGCACTTTTATGTTTTAACATATAGGAGTAACCATGGCACCGAACGGTCAGCCCGCAACAAATAATATTAGGGCAGTTAGAAATGTGAATAACAGATTTGACTTGCGTAGATATTCGTATGAATGTGGCCTGTTTGTGTGCGCTGTTTTATTTTTTGCCATGATATTTGGTCTTGTCACTTATTGGTTTTTGTCATTCATCTCTATGGAGATGAATGAGGGGGGAAGAAACGGAACTAGCATGGGGAATGGAACCAGAATGGTTAAGGAGGGGGCCTTATGGGATGGATTCGAGCTTATAGTCCCTACCCATGTACAGGCTTTAAATGATACCAACAACAGCCCGATTACAAGCCCAGCTCCACCCTCAAATGTCTCGGAATATAATGTTTATGGCTTAAATGATCGTAACCCTTCTGTCATATCATGGTTGTACGACAATACTGCCACAATGCCCACACCAGAAGTTACCCCAACCGCAGAAACTAGGCCACCTGTGGGGAGGAAGGAGGAGAATGAAGAAATGGCAGAGAGGTTTTTGCCTCTATATGATGAATGGGAGAAGAAGGTGAGGGCAAAGTGGGGACAATGTCACAAGTGACAAGAGAAGCAAAAAGCTACCTTAAAAACAGTACGAGAAGGAGGCAGGCGGGGAGGAAAAAATATGATGAATATTCTGGCCTGGGCCTAGACACAATAGAAGACCCTAGACATCGACATCAGTCAAATAAATGATACGCAGACATGAGTTCCACTGCAAAACAGAAAACCAACGAGAGTTGTTATGTCTGTTCCCTGATTCCCCACGCCTCAGGTACACCCAAAGTCATGTTGCCTAAAGAACTGCCTCTTGCAAATGCCCAGTGTCTCCTTCATCTCACTCTGTGCAGAATTAAGAACACCTTCCAGGCACACAAATGATGCAGAATGAGAAAACCTGCTACTCAAGAACAAAAGGAGTAATATGTTTAAAAGAACCTTTTTTCGTGATTAAAGGGACATTGTTTTTGGACAATAAATGGAAAGATGAAGTAATATCATGCAAGGCTGAAGCATTACGAGGACTGATGACAGAAAAGCTACAGTGGATCGAGAAAACCTGCACACTAGTTTGGAAGGAGCACATCACGAAACTGACCTGGGTAACCGCCATAGAAAAACCGTTCAAATTGCAGAAAGAAATATCATACAACCTGTGTTTCCATGGCAAAGGGAAAAACATCATGGGTGTAAATAAGAATTGCAACCGGATACTCACTATCCCAGACATGAAGAAAGGAACAGCAGCACTTATGGACACTTACTGGGTCTGCGATAAACAGGCATACTTGTACCTCCTACAATCCTGGAGGGGCACATGCTCCCTGGCAACGTTGCATTCGGCTTTGATGGTAATCCCAGAGAGCCACATTAATGGAGGGAAAGAAGTGCCAGTTGCCCATCGGGAACAAAAAACGCAGCCAACAGAAGAACCACGATTGTAATCCCTATACCCAGGCAATGTACAAGATGTGTTATCAAGGATGCGGAGACTATCCAACTACATATCCAAAGCCTCCTCAGAGCTGTTAGCACAGATTCCAGACAAGTACCGGTTGTTCAACTCCACAGAAACATTCTTTGCCTCCCTTATCCCGAGCATCCAGGCACGAGCAAATGGAAAATGGCTCCAGATCACGCGCTGGGAGCTGATTCAGCTGGCCAACGACACTGAAGAAGGGTTTAACGTGATCAAGGTGGAGCTAAGATTCCTGCGGTTAATGACCATGCAGATCAGGTATGTCCTAGACCTGTTAACGGCGATGGATGGAGGTGTTTGCTGAAAAATCGGGAGTGCCTGCTGCACATTCGCACCTTCTGAAGACGCAGACAATGGAACGCTATCACATGTTATCACGGCGATGCACAACCTGGGGGAACACATGAAAAATGAAGGAGGAGCAGATGCCAGCACCTGGTTCGACAATCTTTTTTCCTGGGTACCATCATGGCTAGGACCGACGGTCAAAATGCTGATGCCTATCGTGGTATTTTTATTCCTGATTTTTTGTGCGTGCCAGCTGGGTCTTCGATGTTGCGCAAATGCGGTGCCAAATGGCGCAATGATGATGGTGACAATGGGCAACACTAGAGGAGTGGCGCAGATCATGCAAGAAGCACAAGTACAAACAGGTGAAGACCCAGAGCAAGAATATAGAATGGTGCCATTATACTTTGATGGGGACATACTGGATAGGTTATATCACACCACAATAAAGGAGCCCCACAAACGGGAATGGTATACAGAGGTATGGGTGGACTTGGAAGGAGATGTGGGATGTATATATATGACCTGCACACCAGATGAATATGCTAGGAGGGGGGAGAGCCTTCGGGGGGTATGTAGAGCCTGGATGCCAATAAAAGGCACGCCAGCATAGGACAAGGCTGTTGCGAATGAGAAAGAGCACCAGAGGTTGGGTGAGATACAGTATTCGTTACTTAAGTAATGAAAGGGGGGAAATGTATGGGAGGATAGGTCTATAGGACCCCCTCCCCGACATGCCCCACCTCTGTGAGGTTCGTGGCTCGTCAGCGGCCCCCCATGCTCCTGTGCTCAGGTGGCAGGGCGGCTGCTGATCGACAAACAGGGCCAATCGGCTTGTACTGTAATATACCATGGACACCATTTTGAAAGCTTCAAGACTCCATTTTAGATAGAAACAACCAAAAACCCCAAGGAAACAGCCTCCCTGCGAAAGCTGCAGCTGGTCCCCGTTCACTGCGTGCAGGGACCCATGCACTCCCCCTGCGCCTCCACCCATGGCAGATCCGCTGAAGGCCCATTCTCACAAGCAACCAGACACGAATGAGTATCAGAACAAACACTGTATCATTTACCTTCCGCAGTACATCACTGTCCCCGAAGTGACCTGACTCGTGGTTCAAGTCTGGAAAATAACAGGAACCATCCCAATTGAACAGGCCTCGACCTGGCATCTAACCCCTAACATTTGAAAATATATGGTGTCAATAACCTTCCTGTATGAACCACTGCCCACGTCTCCCAAATGAAGGGTTAACTGCTTACCAAAGCCCAATGAATCACAGAGTTATTTGGAAAATTATAACGCGGGTATTGGGAAGCGATGAAGTTTATAACATGGATAAAGTAAGAATGACCTCAGTCCATTGCAAAATACCATGTGCCTTGAAGACTTAATGAAAGGGCTTGATAAAGCCCCACCTAAAGCTAACTAATGATTGCTGCTAGTGTGCAAAGGAAGGCAAAAAAGCATTAATAAGAGTACTTGTGTGTAATATAGTGAAACAGGTATAACCGAAAATGCAAATGCACAATTGTATTTGAACGTATTGCTTCTATGCTCCTGAGTACACGATCCAACCTGATGCTACCTCACGTGTTATCTATCTACTGCCTATGAATTACCAATATGCATTCAACTAATGTTATGTAATGTATGTGTCACTGCCAAATTTTTACACCTACACATGAAGAAATGAACAAATGTATAAACAATAGAAATTTGTAATCATCGTAATGCTACCAACTTTATTAACCATTCCCTCATCTGGTATATTGTGCAGCCCAGGCACATAGAATCTCGCAGAGCCACAAGGCCATCTTCCCCTGCTCCCGCCAAGGCCCGCCAGGGTTCGCTGGAGCTGGAGCAGCACATCGTCACCTCCAATCCCCTCATTTGCTGGACCCGCTTCAAGTATTCACCTCCCCCATGTCTGAGGTCGCCATGGTTGGCCAAATGAATTATGTACAACCTGGTCCTAAACCCCACCGCCTTGAGGGGCCTGAGGTGTGGCCTCGTTGATCCAGTAGTATTCCAGTTCACCCCAGGCTAATGGTTCTTGGAGATAGATATCCAACCCCGTACTAACATATCATAAAGTAATCCCTCACCACATCTAACGGAACAGAATGGCAAGGCGGCTCACTTTGTGCCTTCTGACAAGACCCCCAGACTCATGACACCTGGTGAACAGGTCAAAAGTAATAGTGCGCGGATGTATTGGTGAAGCTTTACATTGCATGTTGTTTCTCCGGTCTCCTATTATATCTTACCGTAACATATTGTAGGATTCACAGGACAACTGGAATTGTCTAAGGGATGAGTGTGTGTGTGGCCACAATGGCAAAGTGTTAGTGCAGCCATCAATCATCGACTCAGACCACGCCTGGCCTGGCAGCTCCACCCCGACAAGCCCAGCTGACCTGTCCACCCCACATTGGCACCACGCAGATGTCCACCAATCCTGGAGCAGCTCATCAGTGTACAACCTATAGCTTAGTCGACGCCACCCAATACCCGAGACGATATGCCCCCTATAGCTTACAGGAATTATGACGTGGTTTTGTAATAAATATGACTATCTTTGCTATTGTCAGACAGAGCGCTCTTGGAGCTTGCAGAGTCCTTTGCATGCCCTATTTTGACTATATAAAAACCCCCCTTTTACATCACCTGCACTTGGTCTTGGTCTCATTCCCTCCTGGATTGTGTCCTTATTGCCTCTCATTGTGGGGAGGGTACTACCTTTTGGGGACGCTTGCTTTCAATAGCCTAAAACAATACAGTGATGAATTGCCATCTGGGAAGGGTGTGAAATATTAAAATGATGTGTATTGGTAATTTCATCTCTGAAATGGTAGTCTGTGGATCAGATTCACCTTTCATAAGGTCCATGCCAAAAACATGATATGTACTTGTGCCCTGTTGTATCAGTATTCTGATTTTCAGCACCTGCTCCCCAGTGGCACAGAGTAGGTTCAGAGGTCATAGGTGCCCTCTTGACAGCTGAGATGACAGCCAAGTCTCTGCAGAGCAGGGGCTGCATTTAAGATATGCTCCAAAAATGGCATAACTCTGAGGATCCTATCCTGGTGGTATGGTAAACTGTAAATATAAGCCATAGCTGAGTTAGGGTATGGTGGCCAGCATCTCTCATAATTACCCCATTCAGATTAAAATTTGTATCACCAATGTGTCAGCCATGTGGGCCCAACTGATCCGTGGAAGGGTTATGTGTATTTGTTACAGAAATGTATCCCCTGCCCACTTGCAGGACTGTAATCTTGGGGGAATTGCCTCTCTTTCTTCCATTGTGAGGGCAGGGAACATCCTTTCCCCAGGGAGAGCCACTCTCTAGGAAGCTGGACTGGGAACAGGAATCAAAGGGCACACCTATTCACAAAGGGCTATGTGAGAAACCTGAAAGTGTTTCACTCGCCAGTACCCAGGGATTTGTCATCCAGGTGGCCAGGACATAGCCATTGCTATTGTAACCAGCTATTCTGGGATGGCAGAGTAAATCGTGGAAAAAGGTGGTAAAACAAGAGAGGAAGAAAAGGAGGGAATTGTCCTTGCCCTTTCCAACAAAGGATTGTTTCCTTCAGGAAACCTCAAGGAAAATGAACTTAAGAACAGGAATAACAGCTGACGTACAATGCAGAATTTGTCAAAGGCACACCGGTAACCTCCCACATTGGCATCCAAGGTGGGGAGAAGATATTTCCACCATGGTACCGTCCTTGATTCTGACAACAAAGCCATGACAATGTGCTAAGCATAGCCAGTGAGTCGGGAGAAGCTGATAGCAAGCTAGGCTGTGTGATGCACAAGTTTGCAAGCAGCAACATTGTGTGAAAAAAAAACTTCTGTACGATTGAACTTTAAGAAACCAAAAACGGTACCAGAAACAGTGGTCCGGCACCACGTGGGTGTTCACTCGAAGGTCTCTGTTTTGGTATCCCTGAGTGTGTAAAAGATTACTATAAGGTGAATGGAATGGTCCTGCAACGGCTTGATTGGAATCCCATGCACATTCAAAAGTCTTTGATCAGCTACATGTTGAAATTGGTCTGAGCCCGGCTGAGGGGGACTAATTGATGGAAAAGGGGATCTGAGCCCAGAAGAGGGGGATCCGGGGTTAATAGCTAAATCACGCAAGAAGATATTGTAGATTGGAATCCTGTTTATATTCGAAAGTCTTCGCCTAAGTGTTGAAGTTGGTCTAAGCTGGGCTGAGGGGGACTAATTGTGTAAAAGGGGGTCTGAGCATGGAAGAGGGGGATGTCGGATGAACAGCAAAAATCACCCAGGACGATATTGGTATTGAAATTGGTCTTAGCCCGGAAGAGGGAGACTAATTGTTAATGAATCTGTCTGAGCCTGGTTGAGGGGGACTAATTGTGAATATTGGGGATCTGTGCCCGGAAGAGGGGGATCCAAGGGTGAAAAGTAAATTGTTGACATGAATATCAAGATAGGAAATGTTTCTCTTTATTGTTTATGAAATATCAGGCCCCTTGTGGCAAGAGACTTTGCACCAAAGAGACTGGGACACAGACAGGCCCTGTCAAAGGAGAAAGGAAACGTGACCTTGGCCGGAGAAGCCCAGGAGTGTGCTGTGCTCAAGAGTCCCACCTTATCCTGCGCTAAAAACATGCAGAAGGGAAGCCCCGGCCTACACATCCTGACTTATCATTTTGTGAGCACTTCTTTGTTTTTGTGAATATTATCCCACACTATTTTGTAGCATAGCGGTAAGGATTGGCTATATTTGATTTTTTTTAGTATAGAACCTTTTTATTTGTCAAGACTCCACAAAAGCTGTCTTATAATTCTTTTATGGTCTTCGCCTGCTCCCATTCTAGATTGAGGGTTGGATAGGCATTTTTTTAGCACCCCTGATAAAAGTTCAATAAACCCCCTTTAGCTATGATCACTTGTGTTTGTCTTACTTTGATAACAAAACAAAAGAGTTGATGGCTGGAAGGTTTAGAATAAATCTTGACCTCTGGCATTGCTCTGGGCAACCCTCCAGACCATCGTTCTTCGCCTGCCAAGCCATTACAAAAGGGGAAAAACCATATGCAAATCAGGCTTGGTCCCACCCCCAAAGGGGTAGTCCAGCCCGAACTGCTAGGTCACATCCCTTTTGCACGAGACCACAAGCATCCCCAGACATGTTTCAGCCTTGTTGGGCGTCATCAGTGAGGAGTAGCTTGGGTCTCTAGGCCCAGCAGGCAAGGGACCCACGTCTGGGCATACCCTTCCCACTCGGGGTGACAATAGCAAAACAAAAGAGTTGATGGCTGGAAGGTTTAGAAGGAATCTTGACCTCTGGCATTTCTCTGGGCAACCCTCCAGACCATCGTTCTTCGCCTGCCAAGCCATTACAAAAGGGGAAAAACCATATGCAAATCAGGCTTGGTCGCACCCCCAAAGGGGTAGTCCAGCCCGAACTGCTAGGTCACATCCCTTTTGCACGAGACCACAAGCATCCCCAGACATGTTTCAGCCTTGTTGGGCGTCATCAGTGAGGAGTAGCTTGGGTCTCTAGGCCCAGCAGGCAAGGGACCCACGTCTGGGCATACCCTTCCCACTCGGGGTGACAATAGCAAAACAAAAGAGTTGATGGCTGGAAGGTTTAGAATAAATCTTGACCTCTGGCATTGCTCTGGGCAACCCTCCAGACCATCGTTCTTCGCCTGCCAAGCCATTACAAAAGGGGAAAAATCATATGCAAATCAGGCTTGGTCCCACCCCCAAAGGGGTAGTCCAGCCCGAACTGCTAGGTCACATCCCTTTTGCACGAGACCACAAGCATCCCCAGACATGTTTCAGCCTTGTTGGGCGTCATCAGTGAGGAGTAGCTTGGGTCTCTAGGCCCAGCAGGCAAGGGACCCACGTCTGGGCATACCCTTCCCACTCGGAGTGACAATAGCAAAACAAGAGTTGATGGCTGGAAGGTTTAGAATAAATCTTGACCTCTGGCATTGCTCTGGGCAACCCTCCAGACCATCGTTCTTCGCCTGCCAAGCCATTACAAAAGGGGAAAAACCATATGCAAATCAGGCTTGGTCCCACCCCCAAAGGGGTAGTCCAGCCCCAACTGCTAGGTCACATCCCTTTTGCACGAGACCACAAGCATCCCCAGACATGTTTCAGCCTTGTTGGGCGTCATCAGTGAGGAGTAGCTTGGGTCTCTAGGCCCAGCAGGCAAAGCGTGATTTGCATATGGTCTTTCCCTTCTGTAATGGCTTGGCAGGCGAAGAACGGTGGTCTGGAGGGTTGCCCAGAGCATTGCCAGTGGTTAAGATTAATTCTAAACCTTCCAGCCATCACCTCTTTGTTTTTGCTATGTCTTACTTTGATACCATGCCTTTCTTACAGCTAGGACTCACAAACATGTGCTGTTTTTCTAAAGGCCTTTTATTCTATTGAGAAGGTAAGGGCAGGGGGGTAGTGTAGCCAGGGATAAATTAGAGCAGTTTGTGGAAGTTTTTGACAACTTGTTTCTCTCTGCCTCTCTATCTCACTCTCTCTTTCCTGTCCCATCCACGCCCTGTATCACAAAGCACTTTGGACCTGATGTCAGAAAGTCAAAGTCCACTCATTTCAAGATAAGGGATTGGACCCCTAAAGCAGTCTAGCTTTAGACCAATTACCTGTGGGTATTTTCCTTTGTTGAATCATCTCTAAAATCGAACCCTGGAAGAAGATTTTGCTGGGCACTGCTAAGATTGCATTCCTTTCTAAAGTCCTCCATCTGTGAGTTGAAGGTAGATATTCCAGGACAGAGGTAAGCTCTGTCCCTAAACCATCCTCATGGACCATTGGGGGTGAAAACTGCTGTTTGTACAAGACTGTATCTCTGCCTGTTGCCTGAGACCTCACCATATTGCACGACCACTGAAAATGTGTGTTGAGGCCTCCCCTGTGCCTGAGAACCTGCAAAGATTACTAACCTTAGCCCTTGGGACTCTGGAGTGAGACTCATAGCACCTGAAAGTCCTAACAGCTAAGATCCATGTGCTTTCAACATCTACCTGCTGAAAGCCATGATTGGAGCATGTTCAAAACCGAACAAACCAAAAGTACGCTTTGAAGCTGCCTTCAGCATTCATCACTCTCTGAACCACAGTTTTCCGTTCGCCACCACTCTGTGCCAGCCCAATCGTACCGTTGCTTGAACCAACAAAGTACTGCTGCCTTGCATTGCCCTAGTCACCATTTGAAGCACCCACTTACTCATCAACACAACTTTAAGTTGATCAAGCCAACCTTGTTGTCCACCAAACAGTGACCTCCAAGCCTCCACATCAAATCAACTCCCCTGTGTATCCTGGTTCCTGCTCAACCGCCAACCGAACTTGGTTACTTCCCAATATGCACAGTCAGATAGATGCTTCAAGACTGCAGCTACCTTCCATTAGACCATGACTTGAAGCCAGCTTGCCACTGGACCATCACGACTGTTGCATCCTTGACTCAAAGAGAACCCGCACATGATGCAGAGAAGCCTGTTTTGACACTTTCGATCCACCATGACATTTGCATAGGTGTTATTGAACGGTATCTGTTCCCCTAGTCCAGCTTTGGACTCTAGAGACAGGATAGGCTATTTGTTATCCCTTGTGCAATTTCAAGAATATATCCTTTAAATATTATGATCATTAATTGCCCTCTCTCCCCATGTCTCATTATTAAGAGTGTTTTATCTGCTATATTTGCATATTCTGTGTTGTCTCTACAGAGTTCCTGGTTTTGTTGTGTTTACTAGATAGTTAATATTGTACATTGTATGGTTCATTGAAGTATTTATATTTTTATAGAACCTTGATTGGATATTACTTTGTTTTGGAGTATTATACTTTGCTGTTTGGATTGCTACTGAACCAAATTCACACCTGTGATGATTCACAAGGTGTTGGCACTTCTCCCCAAGGGGGGGACCTTTTCCATGAGGCTAGGGAGGTGTGCAGGCTACCCAATATTCCACCACATGGATGGTTTAATGCAGGAGGAACTAATGCGGAGGCACTCCCACTCTGGGGACAAGGACTATCACCTAGCATACAGACCATTGAATTTTGTACTCCCCAACATTCCCTAGCCCATCCCACTGTTCAGAAACACTTAAATGAAAGTCAACCCATGTACTGTTGCAATACCAGACATAATTCTAAAGCCATAAGCAGTAGGATGAAGAACACAGGAGCCAAGAAGGTAATTGACTGTGCTTGTACTGGTACGAGGTGACCCCAAGGATGTATAGGGAGTCAGTTATTAACAGAGACAAAGGACTTTTACAATCCATATGGGAGGAACGCAGTACAATCTATAAAAAGTAAAAAGGACTTTCGAATCGGTCAAGCCGAGCCGTGTCAAACGCAGCGGTGTCAGGCCCTGCCGGGTCAGGCAGCAGGTGTGGATGCAACCCAGCATGAGTGGTCCAACTGCTGGCGAAGGACCAGAAGAAAGAAAATGCTGGTTCAGTGCTGTGGGAGTCCTCCACAGTTTCTGTAGGAGCAAACCCAGGCAGAACATCAAGCCAGAGAGTGGAGCCACGGATCAGAAGAGAGAAGTACCACGCAGTTGACGGAGCAACCACACTGAATCAGAAGAGCCAGTGAGAAGACCTGTGGACCCATGAAGATCCAGTGATATCTCACAATACTATACAAGGTAACGGGAGGTACGGGAGACCCGGAAGGGCCAAGGGATAGAAGGGTGGCTGATTCACAAAGCTCCCTTCTCGCATCAGTAGTGGACAGCATGCTACTGAATATAACCAGAGAAGGGGCTGGGACCCAAAAGCAAATACTGAGATCATTAGAGGAAATCTTCCTCATCACAGTGGGAAAAAGGGACCCACTGACCAGCAGAGAAGGGTCTAGGACCCGAAAGCAGTCAGTGCAAGTATTAGAGGAAATATTTCTGATCACAGTGGGAAAGAAAGAACCACTGACCACCAGAGGAGGGTATGGGTCCAGCGAGAAAATACTGCAAGTATATGTGTTAAAATTGCCAGCGGAAGGAAGTAATTCTCCCTGGCCTTGTTGTGAACTGTACCAAGCAATAACAGGAGAAGGGAGTCATTCTCCTGGTCCCGAACTAGGAGCTGTATTAAAGATGCCAGGGGAAGGATGTCATTCCCTCAGACCTTGTTGTGAGCTGTGCCAAGCTATACTAGAAGAAGGGAGTCATTCTCCTGGTTCAGAATTGGGACTTGTGCTAGAGACCTCGGAGGAAGGGAGTCGTTACCCCTGGCTGTATTGGAAACTGTGTAGAGCGTAATTAATCAGGAGTAAGACTCAGACACAGATGCATTGTGGTGATTGCTATATACATCTATTAAAGTAAAAGTAGAGTTTGAGAAAGACCTTTCTTCCCCTATCACTATGAGGGGTTTCCCTGCCTCAACAAAACTAAAGGACATCAGTGTCAGGATGTCCTAAAATAAAGAGTTATCTGTCTGGTGTCCAAAATCCTATCCTGACCATTACAAGATAAACACATAAAATGTGCAAAGTGGCAAAGTCTTTGACATGGCCACCTGTAGGCTTTCCAGTGTTCCAACGCAAAGTTCAAAAGGTGTGAAAATAAATAAATAATCAAAGTTCCACAAAGTTTCACAATCCTCAGGAAGGGGTGGGGGGGCTTCCCCTGAGCCTCTCTGCTTCCTCTCAGTTTTCAACCACACTTCTCTTTCCCAGTAATGTGCAATTATTCAATCCAGGGAGTATGGTTCCCTTCCACTAGATTTTACACATTCAAGGGTTCTTTTCCTCGCTCAGCTTTTTCACAGATCTATTACCTTTTCAGCCCCAGGGTGTATGGTTTCTTCCCCTGGGTTTCATACACACTTTCAAGATGCTGCCTTTCCTCTTCTGGCTCCTTTTACTTGTAAACCTCTTATTTGTAATTGGGTGCAGGGTCCAGCCTCGCAACCACACTGCCTGATATGCCCTTGTATCATGGTTTTCCCAATGTTCTCTTTCCCTTTGGGTGAAGGTCTCCTGGCTTGCAGTCACATTGCCTGGTGCACTCTCCTGCCAGGGCTTTCATGATGTTCTCTTACTCGTTGTGTGCAGGTCTCCTGACTCACAGGCACATTGCCTGGTATACATTGCTGTCTGAGCTTTCTTAATGTTCTCTTTCTCTTTGGGTGTGGTCCTCCGGACTCACAATCACATGGGCTTATTCATGTTGTACTTTGGGTGCAGGTCCCAGAATCGCAACCGGTTGCCTAGTTTACTCCTCTGCCAGGACTTAGTTCATATGGTACAATTAATTTCTTTCAGGTACTGGGTATTTGACCCCCTTTCATTTGTCAATGTTGGGGGAGTACTGTTGATGACACTTAGCGGCTTGTGTGGGATGGAGGCTACATTGCCGGCCTCTAGTTTGATATTAGTTCTTTAAGTTCATGGAAGGGAATGGTGCCAGATAACAAATTGGTGAATGTGTTGCGGCTCTTGATAAGGGCCACGGGAGGACGTCCAACACACCATGAGAGCTGACGTATGTCCGGGGATGGGAGGCAGCATGTCCAATACGGACAGTGGGATGTTTTAGGCACTACAAAAGGATTGATGATGCAGAAACATTATTTATGGACTAACCTTTAAGGGTAAACAGCTACAGTTAATTCAGTTGGCAAAAGGGCACATTTAAAGGCATGTGGGTCAACATGCATGTGGCCATAGGTTGATTAGCTGTCAGAGATTAAAGCCGATTTATGTGTTGTTTTCTCCAGATGAAGGCACACAGCTGGTTCAAATGTCGACGTTTGATAGGAAATCGTCACATTACATTTAAGAGATGTATCCAAATGGCCAATGCAACAACATGTATTCAGATAGGAAGTCCCTGCACTTTGTCTGTCCATGGACAGCATAATAGCGTGCAGTGATCATACTGAAAAAAGTATTCTTTGGTTGGCCATTTCCATTATTTAAATCCTTCTAATAGTGCACATTGTACAAATCATTCAGAAAAAACACAATTTCTAAGTGGACATCACCCTTTGAATGTGTCTCAGTGTAAAACGTGTACAATTCATGCCTCAGTGATCACAAGAGTAGTTAACGAATTAAAGTGCAATTGACCCTGGAATCGGGGCATCTTTGCATGGAGTACTCAATGGTGAGAAATGTGGCGAGTGTGCTTAGTGGTGGGGTACAGAAAGTGGAATATTATTGAATGGATTTGAGTGAAAGCAGACGGCTATGTTGACTTGTGCTAGATAGGTTTCATCCATGCAACCATTCTAAACCAATAGAGTCATGCAACACCACCTGTGGCCTAATTCTTCAAAGAGTGTCTACAGTGAACATTGCTCAATGTACAGCACGCGATGCACATTGGTATAATTTAAGGGTCTGGAATTCCCCTCCTGTAGTAGAGTGTTCACACCAGCTAACTTTGCAGGTGTGGTTCAAAATAGGGCAGTCTCTGGTTTTACATGAGAGCCTTCTACGTGCATATGTGGTAACACCTATTGGCTATATGCAAGTTGGTATCTCAAAACGAAATGCATTGACAACTAAGGCCTAGAGGATGTTCTACCTGTGTGCCACCCAGGAGTACTTGCTCAGCACAGCCTCAGGGTTTAGGATTACGACTACCAAGACCACTCACTATTCACTATGTTGCTATGGATGATGGGAGCTGTAGTCTAAAACATCTGAAGAGCTAAACGTTGCAGACCCCTGCCATATACTCTCTCCAAAGAAAACCAATGATGGGTGAGGTCAAACGCTACACATGTCATGGTCAGACCCTGCCAACTTTCAACGTGGGGATCAACTGCTCAAACTGGGGCAACACAGTGTATTGTGAGTATACGTTCAGTCACACTGACAACATGCTTTGAGTGTGACAGGCATGAACTTGCTGCACTGCTAAAGTATGCTATGCCTCTGGTCATTTGTGCTTGCACTTGGGAGCAGCAGTTTCTTTGGGGACTGCAAACCACCCTTAAGCAATGCCTGGTGCAGCATGTGTCCACTGTAGCAGGAGAAGTAACGCGCTTGCGCACTTGACTGATAGGGTTCTGCTTGCAATATGATGTTCTTTTCTGTTGTTGATTTGAAAAGAAGATGACCAGTTTAGTTCAGGGATCCACAACTTGTGTTGTTTTGGACTACAATACAATCAGCTATTGCCAGCATCATGTGAGCCACATTACAGAACATCTTTGGAGCTGCAAGGTGCTGATATGTGGTTGAGCATAATCTGCAAAGGGATGTGTGCTATTCTCTGCTCATCACAGCGGGATTTGCATGTGCATTGTGAAAGGTTCTCTGGGCTAGAGCAGGGGTTGTTGTCCTTATCTTGTGCTCCTTTTCACGCCCTTGCAGGGATTATGATGGCAGAAGTCCAAGGCTTTAAACAGAAAGGCACATTCAACACGAACATTATGGATATAACAGGTCACTGGTGAGTTTTCTGTTACCCTTCTCCCACTACATCACGCAGAAGCTGGAGGAATTCAGCAGGAGGTGCTGCACAACTTGTGAACCTTGCATTTCTGGTCAAGTTCCTTGAGATTGGTCTTTCAGGATGGAAGCCACTCACTAAAACCCTGTATTATTTCATGCGACTGTTGCCACGGCACTTTCTGATAGGAAATTAATTCTTTTAGTGATGCGAATATATATTTAACTAACTCCCACAAATTCCTCGTGTCACGCCATATGGACCAACACGTCCAGAGACTCTAAATTGAATGAAGTCATCTTCTGATGACCTGAATTAAAAGTTTAAATGGCTGACATGTTGTCGAGATTAGTTGAAATAATCGATATGAACAAATGTACAAAAGGAAACCGCACTGAAATACCTGGTAAATAGACCGAAGAACATCTGCACATAATCCAATATGTGAAATTAATTATCACAATGGATCAGTAGGTAAGTTTAATTCTAACTATATATTGCGTATTTGTTGGGTGGCTAGACAGATACGAGTGCCTCTGTAGACCATGTGTGACTGTAGATCATGTGCAACTGTAGATCATGTGTGACGCATTTTGTAAGAGACATAAACCCCCATTGTCCTTGAACCACATACAATTTCCATAGAACTTTCCATAGCATGTCATTAATGGCTGGTGTTTTCACTTGACTATATTTGCGTATGTTGCAAAACTTAATATGCCAATTGTCCTACAGAAACCCATAAGCAACTGACCAGTCACTGATCTTCCATTGAGTCCTGGAGGGAAGAGGATTGCTCGCTCGTCACTGATCTTCCACTGAGGACCTGGAGGGAAAAGGATTGCTGGCTCGTCACTGATCTTCCATTGAGTCCTGGAGGGAAGAGGATTGCTGGCTGGTCACTGATCATCCATTGAGTCCTGGAGGGAAGAGTATTGCCGGCTCGACACTGATCTTCCATTGAGTCCTGGAGGGAAGAGTATTGCTGGCTCGACACTGATCTTCCATTGAGTCCTGGGGGGAAGAGTATTGCTGGCTCGTCACTGATCTTCCATTGAGTCCTGGAGGGAAGAGGATTGCTGGCTCGTCACTGATCTTCCACTGAGTCCTGGAGGGAAGAGGTTTGCTGACTCATCACTGTTCATCCATTGAGTCCTGGAGGGAAGACCATTGCTGGCTCGTCACTGATCATCCATTGAGTCCTGGAGGGAAGAGGATTGCTGGCTCGTCACTGATCATCCATTGAGTCCTGCAGGGAAGAGTATTGCTGGCTCGACACTGATCTTCCATTGAGTCCTGGAGGGAAGAGTATTGCTGGCTCGTCACTGATCTTCCATTGAGTCCTGGAGGGAAGAGGATTGCTGGCTCGTCACTGACCTTCTACTGAGGAGCTGGAGGGAAAAGGATTGCTGGCTCGTCACTGATCTTCCATTGAGTCCTGGAGGGAAGAGGATTGCCGGCTCGTCACTGATCATCCATTGAGTCCTGGAGGGAAGAGTATTGCCGGCTCGACACTGATCTTCCATTGAGTCCTGGAGGGAAGAGTATTGCTGGCTCGACACTGATCTTCCATTGAGTCCTGGGCGGAAGAGTATTGCTGGCTCGTCACTGATCTTCCATTGAGTCCTGGAGGGAAGAGGATTGCTGGCTCGTCACTGATCTTCCACTGAGTCCTGGAGGGAAGAGGTTTGCTGACTCATCACTGTTCATCCATTGAGTCCTGGAGGGAAGACGATTGCTGGCTCGTCACTGATCATCCATTGAGTCCTGGAGGGAAGAGGATTGCTGGCTCGTCACTGATCATCCATTGAGTCCTGCAGGGAAGAGTATTGCTGGCTCGACACTGATCTTCCATTGAGTCCTGGAGGGAAGAGTATTGCTGGCTCGTCACTGATCTTCCATTGAGTCCTGGAGGGAAGAGGATTGCTGGCTCGTCACTGATCTTCTACTGAGGAACTGGAGGGAAAAGGATTGCTGGCTCGTCACTGATCATCCATTGAGTCCTGGAGGGAAGAGTATTGCCGGCTCGACACTGATCTTTCTTTGAGTCCTGGAGGGAAGAGTATTGCCGGCTCGACACTGATCTTCCACTGAGTCCTAGAGGGAAGGGGATTGCTGACTCATCACTGATCATCCACTGAGTCCTGGAGGGAAGAGTATTGCTGGCTCATCACTGATCATCCATTGTGTCCTGGAGGGAAGAGGATTGCTGGCTCGTCACTGATCATCCATTGAGTCCTGGAGGGAAGAGTATTGCCGGCTCGACACTGATCTTCCACTGAGTCCTAGAGGGAAGGGGATTGCTGACTCATCACTGATCATCCACTGAGTCCTGGAGGGAAGAGTATTGCTGGCTCATCACTGATCATCAATTGTGTCCTGGAGGGAAGAGGATTGCTGGCTCGTCACTGATCATCCATTGAGTCCTGGAGGGAAGAGTATTGCCGGCTCAACACTGATCTTCCATTAAATCCTGGAGGGAAGAGTATTGCCTGCTCGTCACTGACCTTCCATTGAGTCCTGGAGGGAAGAGGATTGCTGGCTCGTCACTGATCATCCATTGAGTCCTTGAGGGAAGAGGATTACTGGCACTGGTTACCTTTTATCTATAGGCATTGGCTCTGTTCTAAGAACCAGAAATGTAGTCGATATTGCAGAGTAAACCTCTATGATAGCTTGTGATCAATGAATACAAGCAGCTATTACTACATTTGCAGTGTAATATATAACCGGACATGTGCTATTTTTACCACTACCACCCTGGACACTTGAAAGAGAGTCAAACGCAAACAAACTCGTGTTAGGGCATATCACAGAACTTGAGCTATTCGATTGTGTCTATGCTTCATAAAATCGTTTTCTATCAAATTGTTTTTTTTTCTCCATTTTTAATGTTGAATCATTAATTGCTGCCAATATGTAACTCTGATGAGATGATTACGGGTTTGCGTTAATGAAAGTGCACTCTAACCTATAAATGAATGTTAATTGGGCTTGTGCAGCAGCTACCTGTTCTAGGTGCATACTCGTTTAATTATCTTCAGATCACCCGCTGATCAAGGTCAGCACGCAGCAGCTCGCGTTCATTCCGAACGGGGCGGCATGCTCGTGTGTTTTCTCTTGGCATTTGCCACATTGCACGGAAGTTGTCGGACTGCTTATGTACCGACGTTTTCTTGGACGATGGAGAATAACGTGCAAGTTATCAACACTGAAAGTAATATTAGAAACAATTGGGCGAAATGTGCTTATACGTCTCTTTGACAAAGGAGAGAACGTGAGGCTCGAGACATGCAAGGGAAAGAAGGTTCTGTGACCATGCTCTCATTGGCTCTGCGTCTGTATTGGAAATTCTCTTCCTAACAAGGTAGCGCAACACTGATGTGAGTGTGTGAGAGAGAATGTGCGCATGAGGTCTACATATCAGTGAAAGTAAGTTGGTAGTGGTCTTCCATGGTGCAATTATATTCCATTTGCGAAGGGCAGGGACTAATTATTCAGTCTTTGTGGCCGAATGAACAGTAGACAACCACTCATGAAATCTCATCAAACGACACCAGGACATGGAATGCGACACAACATCTACCAGCCGACCCCTGTTTTCTTGCGAAACTCAAAGGGTCACGCTATGGCCGTTGTTATTGTTATTTTCAATTGATCTTGTGAATTGTAGTTGCTCATTATTTTGCGCTTCATGCCCTTCCATGGGGAATCCCAATTATTTGTGCAGTGATGGCTTGGGGTTATGTAAATACCTTTCTGACAAATACCTGACCAAATGTGATAGGAGCCGTTGGCACTTTAATTCAACGTAATTAAATTTGTAGGCATTTATTATTAATTGTCTTCCAACATATTGGATGGTTTACATCCTTGAGATGGTAGATTAAAGAATTTTGATACCTCATTATACTTGGAGACTTCAAAGTCTGTCTGCTACTCCTTAAACAACTGTTAAAAGGATTACACACAAAGCCAGGCACACCTTGGATGGCGGGTCTGCAATAAGAACTTCTCTATCCTTTACTACCCAGTCTGTTTACCCAGGGGAGACCACCTTTCCATCCCATTCACCAGTTTCCCTGAAAACCCAGTACACTCAAATCTCAACAAAGCATCAACAATACTGACCATTCCATAGAAAGAGATCCAACTCAACACCCTCCTGTAAAAATTAAGCATCCAAACCCCATAATACAGCTAACACTGGATGACATCTGCAATTGGAAAAACACCACCCTGGGCAGCAGAGCAACAACAAAGCCATTCAAAACCCCACAATTTAAGAACTCTGCAGTCAACACAACTCTAACAGGTATGCAGGAACTCTGACTCCTCATCATGACTTACTTTAGCAAAATAGGTTAACAAATCCAAGAACACGGGCAGGAAATGAAACGCCATGCATTAGCAGTGTAGGCAAACACAACCAAAGACTGTTTTACCCAGTCTGCTTTCTGTCCTTTTCCACCTAGCACTTACTTTAAGGCATAGTCTCCAGCAGGCTTCCCAGAAGATATTTACCTCTTTTTACATCTACAAAATGATAAGTAACTGTAGAATGTTCAACAACGAATGTGGGGGAATGTTCGATCCACCCAAATAAAGCACGCACAATTTTATTTATTTAATACATTTTATTAATTAACCTGGGATGCTCAATTTAACAATAATGATTCCCTATATCATTTGGGACAATGCACACACAGTGTTGAATAGAAGGTATATGTATTAATAAAACACAAATAAGTAAATCAAATGAAATATAAACAAATTATAATCCATACAATTCCATTGCCAAGGGTGACTATGATGAAGAATGATTCATACACTGGTCACTTAAATGGTCAAAAACAGCATTAACTTGAAAGTGAAGTTTTGAAGCTTACACATCACCCTATGTACATTTGATGCATCCTGAACGCACATGCACCATTAGTTGAACAGTGGATGAAGGGTCTGGATACAATTGCCATTTCATTGAAAACCAAAATAAATCAGAACAGCCCTGCTTATCGAAGTATCTCTATTTTGTATTCATTGAAATTAAAGCCCCCCGCCCCCAAAACACAATAGACATGTCAGAAGTTCAAACATCATTCTAGAAAACTCAAGTTAAAAAGACAAGGTATTTAACATTCCCAAATGTTAATCACTTACAAAATAACAATGCATGTTTTCCAGACTCACTTCAGTGATGTTTCTATTGAATTACAGTGTAAAAGTGTACATTTGTTTTTTCAATGGACAACATAGAGTTTGGAAAATGGGTAGCAGTTAATAACACTTTCCCCTTGGATTTGAGTGGTTCAGCATTACAAACAGGATTTTGCTTGGCGGTGTAACCTAGGAATGACTAACTACATTATTGTTCTAGGTATGCACACAGTGAGGTATCCTTAATTGTTTTATGCTTGCACAATGCACAGAAAAGGATTCAGGGGATAACACCATATACGGACTTCAGGATCTATTTGATCAAATGTTTAACTTCAGAAGCACATACACTTTTGACATTTTTACAAATTTACCATGGTGTGAAGTCAAATTATATACCCTCACCCACACAGTACTTCCACAAATAATCTAGTTACATCTGAATTTCTTTTGGCTGTCTCGCAGACCCTCTTAAGGACTTGTTCAATTCCACACCTCTAGGAATAGGTGTGCATCAGTCAGCAAGACAGGATTGGCTTCCCTCTACAGCCTGGTTATCTTCTTTCTGTGTTGGGCCTGTCTGCTGTATTTTCCACTGAAGAAGCCCTGGGTCTTTAACTCCAGGTAGGCTTCACTGACAGTTCTCTGTTTACATTCCAAAATGGTTCCATAGGAAAGCAATCTATTCCTTTCTCTTTCTTCTGTCATCAATGTTCCTTCGTCTCCTTCGCTCAGTCAACCAGTGGTTCCATCCCAGTCAATGAGTTAGCAAGTGAGTGAGTCTCCAGAATCTATGGCTTTTGTCTTCTTTTTATAGATTATAACCCCTTCCTTTTGGATGGTAGGAATACTTTCTCTAATCTAAATGGTCACACTAAATCATTCCCCCTGTATTTATTGGGTACATTAATGAAGAGGGCAGTCTAATCGGAGTGACATCTAAACTCAATGTTCCTCTCTTTTGATGTGATGTCATCTAGGCGATTTCTACATCAAACAATTGTAATGATCTGAAACATCATATTGCTCTTGTGCGGTCATGTTGCCAATTGGTTTATCAGATTGCTCTCACACTGGTGAATCCCCTCACATGATTTTAAGCTCGACGTATGGTGGATTGTGTTGTAGATTTTCTTTTTCTACCCTCTATACTACAGTAAAATGAACTCAACTGGGTCGGAATGCAAACAACCTAAAAAGGCATCAAAAGAACATTACCGGAAACATTTACAAAACTATCCTAATCACCTCCATGGGTGCCACATGCAACCTCACTTCCAGAAGGCGTAGGACATCTCCCGCTACAACCCATACCCTTTATTTTTATTCCACGCTCTCCCAGTCTGACCACCTTCAATCTAAAATCAACCACTTTATAGCACTCAAATCAAATCTCTTGCAGATGGCTGCAGAGGGCCTACTCGTTAGCACATGAGGATTATAAAGCTATGCACAAACTGTCCCCTCTTTTCCCATTACAACAAAAGCATTTCATGGGTACCTATACTCGAAGCAATTTAGCCTTTCAGATCTTGGGCTCTCTATTTCAGACAGCAAATAGCAGATCTCCAAGTCTCTCTTTCGAACCGATAGATGCTTGCTGGCACACAGACCGTGGGTGGGTGTGTCTTGCACCTATCAAAACCCCTACAGTGCACATCTGCCTCCTCCGCTATCCCACTAACCACCACCATCCATCTTTACATACAGACCAATGCACAATGGTGCCTTAAAAATGGGAGAGTGGCACTTTTTAAAGCAGTGGTAGATAGCTTAAACAAGCATATATAAGGGGGTCCTCTTTTTTATAGGGGGCCAACCTGGGAGAGGACAAAAATGTAAGTACAAATCAGAGACCCAGTTGGCTACCCTTGGATGTAGCAATAGTAGGGGACTTGTAGTCAAACCAGTAATGTGGAAAAAAACATCTTTTTCTAAACATATATCAAAGACAGTAGAAACCGGAAATATAGAAAAATACAATTTATTAAGAAGCAATATAAAAAGCCACCAAATAGTGGTCTTCAAAAAAGGATCAATCGAAGAAAATCAAACAAATATTTAAATACTATTTAAATCATCTTCTCTCCCAAAGCTCTTATAGTAACTCTCAACTCCGCTTCAGGTTATATGGATGATAAATACATATAGTGCACTCAATATATTGCATTTTAAACCAAACTTACAGAAGCCTTTTTTGCCTGTTTCGGAGAGGAAGTTCAGGAGAGATCAATTTTACCCAAAAATCAGGTGATTCAGAATTTGGAAAGTTATATTCGCACAGGCTAAATGTTAAGCAGGTTGAGACTGCCACCTGACGAGTACAGTTCATTAGGCTTCCATATTTTTGTGGCAAGTCGGACCGATATTTATGGCAGGGAAATGACTTTGATTGGATGCCACTGAAGCATGACTCATAACATAGTTATAGTGGAAAGTGTGAGGTCAAACGTGTGACGAAATTACTTCTGCTCTGTAGGAGTATACGGTTGAGTAGTGGCTAAACCACCTGTTCAGCTCTCACACTTCTACAAAGAATAGTAATCCGAATCATAATGGTAAAACTGAAAAAGATAAGAGATAAACCCTACTTCACAATTTTTGGGAACATGAGCCGAGGGAGGGAAATATTCTCAAGATGGGTGGGAATGTGATTCAGTGGCAACCCAAACAAAAAGTATAACAATTCAAAATAAAGGGAATATCCATAAAAGGTTCTGTAAAAAAAAAAAAACATAAAAAACATTTTTTATACTTTAATGAAACACACAAGCTGCAAGATTAATTAAAGAGAAACAAGCTGTTCAAAACCATCCACTATGGGAAGTATAGATAATTTGCATAGAAAGACAAAGGCAACACTCTCTAGGGGAATACAGGAGTGAAAGGCAATTCAACAACCACAATGCAGGGTTTGAAATGAAGATTGGATAACCTGGAGCTACACGCAGCTTCTGTGTATTGTTAGGGGCTGTTAAGGGGAAGTGGTCACTCCTTCAGGAGGGATGCAGTAGTTGTCTTCTTGTGAGGATGAAAGTCCTATAATTCCCAAATATTTAATGACATGCTGTCATTGTACAAGTCCCTCCCATAAAACTAGCCAAAGAGCATCTCAAGAAAAATAATCATACGTTGGTGCCTTGGGAGTTCAGGGATTAAGTGTGACATCCTCTAATTGTAATGATTTTTCTTAAGTGTAGGTCTCGGCCCCAATGTTAAATCCCAAACCTTTTACATATCAGCTAACACTGATAACTCTCATTTAACCAATCACTTAAAACAAATTGACTATCAATTAGCCAAAACCACTATGGACTTAAATATCCATAATGCATATGCTACTGGGAAGAGGAAATTGGCAGCAGAGTTACCGAAGATCAGGGGTACCGTTGAACAGAATGAGTGATCTAGTTGTTGTACACAAAGGTACCTGAGCACCTGAGCAGTATATATAAACCCAAGAATGGGCTCCAGGTGAGGAGAAGTGTAGCAGGAATAGTGGAGGCAGGAGGAGTCTGGAGTTCTGTAAACACTGTAGCAGCCAAAGGAAGAAAGCCAGCTAAAGCCGACGTAGGCATAGAGAGCTTTCGAGACTGCAGAGTGTATGCAGCAGGAAGCAGTGTCGTGGACAGCAATGGGAGAAGAGGCTCAGCCATGTGGGAAACGTTTTCCCAACCTCCCCCCTAACCTCCCTGAGTATGACATCAGTGAATGAAAGGACGCAGAGGTGCAGCAGAGCTGGTGGAGCTCTGGAGAAGCAGACAGACCACTGATGTTGCGTGGAGCATGCAGAGTGCAGAAACTCCACCACAATAGTGGAGAGTGGAGAGTGGAGCAGAGACGCCACAACAGACTGGTGAGTTGGCCTAAAGTGAAAGGTGACCCTGGAATGCTCCAAGCAGGACCTTGTGCAGAAATTATTGATTTTGAATACCAAACTAATAAAGCAGCAGTTCAAAGGCGAATCAGGTGCAATTCGCTTTCTTTGCGATACCGATTTGGGGAAACCTGTAACCCACATTGCAAACAGCCAAAATGCTACAAAGCAGCAGAGCCAAAGTGAAAGGGGCACAATTCCCCTTCTTTGGGCTACCAATTTGTGAAAACTGTAACCCACATTGCCAACAGCCAAGAGGCTATAAAGCAGCAGAAACAAGGCGTCAAAGGTGCAATTCCCCTTCAATGGGATAACAATTTGGGGAAACCTACAACCTGCATTGCTCACAGCCAAAACGATATAATGAAGCAGTACAAAGACAACAGTGGCACAAGTCCCCTTATTTAGGATACCAACTTGAGGAAACCTGTAACCCATATTGCCAATAATCAAGAGACTATAAAAGAGGCAGCCTTTGTTCAACCCTCCTCAATTGAGATACTGGTGTGGAGAACCTTGAAACAAATATTGCCACTAAGACTGATTGTAGTTGTAGGAGTTCTCTTCCTGGCAGGCAAGTAGACCAGGAAAGGGATCAATAGTAGTTAGTCTTGGCAGGCGAGTATACCAGGAAAGAAGAAGATCTTTAGAACAAGTCTGGTTGTGGCAAAACGATGTGGTGGAAAGAACTTGTTGATTGTATTTTCATTCTGATAAACTGTTACATTGCCAAAGACAGTTTTTTTGCTATCCTGATACAAGTATTCCATTTGAAGAACAAGCATAACATGCTACTAATTGTGTTGCATCTTGAGGAAATCAATAGAATTGGGTTATGAACTTATCTTTTTTGAAGAGAAACATTTGCTTTACCAGAAGGATATCGTGAAGAGCAATTACTTTGAGTTTTGCTGAGTGTTAATGAAAGAGACTTTTACTTTGCCAAGAGGAAGGTTGCATTGGAAGGAGAGGATCTTTTGTGTTAAACTGAACAGAAACCTGTTGAATCAAAACTTTTCCTAGGATACTCCTGCATCAATCCAGGGCAAGGTAACCCAACCCTGGTAACAAAGAGCACGTTCAAAATCTGAAAAGGTTGAACTTGTACATTATTGTGTTGAATTGAAGACAGCCATATATTCCTTTTGTTATTTTGTTATATGTATTAGTTTGAGGGTCAGGGACATTTTGGACACTGCGTCATCTTTCTTTGGTTTAGTTTGCTAGGTAGGGACATCCTTGTTATGGTAGGGAATGATAGACGTTTATATCACCCCTTTTCATTTTAATAAATGGCAATTTTTGAGAAAACGATACTTTTTTGTCTGTCTCGCAGTTCTGACCCTTCACAGTATCCAGCATTTGCCAGTGACCAGGAGCTATCCCTGGGGAACAAGGCGCTACTGCACAGTGTTCCACAAATCTAAAGACACAGAAGATGCAAACATAGAGTTAAATTCACATAGGTGGGCTTGTTCGGCATCAGTTGGCCTGAGTAGTCAAAAGTAGCTTTTGGTATGAAGCTAGCCGGGCTCTTTTGTGCTACAAGCAGGGGCTAAATTGCTCTCAGCTCCCCTCATTTTCAAACCCTGCAATGTTCTTTAAAAGCAGCATTGGGCCAGATGAGTGGTATATGCATTTTAGTGATCTGTACAGAGAGATAAGAGACATACCCATTACCTCACTAGGGCTGGAATAGTGGTTGGTGTCAGGTGAACCTAGTTTTGTCTTCATGTTGGGGGAGGTTCGGAAAGCAATAGCTTCCCAGAACAGCGGAACGGCTTTGGGCCCAGATAAGATCCCTGTTGATACTTTAAAGAAGAACTTGCTGTCTGGGCCCCTATATGATGCTGTTATTTTAACATACTTATTGCAAATAAAGTAATCTCTGATGATTGCAGAAATTGCACAGATCTACATAAAAAGGGGTCGAGATTCTCCCACAAATTATTGCCAGGTTTCTCTGTTAGACTTAACGAGAAGATTTTTGCTAAAGTTCTCCTTGGTCACTAACAGGATTGTGCTAATTCCCCAGATACAAACAATCATCTACAGGCCGGTTTGCATACTTGGAAAAGCATGGTCGACCAGGCATTCTGGCTCGTTATGAGATTCCAGAAATATGTTGCCCTGAAGACAGTTAACATCTATGCAGTCTTTGTAGACTTGAAAACAGCGTTCAACGGGGTCCCGTGAGAATACCTGTGGCGCATTCTCAGTGAAAGGCATATCACAGGACATCTGCTTGTTCTGATTCAGCGTTTACACTGCAATAACCATGCAACTGTGCGCTGGGGCCTGGGAGGTACCCTGACTGACCCCTTTATGGGTGAGAGGGCGTTC
This sequence comes from Ambystoma mexicanum, assembly GCF_040938575.1. Lineage (NCBI taxonomy): Eukaryota > Metazoa > Chordata > Amphibia > Caudata > Ambystomatidae > Ambystoma > Ambystoma mexicanum. The sequence goes on from NC_090922.1 coordinate 893,767,576, forward strand.
ATACAGAGCTGATTCTGGGCCCCACTGTCTTTGAATTAGGCCCAGGTTAGGTGTGGACAAGATACCTGGTCTCTTTTTTTTGTGAATAACACAGTGCTACTGTCCACATCACCTATGGGGATTTGGAAGACCCTGAATTTGTTTTATGTTCAATATAAAGCAGTGGGCTCAGAGATAAATGTCAGTAAAACAAAGTCTATGACCTGAAGACCCAAACACCATATGGCCCGTCTGTTAGACATGAAAATGGAGAGTAGAAGACTGGAGATAGGTCCATCATATGATTATTTGAGCTTGAGATTTGCTGAAAAGTGTGGCTGGCAATCTCATTTAACAAAAGCTAGCTCAACCCTTATTAAGAATAGTGGGGCCATAAGAAGATTTACCATGAGTCAAGGTGGCGCGGCAGTGCTAACAGTGCTGCAGGTTTATAAAGCTCAAGCCAGCCTTCAGCACCTACTGGGATGAATTGTGGGGCTATTCTAATGTCCAGACCCTTGTCAATGTAGAGAATATATTCTTGAAAAAGATACTATTGCTTGCCCTAGGCACCCCTAATGCTCTGTTCAACTGGTGAAGGATATCTGACCCATTGTGGAAGATCTGATGCTTAGGCCAGTCATATTTTGGGTGTGGATCTGTGAGTCCCCATGCTTAGCAGAGCATAGGGAGGCATTGATAAATGCTAAGAACATGAAGGGTGGGGGATCGCTTCCATGGTTTGCACATGTTAAAGTGTGCCTGATCACCTTGCAATTAATTGATTATTAGGACAATCCATATTGCATTGGCACAAGGACAAAATTCACTGTGAAAGAATCAGTCATAGTTTTAGCTCACGTCAGGGTGAGTGAAGTATGTTCCTGGTTATCAACGGGACGCAATATTATGAATCAAAGTTAAACTTAAGTTATGAAAAGTTTTTGGACATTATTAATCCCCCCTTTGCATGTGCACTATATTTAAACTCTGGATGGGAACCTTAGCAGTGGCCTAAATGTTGTCCATTTTGTTTCAAAATATTCACCACGTGCATGGCTTTGAAGGATATAACTGTTAAAGAGTTTACCCTAGGTGCTGAGAATGGGCTTTAAATGTAGAGCCCAAGGTAGGCTGGCCCATTTCTTCAGGAGTCCTTCACCACTATGATACCTTATGCTGCAGTGTGGCTGGCAGAGGTGCAATTCTCATTCCAGCAGCAGGTCACCCCCAATGTCCCCTGGAGATGACAAGGGAACAGAGCTTGCTCACCTCTGACTTGGACAATCAGTCTTCCATAGCCTTAGACTAGTGGGCACTGCCTTTTGACATCATGGCCAAAGTGATTCATGTTAAAGGAAGTGGCTAGGGCAGTAAGGAAGAAAAATAAATAGAGAAAACAAGATGGCGGAATCTAACTGTACTCTGTTTGGGCGCCCCCTGTCTACACTAACTCTTCCCCATTGGGCATGCAGCACCCTCGTGTGGGGCAAGTACTTTTCGGGTGGCTATGCCCTTCGATTCAGGTTTCCCAGGACAGCTCCTAGAATGCTGTCTCACTAGGGAGACGTGTGACCCAACCTCAAAAAAAAAAAATAAGAAAAGAGGCATTGACACCCAGTCTCCTCCCCTGTCAGTTGGTAGATCCATGCTGTCTGAAAGGAATACACAAAACCCTTCCACAGCTGAGCTGGACTCTCAGTGTTGACACAGATATTATATTAAATTGATGTGGTGGTAATACCTAGTAATAACTATTAAAGATACTAGCCACCATAACCTAACTCAGGAAGGGCTAATATTCAAAGTTTACAACTGCCACTAGGATAGCAACTCACATGGTTATGTTGTTTTGGGAATAGTGGTGCACATCTAAAATGTAGTCTATATGCTGCAATGGCTTAGCTGTTGGTGCAGCAGTCATAGGGTACCTGTGCTCATTAGACCTGTTAAGTGCCACAGGGGAGAACACACTACAGATCAGGATACTAAGTCAGCAGGGCACAGGTGTACACTAAGCCTTTGTCCTAGAGTTTGTGCAGAGGGGGTTTGGTCAACAGACCACTCTCTCAGAGAGAATTACATGCATCATTTATTTTACCTTTAATACACATTTTAAAAAAAAAACAGGGCTTCTGCAACCTTTCCACGTGGCATTCTTTCACAAAGAATACAGTATTTTGGATTTTTACAAGAGTAACAATTTTGAATGTTGTAGAAATACCTAAATATTGAACAATCATGCATTTCATTTGTGCGGAACTTGAAGGACATGCACTCCTCAGGTTCTTTTGTGCCCTGCAGTGTCATTGTAAAGGATTGCATGCTTGTTTGATTTATATAAATAATAGAATTATGCTGACATTCCATCTAGAAAGGGTGGTCTGCTACTCACACACCCCTTTCATTAAACTCCATACATATAAAAGCATAGTGAACCCTGTGGATTCAGTCTCCTGATCTGCAGCTCTTGCTGTCCAGTGGTACAGAGCATGTTCAGAAGTCACACGTGTCCTGCTTGGCAGCTGCTGTGACAGCAAAATCAATACTGTAATCCAAAACCAGAATACATATGATACATTATTTACTAGTGGTAGGGTAATACTGAAATAGAAGCCATATGTGGGGTGTGGTATGGTGGCTGATAGTTCACATAATTATTAAAGCCAGAACTGTGTGGCATAATCATGTCAACATTGAGCACAGGGCAGCCATTGGCATGCTGCATGTGTTCTCTCTAGACTGTTTGTTGCTGCTGCAACCAACAGTAAATAGTAGAGACATTTGTATTTTTAATCCTTTGTGAGGTTGGTTACCAACTATCTCCAGCACAGAAAACTCAGCAGGTAAGTCATAGGAAAAAAGCTTTTAAGTGGAACACACTAAAGAAAGTCCATCCTCACACATGGTGTTGTATACCAAAGGGCCTTAGGAAGGGGGTGAAACTACACAGACAGAGCAGCATGCAAAGCAGGAAAGGATCCTCCATCTTGTTTTTCTGTGGGCTTATATTTCCTCCCCGTCTCAAACACTTTCTGCACTGCAAAGCTCTTTCAGGCAAAAGTTACTTGTTACCTCAACAGGGATTTGACCCCTCGAAGAAATTGTATTTGTATTATGAAGATATACGGGTTGTTTAAAACCTTTTTCTATGCAAACAATTAAATCTTCATTAGAAAGTTCAAAAAAAGAAATCTCAAATCCTTTAGTCAACATTTCAGAAAAATGGAAGGAAGATAAAGGAAGGATGTGAAATTATAGTCAGTCTTCAAGAAGCAGTCTGTTCATCTGGTAACACTTCTTTCAAAAATGATGGAAGTCCAATAATTAATTTAAGATTTTCTCCCAGACACAGGACTCTCCACTAGTCATCCATTGTGTAAGAGACTATTCCCTCCCAAATGTTTGGTTGTTTGGTGTGTGAGTTCTGCACATGTCAAAACGATGTGCTAATAGTTTCCACCTCTTCCTTCACAGTGCAAACTCTACACAAAAGGTCAGGCGAAGAGTCAGCGAATATTGTCAAAAATTCTTTTGCAGGACGATATTCAATTAGAATATCAGAAATTCTTTTCGCCCCAATGGTGCAGCACATTTTATTAAATATTTCAAAGGATCATTGTATGCTTTCGGTTCAATAATTAAGTTCCAGTACATTCTATGTTTAGATCTGGCTTGTTCTGTTTAGCTCCAATCCTCCTGCCATAATTTTCGTTTCACTTGAGTTGGATTAGTAATCAATATTTCCTCTGTTGTACCAAACTAGTCCTCACCTCTTTTTTCCCCATTGATACAAGGAGGGGTACCTGGTAGTCCTGCTGTTCTTTAGCAATTGATATGGAACTGGAGTATTTAGCATAATGCATTTTCTGTATAAGGCCAAGGTTTTCCAAACTACTATATGCCTTCTGGGCTTTCCTTCTGGCACTGGAGAAGTTCTAGTCCGCATACGTCCTTGCTTTTGATTTATTGTAGGCCTCCAAAGATGCAGAGCCTCTCACAAGGTAGCTTGGGGACTTGAGGGTGGCAGCCTTGTAGATGATGAAACTGGATCTGATATGTTCTTGCTGAGGGTTCCAATGCTGTTTTATGATGGTTTGAGTGGTGTGAGCACATTTGTTTTGATGAGTCATGCTGTAGCATTTACGACACATCTTAGGAGTGCCAGTATGATAGCCAGAAGCCCTGTTAGGAGAACATTGCCATCATCCAAGCTTTAGAGTACCAAGGTTGCGACAGCAAATGTGAAGGTTTACTGGGATGAAGTGCTTGAATTTTCTCAAGAGGGAATGTTGTTACTAAACTGTTTGTGTCTTCCTCGCTATGTGCTCCTTGAAGGTGGCTTGTGTGTTGATGTAGACCCCAAGGATCTTGGTGCACACAGTCAGCTGGGATGATAATTCATTGAGGTTCACAGCAGACAGCAAGATCTGTATGTCAGAGTGTTCATTGTTGTTGGCCAGCAGTAGGAATTTGGTCTTGGAGGGTTTGAGCTCCAGGTATGCACTAGACATCCAGGACTGGATTAATGTGAGGCAGGCCATGAGCCTGTGGATTTCCTCCATAAAGGACATCTTGAGGTAGATGTGTGTGCCATCTGCATATTGGTGGCTGCAGATGAGTGGCACAGGCAGGGTTCTGAGTGGTTCCATGTAAGGTTTGTAGCTGAAGGGCGAGTGGATGGATCCTTGTGGAACTCCACAGTTGATGAGTAGAGTGATCTGGAGGTGTCCATTTGAATTAATTGAATGATGGTTAGTGAGGTAGAATTTGCCCCAATAGATAGAGGTCTTTCTGATCCACATGCAGCAATGTAAATGGTCGGCAAGTGCCTGTTGGTCTGCTGTGTCAAATGAGGCTGAGAAACCAAGGAGATCCAGGAGTCAAGGATGGCCATTGTCAAGTAGTGTAAGTGCTTGTTGGCACCTATATGTTGAATGAATTGTGTTGCTACTGGTTTCTCAAGGATCCTACTTGGAAGAGCAGTTGGGTGAGGGAGCAGAAGCTGCTGAGGTCATCAGGAAACAGTGTTGGTTTTTTGAGTAACAGAAAAATGTGTCTGGTTGTCTGGGTTGAGGGTATGGTGCCTTCAGGGATACATAGTGATGCAGTAGGAAGGGTCTTGAATAGGGAGTGCAGTAGTTCAGACACAGGAGACAGACAACTGGACCTGGTTGAACTTGTATCACTTTAATGCCTCACCTAGCCCTTCTTCTACAATGCAAGGTTCCCTATTCTAAAAAATAACAGAATGGGCTCATCAGGATTCATAACACAAATCAAAACCAGTCCCCTGTCCAGACATATGTTATGGTAGTAGCTGACCCTACATCTAACAAAGGAAAACAAACTTAACTTAGAGAAGTGTTCTTATTCCCCCTTCATTGTTTTTTGCTGGTTGGTACATGACCCCTCTCCCTGAAAGTGTCCCAGCTTTTGGGATGCTATTACAATACATATATTCCCATTTGTTTTCAAAATAAACAAACGGGGCAAACTTTTGCAACCCCTCACTAAGTATGGACTAATGGCAACAGTTCAAAACCACTTTCCCTCGGTCACTTATTTGGAATTGAAATTATTATTATGTATGTAAGTGTGGACCTAGCTTTGAGAAGCAATGGAGCACTTTTCTGAGGTATGCAACAATACAGATACACACTGGAGTGATTTACAGAGGTATAAAACAGTACAGATTCATAACAGATTGCTATTCAGATCTAACAACAAAACAGCTATACCATGGGGGATAGGATACAGAGGGACACAGAGGAGGGGCACAGCTGTACCGGGTGGTGCGGAGGAAAGTGGCAGAAGACAGATAGTGAGTGAGGTGGTGTTGGAGCGATGGGATGGCCTGGGTGTTGAGGAGGAGAGACTCCTTGAAGAGGTGGGTTTCTGAATTGTAGGAGCGTGGGGTGAGTCTGATGCAGATGGGGAGGAGTTTCCATAGTCTTGGGGCATAGGCAGAGAAGACTTGTTTTCTGGCCCTTTTCTTTTTGAATCAGTAGATTTCGAATCTGCACGTGCCCTGGCTTCTGGTGGTGCACTGTGCACCCATGATACTCAGTTTCTCTGTGAGGTAGCTGGGTGACGTGAGGGCAACTGCTTTATAGATGATGCAGCAAGACTTGAAGATGATTCGTGCAACCAGTGGGAGCCAGTGATGGTCGATGTGGACCGGGATGATGTGGTCATATCTGCATAAATCCTCGATGAGGATGGTGGCCGTGTGTAGGACACTTTTCAAGGGTACTAGGGAGGAACTGGAAGGCCATTGCTTGAACGGTGGATCTAAAGCTGTGCAGTGTGAGGAGGGACTTGACTTTCCACAGGAGGGAGAGCTAATACAAAGCTTTCTGAGCTTTCTTAGCTATGTGTATCTTGAAAGAGAGGAGTTTGTTGATGTGGATCCCAAGAGACTTGCTGCAGGCGGTGAGCTTGGGTGTAAAGAACTCAGGGTTCATGGTTGCTAGCCAGGTCTGTATGTCTGGGTGTTCAGTGTTGTTGCTGAACAATAGGAATTTAGTCTTGGAAGGGTTGAGCTTGCACTGGACATCCAAGACTGGATCAGCGAGAGGCAGGTTTTTAGCCTGTGGATATACTTGATGGAGTCGATCTTGAGGTATAGTTGTGTGCCGTCATCATATTGGTTGATATAGATGTTGTGTGTTACTAAGAAGGCTTCCAGCGACTCCATCTATAAATTGAAGATCAATTGGGAGAGGATGAAATCCTGCGAGACTCCATAGGTGGTGAGTAGCATTGGCGATCTAGAGGAGTCCATCGGAACAAACTGCTGGCGGTTGGCAAGGTAGGACTTGAATCAGCATAAGACAAGGTCTCTGAACCCCATGCACTGATGTAGAGTGACCTTAGCACCTGGTGGTCTACTGGGTTGAAAGCAGATGGGAGGTTGAGTAGAACCAGGAGGCCAGGGTGGCTCTCATCAAGGATGTTGAGAGCACCCTCATCCACCTCTATGGATGCTATCTCCATGCTGCTTCTGGGTCTGAACATGATTTGGTAGGTTTAGAGTAGATTGTTGGTGTCAATGTGCTGCTGCAGTTGCAGGGCTTCTGCTTTCTCAATGATCTTACCTATGAAGGGAATATGGGTTTTGGGGTGATAGCTACCTAGGTTGTCGGGATCCAGAATGGGTTTCTTTAGTAGAATGAGGATTTGTCCTATTTTTAGGGTTGATGGGAAAGGAGAGCTTCTGTAGGGAGGGTCTTGAGGATGGATATAGTCTGTATATGATGTTGCTTTTAGGGCAGTCAGGGTTTCTACCAGATCCTCTGTAGAGTGTGTCTTGAATGTTGTCCAGGGTGTGGAGATTTCACAAGCTGGTGTCTATGTGCTGGAAAATCTTGCTGATTTTGTTGATGAAGAAAGTGTTAATGGCAGTGGATTTTTCAATGGATTGTGCTATGTCAGGGTCTGGTAGCGGGTTGATGCTGTGCTTGAACATTTTGACGAGGGTCCTTCTTTTGTTGTCAGCTTCTGCTATGGTGTTCTGAAAGTAAGAGGCCTTGGCTGTGTTGATTAGTTGTCGGTGGGTTGCTTGGAGTTCCTTGAGGAGTGCCAGGTTGGATGCGGTCCAGGAGCAGCACCAGGTTTTCCCTTGCTTCCTTATGACTCTTTTGCTGAGGTTGAGTTATTGCGTGTATCAAGTTGCTGATGGTTTTGGTTTGCAGGTGCCTTGTTTCAGAGTCCTCTGTCAGTTGATGGAGACTGAGAAGATGGCATTGAGTGCTTCGAGTAGAGAGTCGCAGTATGTTGTTTTATTTTAGTCCATATGATGTTGAGGTTGGCAAGGTCTTCCATGTGGTTTTCCACCAGGAAGTTCTTCAAGGACCTGAAGTTTTGTCTGATGGGTTTCTGCTGGGAGTGCTTGACTGGGATGTTGTGCAGGATGTTGAAAGGCACAGCAGGTGGTCTGACCTGTCAAGTGGGTGAGAAGGGCTGTAGTAGAGGGAACAAAGTGAAGTGATGATTAGGCCAATGATATTATCTTTCTCGTGCGTTGGGTCTTTCATGGTGCTCTTTGGGAACATCATTCACTTATGCCGTACTCCCGATGAAGAGTGCCCGATGTATCCGGACACATCAAAAATGCCAGTCTCCCTCTTCTCGATGCACTCCTGTCTCCGTCTCCAAAGAATGCACAAATACAGATTCTACAAGCCAGAGCTGCTCCATGGGTACAGACGCAGGAGCAGCATCCAGCAGAACATCCAGGAAACGGTAAGAGAAATATAGTGCTGACTTAATTCTAAAAATCATAAAACTGCATTGCAAGCAAGTGGTTTCATAGGGAACGGTCTAGTATTTTCTATCGCTGCCAGAATATTGAGACATCAGATGTGTGCTCTGGTCCATTACCACTGCTGCGTCAACCCACTACACCGCCCTTTATTGTTGTCTGCTAATCTGGTCCGACTTCTGGGGCACTGGATGGGACACCAAGATGAATCACTGATAGCTGGGGAGGGTCTCTGCTCTGAACCTTACACCCCACCCAGATACCACACTGCCTTCATCACGCAAAGGTAAACAATGACTGATTCTCCCTGGGGTTAGTATGTTTCTAATAGGATATATTTCATGTTTCCTAACACCTAGTTGGTTGTGCAAATACTAAGCTTTCAACAATTTTAAGAAGAAACAAAGAACCTGGCAATAGGTTTAAAACAACATGTTCTGCAACTCTGTTTGTACAATAAACAGTTCAGTAAAGGAGACATTGCATAAATAACATGGAAGCACAAACATTCTACAAAGTCAGTAAATAAGCTTATTCATGTAAGTGTACACTTAAGATAGCTAAATTAGAAAACTCAGACAGCTTTGTATCAGTTCTCCCTCCTGTGGAAAGTCGAGAACCTCCTCCTTCCGGACAGCTGTAGATCCACCGTTCAAGCACCTGTCATCTTCCACCTGGATGGGGGCAATGCACTCCTCAAAGGCCTCCGATTACACTCTCTTGTGCCCCTGAGTACTGTCCTATATGCTGATGCACACCTCATCAAGGGTCTACACAGATATGTCCACATGACCCCTGCCCTCATCGACCTTCACTGGCTCCCACTGCATGCACAAATTACCTTCAAGTCTTGCTGAATCATCTATAAGGCAGTCTCCCTCAAGTCACCCGGCTACCTCATGGAGAAACTCAGCATCTCCGGTGGACAGTGCAACACAGAAGCCTAGACACATGCAGACTCGAAATCCGCTGCTGCAAAAAGAAAAGGACAAGAAAACAAGTCTTCTCTGCCAACACCCCAAGACTATGGAACCTTCTACCTACACCTAGGCCATCACGTCACCCTGCCACCACCATACGTGCTAGATGCTGCCTGCTCCTCTCCATCCCCCCCACCCGGTACAGCTATACCCCTCCTACCTCCCCTCGGTATCCTACCCCTGCTGTATATCTGTACTGTTACCTCTGAAAAGCGCTCTGTTATGCATCTGTAATGTTGAATACCTCTCTGAAAAGTTTTGTTATGTATATGTATTATTTTATAACTCTGTAAAGTGCCCTGTTTGCTTCTCGAAGCTATGTCCGCACTCAATAAATATAATAATAATAATAATAATAATAATAATAATAATAATAATAATAATAATAATAATAATAATAATAATAATAAGAGATATGGGTGTGCAGCCTAGAGTAACAGGTTTGAATCCTGACAGGGCAGAATTATCCTTCCAAGATGGATACATTGAGTTGGGTAATAATGGTACAAATCATTACATCTCTACGAAGTGTGCTTATTCCAACATGTAGTGCTGTCATAAGTACCTGCAGGTGTACTTATAACCAGCCAATCCAGTTGCCAGGAACTCGGTTGGAATCCACTGGAAACCACTTGCTTTATTTTCTGACATCCTAGCCCCACACACCGATGCAACCTTACCCCTACCACACTCCTCATCTCCCATTTTTCCACAATTTACATCCTGCCCTACTTACCTTACCATACCAGATTCTCTTGTTGACTGCTGTGAGCCTATTCAGAGATTGCCATAAAAAATAAATAAATGCGCACCCCCCAGGATTGTTCTGGGGTGCTAATAGAGAATCCCCATTTTGATGGTGGACACTGAAGTTAAAGACCCTGAGCCATCCCCAAGGCTCGGCCTGGCAGGCCGTTACCACCTTTATCTACCCCTGATCTCGTCAAAAGTCACTGTATTTTTAAGTAAATTTATTGTTATTATCATTAAACAGATGCCTGCAAATTCTGTGTATGATATCAGTTCCCATATTTAATAAGAAAATGACATCCATACCTATTTTTAAATAAAATGTATTGAAGTTGGTCTGTCTACACACATTAAAGGACAAGACCAATAATCATTCATAGTAGTGAAAGGTACTATAGAGAAATCAAAAACAAATAACAACGAGTAGACCTCTAATCACTTTTGTTTCTACAGGCAAAACAAAGATTTTAAACAAAATAGATCAATGTATTAATCTGATACATCTCTGAAGTACATTCTGTGAAGACTGCGAAGACTGCGGTGTACAATATGCAATAATATACTTTACAAAAGAATAAACATTACATGAAATTGAAAACAAAAACAATAAATGAATATAATAACATTACACAAACCCCATGTGAGAACCATCCCCGCATATCTACATAAATGTATGCACTACAGACGACTTAGAAGTGACAAAATATGCTTTGGTTTGTGATCTAAACAGTAGTCCTCGGGGTAAGTACAGAGTACGCAAGTACAACCTGGGACCAGTTAAAACAGAGTGTTTGGTGTTGCATTAATTCACCACATGTAACCCTTTTCACATTATTGTGAATCTGACCATATTCATGATGTCAATGATAACCTCAGTTTCAGCTGTCATCAGATTAGATTGACGGGTGAGTTATAACATGAACTGTCAATCTGTTACCAAAGCACAGAGAAAGTAATGCATTTTATTTTGGCTAGTCACATTTGTACTATGAAACATATAGCACATACTTACCAGAAAAGACCATGTAAGGGAACTGAGTCATCAATTCAAAGGTTTTTTGCGTCGAGCTTCAGCTGCAGCAAGGCATTCCTCACCAACTCCGGGCGAAGTGTTCCTAAGCCATCCGAAATGATGCATGCATTGTGTTTAAATGTGTGCATATCCTGCAACAATAGGACTTAAATCGTAAGTCGTCTGTTTTAACCAGTGGTCGAAGTGGGCGGGAGCGGTCGGGAGCGGTGCTACTATACTTCTTTTAATTCAGTTTTACCGTTCCTATACTTATATTTCAAAAAGAAACCGTTCTGGAAAGTTTTCGTTTTAAAATAAAAGTGTAGACAGAAGTTGAAGCGTGCACTGTAAGTGCACTGCAGTGGATGTTCCCTTAAACAGCAGGTGCATGTGTTTTCTTATTTGTATTGTGCTTGGGAGCGGCCGTGATGATGGGGTTTGTGGGAAACGGTGCAGTCCAGTAGGGAACATAGCTCCACTACTTCTTTTCGTACACTTCGACCACTGGTCTTAACCTAAGGTCCCAAATAGCTCAGGGAGGCATTTCCCATATAATTAGCTTGATGTTCTGTATCGTGACCTATGACGTGTGTAAAGAAGGATACAAATGTATCATAGCTCAACCTGCCTATTGATATCATATGACTGGGGCTGTCAACATATTAGTGCCACTGCCTGGAGACGTACCTTTACGTTGTGTTGAGTGAACGTGCAAACATGCACTGGACTCGCGGGTGTCAATTCACTATGCGAAACCTACAGCTAGTCTTCCGGCAAGTACCAGACAGGCGTTGAAGTGTCCGATACTCATTGTGTCATTGCCGTGCTACTGCTAGAACATTGCAATGACACTGGCCTGTGTGTCAGACCGGTGGCTATATATTGAGTTGAAAAAACATTAGCATTGTACAGCCTATAGTTACTCTTGTCGATAGGGAACTTATAACTGGATCAACCTTCAATTTAACTATAAACGTGGGCCGATAGACCCCTTTGTTCAGACTTGTAATATGGGAAGATATGTCTATGTAACCACTTGTTCTCCAGTTTAAATAATCTGTTGGACATAGAGAAGTTATGGGAGTCCGTTTGTAAACAATCAATCACCAAACATCTCAAGTCATCTCAAGTCAAGTTCAGTGTGTGAATTATCCACACAATGTTTGAATTGTGGTGCCTGCAGCATCTTATTGCGGATTTTGGAGCAATGCTTGGTTATTTTTGTAACAATTGATCTGGTGGTCATACCAATATATATCATGTTACAAGGCCAAATTGTGGCATAAATAACATTTTTGGAGTAACATTTAGTGAAGGATCTAAGTTGACAACTAGCATCCCCATGTTAAAAAATTAGTGGTTTTATTGGTCTATTACATCACAATTCACCTGCCTGATCCAGTATAGAGCAGAATGCCAAATGCCTTAAGAGCATGAGCAATTATAACATGTGTGCTAGTATTTTAATATAGCAATAAACCTTGCTTGTGGTGGGGCGTACATGACTGGTAATGGCCCACCAGCCCGAGTCTAGGTGGGTTTGAGCGAAAGAAGGGCTATGTGCAATTACCAGCCATGTACACCTTCCAACAAGGGGATGTTAGCTAGTCGCACCCTGGGGTTTGCCTAGGCTGCAAACATGTTTTTTTAAAAAGAAATGTCTTCTTAAAAAAAATGGGAGATGGGCTCCAGGCGTATTATGCAAACCCAAGCTCCTGTAAAATGTAAGATGGCCCCCGCCATACGAAAAGGGACTTCTTCCCTTTTGTATTTCCATGGTAGTGGCAGTGGGCAGGAGGAACACTGGGACCTGAGCACAAAACCATGGTCCAGCAGATAAGTGGGGATGGAAGGTGCAGGGAATGTGGGATGTCTTCACCCACGTTGCTCTGCCATGTGGCATCCCTGAGTTCTGATGGTGCCAGAAACATCAAAATGGGCACTTTGAAAATTGCACTTTGTGACACAAAAAGGTGGCTGCCAAATCTGACATGCATGTTGTCAGTGGTGGAACAGAGTTCTCACTCCTGAAACATGTCACAGGGCTTCACAACAAGTAAAAATGGAGTACAGAGGGAAAAGTGGTGCTTTGCTGAAAGAAATCCAAAATCTTGCTTTTAAATCCTTTTTCTTGGTTGCTGAAACTGCAGAATGCCAGTACAAAACACCCACAAACATCCAATATTCTTGCTGGTTGCTACAATTCACTTAGTTCAAGAAATCATTGTGCACTTACAATGTCCTGGAAAGCTGAATTTGTCATAAAAACATCCACAGCCAAAGGGCCTGCCGGTGAAATCTGTCAAAACTTGGGCGCAGTACCCTCGGCCGCCTGAATGACAGCTATCAGAAGCCTGCATTAAAACTGTAAACTTGTACAACTGAAATCTAATGTCTGAAATCTAAGTGGCCTGTTATTGAGAGTAGCCTATTTTGTAACTGTTTAATCCCATGGTTTAGAATCTGGAATCAATGTTCTAGCTGCAAGTTTGAAATCACAAGTCTATTTTAAACCAAGAAAAAAGGCCACAGAATGACATTGAATGTAAGCCTGACTAAAAGCAACCAAACCAGGGTAACAGCTTTCCCCACAGAGGTAAAGGGCCTCTCCCTTCTGCTTCTTTCCATCAGGAAATCACACCGATGTGATGATTATAGGGTTGGAGGAGAATTTGAGCTGCTGTGGGAAGGAGACAATGGACATCCTCTGGCTACAGGAACTGTCAAGTGTGAAGGGTCATAAAATGGCCTGGTCCCAGGAGGAACTGGGAGGAGACTGCTTCTGAGCTGCAGGGAGAAGACGGAGGCGGAGACAAACAACCAGTTGTTGCTTAACCAGGACCAAAGACACATTTTAAAAAGACGGATGATTTACTGTGTAAACTTGTTAAAAACCCAAAAATAGCAGCATTGTTAATGTAAATATTGACAACACATTTTAAAAGGTGCCAGAACTCAGTGACATGTTCTAGGAAGAAATGGCAGAAAAAGTGATATTAGACAAAATGTATTTTTGATAGAAGCATGAAACTTCATACACTTATGCCCATGTGTAATGCGCACATTTGCAGACATTTTCTCTGAAATTGGACATTGTGTTCAGGACAAAAAGGGCAAAATTCTGTAAAAAGCAGTCACAAGATCTTACAGCAACGTGGTTTGGAGGAGTATCTGCTACACAAAATATGTAAACGGTATATATGCCTGTTATAGAGGTTGCACATTTGTAAATATGTATTGTAGTAAAAGTAGATTTTGTGTTGAAGAGGCTAGGGGTAGACTCTAGGCCTCGTAAACCCACATCACCATGGTGACACCCTGTCCTTCTCCTCCTATCAAGGAAGAGAGGAGACCCTGAACAATCCCTGGAATGGGGGCGCGCTTAGTATAAGCCAGCACACACACCCCTTTATCATAAGCATAATTAGAAACAGCTCAGCACTCACAAGGGTCACACAGATTCACCCACTACCCGATTGCTGGCAGAGCACCCTGAAGCAGAACCATCCATCTTCCTTGCTCCAGACTCCAGAAACTTGGGAAGCAGAAAGGCCCATTCCATTAGCTGAACCATTTTCAGCTAGGCCTTAAATTTAAAGAACCAGAACCCACACCAGAAACCTAAGGGGAACCAAAGAGACAGCCGGGCTGTGCTGTACTGCTTGCCTGCTAAAATAATTATTACCAGAACCAAAAGATCCAATCCAGTTGTGCGATGCGGTGTCCAGAGCGCCCTGACGCTGCCAATCTCTGACCAGAATCCCTGACCACAATCCCTGAGGTTCTATTTGAAACACATATAGTGAGTATCTATAGATAGAACGGTGTCACTAGCCTATGTACCTTGCTTAGTTAATCCCTATCTTAAACCCATCCTCTCTTTCTTTCCGAGCCAGTATTGTTAGAACTATCTTTGCGTGGACTTTTTCTTTCATATGTATTCCTAAACCCTAACTTCTTACTGATTGATTAAAAAAAGTAATTTCCAAACCAAACAGTATAAGTAGATTATCACACCTGAACTGTTATGAGCGGCCGTGAATGACCTTCCTGTGTGGCATATACTTTTTGGTAGTCTTTAACCTCGTGTAAGAAATCCTTTTTGTCATTTTAAAACTACATTCCTGTTTCCCATTCTTGCGCCTGTCTTAGAAAAACGTCCTCCGCTAAAACGTCCATAACTTCCTCAGCTTTTGTGCTAGAAACAAAATGTTGACGTCTGATTGTAGCTAACATCCACAGCTTTAATTTACATCCCTATAATTCTCCCATAATTGTGATAATCCCGCACAGAAAAGTTTGCCGCGATTTTTTCGTTTAGGGAAATTTTGACATGTGTAAAACAGCTTTTGATTGCTTCCGACCTCTGTTTTAAGATTTCACATTGCTTCTTAGTATTAAATCATTTCTGGTGTTTGTCTGTAACTATCTAAAGTGGCTCTCATAAGAATTTAAACAATTTCAGCAATTTATACCATATTTCGTGTTTGTGCACATTCCATTCCCATGAAATTGGGATTGATATCTTCTTTGAATTTTGGCATTCCTGAAATCTGTTCTCTCCTCTTATCTCTTCACATTGTCTATTGGGGGGTTGAGGGGTGTGCAGGGGGAAATAGTAACCACACTGCTATTTGTTCTGAACACACACAAAGTATTTTTTCTGTGCTGAATAATTTTGCTCACTATTGCTCCTTGTGCATTAAAGAGATTGCTTAGTGTTACATCGCCCCATTGGTGATTATTGTATACCCATTAAACATAGTGTGATTAATTTGTAACTACATAAATAAATATTTTAACTTTGCAAACCAGCCTGATTTCTGGTTCAGTGTGACCGGGGGGGCGGTTCCAGGAGGGGGGTGTGATATAAGTGGTACATCGTTCAGAATAAAAGAACTTTTAGACACAAATAAATAAGGATTTCAGTTGTGCATTACACGCTAGGTGTTGACATAGGTGAAGTGCCGGATTAAAATCACTTACAGGAAAGTGGAGCAGGATATCTGGGGGGCTTTGTGACAGGGCAACAGGGAGAGGTTGCATATTGCCTCCCCACTATCAAGATGGTGCCACTAGGGGAAGGGCCTCGGGTGGCTGGAAATTTGGGCAGTACACTGTGTACTCTCGCCCCTATTTCCAGACACCCAACAGACTGAGTGGCCGTCCACAGGCGTGAATCCTTTCTTCTAAATAGTGAGAGCTAATTTACAGTCAGTATTTGATAACCAGACATTTAATTTAGCAATTCCTTTGGTGCTCTCTTTGACAAAAGTATTCTAGAGCTGTTAACTGTCTATATGTTACCACTCAATTCAAACCACAGCCATTTTTAAAGCATTTTATAAAATTGGAGTACAAAATTTTTAGAAAAATTTAGCAAATCTCCATCTTGGTGTTTTCCCTTATTCCTAACAGTTTTTACATATATTCTGCACATAAACGTTGGCATAATGTCTTACATCAGCATTATCACACACAGGTTTGAAGAGGATGTTTTGATCATATATTTTTCAAAAAATAACACCACCTACTGCCCGTTGATGAAAACATTACAGCATGTGAACACAGATTTCCTTTACATTATAAAACAACTCTACCTTCGGTCTTGTTCCTCTCCTTGGTCAAAGAAATCCTTGTTGACTTGCTATAAACACATGGCTTTGGGTAGGGTATGCATTAGCTCATAATAATTCAGGGAAATAATTATCTCCTGAATTCATTAAGGAACCATAGTCATGCGCTATGGGCAGAGCGTTCACCATTCTTGGTTTCATGCACTGTGTGTTGAGGAAACCTCTTAGGTCTTCCTGAGTATGTTGACTTTTTCAAATCGTTGACCATTTTTTACTTATTTCATTTGCTCATGGCAAGTATTATATGTGCTGGGTTCAAAATTGAGGTTGAGCTGGCAGGTATTTTGCTCCTGCTTGTAGCCAAGAAGAGCCTGTTTAGCTTGACAGCCACAGCTGCCAGGAGCTACTTTTGGCTCCCGGGCATAACAGATGCCAAACAAACACACCTATGTGAAATTAACGATGCACATTTGGGTCAGTCTAAAAACAAACATTGGGGCACATCTATACACGATGTATGGCATATGTGTTCATAAATGATGGAAACCATTATACGTTTGTATGTTATGTGGAAGTTACATTTGTGGAACGTTATGCACTAGCTCGTGGTTCCCCAGTGGTGGCTTCTGGTCACTGGTTAATGCTGGATCACAGGTGATGCGTAAGCTCCTGCTTATCCAATCAGAATGTCGGGCCCTGCATGCGATGTCAAAAGTACTGACTCTTAAACATGCTCTACTTGCTTAAAGAGACAACTGTTAGAAAAAGCATCAGAACTTCCAACACTACTTCTGTATATGTGACTATTGTGCCATAGGCACACAGAGAAATGTATAGTCTCATATGTACGTGTGCCCAAGTACAGTGACACTATGGAAAGTGGCCTATTTTTTGCTACGACATGTTCAAAAAAGCAGGTGTCTATGCGCCCACACTCATTGGTTCCTCATTTGGGAAACAGGAACACCTCTGCTGCAGGCACAGATGTGTTCAACTAATTGCAGAATTGAATTAATGTGTAATTTCTTCCTATGAGATTATGCCTTTCACATTACTGCTGGGTAAACGTGTTCATTTAAGATCAAAACAATTATGTGTATTCATATTCGAAGACATTACATAGACCCATGTTTGCCGTGACAATGCGTCACCGTAAAACACAGATCAGTAAAGAAAATGCCATGATTCAAGGACTGTGGCTGTCCTTAAGGCATAATAAAAGGTATTACATTTGCATATAAGGAAACAATTCACTGCAGCGGGAGCTTTTTTAAGCGTCTGCAAATAGACACAGGAGCCCCAGAAAACTTATATTTCGTTTGGCAAACTCCAACATATCAGCATCAAAAACAAAAGATTGTGGGGTGAAAAACAAAATAGTTCTCATGCTTCAAACAAGCAAAGACATTGAGTGCTACAATTAGACAGCAACGGGGTCATACAGCAATGTAACGTCATTGTTTAATTGTATTATTTATAACACACGGTGCAAGTGCAAACAATTGCATTATTCATACAAATGGGAGCTTCAACAAAATTGTACTAATTTGCAAAGTGAGTCCTGGCGTTGAAGGAGAGCCGTGTTAAGCTTCATGCTGGCCAATCAGCATTCACAATCATACGCTCATCAGTAGGCCTGCCCGTGGTTAAGATGCAGGGAATTACGCGGATTGAAAGCAAATAACAGGAGGCACCGTGACATCGTCATCCATCCCAACGCAGCCCCACTAAATGTGTGATAATTTGTGCCACTCCACCATGTTACGATCGTGTTTCCGTTTGCAGCCCACTGCCTCATTTTCATTGTACACCCACACTCTACGCAGACACTCATGGCATAAACAAAAGACAACGTGTTGTCATAGTTCAGCAATGCTCCAGAGGGGTCTGCATGTTTTGGCTGTCCGCGTACAAGACCCCCCTCATCCATAGTCACTAGAGTCAATGGCGATGGAGAGCCATGGTTCACAGGCCCCTTCACCTCATTATGATATCGCTACATTCACAGACAGACATATGAAACTCAAGACCTTCCTTTTTTACCTTCTGCTTTCTCTCTTCCCCTCCCCTGCTGATGCAGCTGACTGCTTAGTGAACTGGTCACCTGGTCACCCTCTGAACTTGGGCCCAGGCTCCTGCATGTCCAGTTCCCCTCCCACTACCTCCAGGCTCTCCAGCACCTATGGGTCTGTATCTGCAACCAGTGGTGTAACACAAGATCTGGGGGATCCCTGCGAGCCATGCTGAGCCCCCCCCCAACTCGGCAAAAAATCACAGTCCAAGTCACACACTGGGCCGGCTTAGATTACCACACTTGCGCAATATGCACAAACGTGCTGCTGAAGGGGTATGCCGCACACTGCACAAGGAAAAAGATATACATATGTGTTTAATGCAATATACAGCACACTTTCTGAGAAAAATTGGCTAAAAAGCCACAGTGTTTGTCCATGTTTTGTAGGGTAACACCAATCCAATACATGCAAGTCACCAACAGTGCAAATGAACATTAATGATTTGCTATTAAACACGCCATGCCACAATGAAAACATGTCCAACTGGCTGCACAATGTAGACCAGTGTAGACACGTACTAACATTACAGTAAAGCATGCCAGGCATCATTTAGACATACCTAGACTGGTTGCACCAAAATGCCAATCGAAGCAATAAGACTCATCAAGAAGAGAGCACACATTCAAGCCTGCATCTCTGGGGCCTCTAACAACATGGCCAAACTCTTTAAAATCTGCAAGGAACTGGCCAATCCTGTTGCAGTCTCTACCTCTCCTGCTCCCTCAACAGGATCCTGTATCGTTTTGGCCGCTCACTTCTCCGCTAAAACTCAGGACATCCTGTCCACTATCTCCTCTTCCTCTCCCTCTTTCGGCCCCCTTTGGCCATCCCTCCCTCTATTCCTCCTTTCTCCTCTTTCTCTCTAACACCGGACTAGGTTTCCAGACAAGTCCCATCTATGGAGGTGTCGTCGAAAGAGGTGCTCGCCCGCTCCTCCATAACCATCAAGGACCATAGTGACACCCTTGTTCAGCCTTGGCCGACTTCTGTAATCATTTTTTTGCCACTGGAACTTTCCCCTCTCCATACTCTTGGAAAAACTGGCCATCTCCCAGCGTACTCCCCACGCTGAATCTGTTGGTTGTCACCATGACCATCAGTCTGGCTTAAGAGATGCCAGAGGCACAGAAACTGCTCTCCTGAACACCTGTGCAGATTTGATCTCTAATCTTGATTCCAGCATTCCTTCTGTCCTCATCCTCCTTGAACTTCCCTCTGCTTTCCACACGGTCAACCATGCCATCCTGCACAATCGAACCTAGGCATCATGGATCAGGCCCTGTAATGGCTGACCTCCTTCCTCTTGGACCGCCCCTCCCAGGTCCAACTTGGTCTCTTTCACTCTCTCTACCTGTGGTGTTCCACAGGGCTCTATCCTCTCACCCTGGTTTTTCAACCTCTACTTGGCCCCTTTGGCCCAACTCATCTCTACCTTCTCCTCTAACATTCAGTGTTATGCAGATGACACAGCTTCCCTTCAGGCTGCCCTCAGCCTGCTCTCCTCTCTCGCTCATTCCTCGTGTCATCTACAAATCCACTTTCTCTTTCTCTCCTCACATCTCGGACGTTGTAAAGAAGTCCCACTACCAGCTGCACCTCCTCAAAGGGAATCTTCCCTTTCTCACTTTCCCCCAGAAGCTCAATGTCTCCAGAGCCCTGGTTCTCTCTAGGCTGGACTACTGCAACAGCCACTTTCTCAATCTGCCTTCCTCTACTCTCCTCCCTCTGCAATTAATCCAGATCAGGACTGCAAGACTCATCCCTGGCCTCAAGCACATGGACCACATCTCTCCAGCCATGAAATCTCTCCACTGGCTCCTGTTGGCTGCAAGGATCAAGTTCAAGACCCTTTGCATTGTGCATAAGGCTTTCTGGGGCTGGGATCCACACTACATCCAATGCTCTCTTCCAAAATCCCTTCCTCTCGAGCCGTAAGAGTTAGATGCTTCTCCAGGCAGAGAGTGGGGGGTAGATCTCTCTACTCTGCAGGTGCCTCCTTCTGGAATGGCCTCCCTGCCCCTCCCACACTTGAGCCGGACCACCTGAACTTCCGGAAGTAGCTCAAAATGTTCCTCTTCTCCTCTGCTTTCTCTATCGCCCTCCCATGCTGACCTACCTGATCTACCTGTCTGCTGTACCAACTGGTTGCTTGGCTACTCTCAGTCTCACTGAGTCCAGCCTCTCTCTTGATCAGTTACCCTTGCAATGCCTCCGGGCCTACCACGCAGTTAGGGGCTGTAACTGTAACCCTACAGTCCCTTGTTCTCCTTGCACTGCCCAGAACCGCACTGTCCTGGCTGCACTTACACAGAGCATTGCTGCCCTGTTTTCCCCTTCCCTCTCCCTTTCCACTTGCACTTCTCGTTCTTGCACTTGCACGATCTGAATGACACAAGGCTTAGTAAGATAATTTGTCTTGTCCTCCCTCTGTTTTCCTTCCCTTATCTTGTCGCACCTAAAAACACTTGTATACAGGCATGTTATATATGACTTATCATATCATATCATATAATTTTATCACAGATGCCCAGAAAAATATACAGTGCTGCAGTAAGAAACTGGCAGAACCCAAATGCCAGTCTAGCAGGTAGTTATGCTTAGCAGGACTGCTTTATCAGAAATGCCCAGTTTAAAAAAAAAGTCATACCAAACTGAGGAATGACTAGACTGGCTGCATCAAAATGCCTCTCTAGCCACTATTACCACATATCATGTCTGCTTAGAATCGACATGGACGACCATTATGATTTATTTCACAATCCCAACCCCCACACATCCCCTTTCCCTCCCATTCCCTACCCTAACCTCCAAAATTAGCTCATTGGCCCAGTATTACCCCCATGTCCCTCTTCTTTGTCCCAGTGCTTACATATGAGGCTATTTGCCTGGTAAGTACTGGTATGAGGAAGTGTGGGACAAGGAGTAATGAAGATTACTGGTAGCTAAGGCAAGCATTACCTTCATGTGCCTCTACCTCATCCCAGTACTTGTATATGAGGAATAGTGCCTCATGCACAAGTACTGCCTAATACACAAGTACTGGTATGAGGAAGAAAAGGGCTAGGAGTAATGAAGATTGCCAATAAGCAATCAAGGCATTAAACACAAGTAGTGGTGGAACACCATTGAGCTGAATGGGCTTCAGCACCCACCCCCTTGAAATTGTGGTCTATGTTGACTTGATCTGGTTGACCTATAGAGCAGTTGCCGGACAGAAAAGGACACAGATGTTAAACGGAAACTGGGTTTCGCTGTTAACAAGGGCCAGGCCCAGCAATTACTAATACACAGCATTTCACTGTTAGTACCTGCATTTAAATGCCAAATTTTTTAGGAAATTGACATTGTGATGTGGGTTCAGTACTTGCATGCCAGGGGAGTGATTGGAAGGGTAGAGAGGGAACAGGAGACCAGTCATTCTCACAGCAGTCCATAAGTGGGTGTTTTCAGACTTAAAGGAGAGAGGTAACTGCTTATAACATTGAAGCTGCACTAGAACAGTCTCATTAAAATGTGTAAAGAAGTTAGATGCACCATACAAATAAGTTTGCTCCTCCCCACCACACGTGAAGTTAGCGTCTCTGCCAATATTTGAAGGGTTAGCCCCCTGAAATGTAGGTTTGTTGCACCCCTGAACACACGCACACACACCAGATATACACACGCACACCCAGTCATCCATACATTTGAGTGTGCACTCTTTCACCACACAGGCACACCCAGACAGCCACCCATACATTTAAGTGTGCACCCTTTCACCATGCAGGCACACCCAGTCAGCCACCCATACATTTAAGTGTTCACCCTTTCACCATACAGGCATACCCAGGCAGCCAACCATACATTTAAGTGCACATTCTTTCACTCTACACACACACCCAGCCACCCATACATTTATGTGCACACCCATACATTTATGTGCACCCTTCCACCATACACTCACACAGGCAGTCACCTGTACATTAAAGTGTGCACCCTTTCACCACACAGGCACACCCAGTCAGCCACCCATAAATGTAAGTGTGCACCCTTTCACCCTACCCGACACACGCATATCCAGCCTCCCATACATTTGTGTGCGCTCTTTCCCCATACACTTACACACACGCACACATCATGGTGTTGAGGGGAGCCATAATACTTCAAAATAAATTGTTTCTTTTTGACGTCACTCTGACTTCATAAAGAAATGATTTCTGTTAAGGACTGAACGATAACGGAAATTATTTCTTTATGAAGGCTGAGTCACTTCACTGAGTCACTTCAAAATAAACTATTTATTTTTGAAGTCGTAGGGCTTCCTCCACCCCATCACATGGAGGCCTCCAGCCTAGGCTCTTCATGTCAAGGTGTGGGGGTAGTGCCCGTACTTCAAAAATAAATGTTCTTTTTGTAGTCACGCTGCCTTCATAAAGAAATAATTTCTGTTACAGAAATAATTTCTTTATAAATGCAGAGTGAATTCAAAAAGAAACATTTAAAAAAGAAATGAAAGTGGGGCCCTCTCCCAGGACACGTGGTCGCGGGGCCCTCTGCACCACGGGGGCCCCTGTTACGCCAGTGTCTGCAACCCTACAGTCCCTTCTCTCTGAATTTATGAGCCACCTGCAGGCTGCACCTGTGAGTTAACTGCACTTCCCCCTCCCCTGCCCCCTGGCACTTCTCCCCTTCCGTCTTCCCCACACTTACACAATCTGAATGATACAAGGCCTAGTAGGATCGTTATTTTGTCCTCCCTTGTTTCCCCCTCCTTGTCTTGTCGCGCGTAGAAACACTTGTGGACAGGCACGTTATAAGTGCCACATCATATCATATCCAAGATTAGCTACGTATTTCTCTATACGTTGCTCACGAATTTGAAAAGAAACAATCACTGGATTAATTGTGATTCTAGCACATATTTAAGGAGCCTCTTGTGTGCTTTAAGAGTTCAATTTCACAAAACATCCGTTGCATTTCGCCACTTTAGTGGCTATCCTGAGGTTCAGCGGTTATAACGATGACGATTGCTTTAGAAGTACACCAACTTTCCTCGTTTCTATACTATAAGATCCATTCTTCTGTTTTAATACAGCACGCAAACATCATTTAACTGCCACACACAACATACTAGCAAACCTGACAAGCAAAACGCGTCTATAATGAGTTACATCACACATAATCAGACTTTATTTTCCATGTCCAAACTCATCATGATCCATAGAGAAGCTTAACGCTAACAGAAAAATGTAGACTGATAAAGCATTGTCACATAACACAGCTGAAGAAGTATTCAGTTCACTCATATTAAGCACACACAAATAGTCTTATCAACGTCAAATTGCACTTCTATCGGAATACTGTAACTCGGAGGAAAAAGAAGACTCTCTGCAAAGTACTTATGCAGCTTGATTACCGGCTCCCACCTTACGACATTCCACACCCAAAAAATACACCCTCAAACCCAAGTCTATATTTTAGTGCGATGATCAGCATAGCCCTTCAGCACAGACCACAGCACCTCCTGCACATCCCCATACCCTTCAGGGCGACAGCCGCTTCCACCAGCAAGGTCTACAACGAGAGAGTAAAACATACAACGGGTGGGGAAATGACCCAGAGATAGTCCCAACACAGCAAAAGTGGAGGCCAGGTGAGGAATGGGCCAACCCAGGGGTCAAAATTGCAGCAGCCCCATTTAGTGTTCCAAATCCTCCAGCAGGTGAGTAAACCTGCCATTTCCAGGAAACATCTATCAAAACCGAGCCGTGTCAGGATCTGCCCAAGATAATGCCATACACTCCTTGGCTGGCTTAAGCCAAACCTCAGATCTCACACCAGGGTACCTCAAGAAATGTCTTGGTGGTCAGCCCATTGGGGATTTGCCCTAAATACTGCTAAGCATTCAGGTCCACCTTAACAGGATGTGTAATGTCCTTTCTAGGGATAGGCACTGGTCTATACCAGACCAAACCACAATAGATGAGGCAGGACTGGGCACCCAGAGAGACTACGTGTGCACAACAGCCATTTTAGCCTACCTTGTAGTTTCCCCAAGACAAACGGATGACCACTAAATAAAATGGCCAATAGGACCTGAAAGAACATACATTAGTAACCTACGTATTCCCATTACGGCGCATTGGGATACAAATGCAGTAAATAGATATGCATCTCTGATGGAACTAAAACGTAATCCTAGTTACCACCAGTCTACTGCCTAAAACTAATGTAGGGTGATAAAATCCCCTTAGGACCAACAATGGGTGCATTAAATGTGTCCCTGCCCTAGAAGTCATAAAGGACTATGTAGGACACAAGTTTAGGGGTTCTTTAACAGCAGAATCCACCAAAAACGAATTCTTCCCCAACAGACAACAGTATAGGTTTTGGAGATGCGCTACTTAATATTAAATGTTTTAATGAAAGTAAATAGACACGATGTAAATTAAATATTTGATACTATTAAAGTATTGGGCTTTCATGGTAAGCAATATAATTCTTAACTTGGATGACCTGTAATAGATGATAAAATGTGCATGCAAAGGGCAAATTAAAAGTGAAGGGTTTCCTCATTTTACTTTTCACTTTGAGGCCTTGACAACCAGTGAAAAAAGATCCTGAGTGGGATCCTCTTATTTTGCAAACAGGAGACTTGATGTAATGGCAGAATTGTTTCGCTTTTGGCACAGGCTTCATGTCCTGGTGCAGTTTATATGGGATTTGTGTTTCTGCCTTTAGTGGAATATGATTGTGCGGGCATATGGTAAGTTGTAATTTGTGTGGATTCGTTTTCTGTGTCCCAGTAAATCTTAGGAGACTATGATCCGAATTCGTTTCTAATGCTTCCTAATATACTTCAGAAGCCAGAACACTTGGAATTCGGTCCACATCAATATTGAGTGACTGTATTTAGAGCAATACAATTGTGTGAGAGGAGGTCAGTAATGTGATTCTTGTGCTCATATACATAACCACCCTTGTTCAAACCTTAGTAGCAACCTGGGTGCTCTGCACGCCTGCCCTCCTCCCCTGCTTCCTGCCCCCAAATCCAGCCCCTCTAAAACCTCTGGCCCACCAAACTTACCTTAACTGGGCTCTTTCTCCCGGTTCCTCAGCCCGCTCTGCTCTGTCATCTTGGCTTCCTGGTAAACCATGGAAATCGAAGAGGGGCGCCAAGCACAGCACACCTTCCATTTCCATGGGAACCGTGACTCTGCCTGGCCGCTGCTACGAACGAATAAAATAGTTCCAATTGCTATTAGCACCTATTAGCACCTCAAGGGTTTGCCTCAGGGTGCTAATAGCAATAATCCCATGTTCTGCAGGCTTCACCGGTCAGGTAATGGCACCGGGGACTGACATCAAGGTCCTCGCTTTGCTCGGGCCTGCAACTTGGGACCCAGGCCGTTACTGGCTACTGAATGCCACAGAACATGGGATTATTGCTTAAGAAGAAGTGTTAGAGAAGCCTAGAGGAAACCAGACCACTTTTAAATGGCTTTGCTTTTTTTTTTTTTCAAAGAGTTTCACTGTATGGTAACTGAAGTAAGACATGTCTCAAAATCTAGGTTAGGGAAATGGATGACAACCTACAGCATATGAAAACATGCGTCCCATAAAACCAATTAAGAATTCTGCTATATATTCCCCCCACCCCGTGAAAATGTGTGTGTGATTCCTATAACAAGATCAACCACTAAATGTAGCAGTATGTCAGACAAGGCAGTGTGGTAGCCTGTCATGTGATACAATGTGTTCTACTAGCATGACAACCTAATGTTGCTATAGGAATCATTCCTGCATTAACTATCAGCTCTAACTGCCATTTCCTGGATGCTTCTGGAACATGTGCTTGTGTTCATTTGGCTGGCCTTCACCACAATGGGGCCTCTTCTTAGTCCAGGGTGACTAAGCGGAGCGCATTCTCAAAGTTGGTGGCTTCTAATTAGAGTGCTGATGCATTAGAGATTAACTACAGTCAATAAATCCCTTTGTGGGCATTTCTCTGATGACTTTGCATGTCAACCCTCTCAGTTTTCAAAGGTGTGCACTTCCATTTCACCAGCAGTGCAAACTTAAATGTGGAAGTTTCTTATCAGTATTGTTATCTTTCAGAGATTTTGTCATCAGTAAGTAACATTTTATTTGAGAAACCCCACAAACTCTTTCATGCAACACTCACAGAACATTGTCTATGTCCAACGTCGTCTGAAGAGTCACAATATATGACATCAGTTGGACCCAGTGCTTACCTTCCCTGTTTTGACGACAGGAAGATCATTTCTTCTTAATCAGAACCTTTTTTTTCAATCCAAGTTTCCCCACTGTAGGTTATATTGTCCATCAGAATCTTGATAAGACACTGCCCGCAAGAACCGTTTTAGACAGCCTGAGCTTCTTAAACAAGCTGTTCAAAGAACTTACCACAAGGCACCATTGTGTGTCTGCGGCCATGGGTGATCTGCAACCTACAGTCTTTGATCCTAGCAAGAAACGGACTGTGCAACGCTGTCGCTGGTTATATCAAAGGATGTTGAACATCAAACGTGTAATGTGTGACCAGCAGCTATTTGAATGCTTTAACCTTGAGTCAGTTAATGGAATCTGAAGGTCATTTTGCAATGATCCATATTCCCTGCTATAGACCTGTGCACTTTTAGGAGGGATACAACCTTGTATGCAGCCCAGTTTATAAGACCTGCCGCAGATTTGGAAAATGCCTAGAAATGTTGCTTTCCCAAACCCTTGATTGGCTCTCCATTGACTCCAATGAAAACTTTCTTCCATTGACTCATAGTAGTCGCACCTGTTGACTAAACTTTATGAGAAATGGCTAAATCAATTACCTTACTTACCCTTTTGTGGTCATTATTTCAGGAATTTGTTATTGGTTAGTAATTTCATTAATTTAAATATTGGCATGGCACTGTAGCTATGGATGTTTACTTGTTCAATTTGTTTGTAATGTTGGGCGTGCATATCTGGATCTTAAAGAAACTCTCCCAGAGTTGAAGTCTTTGAACCCAGACCTAGTTACACCAAATGAGACAAATGGAACTTTAGGAAAAATGAACATGTTTTACTATGCAATGCAAAAGACCATATATGGTACATGTTTGAGCCCAGCTAAAACACATTTAATTTGAAGCTGCTTTTACACTCCTGATCTCTCAGCGCAGTTCTTTACTGTATCCTTCTGTCTAGAACAGAACAATTTGACCTTCTAGGGTTACGCTTGCACTAGTGGTGTTAACATTGTTAAATTGTCCTGCAATATAATGTGAAATTCATCATTTTTCACATTGTTAAATGAATCATTAATTTCCAGTTACACCACTAGCAGAATTGCACAGAAATAAACATGCTGCAAAAAATCTGCTGGTGTTAATGTCATCAGACAATGGGTTAAAAACCTTTGAAAACATATCCCCGTTTTAACCCGGAAATATCCAGCCAACAGATTTATTGAGAGCACTATCAAAACATCATCACTTTATCTGCTGAAACAAATCTGAAACCTGTTAAGCTCCAGGGTTATTTTTTCAACAAAGTAAATGAAAACCCATAGTAATCAATTTAAATCTTTGTAATTGATTTAACTTATTTCTTTGCTATGGAAAACACTCTGGATGAATAGCGCGATTAAGAAGATTCTACGTAATCCCCCAAATTCTCAAGTATATGCCCATACTAGTCCTGCAATCAGGCATATTGTTCAAGACCGCCTGCATTGCCTAAAAAGCTTTTATGACCGAAACATGACTACCTGGCCAAGAAACGCATCATGTCTGGAATTCCGAGGAGCAACTAGAAACCACTAGGTAGCAAACAAGGAAGCTCAAAAGAAAATCTGAAACAGGCCTTTCTCTGCTGTGCACCCTCTCTTTAGTTACTAATGCAGATAGGACCGGCACCCTCCACCCTACAATCCAGTAAGTACACGAAAACTATGCACTTCCACGAACATCTCACCAAAAACTCCACTAGATTATTCACAGATAATCCTTCATCACCAGCTCCTCAATACCCATTGCATATACCACTTTTACCAGCATCCATTCTGTATCCCCTTGGTGTGTCCTTTAGGTTTTCACTTTGTTTCTTTCCAGTTAGGTTCACACATTCCATCAATTTCTTGCAAAGGCAACATTTAGTGCAGAATTTCAGGCAGAAATAGATGATGATGATGAATATCGTGGTGACCAATGAGAGTTGAAGTCCCTGCAGCACATCATCTTGGACCAGTTATAAGAGGATTAGGAGGAGAACATGGCACAGTTTACAGATATAGAAGCGAAGAACAAATCTACCCTTCCACCAGCGTAAGGGTTTTCAAAGGCTAAGCAATTTCGGTCCAGCAGCTCGTCCACACTGAAACCCCTGATGTACCTCACTACCTCTTACATTAATATACAGCGACAACCTATGAAAAACTTCGGTATAGCTGGGCACACATCGAATCTCTGACACTACCACTCTATCCTAAACCAACAACAGCCTGACCTCTGAGCTGCTTACTGTAGCTTAGCCAGCCCACCTAAATTCTAATCTGGCAAAATGCACACACGCATCTCATAAATCAACTCTTAGAATCTCCCACACATGGACTATGGACCAAGAGGGCGTTCCAAACACAACGCGCATTGAGGCCATCCAAATGGGGAAAGGGCACTATGTAATCACACATACAATACAACCTGTCAGATATCAAAGAGTGAAACATTCGTAGCAAATCTACCATCAGCACCATTGCTGCTAGATAATCTCTTGCCTCCTGCAATAAAGCTAAATCTGGCTACAAATTGGGAATTGCAGGTTTACTTTCCCATAGACTATGACGCCATGCAAAGCATTGGGATAGCCCCAGAGGACATCTCCTGCAGCCCACGTATGACCAGCAACAAGTCACTATACTACTCCTAGTTCCTACTCTCACAAAAGCATGTTGCTGCTGGTGTTGTGTCATAGCTATTTTGGTTGACTGCTTTGGAACTGACTGTCTAGTAAGAGACATCATTAGCATAAATACTACTACTTTTATATTATTTGCCCTGCTTCTGCTTTGTTACAACCACAGTGATGCAATGAGAGCAACCTTGCAACAGGTCACGCAATGGTATGCCTGGTGATTGCATTCAGTTTTCGATGTTAAAGAAACGCTGCAAAAGTGAACATTTATGATTATACTCCAGTTCCGCCAGTCATAAGAGTACAACAACTGGAAACACATCAGATTTTCAAAAGGATTTACATTAGTGCAGAAATTACATGTTCTATAAATGGCATTGACCGTTTTCTTGTGTTTTTTTCCAAAACTGCATAGCGTATTTAGAATGCACGCCATCAGTTCAAACAAGATAGTCAATTCCCAGATCTAATGAAGTAGGATGTTCAAAAATGAGACTATCTTAATTTCACCTCAGCCCTTTTCAAAGTCTTAAATCGATGGCTTCTAACCTTTCTGGCCAGTAATATTGACATAAAATGATTGGGTATCTGAAAATATTACCATGTGTCTCTACCATATCAAATGCACATTGTCTTCTCTCATGCATTAAGAATATTGACTATTGCAAAGAGCAAATTCCTAGCTGCCAACGTTTTGCAGTATTGCATTTAGGAATATTTCAAAGGGCAAATTCCTAGCTGACAACATTGTACATGGTGCAGATGAAAATGCAAATATGTACAGTAATAACAATTTGAAAACAGAATTTGTTGGATTTCGACAATCTTGTGATATGTTGGCAGCGACTTAGGTTTGCAGATCACAATTATGTGAGCCACAATGTGGGCCAATACATGGTCCTCTGTTTTATCCCAGTAATAACTAGCTCCATTCACTGAATCTCCTTAATTCCTTTCTTACATTATTTCCACTCCGTTTTCAACTAGCCAGACAGTGGTACAAGAGAATGGCTTCTGCAACTCACACTGGGTAGGATCAGGGGATATCCTACTGGCTCGGTGTCAGGAGGTAGTAACTCTTGCTGCCCATTGTATAGAATCTGTTCCAAAGCCGAGTCAGAGACCTCAAAATAAATAAAATATTTTCTGACTTGCAACATGTGACAAGTATTTGGCCAGACCATTAAAAATCACACTGTCACTTAAAGATGCTGAATATTGTGGCAGAAGAAAAGTAAATGGATGATATACGATGCATGCACCGAAATGTAATGAAAAGTGCAAAACTGCTTTAAGATACAAACTAGTGTGAATACTGCTATGTTAGTGTGGCCATGTTTTCTGTGAGATGCTCTATCAGAACACATAATTTTCCATGGCATACCAAAGTGGGAATTCTCTCGACACATTCCTCCCACTCTGCACAGGTAATCTATTTTTATGAACTTGCTCATGTGTTTCATGTTTTCCCAGAAGTCTGTGGTTAAACTAAATCACATCACAGAAGTACTTGTAGTAGTAGAAGAGGTTTTCATTAGTCGTGGCAGGCGACCGAGGAAGAAGAAGAAGAAAAAGAAAAAGAAGAACAAGAAGAAGAAGGAGAAGAAGGAGAAGAAGAAGAAGAAGAAGAAGAAGAAGAAGAAGAAGAAGAAGAAGAAGAAGAAGAAGAAGAAGAAGAAGAAGAAGAAGAAGAAGATATTGTGAATTGTCGTCGAGTCATCCTGATAAAGAATCATCATGGATTTAGCACACATTTCCAACTGCCTTGTATACTCTCTTGACAGGACTTCTTGTTTCCATAGATGTGTAATAGTTCTGCTTTACATTTTTTTCATATAATTTTGACTCTGCATCTCTAGTTATTTCAATATTCACTTTAAGTTTCCCTCAAATTGCATTTCAATTTGCATTTCATGCTCTCATACATTGCTGGGGGTCGTATTTTGATTCACATTCAATCTTATTATTGTTTCTGTCTCTGCAGAATTACAATGTTCAAACTATGTTTGTTGCAGTTGCCAAAATGCTCTGGGGTCCCCACTTTGCTTGGGCTGACTCACTGGCTCTGTGTTGGCATCTTTGTCCTGTTCACACTTACCGGACATCACCCCACTTGGGCAAAGAAACACATGTTTTGGTGTTTCCCCCTTAGTGAAGGAGACTGCAGTCACTTCTTGGCTGTGACACTCTGCTGTGGCACTCTGCTGATGCCCAGGGGTTCCCCTTCCTCCTGGAGAGGGTAGACTGGCTTCCTTGACACCTCCAGTGCTTATCAGCTCCCTATAGGTAGTTGGCAGGCAAAGGTTCCCCCGTTCTTCTCTTGGCACAGCACTATAAAACCCTTCCTTATGCAGCCAGGTCCTCCAACTACCTCTCTCACACTTCCTGAGTCTTTCATCCTTTTTATATTGGCTGTGCCCAATAGTATTTGGAATTAGAACTAGACTGCTGACAGTGGGACGTGATCATTATTACCCCTCTTCGTCATACCAGCGGTGTGGGGTTCGCCGGAACAGTAGTCCCATTCTGAGAATATGGTATAATGTTTGCAATATGTTTCAAAGGCAAACTATATTTGGAAGAAGAGTATGTGTTGCTGGGGAAATTGTCTTACATAATTTTATAAGGTCATTTAGAGCATTGGTTTTTGGGATGTGACCAAAGCTTTCCACTAATCTCCATGGGTGGAAGAGGGAAGACACCAAGTGGGCCATTAGATTGTTGCAAATGGGGAAAGGGGGATACTGTGTCTTAGCCGATGAAGTCAGGATATCTCCCCGGAGGCTGTCTCCCCCCATGTGCACCTATCTCATCCAGCCACCCTCTGGGTCTGCATCGGGTAGTAGCTGCTGTCCCCTGGCCACATGGGAGGTCACCACTGGGAAAACAGTAATGACTCCATCAAATTCATCACAGCATGTAAAGTTATAGTGAAGTCGGGTTGGAATTTGATGTCAGATGTTAATATGTAGAAGAGGTGTATATGAATTGTACAGTTCATGCATTATTCAATTCATATCTCCTGAAAACTCACAAAGTCAGTCCTGACTTTCATGTGAGTTTTTATACATATGAGTGTCTATGTATGAAATGTAAATCTCCCACATGTACGTGTACTCTTTGTATATTACATTTACATCTATTATGCTTACATATTATAGGCATTCTGTATGTGTTATCACTCACATCAGAGTGAGTGAGTTCTAACTTCCATGTGAATTTTCAATGTATATCAGTTTTAAAGTTTGCACTTAAACATTATTTACATCTCCTGAAAATGAACATCAAAGTCAGTCCGGACTTTGATGCTAGTTTTCATATGTAAAGTAGCATACAGAGTGCATAATGTACATACGTCTTCTACACTTAAGGGTACAGATTGTATCAAAGATGCACATTCATTCTGAGCAAGCATTTTATATATAGATAAATCTTAAATCATTCATATCTCAAAATTGGCGTAGAAGCATGACAACAATCAAAAAAATATATAGATCCAATACTGAGATATTTGGGCTGAATAATACTATTTTTCGCTATAATAAAAGCCCCATGTAAAATAATTGTTTAAAACTAGATCAAAGTGAATTCTTCCAGTTCCATGCTGAATAGCTTACCTCAAAATGTAGTAAAGGCACAAGCATTGGGTATAACTAATTTTAAATTGACAACAAGGATGCTAAAAGCCCCTTCCTAAAATAAAATGTTTGACTTTCATCTGATAAATGATTAATTACTAAATGAGTGCAAAAAAATGAATGTTTACATTACCTGAAAAATACTGTCAAGCTTTTAAAGAGAGTTTAATATATTCACTTGTATTTCATAAACCAACATGCGTTGTGTTTTCAAGTGAATCATGGTATTGTACCAGGCAGGCCAAGTTGCAGTGCATTTTATTCAGAGCATGCAAATAAGGTAGATGTAAATGTGATGCTCTTAAAAATGCAAATAGAAACATATTGTAATCACACTAGTTATATGTGAGAATTTAAATTAGGGAATACATTGGCCAAGCTGGTTTTCTAATGTGGCTTTTGGAAAACAAGTTTGCTGAGACTTCCTGGGATACTTAAAACAAGTTTATTTCTGTTTAACACTGAATATATTGTTGATCAAGTAGGGTTGAAATCCCAAGATATTATATTGGCTATCTGGAGAAAGGAGGTATATTTTATTAGCCATCAAAGAAAGATATTACATTCCTGACAACAAGGACCCATCAGTTCAGGGTCTCAGTAGTGGTATGCCCCACCCACTTGGATTAATCTAACTAGGAATATTCTCAGATATTAAAATCTTTACATTCCAGCAGATGAAAATCTATGGTCCTCTTCAACCACACAGTATGGTCGTCCGGGCCTAGTGCTTCCAAGCTCAAAATACAGATAAATATTTCACATTTTAACATTATCTTGATCATTCAAATCTACCATCAGTGGTAATACTGGGAGCTCAAACAAAAGAGGCCTAACAGCTATTCATATCAATCATTGTCAAAAGGTTCCTTCGAGCAGTCTCTGATAACTGTACACAATTTATTATGCTAACGCAAACACGAAATACAACGGGCCATTTGAATCAGCAAGTTGATGCATACAAATATTTTTTAGCTGGAAAATAGCAACCATCAGGTTCAGAATTTATTTAAAAAAGTTGTTTTAAAACTGTGAAAGTCTACTTCACATACTGTAACCAAGCACAATATTGTAATGCTTATTAATACAATCATTACTAATAATAGGACCATATTTCATTGTGCATACTCCTGTCGGGTGATTATGTATTCTGACAATTGAGGGAATCAAGAAATAAGTTTTTCATTGATTTGTTTTGTTGCTGCAGTGGGATAGGAGATGTAGTATTATTATGTACCCAAAGTCCCACCCAGTCACATGTGTAGAAATATGACCAACGCATTGAAATCCAGGGGTGTATTTCCTGGGAGTATCAACCTGTTTAGCGAATCAATATGACAATTCCACCAATCAAACATTACGTTGTCACCAAAACATAGTGTGGGAATATTAGAGAGAGAGAGAGAGAGAGAGAGCTAGTATTTTGAAAGTTGCTAAAAGAGCAATCCATGTTGCAAATGGATGAGTGCTTAGCTTGGAATTTATCTGGAGGTGAAGACCCTTATCCATGAGAAAGTCTCAAGGAAATTT
Source organism: Ambystoma mexicanum (assembly GCF_040938575.1). NCBI lineage: Eukaryota > Metazoa > Chordata > Amphibia > Caudata > Ambystomatidae > Ambystoma > Ambystoma mexicanum. The sequence goes on from NC_090922.1 coordinate 893,802,272, forward strand.
TACCTGAGGCAGACCTGGTTTACTAGAGCAAGAACTAGACCAGAAGGTACCTGGCTAACTGGGAATTACCTGGACACTTTTGCGGGGCATTGTTGGCTCGGTGCCTTAGAAATTATTCTGATGTGAGTAGGACAATTCACAAAAGATATAACCCCTGAAGAACTAGTTCTCTACTAATCCCAGGCCAGATTGGGAGGTATCGCCAATGGGAGGGGGCACCTTCCAAAATATAATGATTACATTTTTTTGTGTGAATTGCAACATTGCGTTCTCACTATATTTAAAGCCAAGTGAAATCCTGCATTTGTGCACAGAGTCCAATGGCTGATAAACTATAACCTAAAGAATGGGAATAGGATATTGCTACATGTTAATGTGAAACATATCCTGCATTCACTGTATTCAAAGCTACATGAGATTAAATTTCAATAGCAACAAATAAAATGTTTCTGCCTTCCTCTTTGTGCACAGTTTAGTATAAACAGCTACTCCCAACACAGAGAGTGCAGCATTTTGAAAATGATAGCCAAATAAACTGAATTCAGAGTGTGTTTCACAGCTATAGTCATCAACTGGGACTATGGACTGATGTGCATGCTTAATAACCTAACAGAACATTCATAAAACATTCATAAAACAACAGATGTGAAAGCCATAGACATTTGAAAGAACAGGTTGTGATGGCAGGGATTGTAGCATGTCCATTTCCCATAGACAAAATGCACTTCCAAGTGAAAGGTATCATTTTACCAACAATCTTGTGTTGAAGTGAGAGAGTCATGCAAATCATGGAAGGGGTTTGGGGACCATAGTTGTGGTCCTTTGAGAAAGTCAGAATCGGCAGATACATAGAACAGATAAACCAACTTTTTGTGCATTCTAAATTGATAGCACAAATCACAAGGAGCATGCATTTCAATTACAAATGCAGGCTATGTGTCAACCACACCATGTTGCACCTGGAAACATTTTACTTGGGAAAATAATATAGCAAATCCATCTTTTTGGGTGACATTTTACTGATACCAAAAGTTGTTTTTGGATTGGAGAAAATAAATGCTGAGTGATTGAGTTAAGCTGAGCATGCATAGTAAATGGATACCCTACAATTGCTAATACACATCATGTAAGGAAACTAAAATTGTATTGTTTTATTTGGAGATAGGTGTTTAGAAATATAATTAATGTATTGGTGGAATGAATGAATGAATGCATGTGTGCACAGTTTGAGTGAGATTTTCTCAGCCAGGCCAATGTATATTTCTGTTAACCTAATATCAATTTATATATATATATATATATATATATATATATATATATATATATATATATATATATATATATATATATATATATATGCATATAATTAGGGGACCACCTGTCGAGTGATTTTATTTTTAAAAAAACACACTTAAATACTAATGCAGTCTATTTCTTGTCACAGGATTGTGAGTGGATTGTATAGCAGGCTTTGTTAAGTTAGAGAATACCCACTTTGTGAAGAACAAGTATAACACACTAAAATATCTTTAAACGTGTTTCAAACATGTTGTTAGCATGAACATATAACATATAATGGGGGTCATTACGAGGTAGGAGGTAACCATGCCGCTATTAGCGTTAATAACGGACCCGTTGTTAGCACCATGGTCTGCTCGCAGGACCCGCTAAGGACGCCTGGTTTTACCAGGCGGCCTTAGCGGGTCCTGCGAGCAGAACTCGTAATGAGGTGGTAAGAGGTTGACAGCTCCGGCACTTTTACCGGTGCCGTTAACCCCTTACTACCTACCTCGTAATGACCCCCCAATGTCTGTAAAATTGTGATCAAAAGATTCAGATATTTCTATCCTAATTTTTAAAAGAGTGAGCTAGGGTAAAATAAAACATTGAAAATGATGTCCATGCATTAGTTAGCATTACTTCTGAATATACACATTCAAATTATTCTCACCCATTTTATCTCACCATTCCCTAATAGCCCCAACATTTTTAAATATATTATTCTATGTTAATGGATTATAACTTTATCTAGGATTTTTTTTTTTTTTAAATTTCCTTTATTGGTTTTATAAAAACAGAAGCCAAAAGAAGGGCAAACAGTATTCAAAGAAAATTGTTCATCGTCCAGAGGTACATGTCAGAGAAACAATGCAAAGTAACAAACCATATTAGAATGGCTTAGTTTCGTGACAGTTCCATTTGCCTGGGTATGTCTCTTACACTGTTCACCCCAACCCGCTCCCACCCCCGTCCCCCACTTGGAATAATGTACATCGTAAGTATAATCATTTAACATAAACATTGGGAGCACATATTTGGCATAGTGCAACATCTGTCATCACCGTGGCTACTGGGAATGAGTCTCTGATCCTTTGCAGTGTTCTTTGGAATTTGACATCGTTAAGTTAGGCTTCTGAGGGTTCTTCTGACTGGGGGTCTGTGATAGGTGTGATGTGTTTATTCTTAAAGTCCGTCCATAGGGTTTCACATTTAGCTGATTTATTGTGCAGGGAGGCTGTGATCGTTTCCATCACGTAAATGCTCGTGGCCAGTTTAATCCATTCCTTTTTCCCTGGGGTTAGAGGAGACTTCCATTTGATCGTTATCAGGGCTCTCGCCGCCAACAGCAGCTGGGGGGCCAGACCTCTCACCCGGAGCCAGTCTTCATCGTCTCTCTCAAGGCCGAACAACACAAGGAGTGGGTCGAGCTCCCTTTGGATTCCATCGATCTCCTTAATCCATCCCAGAACCTCAGTATAATACACTGTGATATGCGGGCAGCTCCACCACATGTGCCAGTAGTCAGCAGTTGATCCACAGTTCCTCCAGCATCTCGGGCTCAGCGACTGGAACATTTTAGAGAGTTTAAGTGGATCATAATGCCACCGATGCAAGAGCTTTATGGCATGGAGCTTGTATTGGTTGGACAAGGAGGCTTTGGGTGCAGCTCTGCACATTAAGTCCCATTGGTCGGGGAGTATCTCTTCACCAAAGTCTTTTCCCCACCTGGCTCTGAGGGGGTCTGTAGATCCACCCCCCGCCGCTATTAGTGTCTGATACATCACAGATATAAAACCTTTCATTTCCGTTCTGGAGTCTAGTAGTTTCTCGAAGGCGGTAAGGTCTCTCTTCAGTTTCTCTCTCCACTCAGGTTTCATTAGCACCCCCTTCAATTGGAGAAAGTGGAATGTCGATAAGTTACCTATCCCCAATGCTGTGGTTAGGTCCGGTAGCATTATGAACGAGTCCTTTCTTTGGAGTTGCCCCACACTCTCCAAGCCCGCCTCGTACCATGACTGGAACCGTTCTAGATTCGGAATATGGTCCTTTATGCCAGGAGACCACAAGTGACTGAGCGGGGATGGCCAGGTTGTAACTTCTCGCATCTCTTTCCCAGTGCGCCATATACTCCATATGGTGGTCAGTATGGGATGGTGTTTGATTCTCCTCTGGACCCTCTGGTAAGGTGACCATAGCCATTCCGCTACCGTGGCGGGGGACATGTAATGATTGTCTATCTGTACCCATTGCAGGTGTTTGTGGTCTCTAAGGTGTGGAATCAAGACACGTAACTGGACGGCTTTGTAGTAAGTAGTTAGATCGGGAAGGCCTACTCCTCCTTTGTCTTTGGGGAGTATAAGTGTGTCATATGCGATCCTTGGTCTTTTCCCCTGCCAAATGAATCACATCATGATCTTACGGGCCTCTGTGAAGAATTTTTTGGGCATCTCAATTGGGAGCATCTGGAAAGGGTAAAGGAAGCGGGGGAGGCACACCATCTTGACGGCGTTGATACGCCCCAGCCAGGAAATCGTCAATTTACTCCACTTCTCAAGATCTGCCTCGAATCGTCGGAGGAGGAGGGGGAAGTTGGCCTCATATAAGTCGCTTAAGGATCTAGTGATCTGAATACCCAGGTATTGCATTTTCGTATGCTCCAGATTAAGCCAGAGTGATACAAACTTGGCATTGTTCTCATCAGAGGTGCCTTGGAGGGGGAAGAGAGTGGACTTCGATTTGTTTACTTTAAAGCCGGAGTATTGGCCATATTCTTCTATTAGTTTTAGGGCATGGGGAATAGAGTTATTGGGTTTGGTCACGTGTAGAAGGATATCATCTGCGTACAACGCTGCCTTATATTCCGTTTCTCCCAACCGTATACCTTCTATTAGGGGATCTTCTCTAATTTTTTGGGCCAGGGGTTCAAGGGATAGTGCAAACAAGATCGCGGATAGGGGGCATCCCTGTCTAGTTCCTCGCTGTAGCGCAAACCACCTGGAATACTCCCCGTTCACGAATATCGAAGCTTTGGGGGAGGTATATATTGCACGTATCCCATCGCAGAATTTGGGGCCTATCCCTACTTTCTGGAGGACTGCTCCCAGGAAATCCCACTCCACCCTGTCGAAGGCCTTTTCTGCATCAATGGATAAGAGGACCGGGTCCTCTGGTAGATTGTGTGCTGCGTGAATGAGGTGCAGAGTTTTATGCATGGTGTCGGCACCTTGCCTCCCAAGAATAAACCCAACCTGGTCAGGGTGGATCAATTTAGGCATTAAGGTTTCCAGTCTTGCGGAGCATAGATCTTGGCGTCGAGATTGAGGAGGGAGATGGGGTGGTATGATCCGCATAATTTGGGGTCCCTGCCTTCCTTAGGGATGACTGTTATGAGGGTTTTCTTGAAAGATTCCGGGGCAGCCCCAGTGTCCACTATCTCATTAAAAAGTTCCGTGAGGAAGGGAGAGAGTTGGTCGCTAAAGGTTTTGTAAAAGCCTGCCGTGAAACCGTCCTCCCCCGGGGATTTCCCTAGCGTTAATCGTTTGATTGCATCTTGTACCTCATGCTCGAGTATTGGAGTATCGAGGAGCTCGGCTTCCGCGAGTGTTACTGTAGGCATGTTGATTGAGGACAGATAGGAGGATATGTCAGATTGGGTAGAGATCAGCTCAGAGGTGTATACGTTTTGGTAGAAGTTGGCGAAGCACTCGGATATTGAGCGGGGGGGGTCGGCCGGGGGAGTAGTGGGCTCTGTTATCTCTCTCACCTTACGTTCTTCCCTCCGTTCTCTTAGCCTGGCAGCTAGTAGTGCACCGGCCTTGTCCCTTTCTCGTAATATGTTTGCTTGAGGAAATGTAGTTTTCTCACCACCTGGCCATGTTCTAACAGTCGTAGTTCTTCTCTTTTACGGTGGGCTGTGTCTAGTTTGGTGGGGTCTATCCCTGCATTATCTCTTACTTCCGCTTCCAGCTGGTGTATCTCATTACGCAGTTTATTTTCTATGATCTTACGTTCCCTCTTTTTAGAGGAGCCCTCGCGCATCAGTAATCCCCTCCAGGTGGCCTTCCCAGCTTCCCAAATCACTTGTTTGGAGACCTCCCCATTGTTGTTTACCTTGAAATATTCTTCGATCTCGGTCTCCATTTCGTTTTTGAACACTGCATCAGTCCAAAGGGACTCATTGCAGCGCCAAGATCCCCCAGCGACTGGTAGGTCGGTCCAATTGACATCCGCTAAGACCATATCATGATCAGACCATGTTATTGGGACGATTCCAGAGTAGCTTGTGGATTCTGAAAGGTCAGGAGAAAGGAATATGTAATCTATCCGTGTGAGTGTGCCATGGGGATGCGAATAAAAGGTGAAGCCACTTTCGTCCGGGTGTAGAGTCCTCCACACGTCACGTAGGTCGTATAGATCCATGATGGCGGCAAATTCAGTACGGTTCCCTTTGTGTTGGGTCCTCAGGCCCGGCGCGCCTGGTCTCCAGTCCACGGCGGGGTCTACCCATTGGTTGAAGTCACCACCTAGGATGAGGTGACCCGTGGTCTCTAGCACAATTTTGGGGATCGTCTTTCTAAGGAATGCGGCCTGTCCGCTGTTGGGTGAGTATATTGTAGCAATTGTGACCTGGACTCGTGCAATTCTCCCCACTATTAGGAGGGCTCGACCACTCACATCCGACCAAGTCTTTTCCAATTCAAACCCAACTCCCTTCTTGATGAGGATTCCGACACCTGCCTTTCTGAGTGGGCCGTAGCCCCAGTATTCCATACCCCCGCATCTTCCCAGGATTCCTCACTCCTCTCCCCTTGCAAATTTCGTCTCTTGAATGAGAAGAATGTCTATGTTAGATCTATGGAATTCTCTGTGGACCAGTGATCTCTTAATAGGAGAGTTCAGTCCCTTCGCATTGACAGTCCCAACTCTCTGGAGACCCTTGCCCTTAGACTTCTCAAGTGATGCCATCGATGATTTGGGTTCGAGGATCGCGCATCTGTTGCGGCCAGATAGGTTTGCCGATTCTCAGTGACATCTGAACGGTGACATTCCGGAGTGCGCCCAATGATGCGTATACATTTCCCAAGTGCCTCTGACCCCTCACCTCTCCCTCCCTGTTCCGCCGTATCTGGTGGAGCTCCATTGAGCTTGGGAACTGGGGGTGCTGCCTGGGCAGCTGTTGACGGCGTCCGGTACGGGCCGGATGACATTGTGCGGCCCGTTGGCAGACCATCAGTGGGGACCGTTGCTTCACGGTCCCGGTCAAATATACCATCACAACTTAAGGGTGAGCCCCCTTTTCAATCCCCCTCCAAAAACATTGTAAAACTTCAACATTTCAACAGTAATGGCAACAAGCATATAAAAGTTTAACGTTACGTGCGTTCCCGGGGCCTCCCGCGAGAGTTCACATCGTTGCTCAGTCCAGAGGGGTGCCCCGCCAGCGGTGGCACCCCAACAACAGATATTACCTTTTCGGAGCTCTGCGGGGGCCGGTGTCTCGTTCTTCACCGGTGGTTACATTTTGGCCGGGTCGTACACATTTTGACACCCTTACTCCTTGTCAGGCGTGTTGTTGGCACGTCTATATTTCCTCCATCCCTTCACCCTCTTGCGCCTGGGGCCCTGGAGCTCCCACTGTGATCCCGGCTGCTCATTGTCACCTCCTTCGTTGCCCTTCGAGCCCGTGCCGAGAAAGTCAGCGATGCAGTCTTTGATTTCGTCCTCAGAGCGTAGCACGATTTTTCTGCTCCCATGCTCAAAAGTGAGCGAGAAAGGGTAACCCCACCTGTACCGTGTACCTTGGTCCTTGAGCCATTTCGTCAGGGGGCTGCAAAGGCGTCTGAGTGCCAATGTTAGTGATGATAAATCTTGAAAGATCGTGATTTGGGCGCCCCCCATTGTGAGTGGGCCTCCGGATCTGGCCTTCTCCAGAATCCTGGTTTTGTCTTCATAGCGATGGAATTTGGCTAGGACGGAACGCGGGCCGCCGGACGGTCCACCAGCTCTATGTATGCGTTCGGTCTTGGGCTCATCAATTTCCTCATCAGCGGTGAGTATTTTTATGATATCATATATGGTATCTCTGAGGTCTTTTTCAGTTTCTCCTTCGCGCCCTGGGATACCGAAAAAGCGGAGATTGTTCCTCCTCTCCCTATTTTCTAAATCATCCATCTTGAGCCGCGCCTCAACCTCTCTTTTTTCAATGTTACAAATCCGTACACCCATCTGAGTTTCAAGGGTGTCAATCGACGTTTGATTACTCTCCACACATTCCAACCGTTCCTCAAATCTGTCCATCCTCTGGGTAATTTTATCGATTTTACCACCTAGGTTGGCTCCCATGTTTTTTATCTCATTCAGTAATGTGGTAATGTCTCCTTTGGTGGCGGCAGCACTCTCCTCCGATGAGTCCCCGGACATATTTACTGCAGGCCTGCGTGGCGGGGGGAGAGGGTCGTAGGCAAATCTGGCTAGTTTGTGAAGTAGGTCCATACAGTGCGACCCGGGTAAGAGGAGGCACACGCCCCTGAGTAGGGGGCCCTACCCTCTATGAAGGACTGCAGGTTCAAGGCTGTCTTCTAAGTTCGGTATCTCGTGTGGGTTGACCTGAAGCCATCGAAAGTTTAGGTGACCAGTCTATGGGGCGTAGGACAATGGCGGCTATTTGTTATCTAGGGGTCGGGCGCTTCACCTTGGGTCCCGCGCCACCCCTTTATCCCCACGTGGCCTAGTCAGGATCGGGGCCACCTAGGGCGATATACGTCTATGCCGGGCGCTCATAGGTGGGGGGGGTCCGGTTCAGTCCACCGAGTGACGGGCTTCGGGACTACGAGGAACCTTGATCCCAGATGGCTGTGTAGGCCACGCTCGGCGTGCAGCCTACCTCCTTGTCAGGTCCTTCTGTTGTTCCACAGGTCGGGAGTGGGGGTCCGCGCTGGGGAGTCAGCGGGGGCACTCCAACACTAAGGGCTGCAGTCTGGGGGAGACACGTCGACGGGCAGTCCAGAAGTCGAGTGTTCTCCTCCAGGCAAGCCCGCCTTCCAGCACGGCCGCGTCGGGTCGACTTAGTTTCGTTTTCCAGCTTCCGACGAGGTGAAAACTTCAGATGGGGTTTTCCTGGGCTTCCCAGCCCCGATTTCGGTCGGGTTTTTTCCTGCTCCGTGGGGAAGTGTTCCGACGCCTTATTCACGGGTTTGTCGCCGTGGGGGGGGTCGCGACGTGGGGGCTCAAGTCACTTCGCGGACCATCGGCGACGGAGCTCACGCGGGGTAGGCGATCATACGTGCGCCCCCTGGTGGCCTGTCCCTAGGACTTCTTTTAACTGGAAATCATTATACATATTTTTTATGATGGGATTTCCCAGGGAGGCAAGATGACAGAATCATTGAAACTCACCAGTGCTCGCTGGAGCCCAGTGTGGGGAGACATTGTGGTGTGAAGCAGCTGGACTGGGCTACCTTTTCAGGAAGATACTGTGATGTGAGGAAGCAGGCCTGGACTGTCTTTCATTGGGATGACAGAAGCGGAGCCTGTCGCCAGACAGAGCGGACTGAAACAGGAGTTGGATGAAACCTCCCTGGACACAGCTTTGAATAAGGATCCTAGGTTGGGTGGCAGCCATGATGGGACCCATTACCTTAGGGAAGAAAGAAAGGGCAGAGCCTGCCTTCACAGATAATAGAGAATGGAGGGGGTGGCGACCTGGACGCTGGAGAGGGGAAATGGAGTGCTATCTCAGAAAACCCCTGGGAATGGTCAGGACATCCCATGGGGGATTGGTGCCATAGGAAAACACCCAGTATAAATGCAGTAGGAGTTGGAACTCTGGGTGATTCATACTTCCCCTCTTCTCAGTGGAAGTCTTGCAAAATCAAGAAGAATGAGGGGCTAAATCAAGGCTTCCATCACTGGATTGAGATTCAGAATAGTTGACTAAACCCTTGTCATCTCCCGCCTTGCTAGTTGCAACAGTCTAATTCAGGAGTCAAATATGCTACCCAGGGCCCTCAGAAAGCCATCCAGCATATGCCAGCACAAATGATCACTCAACTAATACATTTCATCACATGACCTGCATCCTCCAGGAGCTGAACTCGCTAACGTTCAAGTCTGAATAATATTCAAGGCAGTCTGCATTACATAGAAAGTGGTATCAACCAAAAACCCTGAAGCAAAACAGTGTCTGGTGAAATCTTCACTGTCCTGGGGTCACCAAATGATGTAGTGAAATGTCCTGCATATTGAACTTAAGTACTCAGTTTGTCCTAGGTTTATTCGCAACAGAAAATGATGAAGCCATATTTGTGTAAAAATGCAAAGGTCTCTTGACCAAAAACACTACCTGGACAAGTAGCCCACAATCTATGGAGGCCAGTACACAATCAGATACCCTACAAAAACACCAGGCTGGAAAGGCTGATTTTCCTGTTATGCACTGTGGGCCTCATTAGGACCCAGGCGGTAAGGGGTTTACGGCGGCGTAAACAGCGCCGACCCTTACCGCCTGATTCCGAGGTCCCTTAGCGCCATGGAGGATTTAACACCTGCTTTTAGCAGGTGTTAAAATCCATGGCGCTAAGGGACCTTGTTGTTAATTACGCCACCGTAATTTACGGTGGCGTAATTAACGCCTTCCCCACTCCCATTATGCCCTATGGGGCAAAAATGGGAATGGGGAAGGGTAAATGGGGATTGGGGACTTACCGCCCCGCCAACCTCGGAATGGGGCGGTAAGTCCGCCAACCACCATGGCGTAAACGTAGTTTACGCCATGGTGGTAAAGGTACGACCCAGGCGGTAACTTACCGCCTGGGTCGTAATGAGGCCCAGTGTCTCTGGAACAAGGTTGACATGCAGATACATCTGCCCACCTACACTTCAGGAACACAATGAAAATCACACCAAACACTGATCATTCTACTCATCCTATTTCAACCACTCTTGTACTTTCCTTGCTCCCCGTATCCATGCCACCCTATCATTCACACATAATTGTAACCCCATGGGTGCATCCATTACATACAGTGATACTTTGCTTCCCACCTCAGTTCAAACTTTAAAACTCATACAGATATATGATTTCTGGTCCAAGTTAATAAGAAAGTATCAGAAGCAAATTCTTACTGATTTTAATCTGGTATTAAGCCACTAAAGGTTTCCTATTTAGCCAGGAATAATATGATACGATATGATATGATATGGCATTTGTAATGCGCCTATACACAAGTGTTGCAAGGCGCGATGAGGCAAGGAAGGGGGAACAGAGGGAGGACAGAGACAACGATCTTACGAGGCCAAGTGACATTGTGATTGTGCAGGTGCAGGGGAAGTTAAAAGTGCCAGGGGAAAAGGGAGGGGCAGTGCTGTACATGGGATCAAAACAATAACAAGAAGTGCGGCCAGCAGGTGGCAGGTGCAAGGGTAAGTGCAGACAGCAAGCAGGTGTTACAGATACAGACCCAAGTGCAAGGGTTGCCGGGAGGCAGTGCAGGTGTGCAACTAGGTGGGTAGAGACCTGGGCCCGAAATCAGATGGTAGCCAGGTGACCAGTGCATTACCAGAAAGGAAATCAGTAGGGGAGAGGAAGAGAAAAGCAGAAGCTAAGAGGAAGGTCTTGAAGGGCTTCCAGAACCAGAGATGGTTCTCCTCGAGTTTCAGAGAGGCAGGGAGGCTGTTCCAGAGGGAGGCCCCAGCTGAAGAAAGAGATCTACCATCAATTTGTTGCTTGGAGAAGTGACTGACCCTGAGGGAGTTGTAGGGGGAGGAGCTAAGAGCTCGAGTAAGAAGGTACTTACGAAAAGAGAGTTGGAGGTAATGAGGCCCCAGGACCAAGAAGGCCTCGTGGACAATGCAGAGGGTCTTGAACTTAATCCTTGCAGCCACTGGGAGTCGAAGCAGAGATTTCAGTGCTGGAGAGATATGATCCCTGGGCTTGAGGCCAAGGACAAGTCTCCCAGTCCTGCTTGGGGTGAGTTGCAGAGGGCAGAGAGTATAAGCAGGCAGATTTAGAAAGAGGCTGTTGCTTTAGTCCAGCCTAGAGAGAACCAGAGATCTAGAGACAGTGAGCTTCTGGGGGGAGGAGAGGAAAGGAAGAATACCCCTGAGGAGGTGCAATTGGTAGTTTGACTTCTTAGAGATGTCAGAGATGTGAGGAGAAAAGGAGAGTGTGGGGTTGAAAAGGACCCTGAGGTTCTTAGCCTCACAATAGGGAGCAGGAAGCGGGCCAAGGGAGGCCGGCCAGAGAGTGACAGGAAAGGAGAGTGCAGGTGTGCCAATGAGGAGAATCTCTGTCTTACTGGCATTAAGGCAGAGATCATTGGCGGCACGCCACTCCTGGATAGCAGACAGACATCCACAGATGAGAGAAGGAGAGGAGGTGGCAGAGCGAAGCCTGAAAACAAACTGAGTGTCATCCACATATCACTGAAAGTTGGAGCAGAGAGCAGCAATATGGTGGGCGAGAGGTTCCAGGTATTGGTTGAACCGCCAGGGAGATAGGTTAGACCCCTGGGGAACACCACAGGTAGAGAGTGAGATAGAGGAGAGGAAGGACCTAAGTTGGACCTGGGAGTATCGATCAGAGAGGAACAAGGTCAGCCAGGCCAGGGTCTAATCAGTGAAACCCAGGTCATTACAGAGATGATTGAGCAGGATGGCATGGTTGACCATGTCAAAGGCAGAAGAGAGTTTGAGAAAGATGAGGACTGAGGGGAAATTAGAATCAAGATTTTAGAGCAGGTCTTCATGGATGTTCAGGAGAGCAGTTTCCATGATTCTGGCTGCTCTGAATCCAGACTGATGGTTATTTAGACAACCAACAGATTCAGTGTGAAGATTAAGCTGGACGATGGCCAGCTTTTCCAGGCATTTACCCAGGGAAGGAATGATGGAGGTTGGGCGATAGCCGGGCAGGAGGGGTCAGCTGAAGGTTTCTTGGGAAGAGCATGCAGAAGAGAATGCTTCAGGGGGGAAGGGAAGGCTCCAGTGGTGAAGGAGTGGTTGCAGAAGTCAGCCAGGGCAGGAGCTAGGGTGTCAATGTGGTCCCTGATGAGACTTTCATAGATCAGACAGTATAGAAACCTTGTCAGGGGAGAACAGAGGAAAGGAAGAGAAAGCGGGAGGAGAGTTGGCCACAGGGGGGGGAGGAGGAGGAGAGGACGAGAGGGTGGACAGGATGTCCTGGGTTTTAGAGATGAAATGAGAATCCAGGGCCATGCAGAGGGCCTGGGAGGGGAGAGGAGAGGTAGAGACTCCAGCAGGATTGGCAAGCTCCTTTCAGATTTTGAAGAGTTCTGCCGAGATGTTAGATGCCACAGAGATGCAGGATCTCTTCTTTGTGCAGACAGTGAGCAGGATTGCCTTTGGATCAGGCGGCAGGCCAGTTTGTCAGAGGATGCGCAAGAAGCTAGCCATTCCCTCTCAGCCACCCTGCACTTGCGTTTAAGGGTGACGAGGTCAGAGTCATACCAGGAGTTGCACTTGACTTTGGGCTTCTATCCGGTCCTCATTACAGGTGCAAGAACATCAAGAGTAGATAGAAGAGTAGAGTAGATAGAAGAGTGGAGCATGGAAAGGGTTGTGTCAGGGTGTGAGTCAGCCAGAGGAGGAGGGGGAGAGAATGTGGCAGAGAAAGCCTCAACAGACACACGCTTCATGGGTCGGATGACCGAGAAGGTAGGTGGCAGTGCTGGAGTTGGCTTGGCCTGAGGGGTAGAGAGGGAGAGACCGGAGGAAAGGAGAAAGTGATCACTCCAAGAGAGAGGAGTAGTGAGGGGAATAGAGAGGTGGAGCTTTGAGGCAATCAGAAAATCCATAGTGAGTCGGGCTACAGTGGATAATAGAAAAGGAGAGTTGCAGAGGTCATGAACGAGTCCAGAGGAAGAATCCAGGTGGCTGTTAAAGTCTCCAAAAAGGAGGAGTTGAGTGGTTGAGGTCAAGAGAGAGGAGGTTAGGTTCATCCACTCAGAGAGGGAGGAGGTGATATGATCAGGTGGCCGATAGATAGTAGCCACAGTAAGAGAGTGGCCAGGAGAGAGAGAGAGAGAGAGAGAGAGAGCCTGCAGACAAGGCATTTGAAAGAGGAGTGGGCCTGCATTGGAATGACAGAGGCAGGAATACACTCTGGGAACATCAAGGCTACACCCCCTCTGGAACTCACAGAGAGGATCTTGTAGCAATCAGGGAGGAGAGTGTCAAAGCTTTTGACAGAGCTGGCCGTGAACCATGTCTTGGTGGGACTGAGGACATCAAGATCAAGTTCTTCGGAGGCAACAGATGTCAGAGGAGTGTTTGACAGCTGAGTGAGAGTTGAGAGTTTCAATATGGAGAAGGTTGCCAACCTTGAAAGACTTCCAGGGCAGGGTTCAAATAATAGGTACACCCTGCAGAGGTGTAGAAGGAACCTGAGGGTGGGGCAGAAGAGATAGGAAGGATGTGAGGACAAGGTAGCCAAGGAGGAGGCATAGGGGGGATGCAAGGAAGCCAAATAAGGGAGAGAAGGCACAGCAGGAGAAGAAAGGAAATTAATGATGTATAGGAAGCATTCCATCAAAGAGGAGAATGTTTGCCTGAGGGCTTTGGACCAAGACGTTGCCATTCGGGTAAACATTAATGATGACCTTGGAGGAGTGAAAGGGGGCCAGGAGGCCCTCCCACCGGCAGCCACCATTCATGAGAGAAGAAGAGAAAGTAGAGAGCACAGAGACCATATAAAAATTCCATAGGTTTTGTGCGGGAACGACAAAGAGGTTGTTGGTGAGGGTGTGTCTGCAAGCACTGGTATGTGTGTCAGTGATAGGGAGGCCTGGGTTGGAGACCATAATATCCTTTTTGAACTTCTTCCTGCCAGACTTAGTGAGGAGAGCAGGATAGTTGATAGAGAAGCAGTTTGAAAACATAGGAGAAACAGACACACCAAACAGGTGGGGGAAGAAGAGAGAGGAAGAGGGGTGGAGGGGAGACACTTGGGGGAGACACAAGGAGGGGTGCAAGCAGACGAGATAGAAAGGAACAAGACAATATTTGATGATTGACTAAGTAGACAAAAACTCTGATGGAAGAGCAGGCAGAAAACAAAGCAGTCCGGTAAGCAGATCGGGTTACCAGTGTATCAGGAACAGAACAGTCATTAAAATGTGAACCTAGAGGAGGGTGGAGCAAAGCAGAACAAGGAATAATATACAAAAGAACAAAGCAGCCGACAATAGTAGTACACACCTTTTTAAATATTGCAGTTCACAATTTCAGAGGGAATAGTACCAAACAAATCACAGGGTGAAATTATATTGCTCTCTAAGGTAAATCACTGGCCAAAATAGGAATCCCTTAATTACCTTACATGTAACTTTCTTGTAAAATATTGGATGTCAAAACACAATTCAAAATGGTAAAATATGCATAATGCAAATATAAGAATTAGCCTGTAATGATATATATGTCAACCATCAAATGTTTATCAACTGTGCCACCAAATTGGTCAATGGGCCGTTGCAATATTTCTGAAATTGTATATTTTTTGTAATAATGTGTACATATACTTTTACCATCAACAAAGTCAGTACATTTGACCAAGGGCATGTGTCGTTGCAAACATATATTACGTCATTCACAGTTTAAGTCACTCATTGATCAATTCCACGTCTGTTTGAAGCTTTGTAGACCTATAATGCAAATAGATTCAAAGGAAAAGGACAGACGGGAAAAGCATACGTAATTCAAATAGTAAGAACTGCCTCACTGAAATACAACTGCTGTCACTTGTGACTTCCCAAGCTGCTACAATTCCAAGTTCTTCCATCAAAGAGGCCTTCTGAATGCCAATTGACAGCCATGATTGCATCCCATCCCTGTCGTGAGAACATAGCCAATGCCTTGAAAATGTGATTGTGGATACATGTTGCTTATTTGTGTCAAATTGTTTAACAAGTGGCATATTTGTGTTATTCTTGACTTCAAGCTTTCTCGGGTAACCTGGATTATTGATGGTTGTAACTAAAGGAATGCAATGTTCTTACATTTTATTAGAATAACACATTGCAATCCGAGATTCATTATATTTCTCATAACAGCCTCTTAACAAATCCACTGTTCAATAAGTTCATGAAGACATCAGTTGCTCATATTGGAAAGTGCCATATTGTCTCTGGAGAATAGCTCAGGGGCAAAGCGCTCGCCTTGGAAGCAAGATGATCCAGGAACCACATAGGTTCAATCCCTGTGTCCGCGCTTAGAAACCTCTGGGTATTAAGTGCATTATAAATAACCAATTATAATTTTAGAAATGTGATGCTTCTAAACCTCAATAGTTATTATGGCTTGGCAGTCTTGTACAGTGGATATTATAAGCAACATATTTTAATCTCCATTATTCGTTACACACTGATCAGCAAAAGCGTCTGTTCCTTTGTGACTTTCCCATAAAGAGAAAATATGGATGTAGACAGAAATTTGCACCAGTAGCAAGTCCCGTACTAAGTGCTGCTTAGCCGCTGGACTGCTTTGCTCCTGTTTTGCTGCTGCTCCTGACTGCGGCTTTCATTGGATTCACAGACGTTGTTGGAATTTACTGGCTGATTACCGTTTTCAAGGACTGTGCACTGCCAATTTAACAAGCAGGTAACATTCAGTTCCACTCTGCCTTTCTACTTGTTTGTATCAATTAGTTGCAATTGACCCATATTCCCCTTTACCTTGCTTGCAGACACCTCCTTCCTGCTTTCTGATTGGCAGTTCTACTACAAAAAGAACATGCACGCGCACCCGCACGCACGCACCCATTGCAAGTACCGCACTAAGTGCTGCTTAGCCTCTTTGACGGGATGCCGGCGGACGGCAGAGCTTTTTACGACCTTCTTAACTTCCTAGATCAAGTTCTATGCTTGCGAGTTCTGTACAACAGTGAGTGCCTGCAAATCTTGGTCATGGCCATTAGAAATCAAATATATATCCCTTAAATTGAACATGCCTGTTTCGTTAACCAACCCGTCCTTTTTTCTTAGCACACCTTTGAAAATGGCCTCCTGTGCCAGCCACTAATCTATTTTATTAACACCAGCCTCACATGCATTGTCTGATGCCACCATTTTGCAAGGCCCTGAAAATAGATGTGCTCCTGTTGAAAATAGAAATGTGTCCCCAATAAGTGACAGGTCAGTCAGTGATCGCCATGACTTAGACATATCGATCAATGCCAGTCAGTGCGAATCACCGAACTCCATTCACAGCATCAACACAAGGCTTCTCAGTGATTTCTCAGTCAACTCAATGAATCATTCTCAGTGTCTGTCCTATGCACAGCCAAAACCTCGTCGACCTAGCCATGCTCCTTCTGAAGACAATGCTAATATGTCATCTCTCATGCTCCAAGTGGCACTTACAGCCATCAATACTAGATTGCTAACTCTGTTTAAACTGTTTGAATCATTAGAGTTCAAACTAAATAATCAAGGACTCCAGATTGACCAATTATCACAATTGTTGAGCGTAAGTTTCAGAGTCTCCCTATTATATCACATGTTGTAACTGAACTCACTACTCCTATATCACAAGATGTATCCATCATCGAAATCAATGGATCAACACATGTTATATCTCCACCACCTGTCCTACCAAGCATCCAAGATATCATTCGGCCCATCATGGATCCTATTGCATCCCAGGCAGAGCCAGGTGCAAATGATTCTTGGGTAAGTGTGCCAAATACAATGACTAACATTATACAATATTCCCAATTTAGTGGAAAAGTTTCCAGCCAAAAAGACAAGAACTCCATTTTACAGTTCAAACAAAAACCCAGAGGAGCCCGTAATTTTGTTAAAAATACAAAAAACATGCCGACCATCAGACATACTAAAAATGTGCTAAATTCCTTTTTCAAAGCAATTGGGGCTGCATCATCAAAACTCTGTCCTCCCAAGGTAATGCCAAATTTTTCCTCCAAAGATAAAGGCTTTGTAGAAATTATACCTCTGTCCTATCCACCTTTTAATGATCTGGTTTGTGAGATACAAAAAGACCAACAAGCTGCTGTAGCTAATAATGTTAAAATACTGCCCAGTAAACAGAGTGATCAAAGTCCCGATTGAGAAGATTCTGTCAGTATATTGTCAATTGACAACCTGCAACAAGCAGTGGATAAATATCTAGCAAAGCGACTAGCATCTACTTCCACAATCTTAGCAAGCACAAATGCAGAACAATACCCCACTCAGCCCTCTGAAGTTCCATATCATAATCCGGTGAGACCATATACGTTTGTGATCAACACGATCCCCGAAGTATCCATACTGACTAACCACAAACCCGTCCCCTCTAATACTCTGAAATGTCATACCAAATGAACTGTCACTTTTGCACAAGACAGCTCTCGCCATGCTCATCCAGAAAACTCTGAATGTCATTCACTCATCATGAAATGCTGAGAAGGCCATTTCCAGACATATGTTCTTAACAGACAGAGCATACTTAACATTTTTGGAGATTTGCCAGAACTTGAAGATATCTCGTCTAGAGACATCGATCAGATCAAGTTAGTCTCTGATGAGACATACTCTATTTTTAGGTTATTCATTTATTTGCATTTTTATGGATGGATTCCATCTGGTGTTGTTCTCAACGCACTTTGGACAGCAAAAATGCAGCTATTCAAAATGGGCTTTCTTATTGCACAAGATCCTGAAAGAATACAAAATATACATCATCATCAAACAAATATCTATAGCGGATCATGAGCTCTCAATTCCATGCCTGTTAATACATATGAGCAAACTTAACCATCAACAACCTCAACACCCTTGGTATTGTCAGTGGCTAGTTGAAACACAAGAGGTGACTCGCATTTAAAAGACTCGATACGCAACTTTCCCATAAAATATATCATCATTGCTTTGCAGGAAAAATGGCTGTTACACCCACCTGTTTGGGATAACTATGATATGGCCCTATTGCCAGCCAAAGGAGGTAACAAAGGCAGACCATCTTCGGGCCTAATGGTGGGTGTTAACATAACTGCTGGGTTCTCTATTACACCTTGGGATTCAGTAAGTTTCTATTTCCAACTAGTTAGAATTGAATGTTCTCAACATCTCATTGCTTTTGTGAATATATATCGCAATCCGATTGCCTTAAGTGATGATGTTTTTATGCAGGCCTGATATGCTTACTTGATATAATTTTGATGACTACTACAATCAATGATACCATAATTGTGGGAGATCTGAATTTAGATTGCATAGAAAAAAAGCATAAAGCCAGCTATAAAAATGTAGAGAGATGGACCTCTTTAATGAGCGAAAGGAATTTCTACATGCTCAATGGTGCAATAGAGGGTGACATCCCACCACAACCAACATGGCAACGTAACTCCTCGACAAGCATAATTGATTACATGTTTGTTGATGCAAACTTGTTTAAGCAACTACAGCACTTGGAGATGATATCCCAGACACAAAGTTACCACTATTTAACATCTGCAAATATTAAGTGGGCTATGACCTCCAGTAACAAATCTTGGACAAATCAACCACTGCTAATCAATCATGCTAAAATGTGTTTTCGATGGTCACCTACCAATTTAACAACCTTAGGAAGATCAGTTGACCATAACATAATCTCAGAGGCTCCCATACAATACACCAACCTATTAGCACCTTTCCAGAGTACAATCACAATCTTGCATCATCAGAGGTCCTCCCATATTCATGCTTTTGATCCAGAAGTTAAAAGCAAAAAATCTGAATATCGTAAACAGCGAAGAATGAATTTGAACAAAAAAGATGACCACACAGCAGATGCATTGAGGAAAGCTCACAGAGCATATCGCCAATGGCTAAGTAGCCACAAATACTACCAATACCAAAGAGATGGTGAACAAATGATCCAAAGTATTGCTACCAAAAACCCAGGGAGCTATTTAATCAGTGCTCCAACCTTAAACGAGGAGAAGCACAAATCAATAGCGTAAAAGAAGATCATTGGATCTCCCATTTCACCACTCTCTATGCTGATGTAGAATATGATTGCATGAACTGCTTAGCTTACTCACTTAGAAAGTGGCTTGTTGAGTGTTCACCCACCATCATTGAGCAATTTATTAAGACTGCAAGCTCATCTAGAGCTGCAGGCCCGGACAGACTCAACAATGCAATGATCAAGTCGAATCCCAGTCAATGGGCTATAATTTTGGATAAAATCTTCCAGCAAATTTTCTAATAAAAAATTATACCACTGTCCTGGAAGACCTCTATAATTGTGCCAATTTATAAGAAAGGCGACCGTATTTTACCTGAAAACTATCGCCCCATCGCATTGCTGGATGCCCCTGGTAAGCTCTTCACCAAACTTATTTTGCAAGATTTCAATGCTTGGACCGAGCACCAGCATCTTCGAGACCCACAACAGTCAGGATTTGTAGCTGGTATTGGCACAAGCATTAATCTTTTATGGCTGAATGCTATCAAACAGCAATGGCAAACAACCAAACAGGCAGTCTACTTTGCCTTTATAGACTTGCACTCTGTGTTTGACTCCATCTCGCTCTTAATGTCCAAACTAGCGAAAGATCAGTGCCCAAGCACATTACGTGAAATCATCCATGCTCTGCACTCAAAAACTTCAATTTATATTTTCCTGAATTTAGATGGACTACTATCTGCCACCATTGCCACAGCACAGGGACTCAAACAAGGTTGCTTATTGGCATCTGCAATCTTTAGCTATTTCATTCATGACGTTACTGAGACATTTTCAGTAATATCTGCAGATGCACCGATCCTCAATGTACCGAGATATGCGTATCTCGGATTGATTTTTGAAGGTTGTTATAAGACGATTGACCAGTTGGAAAGCGTGGAAAAGAAGCTAAACACTGCCATCTCTCAAACTAAAATCCTTCTATTCTGATTTGGCAAATTCACCATAAATCCAGCATTATTATACTGGAATCAAAAAGCTGTTCCTTGCCTCTTATATGGCTTAGAAACAGAACCAATCTGGTCTAAACAACTCTTGAACATGTGAGAGTCCACATTTTGGAAATCTTTTCTCCACCTCCTTCAATGCACCCCTTGGAGCCTGGATTAGATATGAGTTGGGTTTGGTTTCTCTCCACACTTTGTACCATTATTTTGCAAATGCTTGATATCAACGCAATGTGATAGCATGTTACAAACTTTGTCATCGTATCTGTTTTCTACAACACACAAGTTTGTACAAAGTTGGATGAAAGAGGTATACAACATTCTTAATAATGCTGATATATCTATTGAAATATCGGTCACAAATCCAAATCAGGTGAAAACAATGTTATAAAGGTGTGATAGGATTGAAACCTGTGCTAAAAGTCTTGAATACAAACACACCAGCGACCTTCTCTTTCACCCTGAATGCATGTGAACCATGGAACCTTACTTGTTAAAATCTCCCACACTGGCGATCCGTTCCGCTATATTGCGAGTGCGTTTTAATCTATGGCCCACCAGAGAGATCCAAGCAAGATGAAAACTAATTCCTAAAGAGATGAATTTCTGTCGCTTTTATCTAAATCACAATATAATTAAATCATTAGAACATCTAATATCAATCTGTCCGAAGCTGGTGGAACGCAGAATGATCCATTTTAATCTTCATCATCATTATTTAGGTTCCCTCAATGATACCTATCGATGGTCATACATTATGTGTACTGAAAAAATGTCAATACTCATTGCTACTGTTAATTTTTTAAATAGTTTAAACTTAGGATCAGATATGGATCAATTCAAGCAAAGGACTAAATGTGAAACTATGAGAAACTTAGAGTATCATGTTATTTCTTTGCTGTTTCCTTTCTTTGTTGTTCCAATTTTTATTATTATTTGTTAAATTGTATTATGATTATTGTAATGCATTTTACTGTATTTATATTGATAAACTGGTGTAAACCAGTTAAATCAATAAAAAATAAATCATTTTATACTGTATAGGAAGAGCAAGCACTTGAGAAACTTTAGTGACAAAAGAGTAAATCAGTTCAATTTCCCGACCGAATGAGAAAACCTTTGGTAACGTATATCCACCATTGTTTTTGGTAGATCTGGGTCTGGAATAAACAATAATTAACAGCTTGATATCAACGGTTTTGGCATTTGTGATGTCATCAGTGTTCCTAAGGCTGCACAATGGGGACATCACAGTCAAGATTGCCACATGTCATGGATTTTGTTCAATTACATTTTCACCTTGATGTCCCTTCAACTATTTTTTTTCATCCTAGTTTTCCAGGGTTTTGTTGCAGAGAACTTATTAACCTTAACTGTCCCTTAACAAAATGTTAACAGGGTTTTTATTAAGCAAAATGTAATCGTGCATTTGTTCTTATAACAAAGGATACTAAATCAGTTATGCTATCAAAATGTGTTCTTCATATACGTAACACAGGGTTTATACTGTACTTCATATTTTTGTGTCCACTAGACAAAAATGGATTACTAATGATTTACAGGAAAGAGGAAGGTGGGCTAATGCAATGATTCGTTTTGGGGCAATGGGATGAGGAAGAGGGATGTGGGGGTAATGAAACAGATTACTAATGTTGTACTGGCACACAAGCAAGGGGGAGGTGGATGGAAAGGAAGGTTTACTGATGGGGTACTGAGATGAGAACTAGGGAGGTGGTGTAGTGGGGAATTGTGACAAGGAAGAGTGAGTTAGGGTAGGGTGGAACTGTGAAGAGGAAGAGAGGTGCGTTAGTGGGGACAGTGATGAGGAAGGGAGATCTGGGGTAGTGGGAGACTGACAAGGAAGAGTGAGGAGGTGTAGTAGTGGGCTGTGATAAGGAAGAGGTAGGTGTGGGTATTGTGGGATTGTGATGAGGAAGAGTGTGGTGAAGTAGTGGTAGACTGTGATGATAAAGATTGAGGTGGCAGTAGTGGGGACTGTGATGATGAAGAGTGATGTGGAGATAGTGAGGGACAGATGAGGAGGCGAGAGATGTGGGTAGTGGGGGACTGTGATGAGTAGGAAGGTGGTGTAGTGGGGGCTCTGATGAAAAGGAGTGCAGTGGGTTAATGGAGGTCAATGATGACTAAGACTGAAGTGGGATACCGGGAGACAGTGATGAGGAAGAGTGAGGTGGGGTAGTGGGGATGGTGATGAAGACGAGTGTGGTGAGGTTCTTTGCATACTGTGACAACAAAGAGTGAGGTGGGGTAGTGGAGGACATACATGGAAGTGTGAGATTGTAGAAGTTGGAGACTGTGATTAAGAAGAGAGAAGTGGGAGTAGTGGGGGGGCTATGATCCGGAAGAGTGGCATGGTGGTAGCAGGTGATTTATGAGGAAGAGAGAGATGTGGGTAATGAACTGAGATGAGGAAGAGTGTGGAAGGGTAGTGAGGTACTGGAACAAGGAGGACAGAAATGGGGTAATGACACTAATTACTTTTGGGGCACTTGGACAAAGAAGAGGAAAATTGAGTATTGGAGAGATCTTCACTGTGGATGCGCCTTTACTGTTTAGTCACGTGAAAAGCTTGTCCAATCAAAACAAAGGCAATTGTAAACATGCATCCACACTGTTCAAACTTCTATGCCCCTTTTATTTAATGTCATTAACCAATTAAAAGCTTTAAAAAAATCCAACACCCACAAACAATAATAACCCTCTAATATCTCCCTCCCACACATTCTAGGTTAAATTAAGAAGCAATTCTGGTACATTATTATAATGAAAAAAGATTGCTTTCTAAATTACCTTAAAAGACTCCTCTTCGTCTAGCGAGCATATTTGTCTCAATGTTTTATATCAGTGGAGTAATTACTCTTTTCTTTTGCCACTCGAAACAAATCTAGATCTGAATCTCGATTTTCACAATGGTGAATTTCAGAAATGAAAAAGCCAGCAGTTTCACAATGCATCATGGGAGATGCTACAAAAATGTTTAGTACTGCAGCACCCGAGCACTTCACCAACCTTAAAAATACAAAAATAAACATTACTGCAAACATTGTGGTAGCCCGCCACCAGTCACCGGGGTGAGCCACACCAGATGGCAGGGTCACCCGGCTTACCAAATTACTGTGGGCAGGCAGTATACTAACAGCAGGGGATACCCTTCTACGTCCGGATCTCCGGACATGTTACCTTGGCTGGGGGCACCCACCAGCCGACGGCTTCTGTTTGGATCACCCAGTCCGGGGCTGCTGTACAAGGCCGTGATCACATGGTGAACAAAAGACAAAGAAACAAGTTGCCGCTTCCTGGGGCTCTGCTGCACTGCCCCTCACGTGCCAGCAGAGCCCCTTTTATTGCCAACGGGCCCACAATTAAAGGGGCCACACACCACATCCCCCCTTTATTATAACAAAAGAAAACCCACAGAACACATAAAAGAATGACTCTATACAGGGGTCCACTACTGCAGTGTAATCCAGTCCACGCACCACTCCTGTAAACATGAACACTCAATCACTGCAAACTATGGTGCATTCCAGTCTGCGCACCCAGGGGAGGCCCAGTGGCCAGCATCGCGATCAGAAGGTGCCTTGATCAAATTGTCCGCCTGGGCTGCTTCAGGACATTAAGAACACATTCTCATCCTCTTTGTCCTCTGCAAAGCCGTAAAGTCCCCTCCTTTGCTCCTCCGCCCCCTGGACCGCCGCCACTCTGGGGGGCTTCCTCCCTGCAAATTACTTTGACACACTTCCTCCGGATGGCCCGACTATGCTGGTCGGCATTGGGGCTGGGCACGCCCATGCAAAGTGATCCACTTTTCCACACCTCCCACTTGCATGTCCTTTTAAGGGCACTCCTGTGTGTGTGGGAGATCCCACCCACACTGATGGCATATTGTGGCATCTGACTCTCTCTTTGGCCAATCCCCTCTTCTCGTTGGCCTACCTCCTTGCCATTTGCCCACGTCTGGCACATCCTCCAGCTTCATCCATTTTATGGGGGCTTCCAGCTTGAGCTGGTGCCTGAAGATCTCCATAGCCGAGGCAAGTGCCTCTGCCAGTTCGTGGGCACAGCCCAGCTCCAGTATCTGGTCGAAGCCCACCCTGGCTCCCTGAGGACCTGTTTCCGAAGCTTAGCAGGTGTACAGCCATAAATGATCTAATCCCTGATCTCTCCCTCCTCAAAATTGCCCAGAGCACAGGACAACGCAATGCCATGCAGCTTGCCATGGAATGAATTGAGGCTCTCATCGTCCCTTCCCTCGTGCACCTCATCCTGAACCGTTCTTAATCCCTGTTGACCATCGGCATGAAGTACTTGTTCAGTGCTGCAATGTCAGTGCCATATAACTGGTCTATGGGCCGCAGGGTATTAAACAGCCTCTGGACAGCTGGGCCCGCTGAGTACAGGAGGGTCGGGCTTTCGCTCTGTCCTTGATCTCAATGGCCTCAACATACAGCTTGAGGTTTTCCGCCCATGCGTCCATCAGGGTCCTAGACTGGTTGGAGCCCCCCACATCAAACGGATATAAGGGTGCAAGCTGTACATTCTGGCGACATGCCCCTTCATTTTCTGCATCCCCCATGATGGTTAATTGGCGTGCCGCAGTCTGTGCTCACTGTTGATGGGCCCCTGGCTTGGCTGCGCAATTTGGAAGTCACGGAGGGTGCACAAGCACTCCTTGTGGAGCCGCTACACTTCTGGGGACAGATGGATACCCCAGGTGACAATGAGGACACGCTGTGAGGGGTATATAAACAGGCCTTCAGGGCAGACCAGTGGTTTCAAGGGCCCCAGGGCTTCTCCTTGTGCCCCTGAGTGATGGGCCTTTGTAACGCTTACCTTGGGCTCCGCGGGAACACCTCAACTACTCTTCTCGGGGTGCGTGGTTCTTTCACTACTTCCCTGTTTAATGTTCTATGAGCTGAGAATCTGTGGAATTAAACAACCAGTCAAAAGTGGAATCTAAGTTAACTGTGAATTATCTCCTCACCAACCAACCCTCCTTCCCACTGAGTTCGCCCTGCTCACCTCTTATTGTGTTTTGATGGGCTATCCGTCCTGCATCTGTGCAGGGGCGCAAGTTCTGAAGATGGGATTTGAATGAGAGCTGAAAGAACTAACTCAAATGGAAGGGGCTAAGGGAGTTCTAATGCCTAAGGAGGTAAGTGTATGCTAGAAAGGTTCAATGACTAAGAGACGCTAAATGCCAAACAATGGGGAGAAAGTCACTCCTAATCTGAAGGGAATGTCACTGAAACCATTTACTCCTCCACTATTTATGTAATATCTGCTACGAGAGTGAGTTGCACATACACACAATTGTAACAAGTCACCTCAATGAGGCAATGCACTAAGCAAATTTCTACCCTCACATAATACCAGAGGAACTCGGGGAACCAGCAAGAAGGGACACTAAATATACTGTATATTCCTGCGTGTATGTGAGTAAACCATGTAAAACGACTGAGCTGCTGTGACTGGACTGCCCAACAACGGAATAAACAATTAATGTCCAATACCACAGCCTCAGTGAAATTTCTAATGATGCGCGTGACTAAAAATGCCCGCGTACTAAACTACAAAGGCTGAAGTGAAAACTAAATGTCAAAATAACGCTACACAAAACACTGTACTTGCGGTGAGATTGAAACACACGGACAGCTTCTCCTGTTAATTCCTCACAGAAGAAACGCTCCACCTCACTGGACACTCGGAAACTGTGAACTGATGGGAACTCAAGCTGGAACTAGGAATCTACGAAAAATGTGGACTGAGAGTGTCACTGGCACAGGAATTTTCTATGACGAAAGGAAAAACTAAGGGCAAGAAATTCCTGTCAGGAACGAGCTGAGGTAAGCGTCCGCTAAAAGAAAAAGGACGCAAAGTGCAGCTCCTCAGAGGGGAGGGGCTTAAATACTCACGGAGCCTGCACTACTGGAACACTCCGCAGGATTCAGGGACGGCCGCCTGGCGGCCATATTGAGTAAAGCATGATAGTCTGGATTACAATTGGCCACTGGGTTTTCTCTGCTCATTGCCCAGGAATGATACACAGCAGCCCAAGACCTTTTGGGGGAAGTTCTATGGAATGGTCCTGTGATCATGACAGCCTTCCAGGCTGGTGCATAACATCCAGGCCAGGTACTGGCCAGCACTGCTACAGCTGCAAGGCTGCCTGCTCCATGGGCAACTTAAGGGATACAGACCCTCTCCTCTGAGTGCTTATCTTTTTCCTTTCGCTTTATTCACTGCGGCAGGCCCAGTGTCGATAGGCCACGGCCACTTTCTGCAGGCCTGAATGTACTCCTTTATTCACCACCACAGCCCAATTTTCATAGGCCACGCCTCTCTTTGTTTTTTTGTTTTTTTTCCGGCCGCCACTGTCCTCCGTTTCCTTGATTTTACTGTGGCAGGGGCGGGTCTCGATGGGTCACGCCCCTCCTTTTCGGGGACAGGGTCCTTTTTCCATTTTTTTTTCTACTTGCAGCTGATGAGTGGACTGCCACACACACACAGCCTCACCCGCCCTACTTCTGATGCTGTCACAGCGAGAGCCCACAGCACCTTCACTGCGGCAGGCCCGGAGCCCGGCAGGCCACAACCCTCCTTGTCGGGCCACCTCAGGGCCTCAGCTGTTCTTTGTTCGGTGTCCACCGCCATCCGCAGCACCAGCGGCCAAAGCCGCTTCTTCCTCCTTCTTCGCGGCCACCACTGCCTCCTCACACGCGACCCACACCGCTTTTCGGATTAAACAACGGGCTTCCAGCAGCCTGCACACTCTCACATGCGGGGCCCAGACTGCCCTCATCGCCAATGTGGCGCACCAGATGCCAGGGTAACCCAGTTTACCAAATTACTGCAGGTACTCAGTATACCAACAGAGGGGACACCCTGCTACGTCCGGATCACTGGATGTGTTACCTTGGCTGGGGGCACCCAGCAGACGGCGGCCTCTGGATCGGGGGCACCCAGGCCGAGGCTGCTGTACCAGGGCGTGATTTACATGGCAAACAAAAGACACAGACACACGTCTGCTGCACTGCCCCTCACGTGGCAGCAGAGCACGTTTTATTGAGGAGTGTCATGACAAAATCATGACACTCTTTCTTAAAGGGGCAAAATGCCCACAATTAAACGGGCCACACACCACACACATTAACACCAAACCAACAAAGGATTTGCTTTGAGTATTTTGTGCCTAAATTGTTTCTTATTTGGTAAAACTCTGGCCAGCAGTTTGGGCGGTGCGTGTGAGCAAAAATTGGGCATTTGCCCTATGGGACAACCAATGCAAAAATTGAAAAAACACACTTTTTTCACCCTTAATATAAATTGAACTGTAACATGGATTTGCATGACATGTTCCAGTTTTGTGGGGCAAGCGACAGACAGCTTTGAGAATTTCGTGCTGATCCGTCCAATGGCTCAAAACATTTTACACATAGGCCCTCATTACAACACCGGCGGTAACCAATGGTGCTATTAGCACCATGGTTGCTGCCGGTATTGTAATGAGTCCGCCAATGGTAAATGGGGAAACACTGCCCATTCCAAGGTTGGCGGGCGGTAATTCCCCATTTACCATTGGCCCTTCCCCATTCCCATTTTTGCCCCATAGGGCTCAATGGGAATGGGGAAGGCGGTAATTACGGAACCGCAAATTGCGGTACCGTAATTACCTCGGAAGTCCCTTTGCGGGTCCCTACTTTAACGGCTGGTCCAGACCAGCTGTTAAGGTTGGGAGCCACAAAGGGACCTCGTAATCAGGCGTTAAGGGTTTAACGGTGCCGACACCTTTTACGGCGCTGTTAAACCCTTGACGCCAGGGTCGTAATGATCCCCCTAGAATGTTCACTATTCCTATGGATGATTGGTTTCACCTAAACTATAGGGGGGACACGCTGTAATGTTCAAGCATTGTATGCGTGATCTACATTTAACAACTGTCTCCTCTTGACTGGAGAGTAGATCTGTGCTGCCCATTCACTTCCCAGTGAGAGTTTACCCAATTTCAAGGATTATAGCTGCACACAACTAAAGTTGATATGTTTCAACTGCTACACCAACTGTATTTAGAAATGCCATCATAACAGCCCTATTTAAGGCATAGTTGACACTTAAATAATTCAATGCCATTCTACTTACTCAACAGATTTCATATTCCATCTTCCCAATGAAATGCATTTCTACGCGTTAGAATAGCATTGCACACCTTATCTACCCGCCATGGTTTGTGTACGCTTTCGTGTGTGGGTTCATGAAACATCGCCAGTCTTTCCCGTTTCACCTCTATTGATTCAGACAGTGGAATGCATTCTTGTTAATACGATTAAAAAAAAAAAAAACACACATTTTCAGTGCATGCGAAAAGGCATGTCAAGCACCGAATTTCCCAATAATGTGTATTTCTGTTTTGTATGATTTGAAGCAACATTCTGTCATCGATCGCAGCGATGCACTGCATTCATTTCGAGATAATATTGCAAAACATTTTTTTTTTCCAAATGGAAGAACATAAATACGTGTATGCACGTCGACGGGAAGCTTTCGATTTCGCTATGACAACCGTCCATCAGTTATCTAACGTGTACATGCTCTTTTGGATCAGCACCCTGAGCATAAGGAGAGATCCCATACAGACAATGTCTGTTGATTTGGCATCAGGCGTGCACCTGCATTCATTACCAGGCTTTATAGGAAGCAGGGCAGATAGGTGACCTTTCCTTTGAGGCCGGCACTCACTGTCTTCAATAATGAGTGCCCTGCGCTGCCCTTTAAATCTTAGGTCAGTCCGCTTCAGCTTAGCATTGATTCCGCATCTCCTTCCATAACATTAATTTTCAAGACATTTACCAAAGATTAATGATATTCAAGGCCAGACATATGGACGCGTCGCCTTTTTCTGAGATGTCTAAACATGTTTACTTTAAAACAATTCGCCATTTCACTAAGGGTTTGCCTGTCTGTCTACAAAAACACATTTGAGAGGAGTTGATTTTACATATTTATAACACACTAACGGCTGCAAATGTTGGATTGGTTAAGATTTCTTCAATCATTGTTGGCGGAGTTCATCAGAGTAAGAATGACATTTCCTCGCACTACACCATTTCTTCAGAAGACACATTTTAACTGCAACACAGATGTAAGCTACATGCTGCTTAAAGCGAGTGCTATAAAGTAATGGTGAGGTGCTGGTCAAAGTTTAATGTTGTGTGTGTGTGTGTGTGTGTGTGTGTGTGTGTGTGTGCGCGCGCCCGCGCTTTCAGGTATGCATACATGGGCTGCATTTCAGATATATGCAAAGTATATACTTTGTGGATATTTGTAGATGTGATAAGATTAAGAATAATGCGTGGTGTGGATTTGGGTGTGTGTTTTTATGCAGATTGTGTGTTTAGCTATGTGTGTTTCCACTTGTGCATACATTATCCATGTTTGCTGGGATGCTTGGAGATATCTGATTGGTTGCTATGAGTGTGTGTGTCGTTGTGTTTAAATGCACATCTGTGTGTGCTTGTGCATGCATTATCCATATATGCCTTTTTAAAGCTGTGTTTTTGCACATTCAGTATTAATATGTACAGAGTGATTTGGTGGGTCACTGTGAATGTGAGTATTGCTGTGTGTGTATGTTTCTATGTGTGCATGCCCAGAGTTATCACGTTAGATGTTGTCAGTGCATGCATGTGTAATTTTGTGCACATGAATATGGCTTATCCTTAGGTACGTATAACCAGGTTGGGAATCCATACTTCTTGCATGTATGGATATACAGGAGTGTGCGTGCGTGTGTGTGTGTGTGTGTGTGTGTGTGTGTGAGAGAGAGAGAGAGAGAGAGAGAGAGAGAGAGAGAGAGAGAGAGAGCGAGAGATAGAGAGATGATTGTGTCCACAAAAAATGTGAGCATCTCCATCCTATTTTTCTGTGTATTGCAGTGTTATGTTATTTTTCACATTCTTTGTTATGGACGTGCATGCATTAACAATAAACGTGATCCTTTTAATTTCTGTCCCTGATTTGTCATTCTGATTTATAGATGCATTTTGTAATTTCATGTGTTTATGTCTTCAGTTTTGCTAATGCGATAGTCAATCCTTTTGCAACATTGCACCTGTTCCAGGTAAACGCTAGGAGTATTTAAAAAACCTCTAATACTGAAATGGACATTTTCAATATGTGCTTCCTAAAAGGGTGTTTTTGCAAAAGTCTATTGAAAACAAAATATGTTAATCAGTGAAAATCACCAAATGTGGTATATTTAATATTAAGGTTGGATTGGCATAAAAGTAGGAGTAGTAGGCTGCAATGCTGGGATTTGCAGATTACTGCACAGCCAAATTGGTTATTGGTTGCAGGAGAATTGGTCACAATTGTTTTAACGCATCTATATATATATATATATATATAAATATATATATATATATATATATATATATATATATATATATATATATATGTGAGGGGTGGGTATAAGGATTAATGTATAGTCGTTAGGTGGGATGCTGGGGGGTGGAGGGGTCTGCCCCACATATATAAATGGCAAAATGACCCAGTCAAAAATAAAAATGGACCAATTCTCCAACGACCAAATAGATCCAACCAAATCAACCCAAACTGCAATGCCATTATCCAAGCTTCAATCTGAGTTGTAGAGACAATGGTGGAAAAGGATTTAAAGGCAAGGGAGGCAAATTATGTAGAATATTCAAAAGAGTCAACATATTTGCAAAAAGCAAAGACAGGCATCTTGACTTTTCTAAGGCACATGAAGCATTGTTGTCTGAAAGCCAGGAAGTTAAACAGAACAGGCTTTTTTGTAATTTTACATGAGTGTTGCATGTGGGGGATGCATGTGAAAATGTAGCATTATACATGCACTGACAAAACAAAGGACCACAAGGCTAGTTTAAAGTAAACTCCACAGGAGGTACATTTGTGCCCTTCTTTCAAGCCTGTTCTGCTCAGTGTTCTGATGAATCCTGCAGAGTCATCACTAAACCCCAGCCTAAAGTCTCTTCCCATGTGATCAGAGGAAGGCAGCCTCTACCTGATCGTAATCCTGAGGGTGGTAACAAGAGGGAGCATCACAATGGAAGATAGGACTGTCAAGTGGAATTGGTGAATCTGTTAGGCGAGATGCAAGTATTCATAGTCTTCTGAGGTTCCCCTAATGCCTAATACCTAAATATCTAATGGCATGCTGTCAAAGTAAGGTTCTCTCTTGCAGAGCTACCCAAAGTAATGCACATGAAGACTCTTAGGCATAAAAGTGGTACATTGGGGGTTCAGGAATTTACTTTCACAACTTTGTGAAATGATTCTGTCATATATCGTGGTTGAAAACTCAACTTTAAACCACCAACTCCTTGAACATCCTCCCATAAATCTGAACACTCTCACTTAACAAATCAGCTTAAGTTAACTGATCATAAAACAAGCAAAAACATGTTGGACTTCATTCCCCATAATTCCTGTAGTACTAGGATGAGGGCGAGGGCTTCAGAATTGATGAAGTACCAGGAGCGATCTAGTTAGAGTAATAGAATGGGACCTTTAAATATATACATGGGCTTCAGGTGCAGAAGCAGGAAGAAGCTAATGGTGTAGTTGTGGCGGCAGCAGGACACTGTGCAGGAGAGGCTGTAGATGCTGGGACATGGTAGTCATGCAGAGAATGAACAGCGGAAGGCAGTTCCATGCAGCAGCCAAGCTCCTAACATGCCAGG
Source organism: Ambystoma mexicanum (assembly GCF_040938575.1). NCBI lineage: Eukaryota > Metazoa > Chordata > Amphibia > Caudata > Ambystomatidae > Ambystoma > Ambystoma mexicanum. The sequence goes on from NC_090922.1 coordinate 893,834,211, forward strand.
AACTGCTCCTGTACTGAAGTCGCACCGAAGTGCACACGGGACTGGGTGGACCATGGGAGTCAAACCGGAGCTGGTAGAAGCAGACAAGGCCCCAAAGAGAGTTGCAGAAGCACAAGTAAGTCAGAAGGAGACACCAAGGCATAGCAGTGAGTTGACCAGCAGCAGGTGACTCTGGGGCGCTCTGCAGGAGACCACTAGGTGAAAGTATTAATTTTGAATACTGAACAAACAAACTGATGGTTATTGGGTGCAACTCTCCTTACAAGCAATAACAATTAGGAGACAATTGTAACCGCATTGCCAAATCAGCACAAGAGTGATACCAAGGCAGACAGATTCCAAATCTCCCAAAATGGAATGCACATTGGGAGATAATTGTAACCCAATTGCCAGCAGCCAAAAGGTTGCACAGACAGAAAACAAGGGCTGCAGGAGCAAAGCGCTCCTTATATGAGAGATCAAGGGGGGAGAGAACTGTATTCTGCATTGCCTACAGTCAAAAGGCGAACAAAAGAGCAATTATCCTTTTATGGACTATCAATTTGGGAAGAGATGCTACCCACTTTGTAAAGAGTCAAGAGACTATAAAGAGAAGCAGTTGTTGGTTCAATCCTCCTCATGTATGTTCCTGGTGGGGAGAGTTTTGGAACAAGCATTACCACAGAGTACAATTGTAGAAGTAGGAGTTTTATAGCAGTTAGTCCTGGCAGGTGAGTACACCAGGAAAGAAGAAGATGGATTAAAGTACTGCGGTTGTTGTAAAGTGGTGTGTTGGAAAGTAAGTGTTAATTCCATCACCTTATGAACTGTTGCATTTTATAAATTGTTTCTCTTTTGAAGAAGTTGCATAGATATGATTTTGATAGGGAAGTCTGGGGGAACAAGAACAAATTAAAGTATCATTTGAGGCTGCTACAAATTAATGAATGTGGCTCAGAAAACTATCTATTGACAAAAAAAGAAATTCATTTAGCTTATGGTTAAGGGGGCATAGACAATTGAAGAGCAATACAACTGGGGAGATGATGTTAAAGGGCTTCGTAAAAAAAGACACAAGGCACATTTGGACTTTAGTAAATGATATGGAACATACGCAGTGCGTAATCCAATCTGCAGGTGTAACTGAGGATGATTGGATAGCCCACTGGAAAATAATACATCGTGAGGGGTCTAGTGAGGTAAGGCATGTAGTTAACAGGAATGAACTCTGGATATTAGAATTTATTTGAGAGATCGGACATAGAAATATTAATTACAAAAGTTTATATGTCGGCAGCTAGAGGTCCGAACATTTTATCTAATACCATTCTTAAGAACAACGTAAAACTAAGGACAGATCTGTTAGATCGACTGTTTAAGGACATACTGCTGAAGCGTGAAATCCCACAATCTTGGAGAGATTCCATAATTGTTCCAATCCACAAAAAGGGCAATAGTACAGACCTGCTGAATTATCGACCAATTATGTTGCTGGTACCAGACAGCAAACTATTCCCAACTATCGTTCTTGAAAAACTGAACAAGTGGGTGAAGAAGAAATGTCTCCTACCAAAAGCCCAAACCGGGTTTAGAAATGGAATGGCAACAACACTAAATGGCTTTGTGTTATCAGTTCTGAAGCATAAAATTGCAAAGGAGTCTACAGGGAGTCTGGTAAGATTGATTGTGGAATTTATAGACCTCTCCAAAGCTTTCAATATAGTGAATAGGGAACATTTATGGAGAAAATTGAAAGCGTGGGGGTATCCCCCCTACTCCTTTCAATATTAGAACATATCCATGAAGAAACTTGGATCACAATAAGGTTAAACTCAGAAGGCCTATTATCATCCCCAATTAAAATGTTAAGGGGTCCAAGGCAAGGCTGCATTTTTGCCCCGTGCCTTTTCAATCTTTTCATGGCTGATTTTGTTAAGGCAATGAGGGGTGTTGGATTAGTCCCAGCAAAATTGGGTGGAGGAAAATTAAACTGGCTGGCTTACGCAGACAATTTGGCTCTAATAGATCATACCCCAGTGGGACTACAATGTCTGCTATTAAAAACAAACAAATATGCTAAAATAAATGGGTTGGTTATCAACCAGAAGAAGTGTCAGGTAATTCAGATACCTCACCCAATAGGTTAACAGAGACACATTTATTGCCACATAGACAGCATTAAGATTGCTCCCCAAAAGGAAATCATTTACACAGGATTTCAGTTCTAAAATAAAACATCACCTGAGGGTAGTAATAAAAGATATGGGATAGAGTGAGTGCACGTGATGAAGTCATTTAGAAAGCTAGATGAGCTTGGTCTAACAAGGAAATAATGACATTGTATCTGCTAATGTTATGGAATTCTATTAATTGTTGAATTTTGAACTATTTGTATATTAATGGTGTTATTTTCTTTTTCTTTTAGTAGAATTTATTTTATTCTGTTTTATTGTTGAACATATTGAAAATATTTCCTATTTTTATTGATGTATGAATTTTGTAAAGATGCATGAAAGTTCACATTTTGAGCAAATACATAATAAAATATATTTTTTTAAAAAGTATGATTATTGAGCTATCCTGACTAAAGCGTTTCTCTTCAAGAAGTATGATGTGTTAACAATTGCTTGGCCTTTGAGAAAGTAACATTTGACTTGATTTCTGACCTTGTGTTTTCAGGAAAAGACTTTTGTTTTGCTAAGCAGGAGATTGTGGAAAATTATCAGTTGCTTTGATTGATGAACAAGCAGTTGGAAGAGATATATTCACTTTTTCAAGTATAAGGAAATATTAGATTAAAAGCCCAAGGGCACAGGGTGTTGAAAACCAGCAAGGTCTCCCAACTTACCTTCAATCTGCTTCCTGGTGCTTTCCGGCGGGCACGCCCCCCTAGCCATAAGAGGACTTGTAATAGTCCTCTGGGCTAAGCCTGCAAGTCAAGGGCGTGGGGTGTTGAGCTGCCATGGGTTTTCCTAGCTTAGCTTCATTCTGCTTTCTTGTGCTTCCTGGTGGCCACACTTCATCAGCCATAAGAGGACTTGCAATAGGCTGCTGGGTTAAGCATGCAGGTCAAGGGTGCAATGTGTAGAGCTTCCATGGTGTCTCCCAGCATACCTTCAATCTGCTTCCTGGTGGCCATGCCCCCCCAGCTATAAGAGGACTTGCAATAGCCTGCTGTGCTAAGTACACAGGTCAAGGTCATGGGGTGTTGCGCTACTGTGGAGGTATTTGGCTTCGCAGGGTGTGTCTGTTAGGACTTGCTGAGCTTCGTCCAGTTAACACTCTTAAAACACAGCAAATCAGTAGACGTGGACATCTTCCCTGCCTGAGTTTAAGTTGCGAAGTAGTGTGTAGCTGTATTGAGCTGCATGGAGCTGACACTAGGAAGCATCGCAAAATGAACTGCTGACCCAGAGTGTTATATTTTATACCTCCACATTCGTATTCAGCTCACAGCGAGTGCTTACTATGGCTTGTTTGGTGAAGACTGACCTTCCCGCCAAATTATTACCACAGATCTCTTTTACACCAGTCAGGGAGAAAGGAGAGTGGAGAAGAAGTTGAATTGTCAAAAGGAAATTGCTAATACCATTTCTTCCATTTGGCAGTACTGTTGACAGTTTTATTGTACAATTGAGCCCAACAATACTAATCAAGACTACTTATAAACTTATTAAGGAAATTGGTGACTTTCTTGGAACTAATTTGGATAAGACGGATGTGCTGGGGGGCAAACCAGTTGAGAGTATTGTAATGGACACCCAATCTAAAAGTGGCAGTAATACCAGTGGTATACTACTTGTCCATAATTTGCGGAATGGAGTGACAGATACTTGTGCAGCTGAGCTGGTGCCTCTATTGGCTTTATTTACCACAGAGCTGTATTTGACGATTCCCCTGGAGTGTTGGGAAATTAGGATAAAGGACTATTCAATTATATTGACTAGTCCCCATGTTAAACGGGATATCATATTGTGTCTCCTTTGTTGTATATACTGGCCTAAGCCCAGTCGCTCTGCGAAGAAATCTTCATTGTAAAGATCCGATCTTAGATCGACTAAGCCTCCGTTTTAGACTCCTTCGCCATTTTGAATCTCACTCCAAAGTCACCCTGTGTTCTAAAATGGTGGACAGTGTTTTTCTGTTTGTAACTTGGCTGTTCTGACCTCTACATGCAAGTTAATGTCTAAATTGTCCATAGGCCAAATGTTAGGGTCATGTAAAGAGACCTTGTCCTTCGTTGACCTGTAGATCGATGATTACCTCAGCCAACGAAACTGATCCACGAGCATATATTAAATACAATGTTGTTTAAATACAAAACGTGAACACTTGTTGAACTACATTGTATAAGATATGTACTAAGGCTTAATGTTAAATCCAAAGATACACTGTTGCCATTGTGACTTATTGTTGTATAAACTAGGAATAAACTATATGCATATAGTTGAATAAATTAGAAGTGAACTCGGCACAAACCCCTAGACCAAGAATAATTAACCTACAGATGGGCTGGACATTATGTTGGAAAGTGTATAAAAGAGTAAATGTTCAGATGTACAGTCCCACTCACTTCTCACACCGAAAGGGGGTGGTATTCGCTGTGATGTACTGAGGGCCAGATAGCTATCTAATACTTTGTTCCTATGAAAACTGTTCAGTTATAGAATAAAGATCTGTGTATCTTTGTAAACCCGTGTTTGGTGTATTTCCTTTTGGGGTACTCAGCCTCGATATTTCCTTTTGCTTTTGCAGATGGTGCCCGAATAGGGACCCTCAAGATTGATGCCAACTCGTTGAACGTTGACGCGGCTATTGGACCAGGATCGGACGGTGTAAAAGGGGGCCCCTTTCTTGGATGAGAAGCGACACTTCAGCAGCACTGCATGACCCGATGCCTGGACGGTGAGCCCGCGGTCCGAGCCGGCATCTTGACGAGGGTCCATATATCGATGCGGGCAGATTTGCCGAAATCACCAACCACGAGGAATCTCAGTTAGAATTTTGTAATCCGATTGGACCTCCTTAGGATTTGATCAGGTGAGTTGTGACGCGATTCTTAAGTATCCTGATCATTTGTTTTGGTGTATTACACTTGCAAGTGCAATTATTGACCAGGTAACACCAGTATTCTGATATGCTTAGGAAATTGTCTGCCTGTTTCAGGGCGTTATTCCGCAGTGACAGACAATCTTTGCAATTTGGACGACCGGCACCAATGGAGGGGTCACCGGCGTGTACTATGTACTGTAAGCACGGCATTGGTAGTATAGTGTTTAATGATATTTGGCACAGACAAACTAGACATGCTTCCGAACTTCAGTGACCAATTAATGGTAGTTTTGCAATTCCTTGTATTGAATACTTAGAATCCATATTATTGAAGAAAAAGGCTAGACCTGCAGCATTCGATGTATGACAGAATTGGAAGAAAGAAGCTTTACAGCAGCTCAAGAGTAGAGAAAAGCATGCTTGTATGACCAGAATAAACAGTCTGAGTCAGTTAGGAATATGGATAGGGCTTTTTCACTTGGTATGCAGAAAATCTATCCTTCTAAAGATTTTCATGTTTCTGATGAGCTTATCGACAAACTTCTAAATGGGCGAAGGCCTGGTGCCACTGCGCCACCTCCGTATGTTCTTCTTCCTGCTGTTTTGCCTCTTCCTGCTGTTGTTCCTCCTCCTGTAGTTCCTCTTGCTCCTCCTATTGTTCCTCTTGATGTTCCCCTTCCTGCGGCTATTGTTCCTCCTCTTGTTGTTGCTCTACCACCTGTTCCTCCACCTTTTCCTCCTGCTACGGGTCCGGTGGGTTTGCCTGCTCTACCACTAGTAGCACCTCTGTTTCCGAATGTACAAATTTCACCTACTCTCCCTCTTCCAACTGGTTCTACACCGTTTGTAGTAGAACCAGGAGCAGGGTCGGGGGTTATAACTCGTAATACTGTGTCTTCACAGAGAAAGCACAAATTGATTTCATGGGCTAAGCATTGCATGGAGAAGGGTGAACAAGCTGATGTCTTTGCCACACTTTATAAATTAGACAATTTTCCTGAGAAAAATGTTTTTATTGAAGGATTAGGAATTCATTTATGTGTAATGTGGAACAGGCTAAATGATATAGATCTACCGCAAGGGTAAAGGGATTTGAATACCTTAGCATTCTCTAGAGATACTGCGCAGAAAGTACAAGAGCATGTTGAGAGGGTTTTTGTGTTTAGGAGGGAGCTGGAAAGGTTACGGAATGAAGATGTAGATGGTGATAGTTTGGACGCTATGTTCGTACAGACACGGTTCCTTCTTTGTCGTAAATCGATAAATGAGGAAACACGGATTTGCACGAAGGATGCTATTAGGTGGATTTCAGGCACATCGATAGCTCCCGTTGAAGTATTTGACATGTATAGTCAGTATACGCCAGAAATGCAGAGGAAAGTGATACAGGTAATGGTAGAATACCTACAGGATGAGTGTGCAAAAAGAAAGATTTGTTGTCGCGCAGAGTTATTGAGCATTTATAAGAGGGCTTTTTCGTTTGACACCACTTCAGCTGCTTTAGCGCTCGATCTAGCTCTGTTGCTTAGTAAGTGTTTGGAGTTGCCTACTTCTCAGTTACCTATGAGAGAGGTTCCTCCGACATTTGTCCCAAAAGTAGAGATTCCTGCTAATGCTGCAACAGGTGTGCCAGCTCAAGAAATTCCTGCACACTATGTGTCACAGATCGTTCACGTCCCGTTCTCTAGACAGGAAGTGAACACCATTAAACAATCTATTCCCCATATCAGGAAGAATCCGACAGGGTTCTATAAAGAAATAGAGTCTGTCTTGCAATCATCGGTATTCACTCTAAGCTGATATTGATTTGTTATTTCCCGTACTCCTGCCTGTTGATTTGTGGAAACAGATTAGGACTGTAGATGATATACCAGGGTTAGGAGATACATGGAATAACATGGTTAGACTCGATGGAGAAAGGCCAGCTGGTGAGAGACCGCCGCAGGTAATATTAGCTTTGCCTGACAGAATAGTTATGAAATAGAAAACTATAATTCCCAAAAAGAGAATTATCTGGGACAAGCTTACTGCCTGTGTCCAAGGGAAGTCTGAGGGTGCTACTGAATGTTTTAATCGGTTCAAACAGGTGTTTTCAGATTTCAGTGGACAAAACTCGGGCACAGAATTAGGGAAACGACTATTAGTGGACAAATTTGTGGGTGGATTGCTGCCTGACATCCAGTCGCAAATTATGTCCTCCGAGAGCGCTTGGCAAGCAAAGTCTCAGCCAGAAGTACATGGCACATGGCTCAGTACTATGAGAATCGTGCCAATAATGAAAAAGAAAGCTGAAAAGAGAAAAGGTGACTTAAAGACAAAAGTTCTATTACAGCAAATTGTTAGAAGACCTAAAGGGGGTAATTCACAATTTAGGGGTCAGTACGTTCCACAGGGAAATGCGCCATTGGGTCCTGTAAACATAAACCAGTGTGCTTATTGCAGACAAGAGGGTCATTGGCGTGCACAATGCCCGATCCTCCAGCAGAGGTCTAATAACGCATTTGGTAATATGGGTAGATGATCTAGAGGACGCCCAGGGATAGGGGGTCCTGGTAGAAGTCAGTTTTCACAGGATTCACAGCAACCTTTTTCACAGGGCAATCAGGCACCAAGTGTGGACAATAGAAACATGTTTGACCATCCTTCTGCTGCATATCTCTCTGAAGACCTTCCTTTTGATGATATTTTGTTTTGCTAGGATTGCCCGAAGCAGAGTTTGGAACCAATGCCTATTCCCGTTAATCAGAAAGGTCCCTACGTTGAGATGTTAGTCGGAAATAGGAAACACCTATGCTTGATAGATACAGGGGCCCAGACGTGTTCCATTGATCATTCACGGGTTCCAAACATTCCACAGTCAGGGAAATCCAATGTTTCGGTAAGGTTTTCTGGCACACCAGTTTTATGTCCAGTTTCCTCACCGGTACCTATTTCTTTGGGTCCATTTACCATTCCTTTTGACTAGGAATTGCAGAGAGAATTTGTTGGGGTTTAATCTGTTGAAGGAATTAAATGTGTTAATTCATTAATCTTCTGATGGAGTGTGTTTGACGATTTCACCACAGCAACTTTCTGTCTCTCAATTTTTGACCAGACCTTTGTCGCTGGAATTTAGTGATGTTCCGGAGTGTTTGTGGGCAATTGACGATAATGATGTTGGTGTTTTGCAAATTGAGCCTGTTAAGATTATCTTGAAACATGGAGTAAAGCTGCCACGTATTCCCCAATATAAGATCTCAGTCAATGGTGAGCAAGCTTTGAAATGCATAGTCTCCGATTCTGTGCATCTAGGAGTAATTGAGGAAATTGTAGGTAGTTTGTGCAATAGTCCGATTTTGCCCATGTACAAAAAAGGCGATAATGCGATTCCTTTTCGTTTCATAATTGATTTGCGTGCCATTAATAAGATTGTTGCTCCACAATTTCCAATTGTGCCTGATGTGACAACAATATTGACCATGATCCCGGCTTCAGCTACTCACTTTAGTGTTGTGGATCCAAAGAATGCTTTCTTTAGTATTCCTATACACAAAGAGAGTAGATACCTGTTTGTGTTCACCTTGGGGGGACACTTGTTTACGTTCACCCATGCACCGCAAGGCTACACGGAGAGTCCTAGCATCTACAGTAGGGCTTTGAAAGAGCAGCTCCACAGACTCGCGTTGCCTACTACATGTACACTGCTTCAGTATGTAGATGATCTTTTCTTAGCTGCTGACTCAGAGAGCGCTTGTAAGGAGGGCAAGGTGTTGCTGCTTATTCACTTGGCTAAACATGGACACAAAGATTTGCTTAAAAAATGTCAATATTGTTGTCAGGAGGTCGCCTATTTAGGCTATCTCCTGTCAAAGGAGGGAAGAAGGTTGACACCTGAGCGGATACAAATAATTCTAGCATGTCTGTCCCAAATACACAGAAGGAAGTTAGAGCCTTGATAGGAATGGCTTCTTACTGTAGACAGTGGATCCTGAATTTCTCCTTAGTGATTAAACCAATGTTGGCTTTGACGAAGAAATGCATTTCTTCCCCATAGCCGTGGAACTTGGAGCACCAGCGAGCATTTGATCTGCTCAAGACTGCATTGTGCTCGGCACCGGTTTTGGGCACACCAAACTATGAAAAGGCCTTCGTGTTGTATGTGCATGAATGTGATGGATGTGCTTTGGCTGTATTAACGCAGGAACACAGAGGGAAGAATAGGCTGTGTGGCTACTTTTCTTCCGCCCTTGATCCTGTTGCATGTGCTTTGCCAAGATGTTTGAGAGCTGTCGCTGCTGCTGCGTCTGTAAAACAAAGTGAGGGAACGGTCCTAGGCCATGCTTTAACCCTGATGGTACCTCACTCTGTAGATGTTCTTTTAAACAGAACACAAACGCAACACCTCACCTCCGCACGACTAACAAGATACAAATTGATCTTGTTTGCACAGCACATCCAAATAAAGAGGTGTTGTGTCCTTAATCCAGCTGAACTTTTACCTTTCCCACAAGGTATTGCCTGCAGTGACGAAGAGTCACATGACTGCCTTTACACTACCGAGCAAGAGATAAAAGGTAGAATCCATCTGAAAGATACTCCTTTGAACAATCCACAAGGGGAGCTGTTTTGCAATGGCTCCTGCTTCAAACTCCCGGATGGTACATCCACAGCTGCTTATGCAATGACCACATTGAGCATGGTTGTGGAAACCATGAGAATCACACATAACTCCACGCAGCCCGCAGAGATTATAGCATTGACTCGAGCTTGTGAACTTTCCGAAGGGCTTACCGTGAATATATATACTGACAGTCAGTATGCCTTTGGGGTGGTTCACAACTTCGGTAGACTTTGGGCAGAACGAGAGTTCTTGACCTCCATTGGTACTAAGATACAGCACGGCTCCTTGATAGTACGGTTACTTTCAGTGCTTGCACTCCCTACTCAGCTAGCCATTATGAAATGCGCAGCACGTCAGAAGGTTGTAGATAATGTAGGAAAAAGGAACGCTTTCACTGACCAGATAGCCAAACAGACTGCCACTGATCTCCCTTCAGAAATGTATACTTCAAGGGAAGCCACAAATGCCTGTACTCTGGATGAGGGTATTGATTCCTTAAGGGATATCCAAGCCGTTGCCACATTAGAAGAATCTAAGAAATGGGCTGAGGGTTTGGCGAAACTGGATGATGATGGGTGTTGGGTGGACAAAGTTGAAGGGAAATGGTTATTGCCTGATGCGTATATTATGATGATGGTTGTTATGGCCCGTGGTCTCACCCATATATGTGCTCGTAAAATCACCAAAATGTTGCAAAATGTGTGGGTAAATGACAAAATCCCTGAAGTAGCTGAACATTTTCTTCAAGGGTGCATGATTTGTCTACAGCATAATGTGGGTAAGGGCACATCAACTCATATGGGGTAGTTTTGGTCCACCTCTGTCCCCTTTGAGGTCATACACTTTGATTTCATTGAAATGGAGCGTTGTAACAACCTTAAATATGTACTAGTGGTTATCTGCGCTTTTAGCAAATGGCTTGAAGCCTCTCCTGTCAAAGATGCCACTGCTATGACCACGGCAAAGACCATGCTGAAGGAATATTTTCCTAGATTTAGTTTCCCGAGAGTCATCTGGTCGGACAATGGTCCACATTTTATCGCTGCTGTAATTCTGCAGATATGCGCAGGATTACAGATCGATAAATGTTTGCATTCGGCTAGACACGCTCAGAGTGCTCGAATAGTAGAAAGATACAATGGCATCATCAAGAACAAGCTCGCTAAGACGTGTGCCGGTACCAAACTAAATGGCCAGACGCCTTACCGATCGTATTATTGTCCATGAGGACGACCCCTCAAACTAAAACTGGGCTCTCTCCCTTTGAGGTGGTCATGGGTAGGCCAGCTAACATTTGGAACATCCCAAGACCACGTTCTTTACGTGAGGTCAAGAATGTACTTCTTTCTGATTACTGTGGCCAGTTAACTAAAAATCTGCATTTGATTTATCACCAGGTGTGAGAGGCTTTACCTGTACAGTACGAGGGCCCCAGTCACAGCATACGGCTGAGAGATTGGGTCCTCACAAAGTTTTTGAACGATCTTCTTGCCTCGCACCTCGTTGGTGGGGCCCTTTCCAGGTTCTGCTGGTTACACAGACTGCGGAGCGGGTAGCAGGCCGGAAGAACTGGATTCATGCGTCGCATATCAAGAGGATTCCACACCCACTGCCATACGATACAGAAGATACAGAACCCCTCACCAATGCTGTAACCAATGATCACGAAGCAGCAACCAGCATCGAGAGTGCGTCAGAGACTCTCCCTGAGCCCGTGAGGCCTGGGGAAACAGCCACTTCATCTCCACACTCTCCAACAGTTTCATTTCCGGAGATTGCTCTGAATCTTGTTTCTGATCATTCACCGCTTCCAGTGGGAAGTGATGACATGTTGTTCACAGATCATTCAGTACCATGAGTCACAAGGTACGATCTGCGTCCGAGAAAGTAGACTTACTGCACGGTTTGGCTGTGCCATCAAGGAAAATCATCAAAGGGCTTGTCTTTTTGGCCCGATCATTTGTACATATGGGGATTCTGTTGGCTAGGGTTTGTGAAAAGACTAAGAAAACGCTCGGTCTGGAGATCGCCAGCAAATAAATATGGTGCAGTCGTTTGACGAATACAATGCCTGCAACCGCTCCCGCTCACACGGAACAGATAAGAGACTGTGTGACCAGCTGCGAAAACAGATATTCCAATATGTGGGCCCCGAAAACATATTGTTGTCATGTGATAATGTTAATTGGTTTTACAATAGTCATTGTCTTAGGTTTCTGGTATTTAGAAGAAGTACATCCATTTGAGAATTTGTTACCCATTGAAAATGTACGCACTGTTTATACTCCTTTCGTGCATCTGCACACTATCTCCTAGAGACTCACAGCACAGACAGAGTTACCACAACAACACTCTATTACTCATTATGAATGCTACACATGCCATTTTTCACAAGTCCAATTGTTGGGTTTGTTCGCATTTACCGCAACACAGGGATAAGGGGCTAGGTTGGTATATTCATCCTTTACCTTTGACAACTGCATGCTATGCTTCTCTAAGAGCACTATTCTTTGGTCGATGGAACGATAGCATCTCGGGAAACTTTGATGGAACTAAGCTGAATGACTTTGAGAAACGTGTTCTAACGCCCCTGGGATGCTCGCTTTTTGCGAATAGGAGAAAATTTAATGTTGCTTCTATTAGGCCTTCTGATAGACTGTGCCGACCTTTTCAATCTCTGATCTCTTTCAAGATGGCTCCTATAGGCAATAAGGATGCCACGCCTCTTTCCTACACTGTTAACCATAGCCCCGATTCAGTTTTTTTCTGCATACAGAGGAATGGTACTCAGTCAATGGATGATTTCAAGGGTTGCGCCAACGTTGTGAATTTGACTAGTGAGGACAGACCTTTGTATGTAGGCGAACCTGTCTACTTTGTTTGTGGTAATGTAGCATTTCCATGGTTACCCAGGGATTGGCAGGGAACCTGTTATTTAGGGATTCTGTTACCCGGGGTATTCATTGCTAGCACCGTAGAAATTTCGAAGGCTCGTCTACGGCGAGACGAGAATGGTGATACTTCAGCACAAGTTCTAGGCGATGTAGCTAAACCCTTGTGCCATTTTGGGGACAAATATTGAATTCAGAAGATATCAGGAGACTAGCGAGAGTACTGGAGAGGACCATCAACCGGACCACTGACATACTCTATAATATGACTCTAGAACAGAAAGCAATAAGGTTAGTAGCACTTCAGAACCAAATGGCATTAGATGTCATCCTGGCTGAACGTGGGGGGTATGTAAATTAGTGGGGTCCGCTTGCTGTGTTTTTGTGCCAGATTCCTCCCCAACTATCTTCAAGGAAATACAGAATCTGCACGTCCTTAGTTTAGAAGTGCATGTTCTCGAGGGAAACTGTGCTCCTAGTGCTTGGTTCTGGGACTTCTTGCAATCTTGGGGATGGAAACTACTTTCGGTCTTGCTGATTATTTTGGCTATTTTGTTGTTCATTTTTAGTTGTATACAATATCTTCCTGGTATGTGTTCGATGCTAGGAGGATGTTGCACACAAGCAATAGGTACATTAGGACATAAGGTATATACCCCAGAGAAAGTATCCAATGAATTTGTGTTGAAGGAAATCTTAGTATCTCACCTTATGGCAATCGATATTTCCGATAGTGATTCAGGATGTATGGACATTGAGACGTGGGGTTACTAGTAAAGTGACTAGAAGTGGTTTAGCGCTATGCTTAGGCCAAAAGGAGGGTTTGTTAAACGGGATATCATATTGTGCCTCCTTTATTGTATATATTGGCCTAAGCCCAGTCGCTCTGTGAGGAAATCCGTATTGTAAAGTTCCGATCTTAGATCGTTTTAGCAACCATTTTAGGTTCATTCGCCATTTTGAATCTCACTCCAAAGTCACGCTGTGTTCTAAAATGGTGGACAGCGTTGTTCTGTTTGTAACTTGGCCGTTCTGACCTCAACATGCAAGTTAATGTCTAAACTGCCCATAGGCTAAATGTCAGGGTCATGTAATGAGACCTTGTCCTTTGTTGACATGTAGATCGAGGATTACCTGTGCCAACGAAACTGATCCACGAGCAAATATTAAATACAATGTTGTTTAAATACAAAACATGAACACTTGTTGAACTACATTGTATAAGATATGTACTAAGGCTTAATGTTAAATCCGAAGATACACTGTTGCCATTGTGACTTATTTTTGTATGAACTAGAAATAAACCATATGCATATAGTTGAATAAATTAGAAGTGAAAATATTATTTGCAATACTTTCCAAAAAGAGAAGAGACTGGCACCAGCTGATCAATGCAGTCTTGTCCTACCCCTATTCCAACAGTTAAAAAACATGCACCCGCCACAGCACATTGTTAATAGTCGGGGGGATGAGGGGATTGGAGGTACACTTGTGGGTGATAGGTCAGATGGTGGGACAGGTGGTACCAAATCTAATCCAGTTCACAAATGTGCCAGCCACAGGGGTGTTGTATTCAGTATGAGCAAGGTTGGGCAGGGATGGGCAGGAGTGCAACACAAATGGATGTGGTGAGGGGGTCAGGTATTCCTGACTAGATATCTCAAAGTTCCCCTGATTATCCAGAACCCAGGGAGTCATTGTTTAACAAATGCATCTATTGGTTCTGAGTGACATGTGGATGCTTATTATTAATTTGGGACAATATAATTAAGTGAACGAGCCTCCAACATAATAAAGGGTCTGCATTTGATTCAATGCACATTGTCATGAAGACCCAAAGAGTGGTGGAGGGCATTTTGGTTCTGTGGGATGTTTTTACCCATGCATCCAAGCCCTACCATAAAACTGTGCATTACTGGCATTGAAAACATCATGATGGCCAGAACTTCCCAGAAAGTGCACAGGGAAACATGAAGAATAGGCTGCCACCCATTTTGCCTATGTTTGTGAGCACAGGAGGGCACTGCCTAAAACCACCATTGGGCTACACACACAGTAGCCTGAAACCATTGGGAATGGCAATGCTGATTGCCAAAAGCAACCCAGAGCTGTTGGGAATTCATTTTTTTGATGTAAAAAATTTGCTAAAATCATGGCTCACAAGACCACTCTAAAGATTCAACCTTCTTGTGGGGTGTTCCACATCACCACTCTACTATAAGGATTCCCATCAAAACAATGTTAAGCAAAGATCATATACTATCAAGTAAAATCCCCTTTTTGAAATGGAGTTAATTCAAGACAACTCCTAAAAAATATCGGTGCAGTACCGGCATTGGACACAAACCGGCGCTAGCGGTCTAAACTCTGACAGGAGAACTGTACTTCAGGAGTTGCAAAAGGATCCTGAGCCAGCTGGAAACTTCAAAGCCTTTTGGTTAATTACAATTCTTTAACACCTGCTGTTCCCAGAAGACAGGCTGATTCAATTATCAGTCCAAGAGGCTGGGAAACCTTTTCACCTCAGAACTCCACACAAGAAGGCAGGATATCACATGGCCCTGTTGATTGAGAGTGAGGGGTTTCTCCTACAGCCTGCAGGACCCAACACAGTAGACTCTTTCCATTGAATAGGATATGCTGATTTAGGAGTTTACTGTCAACAAACTGCTCTGGGAGATGCCAGCAAAGAAGGCCATGTGACCATCTGACTCACCGAGCTTCTGGGCCGGACCCAAACACTGAAGTGAAGTGAATGGAAGGCAAATATATGTTTTATAAGACTACTGATAACTAATTGTAACCAGATGACAGAAATGTACAACTTTGGGATCTTTAAAATGACACATTCACTCCCAGTTCAAAACTAGGCTGGTCGCTCTGTGATGTTCTGAGGCAAAACCACGCTAATTATTAATACTACAGACACAGTATTTATGCTAGAGACACAGTAAATTACTGGAATATGTGTAGCAAGATGGTGTACATCTGTGTAATTTTTGGTAAAAATCCAATATTGGAAAACCAACCAAAAAGCGAAAAATGTTGTCATTTCTTAATCCAAGCTCTTAGAAACATCATAGTTGGAACAGAGACTACCTTATATGATATATGATGTGTGTATGTAATGTCAACCACTTGTGTATCTGGGAAATATGTTTAGTTATGAAAATGATTTTCTAAAGCAAAAGCAAAGGGGTGTTTCTTCAATAGACTGTAAGACTCTGACTCACTCTGACACACTATCCCTTCTCAAATCTGGGACCAAAGAATCCTTTGACCTATCAAATCACGAGAGGGCTGGGCATGCAGAATGAGCCAACCCACCCACTTTCTAAAGACATAAAAAGAGCCACTGGAAGCTAGACAGACACATTCATTTCCCATTTCTGCTGAGCATTTTGACGGACGACTTCACATCCAGACCCCAGAACTCCAGAGATCCAGAATGACTCCAGATAGACTACAGAACTTTGAACCAAGAAGGCCTACTGCAAGCAAAAGTATTCTCAGCAGGCCTCAAAATCAATTGCAAATTATTCAAACAGCCGGGTGGAGCTGTTTGATTCTGGCCTAGAACCCTGTGCCAGACCCAGAAAGCAGTGCTATATCCAGAATCCATTTGATCCAGACCAGCAGAACCAGAGATCCGTGCAGTGCCGAGTGCCAGACCAGACCGCTGTATCCAGAAGCGCAGACCAGACCCAGATTGCTGTGAGCAGAACCGGTGCCTGATTGACCCGCCAAGCAGAGAGAACCGCAGCTAAACCTATTGACCAGATCCGTCACGAGGCCATTCCATTTAAATTTATAGTGTGAGTATCTCGCCAGAACTGTGCAGAACCAATCTCTTAGTTTAAAATAATCTAATTCAAACTATTTTAACCTATTGAGAACTGCATCATAGAATCGTGTGTCCCTTCTCCGATTTTAAACCTGTAAAAGTGTCATTTGCATTTCGAATCATTATTTAATTTCTGAAAAACTACCTTCATAAAGTCGTCCGTATCTCTTGAACCGTTTGTGCTAGGAGCGAGTTTTAACTTTCATTTTAAAGCTAAGAAACAACTTTCTATTCATTATACATTTTCCGTAATTGTGCTCGACGCACTTGGAAAAAGTACAGCGATTTGGGATTTGGCTCAAATTTCTTGTCAAAATAGCAGCTTCTTGCTCTCCTTTGCTGAAATTCGTTTGCAACCTGACAATCATTCGTAGAGCATTGCTAAAGTGATCCTGAACTAATTTAAAGTAGCTATCACCCACCCTGAATCTCTGATAAGGAATTAAAATCATTTTTAGCATATTTTTCCCTTCTTTGCAAACCACATGCAAAGTATTTTGCCTGTGTTTTAAGATCATCCCTGTGATCTAAGCTTGCCAGGGGGGAACTGAACTACATTTGATTGTATTCCTGAGAACTGTGTGCTCTCCTTTCCATCTTTTTATATTGCATAAAGGGGGGGGGTGAATTGCCAAAACGGGAAAAGTGATTATTTTATCTTTTGCCGAAATCATATCAAGTTTATTCCTGTGTTGCTTCTTTTCCACCTTGCATTTCCTTGTACCATATAAAGCATTCTCAGCTACCTTATCCTCTATACTACTCCTAAGTAATTAAACCAGTGTGCTAGTATAACATCATCCATTGTTGATCACTGTCGTATGTCTAAGTGTGATATCAAATATTAATTTGTTATAAAGGTGTGATATATATCTATTGTTTAATTTTTCAAATAAACCTTTTTTAATTTGCAAATCAAACCTACTTCTTGGCTGAGTGGGGTAAGGGGGATTCTAAGAGAGGGGCGTTATACAAGGGTTCATCATCCAGATTATAATTTGTAATAAAAATATATAAATAAGGGCTTCCCTTGAGCAATCTCAGACAAGGCACTGACTTAGTGGGAATGCTTGATTGGAGTCATTAACAGTTCAATGTCTTTGGTTTTCTTTTCTCATGGTTTGTACACTACTCCCTCGACGTTCTTGGTCTTTGAGTTTCTCTTATTATACTTTTCTCACATGTCTCTGAAAGTCTCTCTTTCTCTGATATGTTTTGGAAAATAGAATTTCTCTTGATGTTGTTCTTGTTCTGCATATTCCTATGGTTCTTTAGCTCCTCAGAGTAAGATATCTGATATCAGGATTCTCCTTTTCTGGTGTTCAGTCTTTCTCTTTGGGGGAAGTATAGTGGGCATGATGGGTTTCCCTCTCTCAGTTCTTTCTCGTATCACTGGGATGAAAAGGATGAGCTACATTTTTCCCCATGGGTTGGCATCACTGGGCCTGCTTCTTGTCCGCAGCCCTGTGGGGCCAGTGTCATGCGCCGTTCTAGGACTTGGCACATTTGGCCCCATCATCACATACTTTTCTTTCACAGCGGTCTAGTTTTCATACAGCTCGCAGACGTTGGGCTTTTAAGCCACACCCTCCTTCATCTGTGTTGCGCTGCAACCCACTTGGTCAGTGTACTTCCTGGTGCTCTCCTGTGTTGCTCTTTGCTCATCTTCTGTTTTCTCTGCTTTCCCAGCCCTCAGGCTTATTCTCCCTAGCTCCATAACTTTTTCTCTATTTGGCTTACTTTCTTGGCATCTGGTATGTTCTCCCGCTTGATTCCTCTCTCCGAGCTGATTCTTCGGCTCTGCTCCTCTCTCTTAACGGAATCGGCCGCACAGTCCTTCTGTTCCTTCTTGTTCTTTCTGTGTTCGTTTCTGGCTTATCTTTTCTCTCCCGCTCCAGTTTTCACCCATACCCTTTTCCTCTCGCACTCTGTGTTGGACGCAGCTGCTTGCTGTTTCCTACTTCCTGGCTGCAGTCTGGTTCTCAGTATATCTGCATTGCAAATCCAACGGAGCCCACTTATCAACCAGAAGTCTTCAACAAATATGCATCCTTGGGGATGAAAAGTACGTGATGATGCCTAACGTCCCCCTAGGCGATAATGGGGCCAAATGCGCCAAGTCCTAAAGTGGCGCATGACAGCAGCCTTACAGCAGTCACACCAACACTCATGACTGGCTCTTTCTTGGGGTTTTCTTCCCCTGCTCTCCTCAGCCTTCAGCTCTCTTGGTGTTTCTCGCGCACACAACTGGTTTCTTCCTCTGAGCCAGCTTCTACGACACTGCATATTCTAAACTCCTGGGTCCTCCCAAGCAGAGTATTATAGTCATTTCTCTCTTCTAGTTTAGCACTCGCCAATCCTCTTCTTCATCTTTATGTTCCTCATTCTCCTCCTCATGCTCCTCATCCTTGCACAATAACGAATAGTGGCTTGGTCTGCTCGGTCTTTCTGAAGCCCTGATGTTACTGTTGGTTCAAGAGAGATGGCTTTAGAGTGTTCCTTTGCAGAGCAGGAGTTCTTGTCTCCAGGAGGGGGCATCTCTCACAGTTAGGGCCCTCTTGCTGCAAAACCTAGGGAGGGTATTGCGCAGTGGGCTCACCTCCCTTGTCTCACAAGGAAAGACTTCCCCCTTGGGAGAAGTGAATTAATCCTGTGATTCATCACAGCGGTCAATGGCAAACAGAATCAGGCGGTGGACTGACCATTTATCAGTGACACTAATGTTTGCATTGGCCAATGACAAGTACACAGGGACAATGGCAGCAAAGTATAGAGGACCGAAAGTAACTCATTAAGGGACGTGGTCACAGATAAAGCAGTGAAATCAAAGAGGACCAAAAATACCCCACTCCCCCTCTTCCCCAGTCATGCACCACAGCTAGAGAGATCAGCGAAGATTAGCCCACTCCACAAAAAACAGATTCAGGGAAAGACACCCCATGCGCAAAATGTATGCATTCAGGGAAGACCAGCCAGGTAACACGTTAAACTGAAGCATTAGACAGCCATGTATCATCAAGATAATGAACACAATCAAACATCTCTTCCACTAAATCTTCTGGAACCAGCCATGTGTCCTTTTAAATCTCACAACAGACCAACACACAATTACGCAAACAAATCCCAGCCGAGTAACTAGTAACATACTAGGTGAAACCAACCCATTGGACTCAAAGAAACCATGAGGGAAGTTAGTCGCTATGCTTGGCGAGGAGTCGTGGCTGGCCAACAGACGACGACTAGGAGAGTTGTAGGGTATCACTTAGCCGCAGCCAGATTTGCATCTGAAGCACTGGTGAGACTATTGCAATGTACTAACCAATCCTCCCCCCTTCTGCTCTTCCAACATAACCTACACCACTATACATGACTATGGGCTAGCCACAATACACACAGAGACACCTAGCATTAATTGAATTCTCACATTCAACTAACTTTAAGAGAATCTGGACATAACCTGAGACGAAACACACAAATCCACTTAATCCATCAATCCAGCCACAATAAACACACATGCACACAACACAACTCCACCAAATACCAACAGACAACTGCAACAAAGGACCCCCTCCTTATGGAAGCAACCAACCAGTGTGCACCACCGTATTTCCACCCAAACTGCAGATGACCTACACACCCGAAATACATACTAGCACACATCCGAGGCACCAAGTCTTACCCATACAGTTACAACAAGCCGGGCTGCTGAACAACTCCCTAACACAAGATAATGCACACAGGCGCCAGTTCCTCCTGGTTCTGAACCTATCATATCATCATATCCTATCGACACACCCCGTCCCCTTTTCTTGCAGAGCCACAAGTGCGCCTGGAGACTGCTCCTGGGTTGTAGCAGGGCATGGTATAAATCAACATAACATAACATATTGTATGATATTAGGACCACAGATGACCCATAAAAGTGCACAGGATTGTGAGGCACTCTATTGCACTAGTTTAGCATTAAGCACATGTTCTGCACCGGAAATGTCTTTGCTGGAATGTCAGTGAAATGGCAAAGTTATCTCTTTGGTATCTTCATTTAAATTGTTATATATTTCATATCACTTTTTTCAACCTTAAAAGGTTGTACAGCTAAATCAACATACACATTTAGTTTTTCATATTTGCAATTTTGGATGGTCAATTGGAAAAGAAGTGCACTTAGAACTATGTATAAGCTATGTTTTTAAGTGGACAAAATAGGGCTTCTATACTGTGAAGGTAAGAATAGCATTTGTCATAAAATATTTCTTATGGAGTCCATGGAACAATTGACACCATTCCCCAGAATGCTCTATCATGCATGTGTCTTTTACAATGGCATTTGGAACACTTCAGTATGTTCACTAGGTCCCCAAAGGGCAGAGTGAGGGCTCTCTTCGACAAAATATATGTTTGTTGCTTTGGTACTTTCACTATGTTTGACAGAAAGCAGCATCAGGGCTGTCTTTCTCATAAAGTCTTCCTTCACTCTGGGTACTAACCCTTTGTTTCCAACGGTGCAGTGCAAGGGCTCTATTTCTGTCATCCCTGTTTCAATTTTTAAACTGAGATCACTGTTAATTTAGTAGTAGTGCGGGGCTGGGTAAGTGGCTAGAAACCATCACTTACCACTTACCCCTGTACTTTTGCAGAGCAGTAGTCATTTTGTTACAGTCAGTTAGTGCCTCCGGCTCACCTCTAGCATGTTTTAACCACTTTTTACCTTTTGCAAACTCACTTCCACTGCTCATTCTTACCCTGTACCCACCCCAAATTTGGGGAGTTTGATGAACAGTTCTCATTTTTTTCTTTGGCTTGCAGTCTTTTGTTCCACTCCTCCCACACTCTCGGTTCTAAGAAGTGGAGGATGCCAGACTTCCATATTGTTTTGCATTTCAACTCATCCCTGAGACAGTGTGGTCTGATGTCATTCTCTATTCTCCAGCTTTTACCAGGTGTGTTTTAACTCCCTCTTGGGTCTGTATACTGTGAGGATCTAGGAACGAGACACGGACACAGAGGACTCATGGTGGTTGGCATAAAAGGTTATAAAGTAATAAAGGGGTTGGAAAATGCCTCACTGTCCCTAACCTAGAATGTATTTCCCTAACTCAACCAAAACGAAGTGTATGTCCTGTGTCAAGAAGACCAAAACAAAAATGTCCTGTGCCTAAAATCCTCCCCTAGCCCACTCATTCTAAACGTAACTCTTAGGATGTTTGTTTGTTTATTTATTTATAATGCACGCCTAACCCAGAGGTAAAAGGGAACAACAGTAAGAAAATGCAAAGCTTACAAGTTACATGTAATTTACAAAATGACACAAACGTGTATAGATACAGTCATTTACACATAGGGAAGTATAAAATAAAAGTAAGGATACACAGCTTATATAGACGTCAAAACTATACAGTACAATTAGCAAGGCTAGGCTACGTCAGAGATGTAGAGGGTGTAGGGTGTAGTCACGGCAGTAAAGAAAGACCATCTAGCTTGCCGTCAGATTGAGATGGGTAATATGTCTTTTTCTGAAATGTGCGAAAGGTTGGTCAGCTCTTAGCTCATATGGCAGTGAGTTCCATAGTTTGGCCGCCTTTACGGGAAAACTGTTACCACCAATCTTGGTGAGTCTGAATCTCGGTGTCACCAGGCAATTAGTGTTTCCAGTTCTAGTGGTCCTTCTAGAGGTTCTTCTCATCAGTTTGTCTGTTAAACAACTGGGAGCAGCGTTATTTAGGGCTTTGTGAGTCAGGGACACCATTTTTAACTGAATTCTGTTATGAGTGGAGAGCCACTTGTGTTGCTGTCTAGTAGTGGTAATATGAGTCCTTTTATTGATATCTAGTGCCACTCTTAGAGCGTTATTTTGCAGAATTTGTAGTCTCTGAATGATGGCTTTGTTGGCCCCACTGTAAAGGGCATTGCAGTAATCCAGCCTAGAGAGGATTAGAGCTCTAGCCAGGATAATGCAACTTTCATCAGTAAGGAATGGTTTACCCTCTCTAATACGCTTACATGTGTAGGCAGTAGTAGAGGCCAGAGATTTCAATTGTTTGTCAAAGATAAATTGTGGAATCGAGGTAAAAGCCTAAGGTTTTTACCTCCTTGGATACCTTGATAATATTTCCATCAATGGTAAATGAGGCATATTTGTGTCCTAGTTTGTTTATGTTACAGTGAGTGCCTAAGATTATCAACTCTGTCTTGTCATCGTTCAGGCATAGACCATGAGTAGCCATCCATGCCTGAACGATGAGGTATACCCTATTCACCAGCGCCAAGTCTTTTTCATGATCCCCAGAAAGCGGGAGGAGAATCTGTGTATCATCTGCATAATTAGTATAGGTGATACCCAGAAGGTCCAGATGATCAAACAAGGTTTGGTGAATATATTGTATAGAGTAGGAGATACACAGGAGCCCTGAGGCACACCACATAAGATCAGAGATGGGTCTGCAGCTGCTGATGGGGAGAACACCCTCATAGTTCTCTCACTCAGGAAGGATTCTATCCATTTGATGGCCTCAGTAGAGAAGTGGGCTGCTGAGTTTAGGTGCCTGCAGAGGACCCTGTGGTCGACCAAGTCGAATGCAGCTGAGAGATCAAGTAATAAGAGCAGTGCTGTCTTCCCTTTGTCTCTCAACTCATCGATCTGAGTTTTCAAGTCAATAAAGGCAGTTTCCATCCCATGTAGAGGGCGGAAGCCAGATTGTCTTACCCCTAAGAGTTTCCGTGACTGCAGATATTTTTGGATCTTTGTATAGGCCATTTTGTCAAGTATTTTTAACAGAAATGGTACCGTTGTGATAGGACAGTAGTTAGTTGCAATGAGTGGATCTAGGGTTTGTTTTTTAGGAGTGGGAGAACCCAGGCTTGTTTTAAGTTGGCAGGGATGGTGCCAGAGGAGAAGGAGGCGTTTCGAGATAAAAGGGGAGAGGTCTCTGGCAGCGTCTTTTATAATCTGTGCTGGACAGATATCACCTTTGCAATTGGATGGCTTAAGGGATAGAATAGTTTTTTCAACCTCTAGAACAGATGTTTTGGTGAAGCGGAATCTATTGCTCTCGGCAGTTAGTGTCTCACTAGGTGGGATAGTATTGGCAGAGTGTGATAGGTTCAAAGAGTGTTGATTTTATTGGCTAAGGCTTGTTGGATGTCTGAGCACCATGATATATTTTGTCACATATGTCAGGTGTAGTGATCGGGGAATCAAGTTATTTTAGTATGGTGAAGACTTCCTTCATACTAGAATTAGAATTGGAAATGCGTCAATTATAGGAGTTCTGTTTTGTACATACTTACATACTTCCGTTTTGTAATGCGCAGAGGTCGTTGTTAGAGTATTTTTATTGTCAATTGATGGGCATAGTATCCAGGCAATTTCGCACTTTCTCTTCAATAGGCGAAGGCCCTTTAGTTGGTGAGTGAACCACTTGTTAAGGTGGGCTTCAGCTTTACTTTCTCATAATTTAAGTGGAGCAATTTTGTCCAATGTAGTAAGCATGATTTTATTATATTCATGCACCATGGTACTAGGATCAAGGTTATCAGGTAGTGTGTTTAAAGTAGGGAGGATAGCAGGAATCACTTTGTCTATAGTGATGTTTTTTTTTTATTTCTAGTTAGACAAGGTGGAGCCTTGTGTGAGGTAGTCAGTTGAGGTTTGCTAGTAGATAATGTGAAGGTCACCACTGAGTGGTCAGTCCAAGGTTGAAGTATGATAGCTGTGATAGTGCTCGTGCAATTATAATCGGCTATCCAATCTAGGGTCCTACTCTTTATATGTGTAAGTAGATTCACTTTTTGCGATAGGCCAAAAGAATTTGAGGTATTGGCTATATCTAATGCATGCTTGTCAGTGGGATCATTAAATCTTAAATTGAAATCGCCTCACAGCAGTAATTGGGAAGTAGGTTTAAGGTTGGACAAGAGTGTACTGTGCAGGTCTTCATCAAATGTTCCAAGGGGACCTGGAGATTTGTATATTAGGTGCATGGTAAGGGATTGGGAGTTATTAAGGGGGAGTCTTGCTGTTAGAATTTCACATGAGTGTACCGTTAAAGGTGGAGCTAGTCTTAGTGGTAGTCTCTCTCTCGATATAATAGCAATTCCTCCTCCTCGTGTTCCATCTCTATCTTGTCTTGAGATGGTATAACCATCTGGTATAGCTAGCGATAGTGCAGGTCCTGCTGCATTATGTAGCCAAGACTCTGTTATAGCGAGGAAGTCCAAATGTCCTTCTGTGATTAGATCAGCTATATCTATAGCATGGGCAACAATCCTACATTTAGAAGAGCCCCCTTGAGGGAAGGGTCATCTTTTTTAGTTGAGGTCTGGGAGGGAATGGGACTATTAGGGGCCCTAGGCTTAGGATCAGTAGTCCTAGTCTGGTTCACAGTAGCACGAAAATCCGATGTAGTTGTAGTGTTCGAATTCGTACTGTAGTGGCACTTTGTTCACTTTGGAAGGTGGTTGAGATCGTGTCTGTGGTTCATATAGTTTAGAAAGTCTGGCACAAAGTTTAAGATTTCTATTGGTTGTGGAACATGGGATAGTAGCATAATTTCCTGAACCCATATCATGTAGATGTGTGGGAGGGTCAGGGCAATAGTTATTAGGGGTTGTGTTCAGTTGCTTGTATAAGCTATATCTGGTTTGCCTGTTGGTGTCTCATAGAGATAGTTTAACATGTTAGTAATAAGGATTATAGAAACGACCAAAGTATAAAGGGTGACCATACTGGTGCTGACTATATACTCACTGCACTAGTTCACTACTTCACTGTTCACAGTTCCTGCACATGGCTCAATTGCCCAGGTTCCTCTCCACTAAAACAAAAGTTCTAAAGAATAACCTATCTATTTAAAGCCCAAGAGAATGCCCCCCTCCTCTTGGTGTAACAATCCACTCCAGTAAAAACAGCTCCCTTCCCCAAGCCTTTTCCACAAAGAATGTAATTCAAAATCAAAAGGGCATGGCTTCTTCCTTAGGATTTACATTTCAAAGTGCCATGACTTGGGTGCGGGTCCCTGACTCATAAAACACCTTGTATACTGCTGTGCCAGGTTCTCATTTTATTCTTGTATTTCTCGTATTCACACAGTTACAATATTCCTTTGTACTTCTATCAAAGAACCGGGTCTCAAACCCACTTTCATTCACTTTCTTTATCAAATCTCCCAATGACCTAACCTTCTTGCTTAGGGTCACCGACTCAAGCAACTGGCACTTATTGGTACTAGATGGAGCTGCCAAAGCGCCCTGATGACCCAGCTTCCCTTTTCAGAGCTCTCTGGTTTTCTTTGGTGTTCTCCCGACCTCTTGTGGCAAACACACAGAAGTACCCCAGCGTCCTGCCTCCACTTAACAGGCATACTGGCTCAGTTTACAGCTTTCATGGCTCCTGTTTTTCTCCGTGTTCAGGTGGCATTGGTAATGCTTGTCAGTTCCCATGGTCACCAGGAAGGGTCCTCTTCTCTTTGTGCTGCGATTCTAACACAGTGAAACAGCTCTTGCAGTCCTTCATCTCTCGCCGTCTTCCTGCTCCCCTGTGGACTTCAGAGCTTGGCTTCCTCGGCACTGCCTAGGCGGTTGCAACTCCCTGCAGTTCTCTACGGCTCCACCTTTAAACTACAGTGGTACTGAAGGAAGTCATTTGCAGCCAATTGGATTTCTCCAACAGCTACACCATTCACTTCGATCTAGCTCAGCGATCTTCATTCCAGTTACTCTCTTCCTCGTATCAGTTTTTTGTAACTGATGTGACTATGTGATGTTTGGAAGTTTTAGGACTGAGTGTTCGAGAATATGGAGCGTTATTGACACACTATGTCATGAGGGCATGAGGCCCAGAAGGGGTGTCGCTAAAAGGAAATGGGGACACCATGTCCCACTCAATGATGGCACTCTGCCCCCTTGAGGGTTGTGTCACCCCATGTGGTCCTCCCTCAAATAGCCGCGACCAGGGTCAGGATCAGGTAGTGGCTGCCTTCATCTGACCCGGTTATGAAGTTGGAGAGTGGCATTATACCAAGCAATTAAGGCCTCTCAATATGTCTATAGCACTATTTTCCTGTGGTGGGGAAACAATACTGTATACACGATTTAGATTTTTAAAGTCTTTAAAAGGGTGTTTAAGTGCACCAAGTTTTTATGCAGGTGAAGAGAAGAAGTGAACACTACTTTCATACACACGGGTAAAAGAATTCAACACAGCATACTGTCTGCAGTTGCTCCCTGTTTGGTGAAATTAAATAGATCACCAATGTTAACGTTTTTATTTTTGCTAAGCCGTATTTCCATTAAAGATGACAACTTATCCTGCAGAAGTGCTGATGAGGCTCCTCTCAACAACATATAAACCTGTTGCGTTATGAAGCACACTCACCCGCCTGCATTCAAGAGACCCAGAATCAGTGTCAGCTACTATGTGAGTCTGTTTCTGAAGAGATCACAGTGGGAGAAAACTTGGAACATAGTTTATATCGGGTATTAGAGGTCGGTGTGTTGGCTTACCAGCCAATCTGGAGGCTCAGAACTGGGCTTTAACACACAGTAAAACACCTTCTCCAAACTTCTTCAGAGCTTGAGGCCACCATCTTCCATCATAGCGAATGAGGGAAGTTCATTCCACTGCATCTCCTTGCCCTCACCCTCCTTTTCCTCATCCCCATGTACCTGGCAATGTCTTGTACCTTGCCGGTGTCAGGGACAATAGTGTTCCAGGCATGTCCCTGACAAGGCAATTGCTACCATGGAAAGGGAAAGGGGACTGCATATACTTCCCTTCTACCCAATCAATGGCAGTCATCTTCATTCGTAGTGTTTTCACAAGTTGAGTACTAGTACCCTGTTATAACGTGCCAGGGTAATAATCACAATACATTTCTCGCAGGGGGGGGGGGGATTACCATTAAAGTAATGCCCCAGGGCATAACATAGAAGCCTTGCAGGGGCTATATTGCTTAATTCTAGACTGCATTCAAAACATTCTGCTAGGGAGAAATGGGGGCTTTAATGGTCTGCTGCTCATGACACTTACTTAACGTGAATACCTGCAGAGCAGAATACTTGCAATGCAACACAAACTACAAAACAAAGCACTAAACAATATCAATATTTACACAGAATTGATGAATTTGTTTTCCTTGTGAAGAGTCCGAACCAATCCAATTTTCAATGTGCATTCAGGTAATGAAATAACACATTTTCTACAAAAAGGTTTTACAAAGGTAAAAGAAGTGTCCAAATTATAATCTTCGCTTCCGGCCGATTCATTTATAAGCAAGCATTAGATAATCGCTTGCCTTTTTGGTGCACATTCGTCCTATGCTCGCTCTGCAGACTTCGAAAGCTCTGGCAGGTCAACAACATTCGTGTTGTGGATCCCAGATAGGGAGAATACACTCAGGCAGGGATAACGCAAGCCTGGAAGCCCAAGCAAGGCAAGTGGCACGCTAATTGGCATTTGTCTCAGCTATGCAACGAATATCCCGCTTTAATAGCACAGCTGGGCGTCGGGCATTAAGTACGCTGGGGTTTCTAGCATTCCCAAAGGCCAATAGCAGCCATCGGCTTTAATCAGATCGTACAGCAACACGGCCCATTAGTTAGCCCTGCAATGTCCAAGGGTGTCTCTTCGGAGAGGCACAGCACTTTCACTGAATGCATTACATCACCAGCTGAAAGAGGAGCAGAAAGCAAAGCCCGACAATATCAACAGGACACCACTGGGACATACATACTTGCAATCTTTCTACAGCAAAGCAACAGCTTGCCTTGACATGCAGCACACGAAATGATGTGTCCCTGTCTAGTATGGATAATACTATTTACATGTTACAGAAAATACATTTACACTAAAAAAAATGTCAGCCATGTATATCTTTTATTTAGGAGAAGGCTGTAAATATCTGTCCAGTGCATTGGTTTGCCTATAGCAAGGCAGCATTTCATGAATGTGAGAGCATCATCACGGAGTACTGTACTCCATCAAAGACCCTCATTGGCTGCATACAAATATTTAACTGTGGGTATCACTGGAAATTACAATCTTGGCGAGGAGTCTGAAAAACATGAACTCGGCTGAGCTAAGTGCGACATTCATATTGACTTTCAAAAGATACCCACAAAAAGAAACTATATTTGATAACATTCAGTATGCATGTTTCCTTAATACCGCTTCGCTTAATGTTCTTTCTATCAATTATTTATGTTGCACGCTGCTCGCTAGGATACATTTTATTTGTCGCCCGCACTTTCTCCATTCCCCCATCCCATGCACTTGTGCAATCTGAATGACACCTGGCCTAGTAAGATCGTTGTCTGTCCTCCATTTGTTCCCCCTCTCTTGCCTCGTCAGGCATTGAAACAATTGTGTGTAGGCGCGTTATAAATGCCATATCATATCATTCAGCTTTCAAATACTTTGTATCTGCTCAGCTTCCTTCGACCGACAATATATTTTTGAATTGTATAGTTTTTCAAATTGTTTTATTCAGCAACTATAACGACATCCCACCCCATAGGACAATGCTTACAACTAGCACCAACAGCCCTCTGGATGATCTCACCCTCTTTCCCCTAAGGAACCTCAACAGATTTAAACCACAATTCGTACTCCGCTCAGCCCACCACTTTCCCTTAGACCGGTGTTCCCTCCCAGCAGTTAAGAGGTGGCAGCAGGGAGAGAAGAGAGACCTTGGAGAATGCTCAATACAGGGCTGGTGTTATTTCCTTTATAACGCACAGCCTTTTACCAGGCGCAACCCAACTATGGACACACAAAATGATGTCAGCTTCGGCTCCTGCATCAAACTTTGGGCTAGGCACACCATTTAATCCCTGAATAGGATTCCCCATCCAGGTAGGGTTTGCATTTATCCAAATATGGATGGGTCACAGGTTTCTGTGTAAAGGGGTAGGATTTACCCTCCTCACTTTGTATCTGGAAGCCTGGCTATTGTCCCCTCAAATCATATTTGCTTCATTTAAGCCATTTTCTTCAACATCCGTCTACTTGGATTGGTAGCAAATCTGAGAAAAGGGAACAGCAACATTTGTCCAAATTTGTGCATTGTTGTGGATTTCACAGACAAACCTTTTTCGAATCTGATCTTTGGAATCTTGGCAATCGCAGCACTGCAATACACGGTTCACCAGCCCCCAGCAATGTCCCAGTACCCTCTGTTGGTGACATTGGTTTTCTATGCACTGTACGGCAATAAAGGGCCTTCCCCTGTCTATTGCTAGCCTTGTTCTAGTCGTAATGATGCAATCTAGATAAACCTCTGGGGTAAACAAGTAACAATGAAACAGCATCTCATTGTAGAAAAGGACCTATGCAGTCAGAGGTACGTCTTAAATGGGTGCTATCGCTTGAAGATCGTTAGATTGTGTGTGCCGAGGAAGAGCACGTTTTTTAATGAACCCCCAAGTATCTAGGTCAGGGGTCTTCCACGTTTGCCTCTCCAGAGATTTTGGAGTAAAATAAAAAACAATAAGGACAACCATAGGGCCAGGACGGGCTCTGGCACTCACCATATGCGGTCAACGGGCAGTCGCAAGGTCTGTAAAGTGGTCCAGCTGTTATGCTGGTCTAGGTGGGTTTTTGGGCTATATGCGAAACACAGGCTTATTGATTAAACAGGCACTTATCCAAATGCTGAGGATGCTATCATTGTGGTTCAGACATGGTAAATGATTGAAGGTTTCATTACCCCCCCACAGAGTGGGGATGCCGTGGTCCCGTTATTCCCAGTCCTCCAGTGAATTTGTAGTTTTTATTTTCCGAATCAGGGCCACAGAAGCCCAATTTGGTCAAGCACAGTTCAGCCACACAGACAGTGCATCATGGCAACATCTAATATGGTTTCGTTCACCCTCTGTCAAATATTCATGTTTGTGACTTTCACATCTGTTTTTTTGAGCAATTAGAGCTGTGGAGCTGGCACATGAGTGCCCTGAAACACCAGTATAAACACATGGTCCAGGACAACGTAACGTTGCACCCCCATCCACTGAGCCTTTGAGTCCTATCACTGGTCTCCATCACTTCATGGAACTCTTAGAGGCACTACACTACAAAGAGTTGGAAAATCACAAATTCACAGCATGACGGGAGGCCAAGCTACATGTATTTTGTTGCTCCATTTGAGGTGGCAGAACACAATGGGGCAGATTCTTAAATCTTGTTTTGCCCCAAGTGATGCGAGGTCTACTGCATCCATTCACTTGTGACATACAAGTTTGCTTCTCGCTCACAGAGCATATAAATGAGCGGCGATTGCCAGTTTGCCCCCCTCCCTTAATGCATGTGTGCGCAAAGGGAGACCTTTCTGCATATTTTTAAACATATCCTGAATTTAAAAGGTGTCCTTTGAAATGTGCCGAAATAAACACATTCCTCTGCAGCAGTTTCTAACAGGTGTACAGTATGCCACTTCCTGATTCTCTTGCACTTTTTTTGTTTTTAAATGGA
This sequence comes from Ambystoma mexicanum, assembly GCF_040938575.1. Lineage (NCBI taxonomy): Eukaryota > Metazoa > Chordata > Amphibia > Caudata > Ambystomatidae > Ambystoma > Ambystoma mexicanum. The sequence goes on from NC_090922.1 coordinate 893,865,041, forward strand.
ACAAAAGGGGTTTGAACTGCCATTATACCACTTTCATTCCAATCCCTCAAATAGGGATAGTACGGCTTTGTGTCTTTGCTGAGAATGTTACAGTGGCTGGCTGTTCAGTGGCCAGTCCTGATGAAATGTGCAACGAGCACCCATGTGGGCGTTGAGTCTGGAAGACAGTCAGGAACACGCTTCTGATACGAATGTTTGCAAAAGGCTGGCCATCAGATCGTTTGTGCTGTTGCCCATTCCCCACGAAATGTGCAGGTCACATGTCAATACGTGGATATGTGCATTTCTTTAAGAAGTACAAGCACAAATAAAGCACATCCCCTACACTTTATTATCTGCAGCACTTTCAGCAACTGCCTATATCAGTCTGTTCCAAGACGAGGGGAATGCCAATATTCCTTGCGATGCATGGGGCCTCGCCTTCAGTTACTTGGCAAACCCGAACGCTGATCCCTAAACGTGAGGCTGTGCTGAGGAAGGAATAGACATCTCATGAAAAACCAATGTTGTAGATGATGCAGTGTGAGAAGTTCGCAATTTTACGTTTAATATATTTGGATTACAAAGGGTTCAGTTCATGGAGAGCACTGTCAGAATTAACATTGCCACTCTAACTTTAAAATGTTCCAGAAATAATGGTATATTACTTGACTCGTTTTCCTTTGGAAACGCGTGTTCAGTGGGATACATTGACAAGAAATAGTAGAGCCTGCTCCAGAGAAAATGTATCCCAGCACCAACTTGATAGCACCAATTACAGTATCTTACAAAAACTCGAATCTCAAAGCAAAATTGTTCTCCAATCATGTAACTTAGTGCCTTTCACTATAAATATCACAGAACAATCCACGCGGCCGAAACATTGCCCAACAATGACATGTAGTAATTCATTAACCATACCATACTGTTACACATGCCAGAGTTCAAAGCTGTGACACATCTGACTCCTTCCGGGTTTTCAAAGATTCACACCAGAGAGACTGCACTTCCTCATGTGTACAACTTCCTAACCTTCTGCCCACCACTTAAGATTAGCTGTTATTTACATACTCTTCCAGTATCCATCGCCTTTGATATCAACAACCAATCCTTCTTTTCTCTTCACCCTCTCTGATATGGGTAACCGAGACCAATCTCTTAACTGGATTGCTTCCCATCTGTCCAACTAATATGCATCCATCTTGTACTTCTCTGGCAGCCGCCCTGTAAACCTATTTCATGAGTCTGACAATGCCCTCCAGTTGGATCTCTTTTTTCAACCTTAACATCTCCTCCTTTGTCACATGTAGCTCATTTCATGGTCTCTTCTGGTACTTTATTTCTGACATCACCATCAAACACGCCCTCTCCTTTATCTTCTCCAGGGCTCAGCTGCTCAAATACAGTTCAGACTGCCTCTGCAACGCAGCGCTGCGTGGTTGGTTCTTCCGTACCTCAAGCCCAATTCCTCCAAAACGAAAGTTATCTACTTTCCTTGGCTCAACTCTCGGATCTTTACTCCAGTATCCCCGCCCCCATTTCCATCCCCCCTCAGCTTCAAGCCTTCCATTAATGCCTACAAACTTAGAGCCCTATGACAGCGAAGTCCATTTCCAGAAAATCACCACCGTACTCCCACAGCAGTTGCGTGGAACCTCCTAAACATCCAGAAAATCTGTATCACTCTCCAAAACCATGGTTATTCACTCATGTTCGATTCCACCCGACTATTGATTTAGGGCTTATGCCTTCTACATCTTCACACATCTGAAACAATTACTGAACATTGTTACTCGGATCATATAGATATTCCCCTTAGTGCTCACCCTCCACCTCTTATTGCGTCCATGCAGATGAATGTCTTTTTTCCATCGATTCCTACTGAAATTATTCCCCTTAACATGTTCAAGTGCAACTCACACTATACCCCACCATGCCCCCCTTGTTGCTTCCTGTTTGTGATCCATGCACTGGATGATGCAGGCCAGTATTACACCTACTCCGATTATCATCTCCATCAATCATAACACATGTTACTAAATGTACATCACTGAAAATGCGTACTTCAAAAAATTAGCACAAAGTCAGTCTATGTTCTAATGTGCTTCTCCCTTAACTGGTTCTCATCACAACGGTAACTCTACAAATGTAATGCCCCCCACAAAAAAAAACATGAATATAAAATGCATATACTGTAATATAACCTGACAAAATACTGGACAAAGTTATCACATGCAAGATAATCACACACTGTAAAGAACTATTTTCACACAGCTGACACGCATACATGTAAACGAACATGTAAACAAACACATTGCAAGGTTAACAAATGATGCACCATGCAATCACAAAAGTGATTCAAGTCACATTTTCTCCACGCTGGAAAACCGCTTATGAATTGTAAAACATAATTACACTATCTTGCAAACACATTCACCTCTAAGGGTACATCTTCGCCAATAAGATAAATCAGTCATCTATTCAGTATAATATGTCACTGCATACCTCAGAGCTGTCACACACAAAACCACAAACTGACTAGCTCTATTATAACAGAACTGAAACATACAAGTAAATGATAACATTGCCAGTCATTCTCTACCATTTCATAATGGTGGCCAGAAACTGCTTTCTGATTGAGCCTCCTTTAGGCCCTAAACAGGCAGTGGGGAACAGGGGTAGTTGCTTGCTCTCCACTTTCCATTACCTCACCCCACCAATTTGCTTCACTACCCACATCACCTCCTGCTACCTATGGCATCCCAATCCCCCCATGCCTTTCTCTCCTGCTTTACTCTTTTCACATCCAACGAGGTCACTAGAGTCATCTGTTCTATAAAGGTTTCCCCCAAACAGGTCCTCCCTTGTTCTTCTAGAACTATTAAGGACAATATTGGCTCTCTTGCCCCTGCACTTGCAGATTTCTGCAATTACTCTTTTGCTACTGTGTCTTTCCCCTTTTCCCTCATGCACACTCTTGTGCACCCCTTTCTGAAAAAACATTCTGCAGACCTGTCTTGTCTGGCTAACTTTTGCACCTTCTCTATCATCCTATTACTGGGGAAACTCTTGGAGAAGCTGATCGTCCCTCAACTGACCCAGCATGCTGAGCTTGTTGGTTGTCTACACAACCATCAATCTGGATTCCAAGCATCCAGAGGGACAGAAACTGCTCTTCTGAACACTCGTGAAGAACTGCTCCCATCTTTTGACTCTAACACTCCTGACTTCTCATTCTACTTGATCTCTCCTCTGCATTTGACATGATCAACCACTGCAAATGCATAAAATGACTCCACAATACCCTATGTATCTTGCAGTTTGCCCTGCACTGGACTGGCAGACCCCCTTCCTCAATGACTGTCCCTCCCGGGTTATCCTGGGATCTTTCTCATCTCCCACCTGTATCTCCACATCTCCACTTCTGGCACCCCCAAGAGCTCCAAACCATTCCCCCCTGGCTCTTTAACCTCTATCCTGTTCTCCTTGCACACCTAACTTCCACCTACAACCCTTACTTCCAGTGTTATGAAGATGATGCACAACTCTTCTTCAAACTTTCCTCTGATCCTCTCCTTAATTTCTACATAATTCCTGACTTCCTATCTGCCATCCAGTCCTGGTGAGTCTCCAATGATCTCTGCCTCAATGCCAGCAAGACTGAGATCCTTCTCATTTGGACTCCTGCTCCCTCATTCATGCTTTCACTCTAACAACCCTCGATGGGTTCTCCACCTACTCCTTCATCTGAAGTCAAAAACCTTGGAGTCATTTTCTTCCTCCCTAACATCCCAGACCTTGCCAAGAAGGCCTACTTTCCATTTCACCCCTTCAAAGGAATCCTTCCTTTCCTCACTTTTCCCCAGAAGCTCAATGTAGAGCTCTGGTACTCTCTAGTCTTGATTACTGCAATAGCCTGTTCCTTAATCTACACCTCTTTCTCTCTATGTCCCCTCCAGCTAATCCAGAATAGGGTAGCAAGATTTATCCTTGGGCTCAAATCCAGGGACAGCATCTCTCCAGCCCTCAACACTCTCAACTGGCTCCCGGTTGCTGCAAGGATCAAATTCAAATCCTCTGCATCATCCATAAGGCTGGCAGGGGCCTGGGACCACTCTATCTGCAACTGTCTCTCACTAAATACACTCCCTCCAGATCCCTACGTTCCTCCGGCACCACTCTCTGCGTGAAATGTGGTTTGCTAAAGAGTGAGCTGTTGGCCGATTGCTTTCCTTGGCTGGCTCCCTCCTATGGAAAAGCCTGCCCCTCCCTCTTCATCTTGAGCCAGATCTCTTCAAAATCCAGAAGCTCTCCAAGACTTTCCTTTTCACATCCTCCTAACACCCCTCCTTGCTTTGCTAATCCTTACAGTCACTGAGATTGGTGACGAGTGTCCTTATGTGTCCACCTGGGCCCTGCCCTTCCACCCCAGCACTTGCATTGGGCGCCCACTGGACTTTGCTATCATAGGCCTGCACTTATTGGCAGTTGGCTACTCTTACCAATTGATCTCTGCCAATCACGTAACAGTTGCTTGCAGCTCACTCCCTAGCACTTCTCTCTGTGCTAATCCTAGCACTTATCCCTCTCCCCCATCCCTCTCTCTCTCTCTGCACCTGCACATTCTGAATGCTCACAAGGCCTAATAGGAGAGCCTCTCTCTATCAATGTTATATTTGCCTTTCATCCCTATGTTCCCTATGTTCCCTCTGCGTTGCCCTGTGGGCACTTTGAAACACAGTTCATTTGATGTATAAGCACCTTACAAAGGCACAATAAAATACAAAATAAAAAAATTAAAGCTAGACCCCCAATTGATTGAACCTTGAGATAGAACATGCCCACTCTCCCACATGCCCATGAACTCTGCCCACTTCTCCCACAAAACCACTGCATGGATAATTTGCTTCCTAGAGGGCCGTGCCATGAGGGTCTTCTCAGACCAGGCATCAGCCGCTCCCTCTCCCATCAGCTGTGGAGTGCCTCAAGGATCATGCACCTCGCCAACCCTCTACAACTTCTTCACCCTGCCATTATTTAATGACTTGGAATGTCTTGGCATAACGTTCACCAATTATGCCGATGACACACAAATCCTCCTCCCTCTATCTGGTGACTACGAGAAAGACCTCAGAACACTACAACAGACCTATGCAATCATCCAGACTTGGATGGCAGCAAACGGCCTATGTCTTAACGGGGATAATTGTAGGCCCCAAGGAAACCTTAAAAAAACTTGACACCAAATACAGCAATTTCAGCATCGAAAACACTGTCATCCCAGTCTTGACTGCAGTAAAAGCATGCAGTGTCTTTCTTGACTCCACCCTCTCCATGAATAGACAAGTTAGCTACATTTCCTCATTAGCAGCTCACACCACTAAAATCATCAATGCGGTAAAACCCTACCTCTCTGCCAAGAAATGTCTCAACATTGCCAGACCCACCATAGGAGCCAAACTGGACTACTGCAATGTCCTCCTAATGGGTACGGCTGCCAAGAACATAAACAGGTTACAAATTGCACAAAATAATGCTCTCCAAGCTGCTCTCAGTATCCCCAGGAGAGAGCATATCTTGCAGGCCAGACAAGATGCCCACTGGCTCCCTATTAAAGAAAGCATATTGTTCAAGGCGCTCACAATCACACACAGATGTCTCTCCCAATCGGCGCCCCGGTACCTAGCGGATCGAATACACCCTGCACAATCACTCAAACCCAAGCGAGAACTCTACTCTGACCAACTCGTGGTCCCTGTCTTTAACAGAGCCAAAGCCGGCGGTACCAGCTTTGAAGTATTGGCACCAAAATCTTGGAACTTACTACCTCCCAAACTCAGAAAAGAAACATCACTCCTAGCCTTTAGAAAGGCTCTGAAAACCATACTATTCAAATAACTGTTTGTTCCACTGTAACCAAGGAATTTGACTATTGACTAATGTGTATGACACTGTACTGAGAACTGTACACTGTTTTTGCCTGCACCCAAGTGAATATACTGTAACAGCGCCACAATGCCAGAGGGCAGCTAAGTGTTGTATAAATGGAAATAAATAAACATGGTTATAGGTGAAGAACATGAAGATATGCCTGCCTAGGGAACACAGCACTTTGGATCACAGTCCTCAGGAGGAACCAACACACCCAGATAGAAGAACCTTGGGGAAAGGGCTCACTTGAGTGGAGTCAGCATGTAGGAAGAAGCTGACCAGGGAGATGCTGGGGAATGATCATGACCCAGATGATCAAGGGAAACAGACACTGAGAAAGAACATCACATGGAATACGCTAACCAGCAGAAAAAGCAGCAGCGAGGTAAGGCAACTGGCAGATGGCAGTAGCAAGAGAGCGAAGCCACTTGGAGCACAGCAAATCAAGGGAGATGCATGTTTCAGAGCTGCTCAAGATGTTGGGGTTGCAGAAATCTGCTGCCCAACTTAAAAGCTGAGATTGAAGAGAGTGACAGCACTCAATTAAAAGAGTGTGAGAGGAATATCTGTATAATAAGTGTTTGAAAAGCAACCCCATCTTGACATGCACCCCCACCAGCACAACACATACACCACCGTAGAGGCCTGACAATTAACCCCTATTCTGCAATACAACAGTGACACAGCACCAAAAGACAGAAATATTAATTTGCAAGACTATCCCTTTTCTGAAAATCAATATTTCTAGAGAATCTTCTTTCCAAATTTATGATTCTCTCTAGAGAAGCACAAATCATTGCACAAGCCTTTGCCACAACAAAGTGGTTTCGGTGATAGCCAGAAAACTTAAATTCTTAAGTTGATGGCTTCAGCCAACTTTGATGGGGTCAGCAAGCTGACCCTGTCAGGAGGGGAAGGGGACCCCTCTCAGCCTAAGGTGTGAGGCCAATAAGAGTGCAAGGCAGAGCTAGTCCTACCTCAGAGGGGAATGTTAAGTGAGATCTCCAGTCTCTGTCCCATCTGTTTGTGCCTGCTTGCTTGACACCAGTATCTCCTTATCTTGCCCATTACCACCATGTTAGTCTCCAAAGGAAACTGCAAGACTCAGAAGAGCGAGTGAATGACTGGAAAGGAGACAGCCAGACCCCCATGACGAGGAAGATTTCAGGAAGATGAACAATCCCAGTTGCCTATGCACACGGAGCTCCGCCAAAGACTGCACAAAAGAGCAGGGTGTGGAACGCTCTGTATTCCGGTGCACATGCTCGTGAACAAGAGACTGTTACCTACTTCCTTGCAGGGGAACAGTCCTGTTGGGAAAACAGCATCAGTGTATGCCAGAAAGCACTTGCAGGAACTGGAACACAGAGACTGATAGCTACTGTAGAGGCCTGACTTAAGTGAAACCTGGCAGACCACGCACCTTGGATTGTAGTGGGGCTTAAGCCCCCATTTATGAAGCTACTCACCTGTAACATCTCCCAGGGAGAACTAAAATCCGGTGGTTAGCCGAGCAAACCAGGTGAGAGCCATATCGAATGGAGGGGAGAGGAGGAAGATTTAATGAGGAAAATGAAGCAGGAAAGGCATTTTTTGAGGCAGAGGAAAGAGAAGGAGGAAGACCAAGAGACCAGGCAGAGGAAGGATGCTGGATAAGGGCATGTAGGAGAGTTGCTAAAGGTGTGTTCAAGGTGAGGTGTTGGTTAGTGAAATAAAGAGGTACTGGGTTGTGAGTATGCAAGGAAGTGGTGAGAGTGAGACTGATAGAATGTAGTTATGTATTTATTTATTTATTTATTTATTTGTTTATTTTTATTTATTTATTTATGTTGCGCCAAAGCCCACAGGCATCTTGGTGCACCAAAAAGACAAGCGGACATACGTATGGAACAGGACATATGATCGGCTTAACTAGGGAGGAGAGTTGACTAGATCATTAACTTTCACTTGAAAAGGTGTGTTTTCAACATTTTCCTAAACATTTTGCAGTTCCTTTCGCGCCTTAGTTTCAATTGGGATTCTATTCCAATTGTGGGCTGCTTTCACAGGAAAAGCCCTGCCCAAACCATTAGTGTGTTTAACGATCGGGCACTTAATCTAACCCAGAGCCTCTGATCTTAAGGATCTTGTGGGACATATTGGATGATCCTTTCTTTGAGGTATTCTGGGGCATGCACAATCAAACATCTGTGTACTAAAGCCATGCTTTTTAATTGTATCCTATCCTTATTATTCTAATATCATTGTTTAGAATAGTCTGGCATTTGGTTAAGCAACCCGTGCTTGCACCTGACTTCCGTGCATTTCCATAATCTAGCCGGGATAGAATTGTTGCTTTAGCAATGGTAGCACAGTTCTCCTTGATTAAGTAGGGTCGAATAGATTTAAGGAGGTGAAGATCATACTGGCAATTCTTGTGTAGATACATGACCTGTTCTTCAGCACCCATTAAGGCTTCTAAGAACAGGTCAAGGGGATTCATTTTTTCACTCACAATAATTGAGGAGTCTTTGATGGTGAAAGACTTAAACTCTGGGCTAAGCTTAGCTCGAGCTTGGAGTGAGCCAAAGATCATCATCTCCATCTTCCTCCCATTCAAACACATCCAATTCTGCTCCATTCAGTCTTCAATGATGTTATATATGGCTGCTACCTTGGCACTGCCATTGATGTAAAACCGCTTAATTCCACCACAACTGGGTGTCATCTGTATTGTTCGTGAAATAAGCTCTGATGTTATCGAGCACTATGGGCGTTTCGCTGGAGTTCTTAGACTTCCTACCCGATATGAAAGAAACTACCCATCTAGTCGAAGGCTGCGCTCAGATCAAACAACACAAGTAGACCCAGTTTGCCTTTGTCCGTAATGCCGTAATGCTCAACATGTGGGTTTGTAAATCCAGCATGGCTGTCTCTGTGCTGTGCACCGTTCTAAACCCAGATTGTTGTTTATGCAAGATGTCCTTTGCTTCAACAAAGGTTTGGAGCTGTGCAGACGCCACCTTGTCCATAATTTTAAGTAAGAAGTTACAATTAGTTGTAAGATGCAGATTGGGGGGGGGGTCCTTTGGGTCCTGACCGGATTTATTTTTTCACTAGGGCTGTAATAGTACCTGTCTTCAGTTCCTCTGGTATTATTCCATCTTTGAATGAGGAGTACACCATCCTGGTAAACAATGGTGCGAAGATGTCTTTATTTTTCAGAATTATGTTCGAGGGGAGAATGTTTCTGCACAGGAGTTTGGTTTCATGGATGCTAATAACTTTAGCATCTCCCCTGTGCCAATGGGCTGAAATTCAAAGTTGTCCTGATTACTTAGAATAGAATTAGAATAGGGAAAGCAAGGTAAAGTGAGTTGAAGGATGAAAGGAGGATGACTTGAAAGAAGGTGTTGGAGAGAGGTAGTCGTAGCATGGGTGAGACGGTAGTAATAAAGAGAATAGAAAGGTAGGAGATATGCAACAAGAGAGTGGACTAGTATGAGAGTGGAGAGAGACAGTACTAGTGGAGTGGAGAGGGTTAGTAGTGTGAGAAATTGTAGAAGGGTTGTGGAGAAGCAGTAGGAGCTGGTACGATCAGAAGACAGAGGTATTTAGAATGGAGGTAAGGAGGGTACAACATTGGAGGCTGAGAGTACGACGTGAAATGGAGTGAGAAGGGGAGACAGAGGGTGGTGAAGGAGGGATGAGGAAGCAGGAGAACTGGGAAGAGGGATAGAACACCATAGGAAGAGGAGAAAGGGGCTGCAAAAGCTAGAGAGCAAGTAGGGCCTGAGTGTCTGGAAGGCACATAGTTTTTTAACTTAGGTTAGGGACTACCTAGATTGTCCCCAGTAGGAATTCACAAGATAAGGCATTTGCCTTTAGGTCACCACCCCAAGTTAGCCAGCTATTAGATAGTATGTATTACTGATCTCAAGTGACAGGCCTGCGGTTGAGGGACACATGGGCTGGGGGTTGACTAACAACCCCTACCTCAGAGAGGGACCGTAGTTAGAAGAGAACCCCATGAATATAAAACAAATAATAAACCTTGAGCTATCTTTGGGAGTTGCTGTGTTATTGGGGGTATTTGTGACAAGACTCAGGGACTTCCATCACCTGCTCTTTTTAAACTATATTTTATGCACACTATCCAATGCTGTGAAATATTTCAGTGGCCTCTCGCTCATCTTTCACAGTGAAAGTACAACGTAATTACATAGCCATAAAGCAAGACACGTTTTTCCCATTCTGTGACAAATTGAGTTTGCCCCCAACTGAATAACTGAGATGATTTTATTTTTGGGCTTCTAACACTCTTATTGCACTGAGCTGGGATCCTGAGTCCTACAACTTTAATCTCTCCTCCCCATGTTTCTATGTGAACTTCAGGTGCATTACCCCTTTCCTGTCAGGTCCACTATTTCCAGAACATTCTAATACAATGTGCAATGGAGACTTTCCTTTTTAAAAGTGGTCATGGGGGGCGGGGCGTCACCAGATGCACTGTGGCCTGCTGATAGGCCAGTGTAAACCATTGGATTTAAAAATACCACCAGGTTGCCACCTAGGACTTTAGGCCTAAAATGTTCTTATGCAAATGCGTGTAATCTTAGTGACAGTGAAGTTACATTTTCCTTTCCAGAAGGGTGTTCCAATTCTTAAAGAAAGGAAAAACTTCCAAATCAGATTAACTAATTGGAGTCTTATAGATTTGATCTGTGCTCAACATTCGAGTCATCCAACCTAGATGAACATGATCGAGGGGATCTGGGCTGGAGAGAGAGCCACACAGTTTGACGTGGCACGCCAAGGAAGCGTACCTCTTCAAGATCTCTGCTGTGGGAGCCTGGTGCGTCATTCAGAGTCATTGGAAAATGCCAGAGGAGGCATTCATTCAGAAAGACACAGGGCAAAGCCCAAGGGCACACATTTCTAAGGCATTTCATCTCTGCCAGATGGAGACACCGTTAAAAGTGAAGAGGCAGAACATCCTTACAGGTGACTCATTGCAGTGACAGGAGACATAAAACATCCCAAATTAAAAAATACTGCAGGCTCTACTAAAAGGAAATGAGATCATAGTCTGGTCAAAGTAGGGAAGATACCAGTTCAGACCAGGTAGGATTAGGCCAATGTCCTCTAAAACCTAACATGGGGAAAGTTGAAAAAGCTTGATACTGAGCACTTGTATTTCAGTTAATGTTTTGTACTAATGAGGTAGGTAGCCTGTAGCCTAATAACCTATGGCCAGGGTGTGTTGCATGTTCAGTGTTAACAAGACGTGGAGATGTCTACTTCAAAGTATCCTTTGAGATGGTGGATTTGGGACTAGCTGGGGCACATGCCTGTTTTGCTGGACACATTTTGTCAGGAACCTTTATCGGGTTTGTGTGGATCCCAGAGTCGGTTACCAGCAACTTTAAGACACAGCACTAGTGTGCCACACCCAATGCGAGTCAAGTACTGAAGGAGCTTGAGGGTAGCTGCTGGGCATGTTGCCAACCTAGAAGACCCATAATTTGACTTGACTTTGGCCATCCAAGTAAGGCTGATGAAAGATCCAGCATGCGGCAGACCCGAAGCCATGGAGCCTGTCTGGAAGAGAAGAGACTTGCCTACCTAATAATAGACTGTTTTTAACGGTGAAGAAATTTGAAGAAAGGTAGTTACCCACAGAGGTATCTTGGACTTCAGAGCTCTAGTTCAGAGACGTATCTGACGTATCTGACAACAGACTAGGAGAAGCCAAACCATAAATCCAACTGCATTGCAACAATGACTGGCTCCAGCAAGGCGCTTTCTTCCCTCTCGAGTGTTACTGGAAGGGCATTGGAAACTGTATTGTGACCCTCCCTGCTGGCAAAACGTTAAACCATGAATGAACCGATTTCGAGCGTACCCATTTTAGCTACGTCAAATCTGAACACTGTGCGTGTCATACAGATTTTGGACTATACTCCAGACCAGCCAGGCCAATGAAATTCATTGTACTAATGTGTTGACTTTTTCTGTGATTTACCATTGCTCCCTGTAGAAGCAATGTTAATTGGAGGCCCCGTGTATTCTTGTTTCAAACATTCTAAGTCCCTTTGTGGGATTTTCTTCTCAGTTTTCTTCAGATTTGTTGTGATAAGTAGAAGGTAACACCATTTTCGTTAAGTTGGTTTGCACAATAAAATGACCCAATCTTTTATGGTGATTTCCTGCTGAGTTGTGGAACCACATTACACCACTGCCACCCTTTATCGGTTCCATGTAATAATGTCACCACAAAAATCTCGCCATGCAAAAATATCGCAGAGAAATTGCCGTTTTTAGTGGCAACATTATTGCATGGAACATGGGGGGAACACCCCCGCAACCCACAAACTTTTTTTTTGTTCTTTTTTTTTTGCCCCTGTCCCCATATAAATGGTCACCCAAATAATATCGCCACAACATTTTCCCGGCGATATTATTTACGGCGACCATATATATGGTGATATTATTAGCTGATACCCCTTTATTAGTAAGGATTAGCCCTGAACCATGCTGCCCAAGCGAAGGCAGAGATAGCAGAGGTTAGGTCTACTGGTTTGCCTCTCCCCATGCCTGCTCTTTGGGGTGTTTGTAACAGCCTTAGCAGGGCATTCAACAATGTCCCCATTCTCTCTTCTTCCTCTGCCAAAATACGTCATGTCTTGCATGTTCTGTCTGGCGCCCCACGTGCCAGGTTGACACATAAGGTGTTTCTATCCAGTAGATTCTGAATACAAGTATCTTAAAGTGCATTTTAAAGATCATCCTGCCGCTGGGAGGGGACTAGGTTATCAAATCGGGATGTTCCCCTGCTCCCCTTGTGCATATTAAAAATACAGCAAATAATAACGTTGTGTTGGTTAAAATGTAAGCAAAGCAACACATCGTGTTCAGGACGGTTAATGTATTGGTACTATCGCGTTGCAAAGTTTAACTGCCACCAGTACCCAGTTACCATCCAGGTGACTGGGTTAATTGTTGCAGAAAAATGTCCGCTCTTCACATTGGATACAGTGAAAACATGTACACATTGAAAACACTTAAACCGAGATATGCAAAGCGGAAGACCTACCATCACAATTTCAGATTATAGTAATATTAAAAGTAAAGCATGATCGGATACATCTACTTCACTAATTATTCTTTTACAAAGCTCTGAATACCGGGGACCAGTCTCTAAGCATGGGACTGGGTTTCCAACCTGTGTTGCTCTACATGGTCTGCTTCCAAGCCGAATGCTTTGCCCCCTGAGATATCTCCCCCCCCCCATCAGCAAAGGTATTCCTGAACTGGTGCACTGGGTCATATCGCATATGAGCAATACACATATCACAGCACTGATTATCATTCAGCAATATACATGGCAGCCTGCAATACCCATATACAAAACTGTACATAATGTTCTTATTACAGGCTAGTTGTGACGTCAACACTGAGTTGCTATGAAAATAAATCCTCACTACCATAACTACAAACAGTTCATACATTTAGGTTGATACTTGCTGATTGAGCAAGCACAGGACGGGATTCCAGTTGTCACTGCAACTCTTCATTGAAACTGTGACTAGTTTTTCTGATTATTTTAATGTAGAATCGCTGTGACTCTTTGCAGCCATTAGTTTATTTGTTTTTACTTTCATGTGTTTTAGTGAAATACTTTACACATAAAAAACATCCAAACTTTTGAATGCAAACAAATACTAGCCATAACATAAATACGATTACATAAATAAGAAACATTCATAAGATGAATGAGTAATGTGTTGTAATGAGCAGCAATACAATAGTCCACAGGTGCAGATAAGAGCAAGAAGTAAAGATGGATGCCAAAAAGACAAAAGGGGGAGGGCAGGGGGCAGGAGGAAAATATTCTTACATGGAACTGTTTATGGCAGTCACAGTAAGCTCATTGTGTGCATTTTCTTAAGCTGCTGAAACGTTGGGGAAAACATGAAATGCTTTCTATGAGTGTTTTTTTTTTCTTCCCAATCCAAACAGATTCTACATTGAAAATAGCGCTGAGCAACTGGGCAAGCTCTTACACTGGATTGAGCAAGAGGCAAGGTATTACAGGGATGCCAGTGTATTATAAGGCATACAATAACCCCTAGAGTCTCTGAAAAGGATGTTGCTAGTCACCTCGGAGTTCTGGGACCTGATGAAGAAATTCTACATTTCTGCTCTATTTGGTAGCGGGTACTTTGCCCCATATATCTGCGGCTCTACCGAGCAAAAGAGTGCACAGCCTGTATCAATGGAAATGAGCCATTTACTGACAGTTAACTAAGCAATGCACATTCCACGTGCAATGGGATTCGTGTCGTGTCAATGCAACACCCTGCACTTTCTGCTTAGCATGGATGAAACTCCCATTGTTTAGGAAGCTGAATTGGTATTGAATTTAACTTTGCGCATGTGACAGCATCTGGCAAACAGCACGCCGCTTCGGTGCTGGTGCTTCGGACCGCAATGCAGATGGGCCTCAGGGGCACCATGTTGGCCATAACATCCTAATATCGGGCGCCCCTTGCCAGGGCTGGAGGTGCCACAATGCCAAGTCAACCTTAACAAATCCATGTGTTCATCTGTCCTGCTTTTCATCCCGGAATCTGTTGCTTGTATTTTAGCTATTGGTAAATAATCAAACCATATATGCCCAAAAAAAAAAATTCCGATGCCAGCAAGCACTATAGATGCATACATTCTGCAACGTAAACAACTCCCGTCAATCTTCCTGCGGAAGCGTTGGAGACACTGACAGCACATTGAATTCACATTCGGCACCCTGGTTGTGACACATTTTCGTTTTTGATTGTGCATGCACGTCACAGCGCTGTAGCGGCAGCTTGCTAGCTGGAGTGTGTTGAAAGGCATTTTAGCAGCCGAAAGGCCTCATCACTTTATTACATTGTCAGGAGCCTTGGAAGAGGGCTTTAATGGGTGGCGGATATTCTTGGAGAGCTGCGGCAGGGAATCACGGTGCCATGAGAAGGCCCCCTTTCCTGCGAGTTGTTCTCTCTATTCTAATGTAGCAGGTGTTTGGAAAGGTGTCATTTATATCACAGGCTTGTTGTTAGGCGAGCAGCAGGCCTCGCATGTTGCCGTTTACAGGAGGAATCGTCGTTTGCAGATTTTGTTTTAATTTGGTTAGGAAACCGACCTATTTGCACGAGCCAAAAAGAATTCTGATTAATGGTTCAACAGCCACACTTGACTACAGCAATTAACATTGACTAGCTGGCTTTTGCGTTGTTAGAAATAAGGTACCTCAGAAATAAGTATCTTAGAAATAAGCAATCTACTTTATGTGAAAATTATATACAAATAATTGCTATGTTATTGTGCGCCTATTGATCTGAATAGGGTTTCAAACGTGAAGAGTGCGCTATTGTATTCTGTCACAGATAACTAAGTACATCACTAATGGGTATGCCAGTCTGGAATTCAGTTTCCGAACCCCAAATGTGCACTTTTCCAAGAAGATCATGGGCAGTATTACAGAAACTTTGCACCGTGCATTGGGGGCAACGGGGTGCTTTTAACCAATGAGTGCATTAGATTATATAATGTATTGTTATGATCAAGATACTTGGGGTCAAGATTAGTTGCACCATTATACCAAGATTGTTGGAAGTTCTTTCTGCATTTGTACCTCTTCAATGCTGAATTGTTTGTTAAATTTAGCAGTGGAGGGAATTGACCAACAGTGTGGCACTTCTCTCTTAGTGCAACACGAATTCCTAGATTTAACATTGTGGCACTTAGTTAAAGATTTAACCTTGCACACCTGAACAGGATTTGCCTCCCTGGGGGGCTAGTTGAATCTGAAATCCAGTGTGCATACTTCACCACATGTGAATGGAGTGTGAGATTCCAGAGGGCATCCACTTAAGATATCTATGCCAACCCGAGGAGTGCCACACTGTTGGTAATCACCCCCGTACCAAGAGAGTTTAAACATTGAGTAATGTTGGAGGTTTGGATTCTTGCTGTTTCTTAACCACAGCATCCAGAATTCTTTGTACTAAAGGATTTTACCTTGCACGCTTGACCCACATCTGGCTCTCTGACGATTGCTGAGACATTAAAGCATGATTTGAGGGAAGCATCATTGAACTAAGGCTGACTGCAGCTGGCATCCAGAATGTGCCCCTCAACAATCTCCTTTTTTAAAAAAGAAAACACACATATATATATATATATATATATATATATTTTTTTTTTTATTTTTCCGGTACTCCAACGTCATGACCATTATCTTAGATTTCCCCACATTAATTTGCATATCATTGGACTTCAGGTAATCACTGAAGATCTCAATCCTCCTCTGAAGTCCAATGGGGGTTTGCTCCAATAAGACCAAGTCGTCGGTGTACAGGATCCAAGGAACCTCAGTCGTATTTATCTTTGGGGAGAATGCTCGCGTTATTGTTTGGCAGTCCCCCCAAGTCTGAGATATATAGACTAAAAAAGCAAGGGCGCCAAGGCGCAACCCTGCATTAGTCCACAAAAGGTGTTGATTTTCCTCCAAAACTGTCCGTCAGATGATAGCCTGTCCTGTTTTGAGGTGTTCGAATAGAGGGTCCTAATGGCCTCAACCAAATCAGCAGCACAGCCCCATTCTATTAGTTTACTCCAGAGATGCTCTCTATTCACACAGTCAAAAAGGCGTGCTCAAGGTCCATGAAGGCCATATAAATGCATATTTGCGTCTTTAGGGCTCTCTGTTTTAAGATGTTAATTAGGAATAGATTTAGTGATGTCCCCACTCCCCGGACAAATCCTGTTTGTCTGGGGTCTAATGATCCCGCTTTCAGTGCCCGTGCATTTAAATCCCGGAGCAGCACAGGTGCAAATAACTTCCCTAATGAATCTAGGAGGGCGATCGGGCAATAGCTTTTAGGACGCTTCAATTGCCCTTCTTACATATAGGGACTATAATGGCCTACTTCCAGGTATCTGGGACTACTTTGGTTTTCAAAATGTGCTTAAATAAAGAGAAGGCCATCCCACCCCATACATCGATGTTGTCTTTCAGCACCTGGTTCGAGAGCCCATCTGGTCCTGCTGCTCGCGAAGAACTAAGTTTACCTTTCATTGATCTAACCCCCCCTTCCTCGACAATAAATTGACAGACTTTATTAGGCTCCTTAATTACCATTTGACTGTGGCCTTTCTTAATATCAAACAGAGACGGGTACTGACCTATCCATCATTCTTCCCTTACCTCACCTGTCCGGGCTGATGGTCGAAAAGGGCCTCCATTGTTGAGGAGTTCCCATAGATACCTTGTATTTTTCAGACAGATTATAAAAAAAATTCTGCATCCCTCTGCATTCTGAGGGCTCTTGTTGCTGAGAGCCAATTGCAATATATTTGCTTGCAGCTCATGTTCTAGTGGGGCTTGAACTTTCTCCAATTTTTTATATCCCCCCTCAATTATCTTCTGGTCCAAACAAGTACAGGGTCATATGCATGTTATGGCAGTAGATCAAACTTTCCTCTTCTGTTGCTTCCTACCATATATTCATGCAATAGCCATCCATACTTAACAGTACCCTGATCCCTCAAGATAGAAGCCTCAAAGTAGAAAGCAATATTTTGGGCTCTTGGCTGTCTGATTCTTAACCTATTCATTCCCCAAGACTTCCACCTGTCCCATTCTGTTCCTGGACATGGGGCAGTAAGAATCCTGCAGCAATATCGCCAAAAGGTCATGATTGCTAGACAGTTCTTTCATTACTTCAAATCTGTCAATCTTTTAAATTAGGTTTCTTGACACAAATCAGTAATCAATGCAGAATCTTGATGAGCCTCTGCCCCATGTGCAAGTCCCTGGCATGTCACCTTCAGATTGAGCATTCAGCATATGCAGTTCCCTAGTGGATGATTCTACCATCCAACATCTCACTCTCTCATCCATCTGAGACTTTTTCAAAGTCCACCCCTCGCCATTCAAGAGATGAATGTTCAAATCCCCACAAATAATGATGCAGGGATGTCCCCATTCTGCCATAGTTTTTTCTGTTACCTTCATTATTCACCTGATGAATTTCAATTCTTAAGCCAAGTTAACCCCGCACTACACACTAACCAACAAATACTTCATTGCAGTCACAAGGGGACCCCTAGTAAACTTTAGCACTTTGACATATGGGCTCAAGATTTCATGGCTAATTACTAAAAAGCCTGCTTCCACCTTCTTCAAGGTTAAAAGGCCTGAGAACCGTCTACTTAGTAAGCCTTTACTTGCTGGATTTAGATGAGAGTCAAAGCCCTCGCAAGAAGGTTTAGACCCCTGCCAGGCCTCCTGGAAACACAAGATATCAAACTCCTCTAGGGAGTAGGCCCCTTCACTCGAAAGCGTTTTAAATCCTCTAGTATTCCAGGATCCAATTAAGAGTCCATAATATTTGCGGGGCCGGCCAGTCTATCTTTGGTTGCGGCTTCCTAGAACTCCAGCAAGCCATCACGGGCTGGATTGTTCAGACTATTGTTGTTTGTCAAATTTTTGCTGTTTGATACCGTTCACATTTGTACTCTGGTTCTCCAATGTAAATTTAATTCGAGGCAGATTTTTTTGTGAGAAAGTTGTTTGAATCTGTTGTTTGATTTCCTCCAAAAAAGTGTAAAACGGTTGAGTGAATCTTCCTTTGATTTTCGGTTTCTGATAGCTTCTTTTCATGAGTCTCAGAGTTACTAGTAGTTTTACTTGCACTTTCTTTACTCTGTTGAACGGATGGACTTGTGGGGTAATCTTCACAGCACGCTGCAATGGCAGATACTTGATGAACACTTAGCTCATATACCAGCGGGAGAAGTTTGTCCCTTAAAGCTAACAAACTTTCCTTCAATAAAACCAAGTCCAAATGAAGAATGACCCAATCCATTTTTTTCTGAGACAAATTTAACCACCTCAATGTCGTTGATGATTATATACCTAAGCTCAGGGATGTGATACAAAAGTTTCATGACGTTTCATCTATTCAAAATTGGAGCATGTGGGCAAGCTATTATCTTCTCCAAAAAGACTTTTAGGTCTTTTAGATCCTTCTTCGGGCCCCTCTGTCCAAAATGGGATTGCTTCCTTATAATCTCCCAGGTTTTAACTGGCTGTTTCCTGGAGAGTTCTTCACTGGATTTTTGCCCCCTCGTGTGATCCACCTTCAGATGTAGGTTGGTCACTGCTAGTCGTTTTTCCTCCATAGTTTTAAATGTTCGATCATTTTGCACAGCATTGGCAATCTTATTCGCTTCGAGAGATTTTATTTTATGGGCATCTTGCTGCTTTTGGCAAATTTGTTTCACTTGCCTTTCTATTTCCTCCCATTTTGTCCTATTCACATTGTTCCACTCTTAGTCTTCCTCCTCACAGCCTGTAACTTCTAGCAAATCAATCAAGTATGTTTCTGACATGGAAGTGTTGCCGCCCGTCCGTCCCTGTAATATTAGTCAAATTGATAGTAGCTACTGGTGGTTCATTAAGTTGTTGGACTTCTAGCATCAAGACCATCTTCTTTCTTGGGTGCTTAGGAGGCTGACCAATATACAGGGTGGTGGGGGGTCCTAATGTTTCTTAGAAAAGCTCTAGACCCATTAGATTTCATTTTCCTCGTTGGCATTTAGTTTTTTTTTTTTTTTTTTCTGGTTTCCCCTTGCCGTTCCAAGGGGTTTCGGCTCCATCACCTTCTCCTGGGCTACACTTGGCTTGAATATGGAGAACATATTTGGGTCTTTTGCATGGTCTTGGACTGATATTTGAGTAATCACTCTCACTTCCAGACTCTCTAATTCACCATTGGCACCTTCTCTCTCCAAATTGTTCCAATCAACAGACAGCACTTGGTTTTTTTATCAGTTGATTCAGCCGTTCCCCCATTCCTTTGTGATTGTAACCATTTGCAGCCCTCAAGGATAGCCTCCATTAAGAGTGTCTTATCTGTGGATTCCCTCCTAGCCATGTCACATAGGTGGTTCTGTGATTGACAAGAGGCTTCAGCCTCCTTATTCAGCCTATCCTCTACCTTGCCAACAAAACCTTCCAGACCGTTCAACTTAGTCTCTATCATTGCAATTTAAGTGGATTGACCCTGTACGGCTCTGTTGACAGTTTTGTACAACTTGATAAAGGGTGCAAGTGAAATAGTGAGAGCTGCCATCAGTATTTGTTGTGTTGAAGTTAATTTACCATTAGTTGGAATATGATCTCTGCTTCGCTCTTCATTTGACTGCTACGAGGGAGAATGGGAACTTGATCTTGATGTGTTTGAGGAGCTGCTATCCGAGGATCTTCTCACAGGAGGCATAAACACTGTAACTTGTTTTTGCTGGGGTTGTGTCCATTTTTGCACTTTGAAAATCATCTTTTAGAATAGTTGCCGCCCCACTTCTCCTTTCACTGTGTCTCAAAGGTGTACTTGCTTCACAACCCTGCACAGAGGCAAGAAGGTGAACCAACTGTGCCCTCCACATTCAAATCAGCCAATGACATGTCTGGGTCCAGAGCAAACAATCTGTTCTTGATTATTAAAAGACTTTCCCTTTTTTTACTTGTTATTTTTTCCGTCAGAATGGTCAAGTCCTTGGATAATTAAGAAGCTAATTCAGAATTTATCAAATCACTGTTTAAGGGGCATTCTGTCAGGTTTGCGGTTAGCACTACAGGGGCCCTATATACAGAGTTTCCCCTACAGTTCTGACCCTTTCATTGTTCATAGTTATACCAAGCCCACCTCCTCCGGAACTATATGGTTGCCATCTTCCATAATATTCACATAATTTTCCATATAGTTCAACAGTTTTTCTTTTTGTTCCTTTTCAGGTTTTTTTTATTTTTTTATTTGCTGAACATATGTCTCCTTAGGGCATGTATCCACCCCCTGGTCCGCCTCCCTCACCTCTCAAACCAAGTCAGTGGTAGACAATGATATCAGGGGAGGGGGGAATGGGATACAGGGAAGCTAATTTAAAATCATCTGGGGAATCATCGGGATTTCCCGATCCAATCAGGAAAGAAAGCAGATTTAGAGGCACTCGTGAGTAGAACAAGGAGCTTTCCTGTTAGTTTGTCTAGGCACACTCCTCACTCCATATGTTAGTATCATCCTCACCTGTTTTAACAGATTGAGGGTCAGCAGGACAATTACAGAGTGGCAATCTTCATACCTGCAGGCGAGTCCTGGTCCGAATTTCAACAGGGCCCTTCCCCTGCAGTATCCTGCTTAAGGTCACGGGTCTATGGTGGATCTTCCCATGGCTCTTCAGCATGATACAGGTAGGTCACAACTTCAGGGTCCCAATTGTAGACAAGCGCACCAAAGTGCTCACGCACTATAACACTCTCCTTAGAGTGCGGATGCTAAGCTGCCTCCTTTGCGGCTTTAAGTTATAGAGACAGCTTCTCTGACAGCTTCCTCAGCTTCCAAGATGGCCAAATACCAAAAGACTCCAGTTGTCCCTCCACTGTGCCGCTCCGCGTGCTGCAGGGATAGTGGATTGTTTTATCTTTGCACGTCAGAGTCGGAGCAGAGTCTTTGGTGGCATTCTTTAAACAGAACATAGTCTGTTTCCACACTGTTTTCCATCTGCTGATTGGTGTGAGGAGGAGCCTTACTGTACAAACACTCTCTGACTCTGCGCGCAGCGTAGCATAGTCATAGCAGAGTCTTTGGTGGCATTCTTTAAACAGAACAGAGTCTGTTTACACTGTTTTACAACTTCATATTGGTGTGAGGAGGAGCCTAACCCTACAAACACCCTGACTCTACGCAGAGCGCAGCAGAGTTGTAGCAGAGTCTTTGGTGTTCTTTGGAGGCTGGGAGACATCATAACATTCAAAACTGCAGGTGACCCCTTGCTGCCCCTTTTGCTGGACTAGGTCTCACTTTACCCCTTTTTTTTACAAGCAGTGCAGACATCTATTCATAACTTTAAGGCTGGCACTGAGTTTGTTGACTCTAAATTGAAGACCTTTTCTGCTACCCTGTATCAGAAGGCAAAGGGAAGTGCCCTCCATTTACATCCTTTTTTCATTTTTTGACTTTTTATTCCACTGGGTCTCTCTGAACCAGTGTTGGTGCAAGAAACTAACATTGCACAAAAAATCAAGGCCTTTTGTACTCGGCTCAGAAGTCAATCTACCATGGACCATAATTTACAACCCGCTCCACAAAAAGCGGGCCCATCATCAAAGACAGGTTTGGGGACTATTGGGATTTCTGATCCGAAGGTCATCGGAAGAGACTTATAGGATAACGCTGCCCCTCTTTTTGGGGAAGGATGTTATGGTACTTCGACAAAAGATATTACATCGAAAGTCTCCAGTGAGGGCCCCTCATTGAGCATCCAAAAAGGACTGTCCTGTTCGTAGAAGCCCCAAGGTGGAACATTATTTTAAAAATGTCATAGATCATCATTTCTGCACATACAGTCACCTATAGCAGGGCAAAAGATAACAGACTTTTTCCAAAGTCGTTAGGCTCCAGTAATGAAATTCGAGCCATAAATCTAGTGTGGCGTGCGGCCATTCTGGACTGTACTTGGATGAATGTATTAACAGATATGAGCATTATCGAACCTGCAAATTAGGTCATTGGAGCGGACTTCACTGTAGCTCAAAGCTGTGAGAACAAACAGACTAGTGAAGTAGTACATCCAGGGACTCCAACAGATTTGACAGACTTTATCGCTCAGCAAGAAGTGGGTGTAGCATCACCTGTTCCATCAGAAATCATGGAGCATATGGACGATGGTCCCATCCACCATAAACTTAGAGAGGCCGACGACATGGTAAAATTAACTTCTCACAGTCTGTTTGCACTAAACATGGGGTTGTGTTATTTTGTACGCTTATATGATAATATCTGAGAAGAAGTCAAAAATCATACAACAATGCTGAAGTCTATCAGTATAAAGGTCGAAGACATGGAAGCATGTTTGGGGCACATTGTGTCCTTTGGCCCAAATGCAATTCTGGAAAAGCCCCCATTTACTTCTATAAACAGGGAAAATCAAGATTTGAGTGATTCTCATTGAGGATTCTGTTTTAGTTGACTCCAGAAAAATCCTCAATTCATCTAAAATAGAAGCTGGTGGCATTAATGTACTTGGTTCACTGGGTCCCAAAATTGTGGTAGACCAGAGATCTCTTGAGTAGTCATTGGTGGCGGAGATAATAATGCTGTAGAAAACTAAAAAGCAGAAAGCCACTTCTAAAAAGAATCTCTCTTCCAGAACTTTCTGTGAAAACTCTTCCTACCAGGAATTTAAAAAAAATGTGGGTGTGCCAAGAAGGAACCTACTTCAGGTTCTAACACCATTATTGGAGGAAGGGGTATTTCATCTTCCTCCACTGACAAAAAAGGTGACTTCCCAAAAAGCCTCTACACACCAACGGACCCGATGGAAGGAGCTTCTTTGTCCAAGCCACTCCGGCTATAGACACACAAGAGGTACAGCCTTTCTTTTTGGCCCCAAAAGGAATTGGAAAGGGTTCAACATTGGAAAAGTCAAGGACGATTGAAAGGAGACTCACAAATTGAGGCTATTCTTCCATTAACAACATTGGCATTCAAACAGCAAAAGCCCTCCCCATCGAGAGATGTTTCCTTGCAGTCCTGTTCACGACCGAGTCAAGTTCAGTGTATGGAAAACACACTACCCCAGTGTACTTGTGGAGTACTCACAGTGGAAATACAGACAGGTGGTGATTATCTATTACACAACAATTTTAAATCAGCTGTGTAGAGCAAAACCTCAGCATTGCAGCCGCGAAATATGAACCTACTGGAAAAGTTGAAGACGGATATACTTCCAGGGATTCTTTCGGCTCCTATGGCTACCACCGGAGTGTCCCTACAGGGAAACATTTTTAAACCTACATCCAACTTTCCACCGAAGGCTGCCCATGCATCTCCCGCTTTTTTTTGCCCCAGAATTAACCCTGGTGGTCTGAGTTTGGAGGGAGGAAACTCTAATTTGGGGAACTTCCTCTGTAAACTCGAATACCAGAGGAGTGTTACCCACTTTGTAAACTCCTCCTAGCATGGTCCTGCTTTTAAGCTCCCCAAGATGAAGGAGGAGTCCTTTAAAATGAAATCTAAAACATGGGAACAAAGCATGGAGAAACCATATAGTGCTCGCCCATTACCAAGGGGTGGTCCCCTGGGAGGTCCACGTCTCTATCCTATCCAAGTTCTCCCACCCACCTTCTGAGAGACCCAAACGTTAGACCAATATTCGGTCCAGGCTTGAGCTGGGTGATGCAACTGGGCCGAAACGTCATTGATTTATCCAGTCTTTTGGAAGATTCAGTGTCTGTTTGCTTAAATCACTCAAACCTTCTTACAATCTTTGCTGAATGTGGACTTTTAAGGTCATTGTCCCCAGCGGATATTGATAGAGTGTTTTTTCCTGTAAGAGGGAATACAAAGTATGCTTGTTAATTCTTTGGCTCAAGAGTGGTTATCGACTTGATACTATCCCAGAGAGAAAACCTACATAGGCTGGGCTTTGATGTGGTCCAGGGAAGCAAACTTGGACCTAAACCCTATCCATCATGGACAAAAGCCTAGGTAGGGCAGCACAATGTCAACAAGGAAAGAGAGTGGACATATTCTAATTGGGGTAACAAAGGGTTAAGTGGGCAAGTTGGACATGATGTAGCTCCCGTATGGATTCAGAAGAGGGGATGATAATGACAGTAGGCTTGGGGCCACCAGATTGGGGAGTACAGAACTAAAACTAATCTCATGGAATTTTCTGGGAAATTCCCACCTGTTCACTAATGTGGCAACTATGAAGACTTTGAAGAAGGGTGTGGTTATTTTTCTCCATGAAAAGTGGCTTGCAAACCCCTTGCTGGATGGCTACTGTATTTTTTCACAGACAGCACAACTTAGTGCAGGGGGTCATCCAGGAGGTTTACTGGCGATAGATATTGGTACAGGACTGTACCTAACAGCTTGTGAAATCTCGACTTCTATGTATGGGATATTAGCTGTCTAAGTGGTAGACCCCAAGGAAAAAATAAGGATACTGTTGGTGAACGTATACTGGCACTTTGGAATGGGCCCTCTTGAACAGTTTATTTCTAACCTAAATAACATGATGCTGTGGCAATTGAAGAAGGGGCTTTGACAGGTTGTGTTAGGGGGGCGATTTAAATACAGACTGTCTTTCTCCTTTCCCTGAAAATATAACCACCATGTGGGATCAGTTTCTGATTCTGGCTCAGCCAGATCACAATTGCCAGGCAGGTCTGAAATGGCTTAACGCAGCATCTTCTTGGGTTTCAAGCTCTTAAACGGACAGTTCCGAAAACAGAAGGGGGTACATTCCACATGGTGTCAGGGCTCTAGCGAGTCTACGTTGCATTATATTTTCGTGAGCCACTTCCTCCATGATCTTTGCTCAGACTTTGGCATAGAAATACATTATTGGAGTGATCATAGCATTCTGAGTGCCACATATAAATCACCCTTAATTCTAAATCTCTGTTGCATTTGGAAAGTGCACCAACAGATCTTATTGTATTGTTAGGTCGCAACAAAATTAGATGGTCCCTACGAAACATAGGGCCTCATTACGAGGTAGGAGGTAGCCATGGTGCTATTAGCACCATGGCTACCTCCTTACCGCATTCCGGGTCCGGGTTCCTGAAATAGGGACTTACCGAGTCATTCCAACCTTGGAGGACCCGGTAAGTCCCCATTCCGGGAACCATTCCCCATTCCCATTCGAACCCCCATAGAGCTCAATGGGAATGGGGATGGAGCTAATAACGGTACTGCAATTTGCGGTACCGTTATTAGCTCTGATGTCCCTTAACGGGTCCTTTCCATAACACCTGGTAAAACTAGGCATTAAGGAAGGGACCCGCTAAGGGACCACGGAATAGGGTGGTAAGGGATTACCGGCACCGGTGTCCTTACGGTGCCAGTAATCCCTTACCACCTTCCTCGTAATGAGGCCCAAAATCTCTTTAAATGACTCACTTAAGAGGGTCATGGTTCACTAAACTTTTGAATGGAAGCTGATGGTCTTCAATGTCCTCAGTTTCGATTCCACCATAGAGGGGTTAATGTTGAGCTCAGTAAAAAGTGGGAGCACTATTTGAAATCGTCACCCTAGGAGTCCTTTGCATGTACACAATGAATCTCTTGCCCATAGGAAATTAATGAGGAGGCATGAAATCAAAATACTGAGAGGAGAAGGGAGACTTTCTCCTCTGCAAGCTGAATGAATTAGAGTAATAAACCTAGGTACACAAATTTTTGTAAACAAAAGAAAGTAGATCTTGTGGAAAGTATCCTCTAGGTACTGATTAGTAAGGATGTCAGTGTGTTTTAGTCATTGATTAATGGCCTTGACTTCCCACTGCTCCTTGCTCAAACTAATACTGTTTTGGAGAAGGATTGGGTTGCTCATTTTTCCAAACTTTCCTCCTTGGAGAAGGCAAAGTAGGAATCCCTGGAGGTTATATTTCCAACTGAATCATTAGTAGGATTTGAGATGAGGGTGGACATCGAGAGGGTAGCCGAGCTAATTAAATCATGCAAGCCTTCTAGGGCAGGTAGCCTGACGTCCTAACTAAGAGTACATTAAAGGCTAATCCCGTTAGTTGGACAAACGTTCCGGTAATTCGATTTAACAGCATAATCAAATCAGAAGTTCTTCCGCCCTCGTGGCATACATCCACAGTGGTCCCCATATTCAAGAGCGGTGCATGATCGGATCCAGGTAATTACAGACTGATATTTATCTTGGGTTCTGATAGCAAGAGCTTTGCATCCCTCTTGATGCCTCACTTAGAGACTTGGGCCAAGGCTGCTAACAGGTACCCCATTTTCCAGACAGTCTTTCGTAGAGGTCAGTCGACTAATATTAACGGGTTGGTGGTAAGAGCAATCCAAGAAAGTTAGTGGTTAGTGGTCTGACAAATCTGCTACTACCTATGTGGCCTCCAAAGATCTTTCCGGGGCCTTTAACTGAGTGGACCGTAGGCGCCTGTGGTGGAAACTGAATTCCTGGGGTATGCCGGCCTGAATAGAGATGGCACAATGTCAGATCTTATTCCAACCCAATTCAGCTGTAAACTCACCCCTTTTCTCTTTAATTTGTATGCATCAGATGTACCAATATACTTAAGTGAGGCATCTATGGCCTCTCTAAATTGGGCGATGAGAAAATTACATGGCTAGCATACACGTACAACTTTTTGTTGTTTGACCATACACGGGTGGGCATTAGCAGGCTATTAACTGCCTTTTCTAAATTTGAGGCAGATAATGGTATTTTAATCAATGCTGCAAAGACTAAAATTCTTAACGTTAGTACACAGAGGAAATTGTCCCGACAAAGGGGCAATTTTGACACTCTCAACCAATATGTACTACTTGAGCTTCTCTATCTCAGCTAGGCCTCCTAGTCTTACAAATTCTCAATTAAAAGGCTTCACTGCACTCAAACCAACTGGCAGCAGTGAATCAAAGATTCGGTCGCTTTTCGATTAAACTGGCATTAAAATTCTACAAGGGGAAATTCATCCCAAAAAATATTTATGGGCTTGAACTTTATTTTGCTGTGATACCTGACTGGTTGGATTGAATAGCGGCTAAACCTTGAAGGAGAATATCGGGAATCCCTCACTGTATCTCTATTTCAGCCATTAGATTTTAGTTGGGGTAAATCTCCTTAAAAGCTTGAGTAAAAGGGAACTGCTTGCAACTGTATCTGAAATTGTTGTCTCCTATGGAACCCTCGCTCTGTGGATTATTAGGTAAAGCTATGCTTCTGAATCTGAGAGGCCCAGAGTATATTTTCTGTCTGATTTTCACAGACATTGGGCCTCATTAGGACCCTGGCGGTATGGGTTTAACGGCGCCGGTAAAGGTGCCTGTGCCGTTAAACCCATACCGCCCTATTACGTCCTTTGCGGGCCCTGCGAGGGGACCAGGGAGCTAACAACTGCCTCTTATTAACGGGTCGTTGTTAGCTCCCTCCCCATTCCCATTGAGCCCTATGGGGGCTCGAATGGGAATGGGGATGGTCCGGGTCCGGGTTCCCTGAATGGGGAAATACTGGGCCCTCCAAGGTCGGAATGGCCCGGTATATCCCCATTCAGGGAACCCGGACCCGAGTTTGGAGGCAGCCATGCCCAACTCCTAATGAGGCCCATTGTAATCTAATGCTGTAAGAGCTGAATGTGGACACAGTTCTTAATTTATAACTCTGTCAAGGTTAAACATCGTTTGTACGACTTGGACTGGGTTGAGACCATTGAAACATTTCATAGCAATGTCTCCATGAGCCATCTTAGACATGAATATAAAAAGAGAGGGTCAATTCCTCTGCATTTCAATTTATCTCCCTGAATTTCTCATAGAGCGATATATTTATGATTTCGATGGAATCTTCTTCCCACCCGAGAGATTCTAGAAAGGCGGGGGATAATTGAAATGTCTGACCACTTTTATAGATTTTGTAAAAGACATGAGAACATAGATACATCATAACATTTAATCTTACTCTGCCCGACCCTGAATGTTCAGTGAATGAGTTACCTAGGAAAGTTGTTCCTTTCAGCAAACTGGATAAATACTGATTCTCTGTGGCAAAGAGGTTTAAATTCACCAAATGTGTCCGATGTGTTGGCAGTTGCTTTTTTTTTTTTTTTTTTTTTTTTTTAAATCAATTTCCTTATAATTCAAATGGGTTTTCTTACATTGATTATTTGATGAATTTAAAATCAGATCAAGATTTGTTTAGGTAGTATTATTATTATCTTTGTGGGTACTTCTTTGTTTTATTTCCGTCTGATGATACTTCTGTTATATTTCATGAACTTAAAGTCATTATATGATGTTGGAAAGGTTTTCTTTTTTTTTTAAATCATATACAGTAAGAAATGTGTATATATCTTTGCAATGCCAATCAGGGCAGTCAGGCCAGGACCCCAAGCATAGAAACTGAAGAAACCAGTAGAACAGTGCAGCAGTATCAGGATCTCTGGAATCTCCGACCAGAAGACTCCACTTGTCCCTCCACTTTGCCATTCCGCGTGCCACAGAACAGTGGAGTTTTATATCTTTGCATTGGCGATCAGGGCAGTCAGGCCACGCCCCCAAGCACAGAAACTGTGGAAACCAGTAGAACAGTGTAGCAGTATCAATATCGATGGAGTCTCCGACCAAAAGACTCAACTTGTCCCTCCACTTTGCTGCAAGGGTTTTGTTATACTATAGTTTTTTTACAGGCCATTAGCCATGGCCTTCAGCTATATCTGCTGTGCATGTTCCCCCAATATGATTCATTTGGACCCACAAAGGCTGTGGCCACTCTACTACTCTACATGTCTTGAGGGCGAACTAACCAGTGCCTTTGGTCCTGGCCATGCCCACTTCATCCTTTAAAAGATTCATTATTCGCACACGGCACCCCGAGGAACAAGGGCTCCTACCCCACTGCAGGAGCAGTGCTGGAGCTGGCAGAGAAGCAGGAGCTTCCCCCTGCTTGAAGGTAGTCCACTTGTCTCACCGCTCAAAAATTGTGAAAATATCTTTTTTATATGCGGATGCCAGCGTGGTGCCTGCGCTCCACACGATGACCTCTGCGATATCCCAGTGAATCCACGAGCTGCTGGGACCCAGATGCAACCATTCGTATTCACAGAGTTTTTTCCAGAGGCCGCCATTCAAAGATGGCCACCCGCCTCTTCTAGCCTCTGCTTCCCCTCGGCCTAGTGCACGTGAGCTGCATCTCGCACACCATTGGCTGCCTAAAGCCATTTCTCAGCCAAACCAAGACCGGCAGGCACAAGCCGGCTGTAGCATGAAGGGGTGCACTAAGGCTGCTTCCCTGTCCATCCCCGTGCCTGATCATTCGCACACGGCACCCTGAGGAACAGGGACTCCTACCCACACTGCAGGAGCAGTGCTGGAGCTGGGAGAGAAGCAGGAGCATCCCCCTGGTTGAAGGTAGGCCACTTGCCTCACCGCTCGAAAATTTTGAAAATATCTTTTTTATATGCGGATGCCAGCGTGATGCCTGCGCTACACACGACGACCTCTGTGATATCCCAGTGAATCCACGAGCTGCTGGGACCCAGATGCAACCATTCGTATTCACAGAGTTTTTGCCAGAGGCCGCCATTCAAAGATGGCTGCCCGCCTCTTCTAGCCTCTGCTTCCCTTCGGCCGAGTGCACGCGAGCCGCATCTCGCACACCATTGGCTGCCCAAAGCCATTTCCCAGCCAACCCAAGACCGGCAGGCGCAAGCCGCCTGTAGCACAAAGACGTGCACTAAGGCTGCTTCCCTGTCCATCCCTGTGCCTGATCATTTGTCAATGGCCAGGAACTCTGCCTGTGAGCCACTCCACCGGCACCCTAAGGTACTGTACAAACTGCTCACTGCTCGCCTGCAATGCTGACCCCCCATTCACCTTGGGCTACTTATTCCATATACCGGTGAAACCAAACGTGCGTGCCATAGCGCCTTAAGTACACATGAATGCGCTACCCCAATCCCTCCCACACCTGCCTACCCCACCTGCACACGCACGGTCAGCTCCACGCTGCTAAGGTGACCTGCCTGAGCCACAGACTATCCTCTGCATGGTGCGAACACCTCCGGACACTACCTAAACTGGTCCCTTGTCCTTGTTTGATCTGCACTTGTTTACAAGCATATCTACTCTGTTATAGACCAATGCACCTCCATAAATTAAATGCACCGGACGCCAGCTCACGGCACTGCCAGTCACTCTCCAGTCATTAGTGTTTTAGGCACCTTGTGTGAAATTCGAATTTAGCTGTTAGCATATTTAAACGACATCACTGTTTTTATACAATTTAATTGTACTGAATCTAAATGAACTGTATACTAGCCTACTGTACTCCTAGTCACTGGTGTCCTATAGTTCTCTTTGTGCTCCCTAGTCACTAGTGGTCTAGGCCGCCTGGGCAAAAATCGAATTTAGCTGTTAGCATGTTTAAACAACATCACTGCTTTTATACAATTTAATTGTACTGAATCTAAATGGTTTGTATACTAACCTACTGTACTCCCATCTGTATTGAATCTAAATGGACTGTATAATAGCCTACTGTACTCCTAGTCACTGGTGTCCCATAGCTCTTTTCGTGCTCCCTAGTCATTAGTGGTCTAGGCCTCCTGCGCTAAAATCGACTTTAGTTGCCAGCATGTTTGAACTTCCTCATTGTATTTCTACAATTTAAACCACAGAGAATATTGGCCTACTGTCCTCCCTAGCCACCCTAAATTCCTAAACGCCAGCACATAGGATGCTCCTGGCATAGATTGAAATGCCCCCTATCTGCCTTATCAAAGTCACCTTGACCCTAATACTCATCACCGCCATATTTAGTATAATGGCCTCTACTATCAAAACTAGCCCGGCCAAGGACAGAAACTTGAGACTCAGGGCCAGACTGCCCAGCATTTACGAACCTGTAAGTAACCATTCGAATAATGCCAATAGACGTACAAAGACCCAGCCAAAAAACCTGTCTCGATCGGTCAAGCAACCCACTTGTACCGGCGCTCAAATTTCCACCAAAACTCGCACGACCCTAGACATCATATCACCTAAAACTTGTCAAACAACTAAACTCAATAAATCTATGACACTAATAGGATCCCTTATTAATGCAAGATCAGTGGTGGCCCACGCCACAGAAATTGCTGACATTCTAAACAATGACAACTTGGACTTACTGGCCATAACAGAAACGTGGCTTCATGAGGCTGCAGGATCAACACTAATGCTAGCAGTGCCCGATAACTACCAAATTCTCAGAGCTGACAGGCCAAATGCCAGAGGCGGTGGACTAGCCATTATCTTCAAATCTACCCATCCTATCAGACTTGCCACGTCAGCCTCTTACGCATCCTGTGTAACACTCACAGCCAAAATGCCCCTCTCTAATAATCGGACACTCTCCATCCATTTGATATATAAACCCCCTGGGCCTTTAGGCATCTTTGAAGATGATCTAACTAGCCTTATATCCAACAACACCAAAGACTACTCCCAAACCCTACTATTGGGAGACTTTAACCTCGGCTTTAATGAAACTGACAACAAACATGCAGAGTCAGTTGCTGCCCTGATCAAGGACCACAGGCTTGATCAAAAAATCCTCACTCCTACCCACGTCAAAGGAAGGATCCTCGACTGGGTATCTGAACTGAATTGCAACATAAGTATTACAGATATCGTTCCACAAACATGGACCGATCATTCTCTAATAACTTTATCCACCACACTAGATCTCCTGAGCCCCAAAATCAACCACATGGCTCCCCCTCTCCCGACTAGAAGCAAGAAGGATATGATTGCTGAAAATATTATCCCTCTCCTCCTCCCAGCCTTATCTGCATTGGAAAGTAACAACCCCAACGCTTTAGTAAATACTTTTAATGATGTGATGACTGAAGCACTAGATTCAACTGCCCCAATCAAACTGCGCAAAGCTAAACAGGAAGCTTACTTAAATGCCTGGTTCAGGCCCCACCTCAAATCTCTAAGATTACAAAAAAGAAAGCTCCAATCTATCTGGTGCAACTCACCCACTGAAAATAACAAAAACAACCTAACTGAATTTGCCAAATCTTACAAAAAAGAAATAGTCAAGACCAAGAAGAACACCTTCAATGACAGGATCGCGAAAGCCAACTCTAACACTAAAGAGCTATTCACCATCCTCCGTGAAATGGAATCCCCTATTCAACCTATTGACAATGCCCCAAAAAACAAAGACTGGTGCACCAACATACAAAATGCCCTCTCTAACAAATTTTCCAAGAAAAGGCCACACTGTCACCTTCGGACCAACAAATACCCCAATCTCAGGAGCATAAGTCTACCGCACCCTTCAGATTCAAGACTATCTCCATAATCGACCCCAAAAAAATAATACTGTCCCTCAAACCATCAAACTGCAAGGGCGACTCCTGCCCAGCACAAATAATAAAAGACGCAGCTAGGGACCTAGCTCCCTTCATTACCAAACTTATAAACTCCTCCTTTAAATCTAACACGGTACCCACCAACCTCAAAGAATCTTGGGTCCTCCCACTACTGAAAAAACAAACCTTGGACCCCACCATCCCCACCAACTACAGACCCATCACCACCATGCCATTTCTACTCAAAATCCTAGACAGAGCTGCCTACATACAAATCCAGGACTACCTGGAAGCTAACCACTTGCTTGGCTCACAGCAATCTGGCTTATGCCCACTCCATGGTATGGAAACAGCTCTATTAGACCTCAAGACTCAAATTGAGGAACTAAAGGATAAGGGAAAAACAGCCCTACTCCTCCTATTGGACTTGTCGGCAGCCTTCGACTTGGTAGACCACGCAGTCCTATGCAACCACCTCGAATCTGCTGCCAACTTCACTGGAGATGCCATAGCTTGGGTCAGATCCTTCTTAGCCAACCGCACTATGCAAGTCTTGTCCCCTTCCGACTATGCTGACCCATCAAAATAACCTATGGTGTCCCACAAGGATCCTGTGTATCCCCAACTATGTACAACATCTTCACCAAGCCTTTGTTTGACAAGTTGGACAGACTGGGTGTCACCTACACAAACTACGCAGACAACACCCAGATCCTTATACCCCTTTCGGGAGACTACGAGACAGACTCAGCCTTGGTGAACAAGATATACACCCTCATTCAGGCATGGATGGCCTCACACGGCCTCTGCCTGAATGATGATAAAACAGAGATACTAATCCTAGGCTCTGAAGCTAATATCCATAAACTCAGCCCAAACTACACATCCTTCAACATTGATAACAACCCTATCAAGGTGATGCCTGTGGTAAAAACCCTGGGATTCTAACTGGACTCCTCCCTCACTCTCAAGAAGCAGGTCAACTCCTTTGCCTCCTCCACCACCAACACATGCAAACTTATCCGCGCATCCAGACCATCACTCTAGCCAATGCCCTCATTATGTCCAGGTTAGACTATTGCAATGCCCTGTACTCAGGAGCCAATAAATACATCACAGACACAATTCAAAGACTACAGAACATTGCCTTGAGAGCAGCACTAAACATCCCTCTTAGAGAGCACATCACCAAATTTAGGAAAGAGGTTAATTGGTTAAAAATAACGGACAGAATCCTACTCAAAACCGCCTCCCTCACCTCTAAATGTCTGAACAATTTAGCCCCTCCGTACCTCATGGAAAAAATCACGAGGAAAACCTCCATGCGACCTACAAGATCTGCCAACACCTTTAAACTAGAGACCCCTAGGTTTAAGCGCTCGATTGCGGGAGGAGCTAGTTTCCCTTTCAAAGCTGCCTATTGCTGGAACAAGCTACCACTTGACCTCAGAACTGAACAACCATACCCTAAATTCAGACACAAGTTAATCAATTGGCTGCGGGCTAATGACACATAACCTGACTAACACCCTACCTTCTCCCACTTTTACCCGCTACCATATCTCTTGCACCTGTACTTCTCCACACTATGATAGCTGTGCATGAATCCCCACCCATCTAGCCTATAGTTTGAACTGCACATCTGAAACCTGATCATATATGCATCAGTTAGACAGCCTGCTAGATTACATCAGACTTTTCTAAGTTATGCCTTGCTCCTGTACATATGTTCTGTATATATTCCTGCATTTATTCTTTGACTATGTGCTCTTTATATCCGTGCCAAATATTGTAATAAGCTTAAGTTTTCTTATACACTGTTGCGCCTGGCTACCCAAGGGTTCGCTGCGCATTACCAAATAAACAAACAAACAAAACATTATCTTTCTTTATCACTCACTTGCATGGCTGTCTCCGATGAACATTAGCTCTGGCCTTTGTTGTGGCCCCTTTGCCTGTTGCCCAAATAGCTTTCTTCCAGTGCCACTAGCCATGACCACTTTACATATTGCTCCAATTGCTCCAATAGGTTTCCAATAGGTTTCCTATAGGTTCCCAACTAGCCATGGCCTTCAGCCCTGGCCACACAACTAGGTTTCTTTTTGGGCACACTTTGGACAAACTTGCCTTTGGCCATGGCCAGTGGCCGCAGCCTTTCGCCGTGGTAACATGACTAGCCATGGCATTTGGTTGTGTCCACTTTCCATATTGTACCATTAATGGGGTAATTCATAGAATTTTGTGCACAAGTGGTGCACGCGGCTGGCGTACAGAGTGCACGTGTGACGGTCTGCGCCAGCTGCGTGCGCCAAAACCCATTTTAGCACACAGCGTATTCATGGATTTTGACATCCAAAACCAGCCGTGGCACAGAGCGGCGCAGCGACCCTGCATCAGTGCCAGTAACGCCCCCAACCCCGCCCCAAGCGCCAAAAACATTGCACAAATCCCCTACATGGCGCAAAGGCCAGTGGACCAGCATACAGACCCCCAACCAGGAAAATGCATGGAAAATTACCACGCACCCCTCGGAATACAAGGACCTTGCTTGCGCTATCGAAAACGCATGTAAAATTCCCTGTGCACCCCTCAGAATACACGTACCTTGCTCGCGCCAGCGAAAACGCATGTAAAATTCGCCACGCACCCCTCGGAATACATGTACCTTGCTCACGCCAGTTAAAACACGTGTAAAAGTCCACGTGCACCCCCAGAATACACATACCCCGCTCACGCTATCGAAAATGCATGTAAAACTCCCCACGCACCCCCGGAATACATGCAGGCAGCCCATCCACCCTCCCCATGCCCTGCAGGCAGCCCATCCACCCTCCCCATGCCCCACAGGCAGCCCACAACACAGGGGACTACCCTACACCCCTGGGCATGCTCCGCGGCCAGCCCACATGGCACCATGTGCTCGGGAGCACCGACACATATCCCCCACCCACCCAGCAGTGATGGGCACCTGCCAGCAGGCCCTGACTCATGTCCCCCAGCCATCCACCAACCCTCCCAGCATTGACAGGCACCTGCCAGCAGGCCCCGACTCATGTCCCCCACCCACCCACCCAGCATTGATGGGCACCTGCCAGCAGGCCCCGACTCTTGTTTCCCAGCCACCCACCCACCAAGCATTGATGGGCACCTGCCAGCATGCCCCGCCACATGGCCCACCAAACCACATGTCCTAACAAAACAGACCCATGTCCCTAATGCCAACCCTAATCTCCCTTACCCCCCAGGACAAGCATGCAACCATCCACAGAACCCACTCCCAAATTACCCATGCCATGACAGTCTTAAATGAACCACCATGCCCATTCAGGAATGCACAACGGAGCCACACAGTGGCAACACATGACTGAGGCAATGTTCATTGAGACATGCACAAAACCAATGATAGAACACAACACCAATCTTGAAGTAAGAAAACATTTATTAAAAACATAATGGACTAACATAGAGGAAATGAAGCTTGAAATCAATGTACAATGACAGATATTTTCCCAAAAAATGTTATTCTAATGAAGAAAAAAAGAATTTGTCATGTTGAATAAAAAATAGGTCCATTGCCAATGTCAATAAGAAAAACATAATCCAAATAAAAGAAAATCATTGATCCATAGGAATATTGAAAAAGAAAGTATGTACAAGTCTGCAACTATATACAATAGAAGTCCAAATGGTCCATGATCCAAAAACAAAAGGAAATCCACAAAATAGTCCTATGGAGAAAAAACTATATACAAGAAGTGGAGCAATGTCCATGAACTCCAAAAAAAACAAAAAACAAAGGAAACCTAACACTAATGAACTATGTACAAAGGCGGCAGGCATGTTCTAAGGCTCATGTTTGATGTTCCGAGCCAGGGCATCATCGAACTCCTTTTCAACGTCCCGGAGGTGGGCCTCTTCCCTGGCCTCGAGGTCTCGCAGGGATGCAGTCATGGCCTGGTCCAACTCCCTGCGAGTTGCCTCGAGGCACTCAGCCTGCCTCAATGCCCTGCGCATGGAGTTCTCTGCCCTGACCATAGTGAGCCGTGCCTCCTCCGCCCGCCGCTGCTCTGCATCTATCTGCTGGCCCAACCGCTGCCACACGGAAGACACTGCCAATCCAGGGTCCTCCTGCCCTCCGGCCGATTCCTGCCCCTGTGATGTTGATGGCCCCGAGCCATCATCGCTCCCACCTTGAGCCTGCTGATGCCGTGCATGTGCCCTGCTGGTCGATGCCTGCACTTCCTCCTCCTGCTGGGGTCCAGTTGTTGGGGTGGCCACCCCTGTTGGACCTCAGACTCCCGACTGTGGCAGGGATGTGTCCTCCACCAGCCTGGCCGCTGGCTCAGGGGCAGCTCCATAGGGTGCCCAGGTGATTCTTGGGCAGGAAGATGGCACAGAGGACAACTGGCACATAGGGGGTGCAGTTGAGGAGGGGGTCGGTAGAAGATCCAGCACACGGAGGTACCTAGTGCTGGTGACCCGTCCTAGTAGGTCGACGCAGTCAATGAGGTATTTGAAATGACGTGCATTCTCCTCAAGAGAAGTCTGCACGTCATCCCGAATACCACGTTGACGCAACGTCACCCCAGCTAGGACAGGCTCAACCCGGTCACGGATTGCCACGTCCGCAGGGAGAGGAAGGCCAGTTGTTGTTCGTGCATCCCCTCCCTGAGAATGGGTCTGGATGAAGGCATCCCTGCGGATGCTGGATGATGCAGTCGCAGGATCGGGGAAAGGATTACACACAGGCACCTCCACGGCGGCCTGTGCTGCCTCCTGTCCCTGCCCCTGGACTGCACCACTAGCACTAGTGGAATCCCCCCTCCAGGCCCCGTGCATGGGCCTTCCACGGCCTCCTCCTCAACCGAACCCCCCACCAACCTGGATGACTCTGTGCCATCTACCTCCATAGCCCCATGTAGCGGCTCAGCTGCCCCTTCTGCTGCCGAGGCATCCACCTCTGACCTCCGCCTCTTGGACCTCCCCTCGGCAGCTGCGACCACAGACACGGCACCAGACTCCTCACTCCCCGAAGAGATGACAACCTGGGAGAGGAGCTGGGCCTTGCGTCTCCTGCTGGCGGTGGGATCCCTGCCGCTGTGCTCTACAGCACCGTCTCTGCCCTCTTCATCAGTTGACGCTGCTAACAGGGAGAGACAGAACACAGGCATCAGGGCACTGTAGAATGGTCTGATACACAAACATGACATTTGCACATGAGTGGCAGTGTCAAACTTCACAGATGGCATCACACTCCCCAATACACATATCATTTGAACCCACACACATGCGCAAATTAACAGGAATGTTGCAGCAGGCAGCAGCATCCATACACATACAAAATCATGAACATCTGAAGGTTAGCTTGACATCACATGCAACACAGGGAGTGCCAAACACATGCACACAGGCCACCAGACATACATGCATCTGTACATCTCCACCACCTGTCACAGTGTAATCATCGGCAACTATGTCACATCTGCCAATCGGGTTCCCACATGTCTGTGTCACATGCATCCATGGCGTATCACATTCGCACACATGTCAAACACACACACACACATGTATGCCGTGCACGTACATGAATGTGGAAGCAGCATCCATGTGTCACACCACAACCATGCCGCAGTACATACACAGAAATGGTAACATGTGTGCATTCCCACATGCATTCGTGCATCATGCATTTTAACACATACTCCATTGATGTGCCTCACACATGACTGGACTCACATGCGGCAGGCTCATGTCCCTGCACATACACAACCATACATGGGGCTTTCCAGACATATGTCCAAGCTGCACACTCCTGGCACACCTAAACATGCAATGCGTCCAATCAATATGCATGGACACTTACCGCTGGACTCAAGACAGGTCTGCCTCTCAAGGACCTGGCGGTGGAGCACTGGGCATATACATTCCAGGACCCTCATCTGGTTGTCGGTAAGGCAAACCCGGCACCCCTCTGCATCCACTGCCTCCAAGAGGCACCGGGCCTTGCTGAGGGTCCTGGACCTGAAGTCCTCCCAGCGTTTCCGGACGTGTGCTATGTCATGGGCTGCCACCCGCTCCACGTTGATGGCAGCCACAATGTCCTTCCAGATCCTCTTCCATCCTTCATTGTCGGCACGTGGTCTTCCGAAGAGGGCATCATAATGCACCAGGACTTGCTCCACCAGGATACCAACTTCTGCGGCACTGAATCTGGTAGCCCTCTGCCTCTCTGGCTGGGGGTTGCAGTGGTGGCTGATGTTGTTTCCCCAACATGGCAACCCCGAGGCAGGTATGGGTGGGCAACTGGGTCCTGGTGCTGGGCTGTGGAGCGATGGAACTTCAGTTGGGAGTCTTGTGTTCCAGCAGGGGTTGTCACAGCAACTGGACCACTGCAGATGGCTGACGTACAGGCACCAAGTGGCAGGGCACGTGGCCAGCAGGCAGGCAGTCAGCAGCAGATGGCAGGTGGGAGTTTGCTCGGGGCTCTCGGGGGCAGGAAAATGGCCTTCTGAGCAGGAGCGTGGTCATCTGTGTGTTGTCGCGTGGCCAGCTTGATTCGGAGTGATTTAGCACGTGAAAAAACAGCACACCAGCATGTAATTCGAGGAAAAGCCCTTAGCGCATAAGCATGTATGTGACGTAATACGCGCAGGTGTTTCCCTCAGCACGGGTGCATCCGCAAGTGCAAAAAAATCATGTCCACGTGTGAATGTGTGTAATTCAAGGAAAGGGCCTTAGCGCATAAGCGCGTATGTGACATTACGCGCGTGGGTGTTGCTTTCAGCACGGGTTAAAGGTGAGCGTGGGCACGCAAAACACTGTACGTGCTGTTCGTGGAGACTGACGCATGCGTTTACTCTGCTGGAATCACATGCGATTACTTCACAGCGTCTGAAGTCCGTACCTCTTCTTTTGGTGGGGTGTTTTTTTTTTTTTCCACGCATGTCATACGGTGAGTCGCATACTCTTTTTTCCCACTATGGTTCCCCCTGTGCATGCGTACCATTTAGAGGTCATAGTAGCCCCCGTGTTCCACGCGTACATGTTTTTTGTCTTCCTGGGTGCCACACTGTACTGCTGGAGGTAATATACACGCACATAGGCTACCGGGGTCGTGTGCACATATTTTTTTTTATTTTTTTCAATTTCCTGTGCTTAAATAATTCTTTTTTTTCAATTTTGATTTTTTTGACTTTTTTCTTTTCTTTTTGGGGGTGCCTGAGCATTGTGCGACCCGTCATTTCTCCCCAGGGGTCACAGACAGCCTTGCAGAGGCACTGGGGTACCTATTCCATCGCGTACCCTGCCCCTGTCTAGCCAATTGCCCAGGACAATTGTTGAGTGAACCTCCCATAGCCCATTTTCCATCGGTGCCAAGGTTGGGAGGCCACCAAAGGCTAAGGGCAGCAAAGCAGGGTGTCCTCCCAGGGTTGGACGTGGTCGGGCACGTGGGCGCAGAGACCAGTGAGGACGGGGAATCCAGGGTGGCCAGGGTGGCTACAGGGGTGAAAGAGGCAGGGGTGCCCCTTTGGGATGGGATGCCCAGCAACGTGCAGGTGCAGACATGCCACCACCCCCTATGGTTCCTGGTGATGCAGCTGTTGCATCACAACCTGGTGCCCATGTCACCCAACAGCAATTTACATCTGCTGTCACAGGCCCACCAGTGGTGGTAGCTGCAGGTGCAGGTGTGGACACATTCCACCCGGGCTCTGGGTCAGGCAGCGCATGTTGTGTTGTGTGACGAGGACTCCCAGGACAATTTCCATCTTGTGCGGAGGGTGGGCTTATGTGCATTCACTGTGGCTGTGACTGTGGCACACATATCTGGGGCAGTTATGACATCTGCTGCCCCAAGCAGCCGGGTAGTGGTAACTGCATGTGCAGATGCAGCCAAAACTACCCCGGCAGTGACTTAGACCCAAGCCAGACCTTCTGTCCTCTTACCAACACCCACTGCCTTGGTCCAGTCCACCTGCACCACTGCCCCCACTGATGAGGGCCACATTGCCCCCTCAGGGTCAGTACCACCGTCCAAAAGGAGGAAGCGTGCTCCTGCACAAGAGGCTGAGACCCCACACATTGCTTCAGCCTCCGGCACGTCAAGGAAGAAGTCTTTCTGCAATCAGGAACTGGACTTCCTTGTGGACTACGTTTTTGAACACCATCGCGATATGCTTGTGGGCCCACAGTGCCATACAACGCATCACCAGCATTGGGTCCACTGGCAGCATGTTGCAGATGGTGTGACATCCATTGGATTCCAGGTGCGCCCAGCTTAGGACTGCTACAAGCGCTGGAATGACCTCAGACGCAGTGCTAAGCAAAAGTGTGCCTCCAATTACACCATGTCTCTGGTGACTGGTGGTGGGCCATCACCAGAGGAGGATGAACTCACTCAGCATGAGGAGATCACTTGAGAGTTCATCCCGGAAGAACAAATCTGTGGAGTGGGAGAGAGGATGGATTATGATGCATCAACCGGTGAGTATTGATGCGTGTAACTCAATGGCATGTGTATTTGGCATGTGTGACCCGATCAGCTACAAGTAGGCTCTTTCCTATCTTCAATCTCCCTCACCACCGGTGTTGTTCACCAGGGGTCTGATCTCTCAGCCCCAATTCATGGAGAGCAAGTGGCAGCTCTTGACTACTACATTATCATTTCTTTGTACAAGTTCTGGTGCTATGCTGATGACAACCAACTCATTTCCTGGCTGACCTTGGCCACCTCTTGTCCCTCCCTTATTTCTGATAGCCTCATTGCCATTTGCTTTAGTGTACTACTAACGGTCTCTGTCTGAATGCCAGCAAGACTGGCATCCACCTCATAAATGCACCTTTGCCATCCTTTGTCATCAATCTCTTGCCAGCCCCACTTGGCCCTCCTCCTGACTCCACCTGCAAGGCCAAGAACCTCAGGGTCACCTTTGACTCAACACATACCTTTTACAAATACATTTGTGACGTATCTTGGAATGCATTAACTTCTTGCTCCGCCTCCTCGAGGGTACTGTGCCTTTCCTAACATTCTCCTACATGCTCACAGTCTGTCAAGCTCTGGTTTACTCATGGTTGGGGTACTGTGAGAGTCTCTTTCAATATTTGGCCTGCCTCCACCCTCCACCCTTCACCACTAATCCAGTGTACAGGACTGCAAGACTTGTCCTTGGCCTCAAGCCCTGGGATCCTATCTTTCCATCTCTGTGACCCCTTCATTGGCTAGCAGTGGATGCAAGGATGATACTTCAGACCCTCTGCATTGTGCACAATGTTTTTTTGGGACTGGGTAGAAAATACCTTCAACAATCCCTCTACCAATACCTCCCCTCTTGAGTTATTTGCTCCTCTACCCTACACTCCCTCAAGGTCAGTCGTTAATTGAATAAATAAGGTAGGAGCAGATCGGTGTGTGAAGCTGGGAGATCACTTTTGAACAGCCAACTGGCCACTTTGAATCTTGAGGAGAGAAATATCTGCTTCTGGAAGCAACTCCACACCTTCCTACTTGCTCCTGCATTAGGCCCTCTTCTACCCAGCTGAAAAGTTTCCTATGTTGGCAATGTGCCCCTGCACACACTCTGTCCATTGAATCAGGTACCTGCTCACCATGCCTCCTTGTTGCACTGCCTACCAGACACCCACATCTATGGGTCCAGTGCGTGTCCCCATACAGTCCAGCACTCTTTGTCTGCACTCATCAGATTTGCCCTGTCCAAAACATCTTGCACTTGCCACTTGCTGGCTGCACTCACACTTTTTGAATGGACATTCTATCACTGGACTTCATTTTCCTTCTTTGGTCTCCCCTGTTTGGCACGTTCCCTCAACCCTTTATCCCTTCTCCATGCAGTAGCGTTTTCTGTATGTCACTGTGCCCAGTATGATTGTTGTTTTGAATTCCTTTTCTCCCTTGTTCCCCTCCCTTAGCTTTTTTGCACTTGTGTACGAGTGCAATCTTGATGAGATGTCACATCATGTCATATGCAACCTTTGTCCTTGGAGCAGTGTGGCTCTCTCTGGGTGTGCTGATGGCAGTGGCTCCCCATGCACATATGTGCAGGATCATGTTACATATGCATTCCATGTACGCCCCTAGATGTCCTTGACCACCTTCTCATTGTTGTATTTGTCCAGGATGATACAAGTGTCATCGCATTTGGACAGCCATGTCATGCTCACTGTAGGTCTGTGTGTCATCACGCACAACTTTAGGCTGTGCACATCTGTATCATGGCCATGGCTCCCCCAGTTACAGGCCCATGACCACTTTTCAACTGGTGTTGTCTTCTACATGCATGGATGTACTATGGATGGTTCCTCACCTCTCCTCCATCATGTTCACTTCTCATTGGCTGTAGTGACATTTGACTGATGAAATGCAATAAACGCACGCCTACACTGTCTGGCAATGTACAGTTCGGCATGCATAATGTCATTGCCATGCAGTGCCTCTCTGCTATTGGCTAGAGGGTGGGTGTTTCACGGAAAACATGCTACCTGGTGCATGCCATTTGCACATGATGGCTGCAATTGCCGTTACACTACCATAATGTTCGAATATTGTCATCACAACGTACGTCTTGATGTTGTAAGTTGTGGGGCTACACATGCACTGCAACGCACACACCCACTCCTGTGCCAAGGTAAGCCTTTCAACGTGCAATCATGATGGTGCTGTGTGATTTTGACCTGACATGTATGTACCCATGTCCCGCCTCTCACAGCATGGAAAAGAACTAGTGTAGATGCCTCCTATGACACATGTACTGTGCATAGTTGATTGCAGTTGAGTGCTGCACATGAACATGCATGTTACATGTATCATGGTGTGTTTGGTTACATGTCTAGCTGTGTCTATTTGTGTGTTAACACATGCTTATGCTAGGTGCTGACTATTTGTTCCCATCTCTCATTTTGGCATTGGATATATGCCTTCTAGATATTGTGTGTGATGCAGTTGATGTGCAACATGCAATACATGTGTTGCATTTCACATCCTTTTCTGATTTTGGGATGGCCCTGCATTGCAATCCCACTGGATGCATGTTGGGGGTTTTGAGTTGCCTGTGACATGGCTGTTTCATTATTTGGCTGTCAATGTTGTGAACTGCATGTGTGTGGTATGTGCTACTGACATGCGTGTTCTTGTTTCTTTTCTTTATGTTGCAGGTGATGACGCACTAGCGGCAGAGGATGAAGATGTCATCCCAGGCACGGTGGTAGTTCATATGACCAACCAAGCACCAGTGTTGGTTGTGGGGGTGGCAGAACCCACAGGTGCTCCAGGCCATCGTGTCCAGAGCAGACTCTGAGTCAGGCTCTGATGTATCCTCTGACCACTATGTTGAGCCGGATCTGCATCATGACGTGTCGTTGCCGGTAGGTGACCTGTGTCGGATGATCTTCTGTCTCCAACACCTGCAGTAGGGGACCAGGCAGGGTTGGAATTTCCACCTGTGGTGGGTACAGGTGCACGGTCACACTCAACACCAGTTGGACATGTTCCTGGGGCATCAGGTTGACAGAGGGATGCAGTCCTGCAGCCACGGGCAGCCCCAACCCAGCAAGGACCACGGCTCCTTGGGCCCAGCAGGTGTGGTGTCCGGCAACGCGGTGGCTGTGTGCCACCAGGGTCAACTGAACTGAGTGGGAGTGTTCCATGATTGCCATAGCACAGCAACAGGGGGGAGCAGTTGAGATGATTACTCAAGGTATGGAAAGTGTGGCCCATTCCATCCTCCGCTCTGTAAGGCAAATGGTGCTCCATCAGCGGGCTACTCAGTCCATGTGCCGCTCACTCAGGCTGGGCATGACGGCGTATGACAGGGCGCGCCGGGCTGAAATGGTGGCTCTGTGTGAAACACTTAATGCTCAAGCAGAGGCACACCGTGAGGCCCTGAGG
Source organism: Ambystoma mexicanum (assembly GCF_040938575.1). Taxonomy (NCBI): domain Eukaryota; kingdom Metazoa; phylum Chordata; class Amphibia; order Caudata; family Ambystomatidae; genus Ambystoma; species Ambystoma mexicanum. The sequence continues at coordinate 893,909,788 of NC_090922.1, forward strand.
GTGGTACAACAAGCCCTTTGATCTACTCTAGATGACCTCATGATGTATCAGAGTAGGCGGACAGAAGACAGGATGGTACAGCTTGAAAGAACGATCTCAGCTGAACTCCATGCAAGCCGGGAGTCACTCCATTTGTCATTTGAAGCCTTGCAAGCAAAACTCCTTCTCACACGTCAGTCCCTGCAGGAGGAAGCACGTGTGACACGTGAGGTAATGCATGCTGACCTCAGTCTCATTGCCCGCCAGGACCCGGTTTACCAGACCTGCATACTTGCTGCCATTGAGGGGCAAGGCATGGATAGGCGTGGTGAGTCAACTGCACCACGTCCACCTTCTGATTCAGATCCAGAGGGTGATGATGACAACCTATCTCCCACATAGGTCGGGCCGTGCAGGCGCTGAGCCCAGTGAGTTTTTTTTTTACCACGACATCTACACATATGGGCGTTGAGGTGCACCCTGTACCTCCCCCTCCTGGGTGCCCCCCCAACTCCCTGGGTCATATATGGGCCTTTTTTTACTGCAATTTTATTTTTTTCTGCAGTTTTTTCTAAAATTATTTTTGATTTTTCATCCAAATTGCATGGTTTTTGGTAAGTATGTTATCTTTTTATTTTCATTTTATTTATTTTTTCCATTATTGTGTTGTTCTTTTTCAATGATTTCACTTTGCTGGTTTTCTTCCATTTTATTGATTTAGCTTTTGTTTCTTTCATTACTCTTTTCATTTTTTATGTCAATTGATTATTTGATTTAATTTGTATTTTCTTTTGATTTTTTTTTAATTTTATTTTGTCTATTGTGCATACATATGCCAGTGTGGTGCTTTGTGGCATGGGAAGGCATACACTGTGGGTTCCAGCTGGGCCCATTCAGGCCTGCCTTGTGTATGTGTTTTGCTTGGGGTCCCGACACATATGCTACTCCGGCTTCCCTTTTCCATGGGCTCGCAAGGATGGCTCGGTGTAACAGCATATCACACATGGGCATTGGGCTTCCGTCATATCTGTGGCCAGCCTGCAGTTCTAATTGTGTGTACACCCCTAGTGAGTATTCCAGATGGGTTCTCCAATGCATGTCTGCACTTCACTTTGGTGAGTATTAAGCTGACTCTGCATTTCATCATGTTGCTTGAGATGTTTGTTATGAATTGACTGCCTATGTTGATGCACTTCCTGCTGTAGCTGGTACCATGCACCCTTTGGCTGCATACAACACACTGATGGTGGGAGGGGTCCATGTGCTGAGAATGTTGAATTGGGACAGTTTTCCCACAGTGATTTTGATATGCCACATGAAGGCTGCATGCTGAGTTACCCCTGTCACCATGCATTTCAACAACCACCCATTCCTTGCTAGCACCACTTTGGACATTTCCCAGTCCTGGATGGTGTTTGGATGTGACATCTGAGTTATGACTACATTGTTCGTGATTTAAATTTCCTGTTTGTGTCCTGGACCTGCCCCCCCCACTGTTTGCACTTGGCCCTTGTGACAATCCGGACAACCAGGCTGCTTGAGCCTGCCACCACTATCAAAAGCCCCAAAGGTGGCCCTGTCTAGACCTGTCCACATGCCTACTCAGTCACTTGAATGCCCCCCTGTCTCCCCTGCCCCTGTTAGTGTCCCTCTGTCTCCCCCCTTCATCATCAAATCCCCTACTCTCCTGCACCATCAGTGTCCCTCTGCCCCCTGTGTGTGCTTTCTTTCACCATCTTCCCCATTAGTCAATTTGAGCTTGTCCCCCTCCTCCCTTCTCTCCTCCCTCTCCCTCTCCACCATCCTTTGGCTGTCATTTTCAACCACTACCCCAATTGTGATGCGTAGGTGCTTGTTCTTTGCAGACATTTGCCCTTCTGCCTCTGTCCTTCCACACCCCCACCTTCACCAGTTTAAGTATAGTTTTGACAGTTAATTTGATCATTAGTACCTCCACCACTGATTACAGTTCATCTCTTCCCCCTTTCCCTTCTGTATTTCTTCTCCCCCTCCCCAGCACTATCTAGATTCTTTGTCGACCTGCCACAGTTTGTCACTTGTTTTGTTACTCTCCTCACCTCTTCCCTCCTCTTCCATCACTCTCCTCCTTATATGACTCCTGCACTGCGACTATTCCTGTCAGGCATAGGAATGTTGAAGCTAGTTATGTCATCCAACATTCCCTCCCTAGACACTCCCTTATTGGTCCAGGCAATTGTAATATGTACTTTGCTTTTCTCAGTTCATTATCACACTGTGGACTGTTTGAAGCAAATGTAGGAATGTACTGTTCTTCTCCCTTATTCACTCCCTCATTGATGCACTTTGATGAAGTTTGTGTGTTGGTCATATTATGGATTTCTATGAATCAGTAATGGGTCACTGTCTGCCATTGGCGATGTGGTGTACTCTGTACATGATATGTTTTGCTGGTCAATGGCGGATGCAATGTAGTGCTGTCTTTTGAGGTGTCAGGGGATGGGTTTGGTTTGACACACAAGGGGATCCTTGGTGCTATGTTCATATGTGCTGTGTACGGAACACTGGCATTCACTTCATCTCACATGCATGTATTCTAGGCATTTCCATATGGACAAATACAATTAGGCAACACCCCCCCAACTACATTGAAACCATGCAAAGCGTGAAACCAGATTGCCTTCTCATGCATGCTGTGTCACGACAATCCATGTTCACTTCCGAGTCATTGATCATGTACATGCATGACAGGGTAATATGTGGTTGAATGCCATTTTTTTAAATGATGCAGAGGGTTTTCACCAACGCAATGCAAACTCACTGTGCTTTGCAGTGTGCAGTGTTTGATATGGCAATTTACAATTGTCCAATGTGCATGGCAACAGGCTTTCTGACTTGTGTTGGTTGCACCGTTGGTGGCATGCATTTGTGCCACCGTTTTCAGGGTGTGAGGTTTTGTTCACTCCTTTCTTCCGATTCCATGTCAGGTATAATTGTCTGGTGCCTATTTAGATTTCTCACGTGGCACTTCATGACTTCATGACTATTGTGTCATTTGTGTGCGTATGGTTGGATGTGTTTCCATTGCATGCCATGTCAGGGTTCAGGAGTGCTGGGAGGGATTGGGTGGCATACCAGTCCTTTCATGCCCTGTTTAGAAAGGGGGCGGGGGGTGCCTTGCATGTGTTCCATTTGGTCACATGGGATTGGTTGTGGTTAAGTAGCTAGAGATGCACACAATGTGGCACTTCCGGGGACACATTCTCAGGGTGGTATGGTAGTGACAGTTAACTGTCCATTTCTCATAATCGATTGTGACCTGGTGTGTGCCAGGCCTGTGTGCACTGCGCAGGGGTTGGAGCTTAGGTGAAAAATGTGGCCACAAGCTGGGTACGGGCTGCCTCGCCACATGCCCTTTCCTCTCCCATGCACAGCGGGCGTGCATGTGGTTGGGGATGTGGGGGCACCACCATGTCCACCGTTACGCCATGCTGTGTTGCAATGTTGTGCAGGACACATGCTGCCACAATGATCCTGCACACTACTGGGGGTGCATATAGTAGCTGTCCACCAAAGCGGTCAAGGGAGCGGAAGCGTGACTTGAGCACTCTGAATGTGCGCTCCACTATGGCCCTGGTTGCAATATGGGCTGCGTTGTATTTTACCTGGGGTGGTGTAGTGGGGTTCCGTGTGGGCGTCATCATGTAGGTGCTCAGAGGATAGGTACTGTCCCCCGGTAAGGTGATAATAGTTGTCATTAGTTGGGCTTGTGTATTTGTCTGTGTGTGACATGTATGCATGTACACAGGCATTTGTACTCACCTAGGAGCCATGTGTTGCCATGCTTCCCAGCTTCCAGGGCCCGGCTCAGGGCAGTCATTCTGAATATGAAACTATCATGGGTGGACCCAGGATAGTCTGCATAGACAGAGGTGATGATTCCCTTGGCATTGCATACCACCTGCACATTAATGGAATGCCAGGCTTGCGGTTTCGATAGATGTGCTCAGTGGCCCTGGGTGGACGTAAGGCCACATGGGTGCAATCTATGGCACCAAGCACTTTGGGGAAGTGTGCCACCCTGTAGAAGTCCAGGACCACGGCCTGCCTTTCTGCAGGTGTTCTAGGCATGTATGACTGAAATGACCCGGTGGCCAAAAAATGCAGTACATTGAGCACCTTCTCCAAGGGGCTCAATGCTTGGGAGCACAGGGTGGGTGATGTGAGTTCATTCTCCCACTCAGTGACCAGCTCTAGGATGATATGAGGTGGAAACCTATACCTACTATAAACCTGGTCATCAAGCATCCTAAAAAGGCTGGTCCTGGGCAAAGAAATGTGGGGCTTGGCTATTCTCCTCCTCCTGCGGTGCCCCACGATCACTGCTGCGAGGAACGGGACATTCATCGTAGCTGTATATGCTTGTTTGTTGTTTGTGCACACTTTTATGCTGCGCGAGGGCGCTTCCGCCTGCTTTCGTTTGGCGGACGTAATTGTGCGTGTGCTTGTGTGTTGACGTGCGCAGGTTTTCCCAATTCTGAATACGTGTAGTTTGCGTGCATGTTAGCGATCCGTGTACTTCCCAGCGGTACTTCCCCAGTTACACCCTTATTTTCACGCGTTGTTCCCCAGTCCACGTGTTCCGCCCCTTGTTCCTCCCCCTTTTTGATGTGTGCGCTGACGTTGTGCGCTTTCGCTGTGTGCGTCGCGCACAGCGTTTGGGATGTGGAAGTGACGCGTGCACCGGTGTGCGCCACGTGTGGATTTGGCGCACATCCCGGAAAATACATGCACAAGGCCTTCCATGAATCGCACGCGTGCGATTCACACATGTGCGCTGGCTTTTTCACATTTGCACCAGCTTGCTGATTTTGGCGCACATTTATTCCATGAATTACCCCCTAAGTTTCTTAAAGTAACCCAGTAGTTATAATTTTCAGCCACACTCTACTAGTATAACCCTGATAATAGTAATGTACTGCAAATAACTCTGGTTATTCATAAATGAACCCTGGTTATTCGTAAAATAACTCTGGTTATTCATGTGATGCACAATTCCCAATTTCCCCAATCCTGTTTTCTACTTTAACCCTGGTTATGTGAAAATAACCACATTTATGAGAGAATGTGTGAGCTCTGAACTTAGTCCCCAGGCCTCACCCAACCCCCAATTTTACGTGGTGTCCTCTTTCTCCTTCCCCATCTCTAGTCTGATGCCATGTCATCCGTTTTCCTACTCCAAATTACATTTTTTTGACTTTTGGTTTTAGACTGACTGATTATTTTGGGAATGACCCTGGCTACCTCTCGCATTGAATAAAAAAAAAAGAAAATGATGGATATTTCATTTTTTCAAAAGGCCCTCTGCTGCAAAGCACCATGGAAGAAATAGCTATAATCTTGGGAGAGGCTGGCACCCCCTTCTACATTTTAACAACTACTGCATGGAATAACTCCCAGAAATTGAGTCAACGATTCATGCCCAAGTTGTTTTATCTATTATCCAATTCCGTTCAGTGGTTCTGCAAACCACCATTGTTATCCATTGCACCTAGCCTGCATCCTGATCCAGTGTCCACTATACCCCCATAATGTGCGCAATAGCCCAAGTTCATGACTTGCAGCCAGTGTCCGCAATCCATGGGGCATGGGCATTGGCCTGTTAAGGATTCCAATTGGGCGTTACACACCAGACCAGGACTCTTGCCCTTAGCACAGGAGGTAGCGCACAATTAAAATACTTTCTCTTTATTTCCTAGAATTCCGATTGAGCTGGCACCCAACCCTTCTCACACCCCATTTTGCAAATACCCCGGGTCACAATGGACCATGAACCAGGCCAGTGGGTTGTAATACAACATTTATTTATTTTAAATTCAAATTTAATCAAACAAATTTAATATTGGGCAGCAATCACCAATGGGGAGATAATTACAAGGTAAAATTATGAAATACACTTAGTTTGACATTCTATAATAACATATCCAAAGCAAAAATTAATGGAAGTAATTTTACTGTTCGGGTAGATAGCCCCTGAGTTATGATTTTCCCTGCAATGCTCCCTCAAACCCCTATTAATCGAATTTTGAGTTGATAGAAAGAAGCAGCAAGGAGTTAGGTATACAAGGCAGCAAACAGAATTAAAATCCGACCTTCCCCCACAATCTGTCATCCAGCATAAAAACTGCATTCCGATTCTGTCTATTTCACCCGTTTTTCCAACCAATTTTGTTTTCTCTTACCACTGTCCTTAGTTTCGGTGGGATTAAAAAATGAGGCTTTGTAATAATGTCCACTGGCATCCGTGTCGATTCCCTAACAATATGGGCCTTGTCTATCTTGAAACTCTGTTCTTTAGTGCATGGGAAAGTCAGGGGTGGCTGGTCATTGCATCTTCTGTATTCCTGTCCTAGTTGGGGCGTGCTATCTGGAGGGGCCACCTGTTGATTCTGCTCCTGTTTCTCATTAGCCATCTGTTGATCTATCCTTTGGCTGATGGAAGACAGCTGTTCACCCAATGTGCATGATAAGCGATCGATCTCCAAGTTCAGATCTCACAAAGATGTGGAAATATTGCCCGCCAAAAGTAAATAGTTGTTGCAGTGGTTTCCTAAAACTTTGTTCATCATTTCAATAGCAAATTTTAATTTGGCTGATTGAAAGATAGTAGAGGAGACCAAAACATTTAGATTCTCATGTAGGTTTACAAAAGAAGTCAGCACTATGTTCAGGGCCGAAATTGATGGGGACAATAATTTAAATTTCTCATCCATTTACTTTAAAGTTTCGTGAAGTGGTGCTTGTTCCAGCCAATTTGGTTCCTCCAGTGAATCAAATGTAAGATGCTCAGTGAGAAAGGAAGTGGGGCCGGCATGCAATTCTATACCAGAACCCTCACTTTGGTTGATTACATTAACCTCAGCTTCCTCATTGTGGCACTCAGCTAATGTGCCCTTAGTGTTGTCCTCTGTAGAACAGTAGGCTTCTAATAGATTGCGATCAGAAATCCCCATCATGGGGGCACTTCCATGTTGGTTGGTTCAGTTGATCTTGCCCCAAGTCTTACAAAAAAGTCCTTCATGTTATTTCTTAGATTTATTGCCAAATATGAAAGGTTTCTAATTGGAGAATTGGTTGTACTTTTGTTATGTACCTGAGCAACCATATACACTTGTGCATGATTTATTGTTAGATCAATAGCTGGCTCCTGGCCATGCTCTGGGGCTATTCTTGGCAGGGTTGTTTCTTGCTGATACCCCGAAAAGATAATCGAGGGTGGGGGAGTGGAGGTGGAGCTAGGCAGCTGCATTCTGTTTTCCACCTTATTATCAGACGTGTTTAGGGGCCGCTCTAAACCATCTTCCACTGAAGGCATTTTTACAACCTCCCTCCAGAACATCAAGTGAGACTTGGTGCCGGCCTGGAGAACTTTGAATGTCATGGATTGGGGAGAGCTGAACCTGATCTTGGGCACATAGATCTGTTGGTGCTACTTCAGTCCCCATTTGGTTGCTTCGTGTAGTGATCAATGCTATAAACGAAGGAGTAAGTACTAGTCTCAAGGCTGCTGAGAGACTTGCTTTCTTTCCCCAGTGTCTCGGTCCCAATTTTTACCACTACACAGCTTCGACATGCAGCGTATGCCGATACAGAGAACTGAAATGGATCAGTCGTTAATTTCAAGTTAAGCTATGCTGAGTCTCAACACATGTATCTTGCCAATACTAGATACGAGAGTGGATATCGCACAAGGGGTTCAAAGGAACTAGAGTCCCGTAGTAACACCCTCACATGGTGAGTGTTCTGAGTATTATGACAATGTCAATGTCAAATGTTGAAAATGCGGCTTTGGTATCTGACCCGCAGAGTGGTCGCAGGTCATGAGTGTTGTTCTCACTTCCTCCTCACTGACTTTGCCAAACCACTCACTTGGCTCACTTAGCTGTGAGCGTGCACGCATGAGCGCGAGACCCTTCAATTTATCCTCCTTCTGGTAGGAAAATAAGTGTCCCCGAGGTGCCTGCACAATCTCCTTGCTCACAGTAGTCTGACTGTGTTTAACTTGGCTCACTTAGCTATTTTGTGCAGGTGTCCTTCCCGAGGGCCAGGTCCACAGCCCACTTTAACCCCATTGACAGGATTTAGTGACCAGATTGTCCGTCTAGCCAATCTGGACACTGGCCTCGGCCACATGCTATGCTTTCGCTATTGTTTCTACCTACATTGTGACGCTTAAAAAAAAAAACAGGACCGATTTGAAAAAGCATCCATTCAGGTCCTTGCCAATGCTCTTTGCAAAGGTTTGCTGCAAATCTGTCCAGCACTGCAGGCTGTACTAGCGAGCAGAATGTATTTCCTATTCAAGCCTATCCCGATTTCAAAATGTGGAGGGCCCCCCTACAAATGTGCTCCCTCTTGACAAAACCCCTTTAAACTTCCACAAACATTCAACGTTGTGTCTTTAATCTGTTTGCTAATCTTTTTTCCGGCTTTGTCAAACAGCTCCAAATTTATAAACCATCCAACATTTTTGGACCCCCCCCCTTTAATTTTACCTGCACTTTGTGAAACAGTACCAAATTTTGCAAAAATATTCAGAGTTAGGTCTTTATTTTTATTGTAAGATTTCATGCAGTTTCACAGAATGGCACCAAAGTTATAAGCCATATAAATACTGCTCTTTAATGACCCTGCAATATACACATATGCATGAATATTCTCCAACATTTGACTATTGCAATGTTGTGTTTTTGAATATGCTTTTACTGCGATGTTCGCGGACTACGGGAGTAGTTGCCTAATCTAACATTGCGTCCGTTTCAAAGGTTTTGATACACTTCATGTTTTTAATTGGCCAATCGGTGTCCGCCAATTTTATGCAGCTCCTTCATTGGCTGAGAGGCGTCTGTGGACACTGAACCAGGAAGTGAGTCCAAGGACAAGACAGAGACATCAACTGTTTTTTTTAACCAACATTTTGGGCATTTAAAACAAATCTACTGTACGGAATAACAGCAATGTTGACACGCAGATGAATACGTCATTCATAGCTATGGCCCCTCCTTGGCCCGAATATCACATTGGTGAGAAACTCTATACACTAAGGCAACAATACAGGCCTTATACCAGACAGATACAGGAGGGAATTGACCTGATGTAACTATAGATAGCCAGACTAAACAAGCGTACTATTAACTGACACATGTGCATGCAATAGACATGATGCAAATATGCACTCACCATGAAGACACGCAAACATTAGGTCAAACCTTCATTAACACATGAAGAATATCACTTGAAACCATAAAGACATGAAGAACATAACAAAAGCAATGTACAAGATGAAATACAACACAAACGGTATATGTATATAGCTTTCTAATATAGAAATCAATGATAAAAGGCAGCTATCTTTTGTAAAATGGAAGTCGTAACTCTCATTAGAATGAATGGAGGCCCCAGGCTTCATGAAAATCAGAACAGCTGAATTCATTGAAATACAGATTTGTACAGAGCACAGGTTACAGAGACAATAAGAAGTACACAGATAGTTAAGGGAGGAACACAAGATAATAATTCCCATATTTTTCTTGCCATTAATCAAAGAACAACCAGCCTTTGAATGCAAGGTGCTCACTAATTATAGTTATACCCTCATAAGGAACAGATCAACCAAGTCCCGAATGGTTGGAAAAGTAATAACACTCGTGTTCATACAAGCTAAAATCTCAATACATGCAGGGTGAAATATTTCAGAACATGGTCCTCTCACACATGAGCCATACTTCAGGAACAGTGTCTATTCATTAGGGCCAGACACAGATAAGCATCTGCCTCAACTCCCCACATATTCTGATAGCTCAGGCACCCAGCAAGGCCAAACTGCAAAGAAGAGACTCTCGCTCATAGCTTAGGGATAAGGGATAGCATCTTACTTAATTGGAAGAAAGCTGTTCCTAGGTTTCTTTTTCCCTACTCCCATTTTTGGTTTATGTGCTGATGCCCTGTCATTGTTCAAGGTTGGTAAGTACGGTGCCAACCAATGGAGACACAGTCAAGTACATGTTGCATTAACCAATAGACTACTTCAAAGTTCACATGTATTTTCTATTATCAATTTAGAGGTGGTCTCACGAGGAGGAGTCATCCGATATTCAATAGCCAATAAAAGGACTAACCAATATATGATGGGGCTGATTCATGTAATTTGTGTGCTGAAAAACAGGGATTTTTCTGCCATTCTGCCCTCAAATCCCTGTTTAACAAAATGGGATTTTTGGGCAGAATGGCGCTCAAATCCCTGTTTTTCGGGGCACAAATTCCATGAATCAGCCCCAATGTGTATAAAGTCTATTCCCTTAACCAATCCCTCAATCCCACAGGTTTTTATAACCAAGATTGTAATGTGAGATCAATGGTGATGTGTTTTCTGTTTTTAAATCCTTGTAATGTCCAAGAAAAGTCGAGAGCCTCAAGACTAATTTGAGTGTATGCTGTCCCTTCTTTATGTGGATTTTTAATAAAGTGGGTTTTGCCATTTCCTTTCACTATTTCTGTTATTGAGTCTGGCCTACCACTTCCACTTGAACTGGGGTTTTCCAGACCATTTTTCCAGAAAATTGGCACCAAATTTGCAAAAGCATGCTTATGGGACTAGGCTGCATCTCCTCGCACAAGTTTGGTGCAAATTCGTCCAGCGGCTTGGTCTCCAGAAAAACATTTTTCCATTCAAGTCTATCTGCATTTCAAAGGGTTTGGGACCCCCCTATAACTTTGCATCCTCTTGACAAAACCACACAAAACTTTGGAGAAAATAATCAGGGTTGGATCTTTACTTTTTTTTGCAAACTTTCATGTGGATTCGTCAAACTGCGTCAAAATTATAAGCTGCCCAAAAAAACGAAGTGCAACTTTACCATAACTACATGGTGGCTACCACGGACCCTGTAACACACACACACACACACACGCGTGCGCGCGCGCACACACACACAGACACACACACACACACACACACACACATATACAGCTATATATCGGCATATATAGATGTGTATATATTATAATGTGGCAGTCAGTGCCCTATAGTTGAGTGTCGAGATACATAGGAAATCCCAAAAATGTATTGCTAATAACTTTTCACTCACATAACAGATCTGGCTTACATTTTGCAGACAAAATGTTTTTTGCCATGCTGCACCAGACAGAGAAAGATCAGTTAAAAAATACTGTGTATGGCCTACTCGCATTTATTTCCCCATAGAGAAAAAATCCAAATATTGCTTCAGCACACAGCCAAAACCGCTGGATGGAATTGGACCAAGTACAAAACAAAAAGCACGAGTTGTGCCGGTATCACATGCGCTTGCCCTAATTAATAGATAATGGGTTCTTGTTGCATAGAATAAGTCAATGTACATGAGATATTTACGATATTAGTCGGATTTAATGGACATCTTTCTAGTTTTGCCAACACGTGTTTTAACCTATTCGGTCTTCTTCAAGGCAAACAATTACTCCTTAGTTCGACTGGTGTGCTGTTTTATTGCATGACCAATGACAGAATCTCACTGTCTCCCAAGCTCTGGTTCTCTCTAGGTTGGACTATTGTAACAGCCTCTTTCTAAATCTACCTGCCTCTACTCTCTGCCCTCTGCAACTAATCCAGAACAGAACTGCAAGACTTGTCCTTGGCCTCAAGCCCTGGGATCGTATCTCTCCAGCTCTGACATCTCACCATTGGCTCCCAGTGGATGCAAGGATGCAAGGATTAAATTCAAAACCCTCTGCATTGTCCACAAGGCTTTCTGGGGTCTGGGTCCAAAATACTGTCAGCTATCCCTCCGCAAATATCTCCCCTCCCGAGTTCTTCGCTCCTCTACCTCCAACTCCCTGAGGGTCAGTTGTTTTTCAAAGAAAGAAGCTGGGGTAGATCTCTGTCTTCGGCTGGGGCCTCCGTCTGGAATAGCCTCCCTGCTACTCTAAAACTTGAGGAGAACCATCTCCGGTTCCGGAAGCACCTCAAGACGTTCCTCTTTGCTTCTGCCTTCGTTCCCCCTCTCCCCTGCTGATCTGCTCTCTTCTTGGCACTGTGCACCTGGCCACCCTCTGTCCCCTGGGCCCAGGTACCTGCTCACTCTGCCACTCTCCTGCACTGACTCCTGGCCACCCCTTGCACTGGGGTCTGTATCTGTACCCATGCAGTCCCCCAACCCCCATATACCTCTTTTTATGCACTTATCAAACTTACCCAGTCTGCTGCCGTAAACACAGCACTTGCTACTTGCTAGCTGCACAACCACTGCTTATTGCATCTATTATCTATTTATTTTTATTTATTGTTATTTATCTGTGACTCGTCTGCTCCGCACTCTCCACTCTCCCCCTTCCATGCACTTTCCCCTTCCCATGCATTTGCACATTCCCAAAGTCACTGGGCCTAGTAAGATATTTGTTGTGTTCTCCCCTGTTCCCCTCCCTTGCCTTGTTACGCTCTGAAACACTTGTGTATGAGCGCGATACAAATATCGCACTCGTACAATATCGTATCATATCATTGGGAAACAGACCCAGTGGTTAAGTATGTTGCAAGGTTTTCCCTTTTTTAAGTACATGTAAACAAGTGTAATGTGGCTGCAGTCCTTGTTTCTACTTAAATGCTGTGGGTATTTCTTATGTTGTGCTAATATTAAAGTCCTTATGGAGCACCCACTTTTTAGAGGCCTCTGCCTGCGTCCGACATTCGTACACACACACACTGAAGGCCATAGGCATGGCTGAAGGCTATGGCTTGTGGACCCGTAAAAAAGCTATTGGGCCAACATGTAAAGGGGCGAAGGCCATAGCTAGTGAGCGGGAAACAAATGTAGTGTTTTAAAATGTACAGTGGGCCCACTAGGTATTAGATCTAGTGGACGCTTTGCAATCTTTGTGCTATTGCTTATTCCATGAATAATTGCACTTTTCATGGTGCAAATGTTTTCTAATATGGCCCACTTTTTTGCACTGGGGTAAACTTTGCTAGTGCTAATATGGTGCAAATTTGCACTTGCACCAGTGCAACTGTTCTGAAATGTCCACCATGTTCATTCAACAGGGCAAGATCATGCATAATATCTCCATAATGTGTGTTTGTGTATTCGACTGAAAGAATGTTTATGTAAGCGCAGACGCACAACAATGTCGGAACACTGATGGAACAGATGTTAGAAAACTCCTCTGGGAAGTGAGCAGCTTGTGGAGCTTTGGGTTTGATGCACCTAACCAACTGTTACATTAATTTGTGTGCATAGAAATCAGTTATAAACCTATATAAATGTAAGCCCAGAAATGTACCTCACTATGTAGATAGTGTTACATGTTTAGTTTATTAAAAACTATGTGAATTGGCAGTGTGGTTTGTGTCTAGTGCCACACCATGCTCTCCCCTCTTGCTTCTCCACTCATTTTGACTGCGTACTCTCTGTTCTCTCCTCCTCTCCCTTTCTCCCTTTTCCTATCTCCTCCCCTCCTCCCCTTACTTTCTTCTATAAACTTACTCTATCAGAATTGTTCCTGGACCTAGTATGATCGCAATCTTGTCTGTCTCCCCCCCCTCCCATTAGTATTCCCACGATCCACTCCAACACTATCTGAAATGTTGTCAGGCCTAGTACGATAGTCGCTTGTTTTGTTCCTACCCTCCCTTTCTGCACCCCTCTCCCTCGCCTTTTTATTTTTCTCCAGCTCAACCAGAAATGTCATCAGGCCTAGTACGGTAGTCACCTGTCTGTTTCCATTTCCTTCCCACTCTCCCACTCACTTCCTTATCTGTGTTTTAGCTCTTGCACTATCTGAAATGTTGTCAGGGGGAGTACGATAGTTAATTTCACATCCTTACTGTTCATGGCCTGTAAGAATGTCATTGTATTTTCCCTTGTTCCCTCCCTTGCCTTGAAGCGCTTTGAAACACATTGTGTATAGGCACTATATAAATAGACTATCATATCATAACATGCAGAATGTGGAGCAGAACAGTCTGTTTGCTTTCAGGCATATCAGATGTGGGGGAAAATAATAATACATGTGTTGGAGAAGCTTCACAGGGGAAATCATATATTGACATTTATAAGTTAGTTGAGATGGTGGATTATTTTACAAATGTCAATGACAAATACTGTAAATTCAGTATACCTGAAGTACAAAATATTTCAAAATCAGAACCATATTTTAACATTGCATTTATCTCCCCTATATTCCTAAATTCCTAAGTGTGTATGCAATATAACCAAGTGTTGACAGATATGCAGATGAAATTACAAAAGCAGATTGGGTGCAGTATAAAAGAGATCTTTTGGCAATGTGTTTGATAATTATCTGAAATACGTACAGTTTTTCATTAATTGAATTTATATGATGAAATTCTGTTACCTTTTGTGCTACACATACTGCAATAAAAATGTCAGTTTCATACTTTAAAAAAGTGTGTGAACCACTAAAATGTTTAATCTCTTCCAGCTTTGATCTCACTTACAATATTTCATTTGTTTTCTTCTGAAGAACATTTAAGTAGAGCTCATTTGACGAGTGTGAAAAACCTTCAACTAATGACATGACATTAACCTTCATGTAAATTGCTTTTAGGTGCAAGAAAATGAGCTGATTATACAAGTACTTAGAAGTGCCACATTCCTGTGACATATGGAACTGCAAATATCCTTGAACAGGATAATGATTTGTCCTTTATCCTCGTTGGTTATCACTCTAGTAGTGAGATTCGAAGTCTGGTTGTAAAGCTAAAGCCATCATTTTGCTTTACTGAATAAAAAGTAACCTGCTGTCTGCACTCACCATGTGTACACACTCCTTTGTGTTAAAATACATTTGAATCCCTGAGGTACACTCTCTATGGGTAGAGTAAATATGCAGCTTCACATATAATGTAAACAATATAGAATTATACATTTAGGAAGGGGTCATTATTGCTACAACTTGAGCCAAGGCTTTGTGGTGGGTCATCATCCTAAGCAATAAGGACCCCTCCCAAAATCCATAAGGCTTTAGCACATAGTGGTACTAGCAATGCATGTTTTGGAGGTGAAGTAAAAACGAAACTTTAATAGTGAGTTAAGTAAATGGACAAACTACTTTAGTAAATGAATGTGCTTTATTGTGTAGTGTTTAAATAACAAGATTATATTCATGATTTAGTTTAATTGCAATTGTAATTAAACTGGAATAGGTTTAACATCAGCATGCATTAGGTGTACTGCAAATGTAAATGGTTTATCTATAAGTGGAAGCGTGTTTTAGCTTTCTCTCTAGTGTGTCAAACAGGATGTTGCAGAGAAAACAAAGGTCCTCCCAGAAAGGAAGTGTCTTGTTGAAAGAAACCTAGCAATGTGGTATCCCAGTCTGCTTTTGAAGTCAGAACATGCAGAATGCAGTCAATATCAGTAGTTATTGATTGTGCTCCAAACATTCTGATTGGTTCAGAGGAGGCCAATAACAATCTTCATGTGCTAATCCAATATATATTAAAATGTAGCATAATAAATATAATATATTCTTAACTGATCTTATTAAAGAAACAAAAAGGTGTTCAAGCCAGGTTTTGATGTTGTCCAGTTATCACAATTAACTAATGACCTCATGAAATAATTTTGTGCAGTTCAACACACCTACCCCAACTCAAATCTAGGATTTAGTTAGACCATTTGACAGTTTGTTATTAAGCAATATGACCCGAGCGGCGGGGGCATTACCGACTTAGGTAATGCCCCGGAGCCCATAGTTATAGCCTGAGTCATTAATGCCCCCGCCACGAGGGTCATATTACTATTAATACCCCGGCCCGCAATATCTGTGTGATCGGGGCACCAAAAGCATTTTTTTCTGTCCCGAAACGCTGCAGCGTTTCGGGACAGAAAAGAAACGACCAAGAAAATGGCCGATGGGAACAGACGCGCTGGGAACACAAGTGTTCCCAGCGCGTCCGCTCCCGAAAAAGGGTCAAAAAGAAGGTAAGTGGGGTTGGGAGGGTGGGAGTGGGACGGGAATAAAAAAACCAAAAAAAAACCATACCAGCTTCCCCCCTGAGGGACGAGTGAAGCCTCCAGCCATGTGGAGGCGCAGAGCGGGGATGGGCCCGCTCCGAGTCTCCACACTGCTGGTAGCTTCCCTCGTCGCCCGCTGGGGACGTAGGAACAAGAAGGTAAGTGGGGGTTTGGGGGAGGAGGGAGGAAAGGGAATAAACAAAAAAAATCCTTACCCGCGTCCACGGCGGGGGGTGAAGGCAGCCCCTCAGCCACGGGGAGGCTCGGAGCGGGGATGGCCTCGCTTCCAGCCTCCTCATTGGCTGAGGGGCTAACTCGCCCCCCACCGAGGACAAGGCGGCTGGAATCCTGGCTGAGAATCGAAGGATTCTCGGCCGGGTAAGGACCCGGCAAGAGCCAATCAGAATGCGTGTTGCATTCTGCTTGACCTCGCCGGGTACTAATAGAGTTTATCTTTCACTTCCCCTCTCGTTAGCACTTCAGGACGGAAACAATATTGCAATGTATGTGAACCTTGTGATTCACTCTATCACAAGTCATGGTTTCCCTAGCCAGAAGGCATTTTGGTCTCAATGTAGAAATCTAGACCCTGTCACCTACAATACAATGTCATTAAATGCCTGCTTTTTCTTTTGCTAAGGGGTTTGTGATAGATCTCAAACATGTGTTTTTTTTTTTTTACTCAAATGCGGCAGTTTTAGAAAGCAGGTCTCATGCAGGAAGGAGCCAGAGACTACGTGGTGGAGATGCACCAGCAGAGGTGGTTGGATGGAGCATCAGCGCTTTATATATTTCTGCCAAACACTACTACATTATAGACCAATAAATACAAATATAATATATATTGAGCCGTGACCTGGTTTGGAGAGCAGACCAGGGTAAATGACCCTATGTAATCGTTCTGGTGACGTTAGCGAGTACGGATGGAGCAGCACACATCCTTAGAGATGATGGGTGGAAGGCAATGAGAACTGCACAGAAAAGGCTCCTCCTGATAGTCAGTGCTGGTCTCAATATGGGCAGAGGATAACAAACATGGATGCTGCATACAAGGAGACATTGTAGTGAAGTGCAATGACAAAGAGAGGCCTCCAGGTAAGAAGAGACCTCTGAAAAATTGTTTTTGGAGCAGCAGCCCACAGTGGTCTGGAATGTTACAAATTTCACAATATTGAAGACGCTGTATAAGAAGAAACTGCACACAACCTTTATAATTAAAAGGCATGGTGAATAACTGACTAATGAACACATGCAAATGGAATACACAAAGAACATATAAAAAGATGGGGGAGATTAACATTCAGGAAAACACTGGCGGTCACATGTCAATACACATCATTATTTGATGTACACGACCACCTGTTATGTTTCTTCTTGAACCAGGAGAATGAATGATACCATGGAAGAGGTGGATAAAGTCCTTTGAGCACTATGCAAATGTGATATGTGGGCCAAATTACATTGTAGAAATACAAATTAAAACATCAATATTTTTACACTGCTTAGGAACATCGGGAAGAGAAAACATGGAAGACTTTCCAGAACTTGCAAAAGATGAGACACAGAGCCTCAATGAGTATGTGAAATGTGTTTAGAAGATGAAAAACATTATGAAAAGAAAGTGAACACTTTATTAGAAAGATACCATTTCGGGAATAGAGTACAGGATGATGGTGAAACTGTTGAAGAATACATAACTGCACTGAGGAGCTTGGCAAAAACCTGCAATTTTAACAATCAAAATAATGAAAGATTGAGGGACCAGTTCATGCTGGAATGCAGGAACAATAATGTTAAAGAAAGATTGTGGACAGAAGATGATCCACCATTAGACGTGGACCTCCACATATCAAAGGAAGTAGAACATACTGACAGATGTGTAAAGACATTAGAGAATAGAAACAAACAACAACCTAATAAGATACCCAAACAGCAGCACAGCACACAAACAGCAGAGACACAAATTGTGGCTACTATTGGAGGAAAAGTGGAAAGTTATAGAGACAAATCGATGAAAACCAGACAGCAACTCATCATGTTCTGATATCAGGATAATTTCCAGACTATGCAATCAGAAAGGACATCTGGCAAGATGTTGGAGGAGCACAAGTAGATGTATACGTATGATAAATGAAATATGTGAGGAAGAACTCATATTTCTGGTGGGAAATTAAAAAGATTTAGATAAGAATCAGCATGATGATCGACTCAGGGGCAAAATACACACTACTCCCAGACAAAATATGGAAGAATTATTTCAATCACAAATACCTCCACGAAGTGGATATTAGCCTTGTAGCATATAGCTAGTCCGATAGCACAGAGAGTAGAGCACTCGCTTTGACATCTGTGCAGAGCCTGCTGACGCAGGTTCGAATCCCGGCAGGGCCAAACTCAGCCTTTCATCCTTCCGAGGTCAATAAATGAGCACCACACACCGTGGGTAATAATAAGCAGAGCTCAGATACCTGAGGGTTCGTAGCGCTATATAAATGCTAAATTATATGGTGGAATTCAGATAGATCTGATCATATGGTTTCAAGCTGTACAATGAATTAAGGACAGAATAGCAGCTGGGAAAATGTATGTTTCAAAAAAAGGTTCCATACCATTGCTCAGTTGGGCACATCAAATGAAATTAGAAGTCAAACTAGACCCTAACACTGAGGAGTCAGTAG
This sequence comes from Ambystoma mexicanum, assembly GCF_040938575.1. NCBI lineage: Eukaryota > Metazoa > Chordata > Amphibia > Caudata > Ambystomatidae > Ambystoma > Ambystoma mexicanum. The sequence continues at coordinate 893,928,458 of NC_090922.1, forward strand.
GGACAGCAACACTGAATCTCAGAGATATATAGGTATTCAAGTAAAGAAGGGGTACATGGATTGGAATTTTGTGACAAGATTGGTGAGTAGTAGACCGAATAAGATTGAAAGAGTGGTCATTTTCCATAGCATAAACATTACAGAACAAACCGATAACTATGAAAGCAGAAGTGAAGGCAGAGTTGGACAAACGGGAGGGACAAGGCATCATAGAAAGGATAGACGCTTCAGAATGGGCATCATCATGGGTCATTTTTAGGAAGGCATTAGGAGAACAAAGAATTTCTATACATCCCTCGGAACTCAAAAATTGTATGATACCAGACAGACATCCACTCCCAAATATGCACACGTTTATTGCAACCATGGGCCTATCAATATATTTTTCAACATCGGTCCCCTCTTCGGCCCATCATCAGTTCAGACTACATGAGAAGTCACACTCACTCTTGGCATTCATAGCAAAGTAGGGTTTGTTTCAGTATGGGAGAAGGCCATTAGAGCACATTTCGGCTACATCTGTCTTACAAAAGATAATGTAGACGCTGTTTAGTGAAGATGGAGGAATTTTATTCTTCCAAGATAACATTTTAGTGTATTCTGATAACTTAGAACTACATCATGAGAGATTGGAAAAAGCTTTGGGAAAACTAGCCAGGTCAAGAATGAAACTCAGTCAATGTGTTATGTGGTACATTTCTTGTTAACCTTAGATACACTTTTGTGTAACTACTTAAGGTACACTGCACATCATAGAACTCTTCCTATTCTTTCTTTATTACTTTTGAACCCACTGCTGGGTCATATGCTGTGTCAGAGAAGCATCTGTCTAGTATAAAGTCTCAGGAGGGCCTTTGCTACGGCCTTGTGCAAAGTTTGATTCATCACAATTGTTTTGAGGCCACTTCCCAGTACTAAATTGCATCCTCATAGAAAGCAGTTTATAAAAAGAAAATTCACAACACAAGTCTGATGAGAATCAGAATATCTATGCTGCCTCAATTTTAGGAGGAGTGAGGTAGAAGAAAATGAAAAGCTTTTGGCACAAGGAGGTGCCTGTGTTTGTGCACTGAAGGGTTGGCTTGCAGTGACATTCCTGCTCTGTGCTCCTTATCTGGAATGTTTTCCCCAAAGTTTGCCTGCTGGCAGCAGCTTTCTGCACCACAAGGTTAAGTATCACACTACAGTGTTAGAGTTAGTTCCAGCACTGTGTGGTAGCTGGGGATATGGAAAGGAATATATTTGAGAGCTCTGTGCCAGATTCAACATGTGACAACTATTCATGGATCATAGGAATTTTGCCTGGAGAAAAGAGTGGGGCACAGATTGTGTGTGTTTTTTTTTCTAGCTGGCATGCAGTATATTTTCGGAGCCATTTATTTATTGTTTATGCATTTTATTTATTCGTCACTTGTTAGGCTCTCATACAATTAGCAAAACAGTTTCAAAGTGCACACAGGGCAACAGGGAGAAAATGAATTGCAACAAAAATAAATAATTTAATTGAAAGTACAACAAATCAGAAGAACAATAGTGAGGGGAGACAAACATACTATGCATTGTGAGTGTTCAGAACATGCAAGTGCAGAGGGGCGGGGTATGGGATAGCTGCTTTGCTGCTCATGGATAAGTGCTCAGGGTGAAGTGCTAAGAGGAGAAAAAACGTAAGTGCAACCTCCAGTGAGGAGGGTGAGCATAAGAAAGAGCAGTAAATAGATAGCAGCTGGGATGAGAGATATGGGGCGTCAGGGCCCCGAGGGTACATAAGGGCTCTGCTCATCAGTCATGCCACTGTATAGTTAGCAAGAAAGAGGGGAGGAGAAGGAAGAGGTATAGAGAAAGGTCTTGAGGCTTTTCCAGAACATAAGGAGGTCCTGCTCAAGATGCAGGGAGAGAGAGAGGCTATTCCACAGAAAGGAGCCCGCTGAGGAAAGGGATCGACCACCAGCTCGCTGTTTAGCAAACCGCTTCACACACAAGGAGTGGGTACCAGAGGAAAGCAGGTGTCTAGAAGGGGAGTATTTGGTCAGAAAGAATTGAAGATCAAGTGGACCCCAGCCCCAGATAGCCTTGTGGATGATACAGAGGGATTTGAATTTAATCTGTGCTGAGACCGGGAGCCAGGGACGGATTTGTAAGGCAGGAGGGATGCAGTCCCTGGGTTTGAGGTCAAGGATATGTCCTGCTGCCCAATTATGGGTTGGCTAGAGGGGTCGCAGAGTGGATGAAGGAAGATTAAGGAAGAGGCTGTTGCAATAATCTAGCCTGGAGAGAACCAGAGCACGGGTAACATTGACTCTCTGGGGAAGGTGAAGAAGGGAAGAGTTCCTTTGAGAAGGAAGAGCTGAAAGTGGGACTTCTTGACAATGTTCTGAATATGAGGGATGAAGGAGAGGGAGAAGTCGAAGATGACTCAGAGATTCCTGGCTTCAGAATAGGGGGCCTGAGAGAGCCCATGGAGGAAGGCCAGAGTGAAGGGAAGAAGTACGGTGCAGGGGGCCGAAAAAGGGAGAATCTCTGTTTTGCTGGCATTGAGGCAGAGGTCATTAGCAGTGTACCTGGCCTGGATGGGAGCAAGGCAGCCAGGGATGAAGGGGGGTACAAGGGTGTCAGTAGGACATTTAAAAAAGAGTTGCGTGTCATCAACATAGCACTGGAAGTTGGGGGAGAAGGAGGACATGAGGCATGCCAGCAAAGAAAGGTAAATGTTAAAGAGCCAGGGTGAAAGAATGGAGTCCTGGGGGACGCCACAGGTGGAGGAGGAAGTACGGGAGGAGAACTGGCCCGTATGGTTTTGGAGGAATGGCCAGTTAGGAAGGAGGTAAAGCAGTCTGGTGTCTGCTCCGAGATACCAAGGGTATCATGGAGACTTTTATGAGGTTGCAATGGTTCAGTGTGTCAATTGTAGAAGAGAGATCAAGGAGGATAAGGACAGCTGGGGAGTTTGAGTCAAGGGATGTGAGCAGTTCTTCACCGGTGTTCAGAAGAGCAGTTTCTGTGCCTCTGGATGCTCGGAATTCAGACTGGTGGTCGTGTAGACCGCCAACAAGTTTGGTATGAGAGTTTAGTTGGGGAGGGCCAACTTCTCTAGCAGTTTCCTCAGGAAGGAGTGATGGAAATGGTGCAATAGTTGGCTGGATAGGAAGGGTCTGCAAAGGGTTTTTTAAGGAGGAGGTGCACAAGGGAGTGCTTGAGGGAGGATGGAAAAGAACAGTTTTTATAAATTGCTTTGCCATGCATCTGTGTTGCTCTGAAACCCTTGCTGGGGAAGGTGAAAGAGGGAAGAGTTCCTTTGAGAAGGAAGAGCTGAAAGTGGGACTTCTTGACGATGTCCTGAATATGAGGGATGAAGGAAAGGGAAAAGTTGAAGATGACTCAGAGATTCCTGGCTTCAGAGGAGGGGGGCTGAGAGAGCCCATGGAGGAAGGCCAGAGTGAAGGGAAGAAGTACAGTGCAGGGGGCCAAAATAGGGAGAATCTCTGTTTTGCTGTCATTGAGGCAGAGGTCATTAGCAGTGTACCTGGCCTGGATGGGAGCAAGGTAGTCAGGGATGAAGGGGGATACAAGGGCATCAGTTTGACATTTAAAAAAGAGTTGTGTGTCATCGGCGTAGCACTGGAAGTTGGGGGAGAAGGAGGACATGAGGCATGCCAGCAAAGAAAGGTAAATGTTAAAGAGCCAGGGTGAAAGAATGGAGCCCTGAGGGACGCCACAGGTGGAGGAGGAAGTACGGGAGGAAAACTGGCCCATATGGTTTTGGAGGAACGGCCAGTTAGGAAGGAGGAAAAGCAGTCCGGTGGCTGCTCCGAGATACCAAGGGTATCATGGAGACTTTTTATGAGGTTGCAATGGTTCAGTGTGTGAATTGCAGAAGAGAGATCAAGGAGGATAAGGACAGCTGGGGAGTTTAAGTCGAGGGATGTGAGCAGTTCTTCACCAGTGTTCAGAAGAGCAGTTTCTGTGCCTCTGGATGCTCGGAATTCAGACTGGTGGTCGTGTAGACCGCCAACAAGTTTGGTATGAGAGTTGAGTTGGAGAGGGCAAACTTCTCTAGCAGTTTCCTCAGGAAGGGGTGATGGAAATGGTGCAGTAGTTGGCTGGATAGGAAGGGTCTGCAGAGGGTTTTTTAAGGAGGAGGTGCACAGGCGAGTGCTTGAGGGAAGATGGAAAAGAACAGTTTTTATAAATTGCTTTGCCATGCATCTGTGTTGCTCCGAAACCCTTGCTCTGCATACATATGAAAGGTGACTCAGTGATAGAATTTTGGGTGTTCTTCATCTACCTTTCCTCTAATGGTCTATCACAAAGTTTTAGAATCACTCACTTACTTCAATCTGTGAGATGAAGTTATTCCAATGACATACAAACTATGTGCTTACAGCAATCAAGTTAAATATTGTTCCAATAATAGTAAATATCTGTTTTATAATTTGGGCATCTTCTGAATCAGCCATCAAGGATATGGATATCAATTTTTTACTTAGACCTTCCCGCACAGTGCCTGCCAGATGGGCAACTGTATCAGAGGTTTTATTTATGTTAGATCGTTAATACAGAGATCAATAGTGCCACATATCTGATTTAAGCAGGGTCTAAACAGCTCACATGCTAGATTCAAGCCTACATGCAGTCCTGTACTTTGCTGAATACATGCTAACTGAATACTATTAGATTTAACATGTTGCACACATACATTTTGCAAATGGCTGAAGAGGTGATTAACTTATGTTATTTATTTGTTGTATGTATTTATTTAATGCCAATTACAGGGGTAGAAATTCATTTTTGGCAAAATAATGCATACAAAACGTGTTAACATTAATTCACAGATGGACTGCCAGTGTCCTTAACAAAGGACATACGGCCAGATGATGCAGGGGATGTAGACACATGAGCCAGGGACAAGGACAGTAGAACATTATGTTTTAATGGGTTCATGGAGGATGTTCTATGTTTTAGGATGAAAGGGTGATGGATAAGCACTGTTGAGTTAACATAGAGGGGAGAGGAGAACAGGGAAATGCGGTGGCATAGACTGCTATGCAATAGTTTCTTCAAAAAGGAGGTGAGATAGGAGGTTTGATTTAAATAGAGATAGAGTAGGAGTAATGCAGAGAGGACGAGGTATAGCAGAGCATTCCAGCATACGGGAGTGAGGAGAAGAAGGGCATGGCAATGAAAGGGAGCACAAGGGGCACAAGAGATGGCAAGGAGGGCAGCCGATGATGTTCAAAAAGGAGCAAGGGTGCGAGTAGGAAAAGAGATGGGCCTACAGGCAGGGTGGAGCAAGTCTGTGCATATTTCAAATGAGAATGAGTTTATACTTTGCCCTGTCTCATAGATAACCAGCTTAACTGACGACAGGCTGGGTATGTGGAAGTGAAGCAGGGAAGTTTCTACAGTGTACGGACAGCAAAGTTGAGAACCTTGTTGAAAGGTGGAAAAGCATAGTTGGGAAGGCAATAGACTAGACTGGCACAGTTGTCAGATTAAGAGAGTATTAAAAAGATTAGGTGATTAGCAGTGTTTACCGGAAGGAGATGTCTCCTGATGTTGAGGAGATCAAGTCTGGCTGTTTTGGCAGAAGTGTTGTAAGGATTGTCATAGACAACACCAAGGTTGTGAGCAGAAGCAGAGTAAGAAAGGTAGTCTGGAGAGAAAAATAGAATACTGAGAGCGGAAGAGAAGGCCTCTTGGATGGGGAGCAGATAATTTCAGTGTTAGAGGAGTTGAGCATGAACCAGTGGGGTGCTATCTAGTATTGGATGACAGAGGAACAGTAAGAAAGGTGTGACCTTGGCTCACCAGATGAGGAGGGAAAGGAGTAGAAGATCTGAGTGTCTGTTGATAGAAGAAGCCATAGAAGGATATAAGGTTGCAGAGCTATAGGCAGTAAAGAGAAGTGGGTCAGGACTGACACTTAGAGAACTCTAAGACGGGTGATTAGAGAGGTAAGGCTGTTCAAGGACACTTGGAAGTGTCCGGAGGCAAGATATCAAGTATACCAAGTGAGGACCTTGTCCCTGATGCCTAGGAGAATAAGTGTTGAGAAAAGGTCAGGATGGTTGACAGTATCAAAGGCAGTAGATAGGTTGCTAAGAATAAGAATAGATGAACGGTTAGCATGACGAGCCGACGAGATGTAGTTGCTGGCATTGAGGAGAGCTGACAGAGTGCAGAGGACAGAAACCAGATTGAAGAGGATATTTAGTTTAAAATGCATTTATTGAGACAGTTGTTGGCCTCTAAATTGACATTGGTCTGCAGTATTGTTAAAGCAGTCAAAGAGGAGTGGCTTCATCAGTGCTTTCTTTAAATAAAAGAGAGTGTCCACTGAATCCACTCAATCAATTCAGAGATGGGCAGTGTTATATTTACAGAGCAAATTAATGTGTTTGTGAAAATAAATCATTGAGCTGTGGCCTGATGGCTTTCAGTTACAATACATTGCTAAAATCTTTGGGTATATTTCATAAATAATACATGCCCTTTATTGATGAAAGAATGTATTAAACAAGAATTTGGATGCATATTTTAATGCATTTGCAATTTAATTTGGCGTGTTGGCTATTTTGAAAAGTAACATCGATTGCTGCTGGTGAATTCTGTCATGAGTTGTAGTTGTTTGTCTTTCATTGGCAGGCAAAATAATACCAAATGGTGTAATGATTCAACGATGCCCTCAGACCGGCACAATCTGCAGGTGGGTTTAGTGAGATCATTTGACCTGACACAAAGAATCTCCCCAGTAGGCAGCAGATTTAATCTGAATCTCAAGTAGTAATCTCTCAAAAATGAGTTTGGAAATTGGTCGAGATATGTTGGTAAAGTATTAAGCTTCCTTGAGTCAGGACCTGGTCTGCCAAACCGTTTCAAACCTTGACTTGCTTCTTGAGTAGCAATCCAGTCACTAACGTATCATTTCTGCTTTATTTTATCTGTGTTCTCCTTTAGAGTTTGAACAGGTTCTCCATATTGATTGCCATTCAGATAGTGTTACTTCAGTGTTGTTCATTATTGCTTCTTTTAGCACTGCTGTCAGTTGCAATCAGACATTTTCTGTAGAGCGTTATGGACTTCCAGGTGGCAATGGTCTTTATAGCCATTAGATCCAATTCCATACGTAGGGCTTGAATTGGTATGCCCATTGGGACTCTCAGCACTCTTATTCAAAAGATTCCTTCGATAACAGACCAGTTTTCAAGGCAAAAAGAGAAGACCGTTTCAGCACCATAGGTTAATATGGGAAGTGCTTTCATCCGATAAAAATCAATAAGGGGTCTCATTGTGAAGCCACAGTATCTTTTCATCAACAACTGCCCTTGATTGGCGAGAGTGAGAGCTTTATATTTTAAAGCATCAAGCCTAGGTCTATCTGTCGTACTTGTATTTAGGCATACCCCCAAATAGGTGAATGCCGTGATTTGTGGAATGATTTTTTCTTCCAGGTGCCATATGCTGTATTTTTTCCTGGTTATTCCTGAATTGTCGCCAAAAACCATAATTCTTGACTTAGGCGGGTTGAGTTTTAGGCTGTTCATCTCAATGTAATTACGAAGAGCCTCCAATTGATGTTGAAGGCCTATCGGAGTCTGATCCGATAGGACCACGTTGTAAGCGTAGAGCAAACAGCCTATTTTTTCCCCTCTGATGTTTGAGGGAAAGCACCTTATATTGTCAAATGCTGAGTCAACCTTGCTTCAGCATTTTTGGTTTTGATGGCTTTTGGCAACAGCCCCGATCTATCCAATCTAATCTGTATTGATGTACCAGAGTATAGATCTTGAATGGGATCTAGAATGTTGGCTGGCCAGCCCCACTGCTTCATGTTAGCCCGTAGCCTGTGGTGGTTAACAGTTTCAAAGGTCTCAGTGAGATCAATAAAAGCGGCATAGATTTTTTTTTCCCTTTTGTTACGCTCTGCTTGATCACAAAGATGTTGAGGGAGGTTCCCACTCCCTTTATGAACCCATTCTGCCAGGTGTCCCGATGATTAGCTTCTTTACTCCACTTGCCCAATGACTTCTGAACGAAGGAAGTGAATAAATTAACTACAACATCCAGCAATGCATTGGGTCGGTAATTGCTTCAGATCAATCTTGAGCCCTTTTTGAAAATCGGGATGATGACCGTAGTCTTCAATGATGCCGGAACTTCTTTTTTAGTTGTAAGTGAGCGAATAGAGTCAAGAATATTCTTGACCACTGAGTCGCATCAGCCTTTAGCATCCTATTTGTCAGGCCATCAGGCCCCGGCGCTCTGGAGCTATTCAACTTGTCAATAGCTTATTTGATTGTCTAATGGTTGATGTCAAGTTGGTTCCAGACGCTGTTCATAATTGATGGTGATGTAACTTCCAAAAGCTCTGGGTCAAAGAATTTAGAAAAATGGGAAATCCAACTTTCAGATGTTATAGGGTTAGACACCAAGAGCTCTGGAAGGGTGTTGAGATTATAGATGGTAGACCATATTTCAGAGGTATTCTTCGACTTGATTTTCTGTAGCATAGATTCAGCATCCTGCCTGAGAATAGTACGCTTATGGTGTTTCTGCCAATTTCTGTACTGTTGCTTAATCTTTTTGATTTTAAGTGAGTTCTGTGCATTAGGTCCATTGTTCAATGCTCTTATCAGGGAAGCCTTTTCTTTCTTTTTCTCACAAGGGGCTAGATCGAAACTATGATGATGTGAGAAGCCTGGTTTATTTCCGTTACTGATTTTAACTTCAAAGGCTCTCAGAAAGACGGTATAGTCAACTGATCCAGATGTCTTATTATGTACATGTGTACATAGGTTCGCTTGGAGGTTATCTGCCAGTTTAGGGAGGAGAGCTGACCTTACCCTCAGTCTATTATGTCCCGGCATCACGTCAGGCTTTCCTTTATAATGTTGAACTGATGACTGTCTTCGACAGACCAACACATGTAAAGGAGGTTATGATCACTTTGATATAATGCCCTTTCATGGAGTATCTACAAGTGATGCAGAATTTTGTGCACAATATAGAGATAACGCAATGCACTTTCCTAGTGATCCCTGGATGGACACAATAACAGAGCACAATATAGAACAGATGCAGTGTGCTTTGTTGGGATACCTAGATGGGAGTAAACCATATAGAGCACACTGTCTCCAAATGGAGGTAGCACAAACCACAGGTACAAGGTTATTGTCCCTTACCTGTTTATAGCAGGGGTGAGGAGCAGGAGTTACGTTAGGGCTATGGCACCAGATGAAAAGGCAAACAGGAGGCACCCTTAGCCTATGCCTGTCACTGGCTGCCTAAGGCTAACAGTGGAAATAGGGCTGGAAGATGGCTCATGTGACTTCCTGTGCCTATAAGAGCCCTACATTTCTTAAAGGTATTATGAGGACAGGGGTGGGAAATGCTCCTCACAATGTGAATTATTTTGTGTCAAAGACTAAAAAAACAGACTGAAAGAATAACAACACAGGCAAAACACACACATAGTTTCTTTAAATGCTTAAGAGGTGAGGGAAAATCGAATTCAAGCTAAAAGAAATAAAAAAAATACTTCAGGCAATCAAAAGTAAAACAGGCACAACTAAGAGATGCACCTCCTTCGCTTGTGGTAACATGAGCCGAGGGAAGGCTATACTTTCAGAAGAGGTGTGTAAGTACATTTTATGAATAAAGTTGTCACTAAAGTCTGAAAAAAAAATGACTTTACTCCATATATAATGCATGCAGAACATCTTTTCAGGGTTATGTAAAGCTACCATTCTGTGATGCACTCGTTTATGGTGTTCTGCTATTGCGCCCCTCACAGGAACCATGCAGAGAGATTTGAAAAGCTGTGGTTGCCAACACAACCAGAAAGAAGAGGCAGCTTTGTGGTATAGTTTATATGTTATTGTTTTGGGACACTGCATTATGTGGAACAATCATATCTCTGGGATATGGTCTGTAACACCCCATCGTGAACCACGTGATGCGCTTTCTCCAATGGCCTAAGAATGCGAACGGTCAATTGCAATATTTTACTGCTGTGCTCTAGCACTGGTATTGGTCCAGATTCGAATTATGTAAATGCAAGCTGTGCCTTACGAGTCTAGATATCTATAAAACACGGAGAATAGCAATGCTGCCCTGGCCAACGCCCTTTAAAAACGGGAGCACGTTGCTTCTGTGTAAGGGAATTGTGTGGTTCCTTCAGGCAGGCTTAGCTGTAGATCTATTGATACACATCATCAGTGGAGGTGTTGTTAAGAAAATCCTTTTATCAGACCAAGACATGGACTGCATGCATGTAACACAGGAATGGGATGGAAGGCAGCTTTATCAGCTCACCTCGGGGTCACTGAACCTAAGGGCAATATTCGTTTTCGTTCCCATCAAAAAGACCTTTAATCTTTCGATGGCCGCCCACTCGGTTCCCCGATTGCTGCTGCCTGCAGTAAAATGTCTAACACGTTTTATTTCACTTCATTTAAACTATAGCTCTTGCTTACTTTTGTACAATTGATAGCATATGGGTGAATTGTGTACCGTGTATTTCAGTTTGTTTCATTATTTTGGTTCAAATGCCGACTTTATGAATCGAGTGTGTGTGTTTGTGTTTTTCCTGACAACCACTTGGTCTCCAGTGAAGTCGTGCACACATTGTACAGCACCCCGAGGCTTTGCCTGCAGCGTTCATGTCTTTGGAGAGGGGCTTCGCTCGGAGATGTGGTAAACATCATGAGCCGGTGTATTTCTGATTTGTTCTAAGGCCTTCACCTGACCGAAGGGGTTTACCAAGGAAAGGAAAATTGGAGCAGCCCAGGCAGATCGGGACCATGGAGGTAGAGGCAGAGCAGACAGATAATGAGTGAGTAGCGGCAAATATCACTCCAGGATGCTGTTACAACTGAAAACAGAGAATACAAAGAGGGAATGCTCAGCTAGCAAGAAAAGACAGTGGAAAGGGATTTGATGGAAGTGTATGGTTTATTTTTTGAATGGCTGGAAATGAAAAATCAGTAGTCCGGCCAGGCATGAAAGGCCAGTCCGCAAGCAGAAATTTGATAAAGTACAGAAAAAGATAAAGTAGCATAGACAAAGTGATTTCTGAACCTGAATTCACATGTGCATTGCTCGTATCAACTTACACGAAAAATATTTTTATAGACATTCTTGCCATATAGCATAGGGCTACAGAGATGTCCACAGTGGTCTGCTGAACAATTATGTAGGTGCATAAAAAACAAACACGAAAGAAACAACGATTCTGGTAAACTCAGTTAACTTGCTTGCACAACCTCAAACTCGCACATCCCCTCACATCCCTATATCACAATCACCACACTACATATTACAGAAGAATGTATTATTAATTGTTTGCTACCTGAAGTGTGGGGTGCATTTAAAGGCCCCAAACAGAAGTCCCTTTCACATGAATAGCAGGATTTTAAACACTGAAAAAAAACACCCTGCCCTTTGTTTATCTTTTTCAAGTAAAATTAAAGAGCCATGTGGAAAGGGGCCTACCTGTTATTACCAATGGATAAGCAGCATTTTAATTTACAAAAGACGGAGCAAACAGAGGTCCATGTCACATGGAAAACAGGATTTTTAAACATAGAAAACAATGTGTGTGCAAATAAAAGCGGTTTGAAAAAGTAAAAGTGAAAAAAATATCACTGCTGACCGAAAAATTTCAGGAAAACAAAAACATGTTGTGTGGGTTGACAAATAACAATTTATATTATGCTTCACCAACAAAACTCCAGTGACATTTGAAGAGCCACTTTGTCTTCATGAAAATAAAGTCAACCCAAGGCAGACCCTTCGGCTGGCTGTGGGCAAAACTTCACAACAACATCTCCCACTTTCAGCCTCAATGTCACATCTTCCATCTAATGACCAACCGCAAAAAAACATGTCCTTCTAAAGATGTTGACATTCAGTGTTCTCCAGGCTCTGGAAGCATGGACTTAAAGAAAAGACACCCTTGACTGGAGCACGACTAATATGTCTAAAACTGGGGGCACCCACTTCCAAGAGCGAGCTTCCAACACAAAGGAGACTGATAAAGTTACAGGCTGACCCAGCTAAAACAAATGGCACGAAGCAGGAGCAGGACCATATATCCCACATGAAGATTCACAATTTATTTAAAAGGATTATTATCATCATTTAGGCCTTTTTCTCAGTCATCTTAAGGCGGATGTATTTCATACATGCACCATTTTTGTATGTAATTTCCAGACGATTTTGGGGATGTAAAATTCATCCATGTGTGACTCATGGAACTGTAATGGCTATCTAAGATGTGTTTCTGGCTGATCTGAACATGTTCCAAATGTGAGAGTTGGTGAGCCGGTGGAAAATGAAATTAGGGATAAGCTTAACTGTTGTGCTTTTTATGGAAATGGCAGAAAGGTGCCAAATGCCCGTCATACATGATTCAGATTTGGTGGTCGGCTTAACTAATTCCCCATAATTAGCTGAAACACATAATATGTTTAATCTACCAGCTACTCGTGATATTATGTAGTTGTGATGCATAACTCATGTTTGCCAAAAAGTTGAAAGGAGAACAAAGAGCAATGGCAAATGGGAATTGCCATATGTTGCTCCTGAGCCCTAAATCAATCCTGAATTGGAGGCTGGGTTTGGGAGGAAAGAGAAGGGTAACTGCCAATCCTAGTTGCAGGGATTATTGCAGGGTTCTTCCCCAAGATTTTACAATTGGTTGCGCCCTTGCTGCTATATTAGGGGGTCTGCACTAGAACAGGGGACAGAGAAAAAGGAGAACGACAGGAACAGACAGACAAGAGACAGACCATCAGGAAGGCTGCTGAAACTTACCATCTGACAGCTGTAAGGAGACACCAGAGGAGATAGCTGAGTGTGCATCTGGGTGGAGCTGTCTATTTCTAGGAATGCCTCAAAAATGACTGGGTCCTATGGTGGAGAGCGGGAGGCCATCTTTGAGAGTGGAGTGACAAGACCCCTGCCCTATCTTTCCAGTGTCCCCTGAGATGCAGCTGGTTTTCCTGAACCTTAAACAGTGGCTTGCTATGTAAGTAGAACTGAGCTGTGGGAAACCAAAAGGTGGGTGAGTCTGCTTGCCTTCAAACCTTTCCCTTTATAGTGGGTTGAGAGGGACAACTGTGTAGATCCTTAGCCTATTTAATTAAAAATATGAATTCTATTAATTCCCCATTTGGCAGAACATTACGGGGTGAATTTTGTTAAAATTAGAAATTAACAAAGCTCATTCCCCAGTGTGCAGTGAAAACTATAGCCTATACAATAATTGGATAATCCTTGTTGTCCAGCTGACCCCGACTTCTTTAATGTAAAGGGGTGTCTTTGTTCTTTAATCAGTCCAACATTATTATCCAGCTTCCCCAACACAGCCCTTTCAGTAAGGGGTTTCTGAAATCCAGAATTCCCTCAAGCATTTCAATTTTTCTGTCTGACTTCCCAACATAGACCAAAGCAAGCGGGGTGGGGGGGTCTGAAAACCAAAGCGATAACTCACCCTGTGTTTATTTTAAACCAAAAGTGTAGGCAAAATTATAATTGCATTATGTATTTTTTTTATCAATCTTGAAATCTTACTGCTACCCTTTTTAAGCCTGAAAGAAAATCCAAAGTCACACAACATTGCATAAGATCCTTTGTTAATGATCAGTGTAATTATTTTGTGAAGTGAAATTTGCAGAAAGCTAAGCATTGTGATTGTGATCTTTTTAACTCACTTTTGTGATTTATTTATGCTTAGAGAAGTTGGTTGTGTTATGCCACAGATAAAAGTGGTCTTTGATATGTTCGTGCTAATTTGTAATACTTTTCATATAAATAAATATTACATATTTCCCGTAGACTGGTCTGGTTCTTGGCTGATTGTTAGCTCAGGGAGAGGGATCAATGGGCATGATATGTGTCTGAGATAGGGCTAAAGAAAATATTCTGTTAAACAGTTTGGGCCTCATTACGACCGTGGCGGTCCGGAAATAACGGTGGCGGTAAACCCGCCGCCACCGTTGTTTCCGGACCACCTGATCCCGACCCCTGCAGGCGGGAGGTGATGTTCCCGCCAGGTCTGACCTGGCGGGTTTAACACCGCCCGCCTGCAGGCGGACGAGGAAACACCGGCAGCATTACAAGATGCTGCCGGTGTTTCCATGATCCCGATTCCCATTGAGTCCCATAGGACTCAATGGGAATGGGGATTTACACCATTCCGCCTCCGTGATTCCCGGTAAACCGGGGTTGTGATGCCCCGGTAATTTCGGGAATCACGGAGGCGGAATGGTAATACGAGTCCGGCGTTAACCAGGCGGTTTTACCGCCTCGGTTAACGCCGGACTCGTAATGAGGCCCTTTGTTGTGTCACCACTTGAGTGGCGAAGGAAGGAAATCCCTGTGTTGAGGGTGGGCCTCTCAATACACTGTTACGGTAGAATGGGGTCTTCTTAGACACATTTGCCCCAAGTATTGCTATCACCTAACTAATTTTCATAGAATTTCCTTGGCAATTGGAAAAACCTGTTCTGAAGCACCCAAATACCATTGGAACATGGGTTTATATCGGAAGATATTTCAGAATCAACATTTTGGGCTTGGCTAACCTCAAGTACAATCTTTCTGGGCTTGTGGACAATATATATTTCATAAGTTAGAAACTGCACCATATTCCTCTGTTCCACAATCCTTACAACAAGAGTTAATTCCTGCCTCCAGCAAGGAAATTAGTCCACTTTTTAAAATATATTTTTCTTTTAGCCGCTACAAAGCAGCCTCTGGCCTTGCCACCTCTGACATTTGATTGGTTTGTAGTATTCCCAAGACCTCAGAACCATCCCATCACCTATAGACCCCCACAAGGGTGTCCCAGTATACAGATATCTTCCAGCAAAGAAAAGCTGATTAGGATGTAGACTGCTTTGCCCATCAGTGTTGAGTGGACTCACATACCAGAATGTTTTCCACCCTGGTAAATTCGCTTTACCACCAACAATTCACTGCTCACAGGCAATACTCTTCAGATTATATACAACAATGACCATGGCAGAATACTTTGAAAGCTAGCATGTAGATGACCCTTGTTGCCCTCGCCCATGAACAATCAAAAACCTCATCCAAATATGCCTATCAGGAGAATGATATTGCTCATCTGTGCCAACAACGATGAATCAGCCATCAAACCAAGCCAAAACACTGATGATCTCCTCTCCACCAGAGAGCTGGACACCACACTCACTTTGTTCACAGATTTTGTCATGCTCAACTTTGATAAGATATTCCCTAACAATGCCTCCCTCTGTCTCACTGGAAAAACCATTGGGCACGAAGGGGTAGTCACCATCCCTTATTAAATCACTTCATGTATCATCCCTACACATGCCCACCACCATCAGTTGTGAACTGATCTGCATCCAAGTAAATGTATCACCTATGATTCCATTCATTGCGCTTCAAATAGCTTTTCTGAACAATTCTTAGACATCCAGGAGTACTTCTTACTCTTAACTACTCCCTGTAGATTGATGTAGATTTCATTTTCTGGCTAGAGGATAACACCATCCCCTCATCCAAACAATTTGACGTGTTCAAGGGGAACGTCCTATGTGAGTAGCCTCAGACGTTGTCCAGAACCAATAGAAAAATGTAGATCCAGAAAGAGCACACATGGGCACTCATTACGCGTTTGGCGGTCTAGAAACAAAGGTGCCAGAAGCAATGCACCGGCACACTTTCCGGAGGGCCAAACTATAAGTATGCCAGTAGAGGTATAGAACTACCGCCAGCCCTGACCTGCCAGGAGTTCAGGCCCCTACAGACATGTTTTTCACTGAAGCACTGGCACTGTTGACAACGGTGGCCATGCTTCAGTGTCCCCATTCCCATGGAGTCCTTTTGGACTCCATGGGAATGGAGAATTACTGTGCCGCCGCTGCTTGTTGAATCACGGTAGCACCAGGATGTCAGGTAGCGGTAACAGTGTTACAGGGTTGCTGGTAACCCAAAGTCTACCGGTGGGTTTTACAGGCAACCTCAGAATGAAGCATGGTCGGAACCAGCAATAACCTACTATCTAGCCAATTCAAGGATTCTGTAAATGATAACGTAGCAAGCCCCTACCCAGACTGTTAAAGACTCATTCCATACATCACTGTTAAGCAGCACATCACACACTGTGGAATCCGGTGCAGCAGTGCAAAATCACCCACAAACAAATGTATTCATCAGAAATCAAACCCCAAAATAGATGTTGCAAATTAGAAATTAACTGGGAATCCCAAAACACCTCTCCAGCTCAAACACATTAAAATATCATAATACTACAAAACACTCTTCAATGCAAACTCTGGTTATACTAAAAATCCAAAAGTACCCATGAGAAGTTCAAGGTGGTGCAGACATTTATCCACAACAATTTACTGTGACCTCTACCACGCAAAAACATGATCTCTGCAACAGAAGATCCCTCCTCACAGACAGAGTGCAGAACATTAAGTATCAAGCCTCCATAAGAACAGGGAGTCTGACCCACCAATGTCCTAACTCAAAAGCAAGCACAGTAAACAGATTATCATTCTCAGGCACACACACAACTAATGCACTCCCATTCAATAAGGATCTGAGACTAGGATAGGGGAAAGAAGGTGACCCCTGCCCACCAGATATTGCTGCAGTCCACACTGACATCCTATGCAAAACCACCACTCCATTTATCAAGATCTCACTACAGACAGCATGAACCCAAGGTCTTAACACTCAATTGCCACACCTCTTTTAACAACAAAAAAACAATACATCCTTTGATCTCAAAGAACCTACAAATACCTCATTGCAGGGCTGAAGTTGATACCCCAGACTCTTTAGACATCCATCACAGCACCACTCTTGGTGTATATAATCCAACACAAAACTAGACACACACCAGTTAGACTCATAATCCCACCACTCAAAGGAACAGAAACTGCTCTGGTCTTTGTATAGGATGACCTACTAGACCTATTGGTTAAATTAGTTCTTAGCCTTAATGCTAATAATATCAACCTATATGTGCCCTTTGACACAGTGCAACACACCATCCTTACACTGCCTACCACACCCTACCATAGCCCGCCACTAGCATCCCCAATAAGGTGGTTTAAGTACTCTTTGTCTGTCTAAAACCAAAGTGTATGACAAAAACACCTATCACCCAGTTTCAGTCTCATGGAGTACAAAGTATATCAGTGCACCCCATGCTCCCACTACTTTTCAATTATTATCTCAAGTCAATCATGATCCCCCTATATAAACATAAACACAACCTCAATTTTGATGCTGATGAAATACATTTGTTTCCATGTGTCAAGGGCCAAAAAGGCCAACTTTATTTCCACTTGACATGATCACAAGTCATAGGGAAGTCAACGAAGAAAGCTTATCAGTGCTTAACCAGATATGCAAATCCTTGTCAACTTCACCTATTCAAAGAGACCTAGTCCTAACTACTGTGCTCCTACAAACACGTAAGTGGGGAACAAGTAGTTAGTAGTTATACGAATTAAGGAATTCAACCTATGGGATGCAGAACTCAGCATGAAATCACAGATCCATGCCATGGAAAAATCAGCATCTTCCAAATTAAACCTTTGAAAAATTCCATCCATATGCTCAGACAGAAAACCACTTTGTGCTGCTTTGCACATTTGTAAACCTAGTGCCCTCTAGGTTAGCCTCATGGGGCGCCAAATCAAAAGGATACAAAAAGTCCAGAACACAGGTAGGCTTTTCGTTGGCTTATGTAAAGCCCAACCACTCACTATCTCAGCCAAAAACATACATTGGCTTCCTAACCGCACAATGGTCTCCAAGATGGACAGAATGGGTCGTCTTTTTACACATAACATCTCAACATTTGAAGAGTCTCATCCTGACACTTTATCTTCAGGCAACATACCCCGTGGACACTTGTAGTGTACCCCTCAGTTTCATGTGGGTGCTAGTGTTTATACTCCCGTTCGAAGAAACAGAAGTCACAAAGCATTTTCCCATACCTAACAAAACTGTCATCGTTCGGCAAAGCCATGTAAAGTGCTTTTAGTGAAGTATTCTGAATAAGTAGCACGTTTTGTAAAAGGTATATTTTTGTCGCAGATGTTATCAGCAGTACAGTTTTACCTGTGAAATGAATACACTATAACATATGCTTCCTACTTCCTCTGTCTTAATAAAACCCTGCACTCAGACATTCTTACCACAAACAGGAATATAATATTCTCAAATTCACTAGGCTACCCTTTTACAAAGCATTTCTTAGAAATGCATAACAGATTGGACTGCTTGAACTATGTGAATGAAAGCATCTTTAAACAATTTTCCAATTGCTCTGTCTGAAGGTCTACTGTTCTGTTGTGTAGAGGTGCATCTGTTAGACAAGACTATCACTGAAACGCATTATTTGTATGCCTACTCTTTGTAAACTCTCAGAAATGTTTCCCTTCCCACAACTTTGTATTTTGACATCTGATGATACACGTTCTGGCTTTGTGTGCTAATAAAAGATGCTACAGCATAGGGTTATCAGTTAGCCCAATACAGATTTAAAATCTGCCTGTGCAGGAAGGAAAAAACAGAAAACAGGCCATAGCAGTATACTCCCCCAGACTCTGGGAACTCCCTCCTTGTCCACACCAGACTCACCCCCCCATATACATTTCAGGAAGGAGCTCAAGACTGTCTTCTTCAAGGAATGGCTCCTCCCCAAATGCTAGCTCCACCCACCCCCCACTCCTCACTTAACGTGAGAATGGGTGAATCTGCACCGCCCAGGTTGCTTGTTGTTAGCTACCCACTCCCTTTTAGCGCCACTTCCATAACCGTGTCCTTCCTACTATGACATGTTGCTTCCCTAACCCCGGGCCGCGTATATAATAACACTAATAATAACCCAATGGGCCTCATTACGACCCAGGCGGTAAAGGGTTAATGGCGCCGTAAAAGGTATCGGCACCGTTAAACCCTTACCGCCTAATTAAGAGGTCCCTTTGCGGGTCCCTACCTTAACAGCTAGTTTTACCAGCCGTTAAGGATTTGACCCGCAAAGGGACCTTCGAGGTAATTACGGTACCGCAATTTGCATACCGTAACCACCGCCTTCCCCAGTTCCATTGAGCCCTATGGGGAAAGAATGGGAATGGGGAAGGGCCAATGGTGAATGGGGAATTACCGCCCCACCAACCTTGGAATGGGGCGGTAATTCTGCCATTCACCATGGCGGAGTTGGTAAAATACCGGCCGCAACCATGGCGCTACTAGCACCATGGTTACCGGCTGGGTCATAATGAGGCCCAATGTATCAAAACTTCAAGCGTTGATTTTTTTTTAAACTAGACTAACACTGCAACACGCTTTCTGCACATGTAACAGTCTGAGAATCAAATCGCTCAATCCCGTGTAAAGGGGATGGGTTTCTGGACAGAGCTGAACCATGTCCACTTCCATGGCAGCTGCTTGCATTTGATGGGTGCGCCTAAGAAGATTACAGATGAGATGGAGTTACAGGAGATAAGAATTTGCAGATGTTAGGAGTAGCTTGCCAAAAAGCAATGATCATACATTCTGCCGTTTTGAATTATGGCCTGCATCACTTTCCGCTACCCCACATGACTTCTTGCAGGCCCCATCATGAGCTGAGTGGTAGTCCGGTGCTAAATCTGCTGGAATACCACCCATCGTAATTACCAGTGGTGGTGGCAGTGTAAGCCCCCATTGTTAATGGGGCATTTTTGGCAGAATTCCTGCAGCAGCAAATGCGCCACAGTAATTGCACCGAAAATGGGCAGAAAGTCCGCAGATTTACGTCCAGCTCAAACTGGAGGTGAATCCTACAACTTTTCACCTAACTTGTGGTTGGGCGGGGCGGTAATGCAGCAGTAATGCTATTACCACCGAATTTTTATCGCAGCACCATAATCACAGCTGAAGAGTAGAGACACTTTTTAATAAAGTGTTTTTGGTTAGCTTCTAGAAGAGGACTGAAGAAAACACCAAACACCTGTAAGGCCGAGTTACATTTCATCTTATTTATTTATTACTGTTTTTGCAAAGTTGTTGTAACTACAAAAAGGTGGGGAAAACTTCCTATTCCCCCCTTTCGATAAACATAGCCCAAACACCACCACCTCCGCTATCTAACGTGTTTGCGTTAAAAACTGGAAAAAATGCAGCAAAATGTAATTCTGCTGAATGGTTGGTTGACAAAAATGGGGAATACCTGAAGGATATCAAATAGCGTATGAAATGAATGCACGTGGACTTTCCTCAGTGACCATGACAAAACCAGGTACGGCGTATTCCTGTGCCCTGCCATAATTCTGGTAGGGCCACATTATGATATTGCGGATCAGAGGTGCAGAAGTAGAATACAGCCTCTGTCTTTGGGTCACAGCGATGGTGAATAATGTAAATGTGACCTTCTAACCTGCCTGCTGCCACTGAAGAGCTGGTGCTGATCATGTCAGGAGACTGATTCAGCAGGGCACATGTAAACACTATGCTTTTGGCATGGAGCTTCAGGAAAGGGACGGTCTGCTTAGCAGGTCACCCATTCTGGGTCAGAGAAGTACCCTCATCTTTCTGCCACAGTTTTACCGGGCACTATCAGCTACACTTCCTCAGTGGTACTTTCCCTCCCACCTATTAGATATTGGAAATTAAGTATTAAATAATGATATGCTAGTACTTCAAATTAATTCCAGCACCATAAGTACATCTTTGTATGTACTTATGGTGAAGTGGTGAGCAAAGGACCATTTGATTTTGCGGTTTCGAATATAAAACCGGTGATCATTTATACTGTATTTCAACTTTCTTTTGTTTTGTCCTCCAGAACACGTCAAGGTCTGGCACGTTGTCTGATCCTCCAATGCTTTTCACCTTCCTTTTATAAGCGTTTTTACGGTTCCATTGTGTACATTCTATGTTAGGAGCAATGACATATATAACAGTGCATTGTGACTTGAGGCAGACATGAAAGCAATACAAATCAAACACCTGCTTGGACCTATACTTTACTTTGGTAAAAATAGCCCAATTGATAAATTAAAGACACGTGCACAGACAAATGCATGCCATGTTTCCAAAGATGTTTCAACATGGGTTCTCATAACTCTACACAAAAGCATGAATACATGCAACTAAATAATAATAAAAAACCAAAACATGATTGATCGCATCCTTACTAGCACTGTTGATCAGCAAGAGACCTGGCCCTTTTACAGAGGGAATGTTGGCGAGGAATTGATGTCAGACAAAAGTTACTTCATATGACATCACCAATGCCATAGACGCGTGAGAATGAACGAGTGTATAAAATGCATGACACGTGATCAAAAGTGTGACTTTGAATACAGATTATAAATCAGGTGCAAGACAAAGGGGAAGGGTGACTTCCCGAAAAAGACAAATTACTGATTGTGCCATTCGTTTTGATTGGATTAGATTTTCTATTGATACGAGACGGTCACATGCTCCCATATTTCATGAAGCTTCAATCTGAAAACATTCTTAAATCCCACTAACAGAGCATTGGTAAAGGGTTTTACTTAGTGACGCATGCATTTGGGTTCCTCTTGGGTAAGACATCAAGGTTGCCGCATTTTGTGCAATTCTATTGGATTTAGAACAGCTTGTTTACCACTGTGAGGTTTCATGGCGCTGGTCAGTGTCAGCGATATCAATTATCATGTTCCTACTTCTTGAAGTCATGGGGCTTCCTTACGACGCTGACGGAATAAAGGGGGCCGGTACAGGACCGGCCCCCTTCATTCCGTCAGGACCGATTACGAGGTCCCCTTTGCGGGACCCGGATCAGATATCTGGCAAAACAAGACGACTTTTCCGGGTCCCGCGAGGGGAAGAGGGAGGTAACAACGAGACACTTGTAATGTGCCTGTTGTTACCTCCATCCCCATTTCCATTGAGCCTTATGGGGACTCAAATGGTGATGGGGAATGGTTCCCACAAGGAGTAATTAAAGGGTCCCCCTATATCGGAAGGACCCTGTTAGTACTCATTGCAGGAACCCGGTAATGGAACCCGGTTTGGAGGCAGCCATGGAGCTAATAGCTCCATGGCTGCCTCCAAACTCGTAATGAGGCCCATGGTGTTTATCAAATTGCAGAAGTCCTAATTGTTGGTGTTCTTCATATCAAGAGCTGTCAAATTTCACAGTCCAGAAGTGGCAAATTCCCGTTTGTAGCGGCAGAATAAAGATGTGCAAACATTTGGCAATGAGCAATGCAGGGCCAGAGGCATACCACTTAAGATCACACAGATAACCATCAATAGTCTAACTAGGACAGCCCTGCTAGAAATGGAGATTTGTGTACAGGTCCTACTAACCCTTGAACAGACATCTTTTGGGGGCCCTGGTATCCCAAGTTGTGTAGGGCATGAGGTTAAATGTCCAGATGTCCTTCCCACTACCGTACTGTAAAAATCAAATTTCGCTCTTGCCGGTTTTGAATATTTCATTTGCTTTCTTGCAAAACGTGGCCAGCATAGTAAGATACCTTGATGCAAGATGCTGATGACTCCTGATTCCCGAATTTTCAAAAGTGGATCTGGGCATTGTTGGTATGCATATGATACTGGCAGGTAAAATGAGTCAAACACACCAGCATTACATTTACGAACTTCGAGGGAAGAGCAGGGGGTCAAACAAAGTTATCGGTTGTGAGGAAAAATTGGCCAAAGGAAGAGTTTTGTGCACCCAAAGTAACACATCAGTGATTTTAGAAAAAAAACTGAATGGTGTTCATCTTGCAAAAGTGTGATTTACAAAATGGCTTTCACATAATCAAATGGCATTGACGAGTGTAACAAATCTATATATATATATATTTGTAAAAGTGTGTTTGTGTGTTCTGGGTTGGCTCCAGCCCCATAACAGTTATTGGTTTGGCCTTTTGGCCCATGTTCAGCATACCAGTCTCGGGTGTACTGGTGAAATCTGACCAGCAGCACCCATTTGCCCTGCACTGGGCGGGGTCCAGCCCTGTGCTATCAGTATAGGCGATTTCGGGAGATTGAACGTTTTGCGATGGCTGGCTCCAGCCCTACAACAGTTGCTGGGCTGACATTCTGGCCTGAGGTCAGCATACCAGTCTTGGGTGGACTGGCGATAGTGAAATGTGTCCAGTATCACCCATTCGCACTGCACAGGGGTAGAGCTGTGTCCTGTGCTGTTCTATCAGTATAGGCACATTCAGAAGAATGCTGATTTTTTGATATTCCAAAAATAGAAAGTTATGACACAATAAAACATACACAAGGCTATAGCAGACCATGACCTGCATTTCAGCTGCAGACCCATGCAACGTGGTGGGGGGTACCACTAGTAAATAATATTGACACCCACACCATCAAAAGAAGGGGCGGGGGGGCAATCAACCTATAGTTTTCTTCATGGACGAAACTCAGTTTTGAAAGCGAAAGAGGTTGAAATAGAGCTCTAAGGAAAGAGATAATGAAGGGTTGAAGGGTAGAGGAAGGCAGAGAAAGAAAGAACAAAAATTGCAGAGAGAGAGAGAGGTTAGTGACTGTGTCCCCTAATTGCATTTGCATTATCATCACCATCAGTGTTTAATATTGACAGTGAGAAATATTTACGGCACAGCTTTCTGAACAGGGATTTTATTTATCCCATTGTAGAGCAACAGGGACTTGAAGGACACCAGGGATGGAAGAAGCTCCAGCTTCAGGAACGCACATGAACGAATAGAATTGCGTTTTCATTTGCAAACACAGGAAGGCAGGATGTTTCATGTCACAGTCACTAGTTTGCAGTCCCCTTGGACTGTGCGTTACACTCTTCTCAGACTTCTTCTCAAAGCCAGAGTTGGCCTCCTCCTGTCAGCGTCCAACTGCCCGCACACAGCTGGCTGCCGGCTGCCTAGGGCATAAATATGGATGAGATGCCGCGTGCTGCTCTGCCGGCATGGGCAGCGGTTCCTTTGTAGAATGTGATGCCCTAGGATGACTGCACTAAGCCACATTACTATCATCTGGAACCAAGGATAAATACACTCCACGATGCATTGTGAACGTCATGTGGAGTTGTATGCAGTCTCGAAGAAGAACGCATGTGAAAAGGAATATTACAATGACATGACATGTCACTGATCTGGAAAGAAAGTTCAAATGTAAAATCAAAATAGAAAATTATTAAACACAATATAACACGTCACTTTTTAAATGCATGTTATTGATAATATGTATGGCACCTACATGCAAAACAACTACTGCAGCCTAGAAATGGGGAAATATTCTGGAAACTCCTGGTTATATCATTATCTAAATAAGTGCCTAGTGTACCCAAAATGGTGTATATCCATAACAAGACATGATTTGAATTTAAAAAAGCACACCTAGATTTGAAGTAGCCAAATTCACTAATATAGTACAATACATGCAGGTGTACAGATGTAAAAGCCCTCCTAGATTCAAATTTCCAGAAAAAGGCACTACTACAGCACAAAATGAAGGATGCAGTGATGTCAAAAAGCACGCCTAGATTTGAAGTTGGTAAAAGTGCTATTACAGTACAAAATGGAGGGTGCAACGGTATGAAAGCACACCTAAATTTGGTTTTGCCAGAAAGCACAGCTACAATACAAAATGTAGGGTGCAAATGTATGAAAGCACACCTAAATTCGATTTTGTCAAATATTTAAAGGCACACTTGAACGAATTATGAGTTAGACATTGAAAGCAGGACAGTGAGCAAGATGAGAATGTAAGGCAAGTGGACAAATCAAGGGAAAGGGAGATGCAGGTTACAGTTAAGCTAGAAGGGAAGGAAAAGTAAATTCAGCAAGCAACCAGGTAGGTGGATGAATCCAGGGTGCTTACCAGTGAACTGCAGGAGCAAAATAGACATGGTCCTGAAATGCAGGGGTAACAGTGGGTCTGTAAATTGAGCCGCGTGGACAGAAAAAAAGTTTCAGGAGCAGTGGCAGGAGGAGCTCTGGACAGGCCTTTGTGTGGGGGCCGGCATTCGCCTGCCGATGCCCATGGATTAGGCCTTGATGTGAAACAAACTGCAAATCACTTGAGAAGGGAGGAAGTGAGGCCAGGCACTCCGATGCAGGCCTCAGGTGGTGTCCATGTGCAATAAGGAATGGCCTGGGATACTCAAGAACCCAGCTGCTGAAAGTTGAAAGACATGGCCCAAATTTTGACAGAATAGTGTTGCCATGATGTTTTCAATGCTGAACAGGATATTGTAGAGCATGAAGAGTGCTTGCCGCTCAATTCATGCATATACCACTACACACCAAACAATGCCCATGTGAAGGGAGTGCTGCTTCTGCAGCCTTGTGAAGGTAGATTGGGCCTCAGGTGGATCCATCGTGCTGGCAGGCAAAGCCCATGACCTTGCCTTCATGCTGGTCCGTTGTGAGTGAAACACAAAAAGAGCTCTAATGCAGCTACAATTGACGTTTAGTTCAGACAAAAAAATAAAATTCATTTGAAATGATCCATATATTTTATTTCTCCACTAAAGAGACTGCAAATGTGGTAGGGTTTACCTCTTGGGGTAGGTGAAGATGAGGGGGACCATGGATATACGAAGGCAGTACTTTCCAAGGCAATGCATTTAATCATATTCCTGTAGGTCAGAGCAGATTTGTTCTAGCACTAGCAAAATGTACCCATAATCCGCACGAGTTCTGTAGACAGACATGATAACACTTATCAATTGTTGAAAATCAATGATCCGGTAGGTAGATATTCTGAGTCACAATCCTCTGAAGTAAACTGCACTGAGAATGGGTGCATGTGACTGGCTGACATATCCCGGAGCAAATTTGGAGGGGGGGTGAGAGTTGGTGTGCTGCAGCATACAGGCACATTCTGAGCGCTCTCCCCACCTGTCGCCTCACACTGGCATTGTGCCGTGCATTGTGGTGTATTTTGGTGCAACTATCTCGGAGATGGTGAATCCTAGGTCCTTGCAACATGACTTTCTACTTGTGATTTGTGTTCCTCATGTCGAGATATTTCAAATGAGATTTGTCCTGTCCTTCTACGACCACATTGATGTTTCACTGATTTAAGGCAACTGTCTCATATATGAAGGATCTGAAATCCAGGGAAAGGGGTACGGTGTACACATGTGAGGTAGCCAGTAATGTCTGCACAATCCTAAGAGGTAACTATGCAAAATGTTGAGCAAATTGGTGGAATGGTCTTGAATTGTATAAGGAACAAACTACCAGATTTTCTGCTTTATATAGATATAGGTGCATAGTGTTTCCAAGCTCTTAAGAATGGTATTTATTATTCTGTCATTCAGTTTGTGTCTTCGACAATAATGTCATACCACAGGTAATGCACCATTCGCTGCAAAAAGGAAGGGTTGACTTCAGGTTTGTGCATTTGTCTCCTCATTGTCAATATGCCAAAAGAAAAACTAACTACACCTCTTCACTCTCCAGGGCAAGCCAATAGATGGAAACCATGCTGCCAATGCACAAGGTTTTGTCTAAGCTGCACATATGATCAAGCAGAACGTGTTCATGATAATTTATGCTAACTCCCGCCCTTAGCGCCATCATACTTGAACAGTAGGAGACAAGCCTTATGCGGGACTCCATGTGTTATGCCTACATCGTATTGAGTGTACGAGAGATGATATGCACTCAGACAGCTGTATCGAATGTACCCTCATACTGAATGAGTGGAAGGATATTGTGTGGAAGAATGCCAGCACGCACCATTGGATATCATGTAGTGCTGAGTGAAATCTGACAAGGGCAGAGTGATGTAATGAAGAAGATATACAAGGACATACTGAAACGATATGCAAATACTTAAGAGTGACAATGTAACTGAAGTGACAAGAGAAACATGTACGAAATGATAAATTCATCATATATACAAAGAAGATAAAGTAACTTGGTGACCAATAAGTGTAAATAGGCAGCAGCGCAAGATAGGTGAAACATATAGAAGCTTGCTGTAGAGGAAAATACAATAGTCTCGGGAGGAGAGCTCAGGGGAAATGTGCTCACTTGGAAGCAAGACGACACGGAGCAACACAGGTTCGATCCCCGGTCCACGCTTAGAAACCTCTGGGTATTAAGTGCGTTATAAATAACCAATCATATCATATCATATCAGGGTAAGGATGGCTATGATAGGAAAACAGACATCAGCTTGTGTAAAGATTCAATCCAGCCAGCTCAGAAACAGACCAAGGGTGCAGAGTCAGGAGACTTTGGAGAATTAGCTTTGTGTGCAAAACAAAGAGGGGTCTATGTTGGCCTGGGATCAAGATTAGTACTTCAAGGAATAGCAGCGAAGCACAAAGAGAGGCAGACGGATAAGCCATGGACGTGAGGCATGTTTCTAGACCAAGAGGAGCAATGACACCTTGCATAATTGAATCAAATAGCAGTAAATATGAGGTTGAAATGGACAGATTTGTGGTATCTTCATACATGTGCTTCAGAAGTGGAAAACAAGTGCTATTCATTAAGCTGTGGATGAAGATAGTGATGTGCTTACACTCTCTTGAATGTTCCAGAACAGAGTGAGCTACAAGGTCAACTGCAGACGGGAAAATGTGGCTCCTGGTCAGGCTGATGACAGATGATGGACTAATTGGGAAAGTGGGGAGTAATCTGACGTGTCTCAAGCACCTGGGATTCATTTTTCTTACGTGCTTCTAGACGAGCCGAAGGTCCAAGGTTGGGTGGGAATGCCAACCAATCAGTGCGTCTATAGGGCAACCTGCTATACAATTTTTCATAGACCAACCCGCTGCCATTTTGTCTGCTATAACCAGTATCATACATATTTAGAGGTACTTCGAGGTGTGCTTACAGATAAGAGACAGCCATTGGTGTACTAACCCATATGTATTCTATAAGTAGAAATGTTCCCCTAACCAATCCCTCCATTAACAGGTTTTACAGTTTGCCACATAGGATTATGTCATAGATGACGCATAGTGGGGTATAAAACCTCTGTGTAATCATGTTTGTGTGTGAGTATGCAAGCATCAGTCCACGTCTGCCAGTTTGTCCAGCTGTATTAAATTAATAAAGTAGTATTTTGTCATATTCTTTCAGTCTGTCCGGTTATTTGGTCTGAGATCTTTATTGGTAATTCCATCTAGCACAATTTATCTTACTTTAATTTGTTAGCTTGTTTTTGCACCTTGAAACAAAAATCAGAACAAATCTACATGTAGACAATAAGTGGTTGATGATTATGTATGATTTGAACGGCAAATAGCCTCAAGACTTGGATAGCTTCACATCTCGGATGGCAAACCAGTTTTGTGCCCAGCTCTTGCAAGATTGAAGTCATACTGTTGATCAGTACCAGCAGAGGTTGAACTCATTCATTCAAGGATCAATTACAAAAGCACAGGGTTGTAACTCCTTGATATCCAATGCCAAATATTAAAAAACAGCACAGTTCACACCTCGGGTGCTGAGGGGGTTCTGCCACCCACTTTTTGACAACCTGTGCAGTACAGTGCATTGTGATTGCCACATACCATGCCAATGACCAATCTGTGTAAATACATCTGAATACTGTACAATAGCTTGTTTGCTTTGTCTTTCGTTTACGTCCAGTTTTAAAGTTTGGGTTGGGTACCTATGGAGAGTTAATGCACCCCAATGATATTGAAAGATCATCTACAAAACTGAACGTCAATTAAGTTCCCAGTCCTCACCGGAGATACATGTGCAAGAGCAAACCACATTAACAAGGAAATTCCTGTAGTCAGCGTGCAATAGGGCCATGATCAACATGTCAATGAGCTGTATGCCACCACAGAATGCCGGAACAATTACTTTAAAATTATTATTTTGCTTTTTGTACAGTGATAGCCATCCTAATAAATACAATGAATATGTATGTACTTTAAATCTTGGCAAATCCTTTGTTTTTGGGAGAAAGAATACAAGTGCAGCATATCATAGTAAAATAAATGCATTTGTTGCCAACAGTTGTCTATCATACAGTGGAAGTGAATGAGAGAAAACTGTCAGTTGGCAGGAGAAACGTCTGACAGCTAACAGTAGACCAGCCACTAACATAATGAGGTGGGGCTATAGGGAGGTTCAAGCTAACTCTGGAAAAGCAAAATGCATTGAGGACCAAGGGGGTGTGGGAGGGGTTTGGTGTTGTACAAGGGGGATTTTTGATTGCTGTCAGTGTACAAGCCACTACTCTAGGGAACTAAAGTGGTGAGGATTGATAGAGGGTGATAAGTGACCCTCATTTCTCCCTCTGCACCGAAAATTATTATTTTTTAAATTGTATTCTTAAAATTCTATGTATGGCCACCTCAAAATATGCATTCACAAAGGTGTCCATGGTGGGTCTCAGAACAGGAAGGTCCACCTTGTTGTCTGAGCCTACTCTCTTCACTTGCCTGTACGGCTGTTCACAATGCTCAAAAGTAGGGAAATATTCTAACAGTATATTGACAGCATTGTCCAGGTATTTATTACACATTTTAAAATTACAATATAATCTGCTGAAATGGTTTGGGTAACAGGGTAACTAGATGCTACTGAGAGGTTTTTGGGGATGAAAGGTAGGGGTGCCAAGAGGTCAGTGATAGGGCAAGAAGCCAGTGGGAAATGTATGGCTGTGGTTTAGAAGGGAGGTGGTACTGTGAGGCAGCAGGTAAGGAGAAGTCAGAGTTACATTGGTAGTCATGGTAAGAATATTGGGATCATCTGTCATATATGGATTAAAAATTAAAAATGTTGTGCCATCATCTATTGCTTTGTACAAAATATTCCTAACTGGTATACAATGTTATTGTCACAGTCAGTGGCCCGGTTACTTGTGAATTGTCTATTTTAATTGACAAAATCCATACATAGGTTGCAAGAATCCATACATCAATTGCTATAAATGACTCAATTAGTGTATCAGTTGGTACAACTTGCCAACATTTGTTTCAAACAACATGGTGCTTTTCAAGGCAAAACTTCATTTAGACCATATCAAATGCATCTGAAAAATTCAATAAATGCAAAGAACATTGGTGGAAGATGAGTTTAGCATGACCATTTCACCATGCTCTCAATCAATTGGTTATGTATGGTCAAATGATTCTATCTACATCCCAACAATTCAATAGGTACAACGTGCTTGTCCACTGCCCATTTTCCAATCTTTTCAGTATGAAATAGGCACATAGTGTTGACACTGTCTCCTATAAGGCTATACATTGGTAAGATGTTGGATTTACCAGATTCCCTTTCTTAAATATAGCGATTATTAGACAACTATTCCAGGATGCCGATATCTCCTTAGTCCTTATTGTCATGTTATGCAGTGTGCACAAATAAGTTAACCAAAACAAAAATCTTGTACTTTTTTAGGAGAATAATAGGGTGATCATCTTGCCCCAGGGCCCTGTAGATTTTAATTTTCTGTATTGTATCCACAATCTCCTCCTTGACAATAACTTGATATTCTACCCGTTTGTCATAATTATCTAAATGCAATTTGAGAGAGTTAGTTTATTTTTTGGAAAGACTTAATCAAGAAACTGTCCATCTCTCCTTATTGATCCATATCAATTGTTTCTTCATTAATGTTTAATCTTTTTTTAAGCAACTGCCAAAAACCTCCATCACTAATATCATCAATTGCATTTAAATTTATCTACCCATGTAGTTCTTACTATTACTTGATTATGATACCATAACCAGTTTTCTAGATCATTGGTGAATTTTCCTTGCTAAAACTTTCTTTTCAGCATCTGCAATACCCCTTTTTGTTAAATCCCTCATATTTCTCCTATATCGTTATTTTCTCAGGTTGACAAAATGGTCCCACTTGACTGCTTCTTTTATTTTTTTTAACTGACATGATCGTTCTAATAATCTCACAGAAATACTTAGTCACAATTTTTACTCTGCATATTTTTTGAAGACCCAATTTATGTATCAGATGTATTCAATTTCCATCAATTAAAGTCTGATGGAAGCTTATTCTTTGCTTTACGTAATTGATGCATTTTGTAAGTTGATTTCTGACCTATTAACTTGATTACCCTTTGTATTTAAACTCATTGACCCATATGTATCACATTTGAAACTATGGGGCATGGGATTTCCAGTGACAAACTCAGAAAATAATTATTGCTATGATCATTTCTATGAGTCTCTACGAATTATAATATTCAACATGGTTTTTAGTATCAAAAACAATTAAATGTACTAGTAATACCCTTATCATACCTTGGAAATTAGAGTGGAATATCCCTCAATACCCTGCTGTTAAGCATTATCGTGCCCCATTCATTGAATTAGTTAATTCAGAAATACTCTTGGATAGACCTTACATTCTTGTCAGATACATCATTAATTTCTCTATATCAAGGACAACTTGTAATAACATTGCGTTCACAGATTATAATAGAATTAGGATTATTTTCCTTCCAATCTTCTAAAAACTCCATTCATTTTGTGGACACTTCTTTTCAAGCTTATCTAACATGCAGAACATTTATGAACCTATATATATATGCATTAAAAGACAACGCCTCAATATCTGGTAGATGTTGACATTTGATTATGAACACCTGTAAATATGGCCCTGAGGTCTTTTCACATACTAATTGTGACCTTAACAAATTGCTCACCCCAAACCTAATCCAATGTTCGGTAGCCAGTGCAGGCCGTGAATTGTTAAATTACATTACAATGTATAGCCATTCAAATAACAAGAATGTGTTAATCATGTTGCCTGCATTATTTATTCATGTATATAGTGTACAAAACCCAGAGGTATCTAGGCACTTATGATTAAGAGTTTGGTTGCATTGATTCTGGTTACAGAAAGGAAGCGCATGATGTGATTACAACAAAGAGAAATGTACAGTGATAATTACATCACAAACAATGTTCTAAAAGAGTTCAAGGTGAGCACATTCATGGAGCCTAACCCCATGTTGCAGGACGGCTGCGACACAGAGATGCAAAAGTCAATCAAGTGGGCACATACATGGAGCCTAACCCCATGTTGCAGGGTGACTGTGACACAGAGATGCAAGTGTGCACATACATGGAGCCTAACCCCATTTTGCAAGGCGGCTGTGACACAGAGATGCAAAAGTCAATCAAGTGGGCACATACATGGAGCCTAACCCCATGTTGCAGGGTGGCTGAGACACAGAGATGCAAAAGTCAATTTTGGAGTGGCACAATCAGGTATGCAGCGACTCGCATTGGAGCATCCTAGTAGCGTACAGGGCGCAGACAGGTGCCTTAGGAGTGGGCCTTGGAGGGAGGGCTGGCTAAGCCTGCCGGCTCTCCCATAAGCCAATATCATCATAGCCCCAGCCAATCAGAGACTACGACTAGAAACAGAGGCCCAAGCAGTCCAGTGCATGTGGGGCGGCAATCATGGAATGGCCAGGAAACACCAATGCACTGATGTAGCAGAAATAAGCCCAGCATGTGCCAAGACAAAGGCTTTCTTTCCAAAGGGCAGCAGAGAGCCGCTGCTTGAGCACAATATTAAAAGTCAATTTAAGTAAATGTTCAGTATTAAAAATATATCATGCTGATTTAACATGCTCTCAACTTCTTGGTTCTGTAACAAATGGGAGTGGCCATGAGAGTTCCCGGGAAATGATTCTTACATGATTTATAATTTTAGAACTGGGGAGAACAATATCCATCTCATATCAACCTTCTCTGTAGTCCAGTCTTCTGTGTCATTAATATTTCCGAAATCAGTTTCATTAATTTGGAAATCTCCCTCGTACCAGCATTGGTGTTATCAAAACACACTCTTAGATTACCTCTACCATTTGTCTCCTTACAATCACTTCTGTTTACTCAAATATTTACCTTTTCACATCCTCTTTCAAATTTCACATCAAAACCAATAATTCTTAAATTTGCCATATTATCAGCAATTAATTGTGTAATGAGCTTCTGATTTCAAATGAATGTTTGCAATTTTCAAATTGTCCTGATTCATAAACTCCACTTGATTTGCATTTCATTATGAATTTAAACTAAGCATAGGGATAGAATGGAGAACTTCCAGCCCTCCAGAACAATTTAATGGAACTTCATCCTGCCCAGAAATGTCTTCCAAAATAATCTCAGGTGATTATTACTGTATTCAACAAGGAATTCTGTGTATCCTTCTTAAACCAGTGGGCATTAATATTTATCATTGCTACTGCAGTGTGTGCCATTGTTTAAATGGAGGTATGAGAATTATCTGTAGTTAATGTATCCTGTTAAACCATGCTCTTGTCTTTTTCAAACATTTGGTTGGTACTATATACCTCTATATTGGTGTCAAATTCATGTATGTTAAAGTGTTCTTCATTTCTCTTTTGCTGTTTGGCATTCCTTTTGTTCATGCTTAAAGTTGTGCTGCCCCTTGATACCTTCATTTCTTCTGGATCTACAGGAACCTTTTTTATCCATGTCCCACATGTGGGATGAATTCCTATTATGCAATAATTTCTATATATGTT
Source organism: Ambystoma mexicanum (assembly GCF_040938575.1). Lineage (NCBI taxonomy): Eukaryota > Metazoa > Chordata > Amphibia > Caudata > Ambystomatidae > Ambystoma > Ambystoma mexicanum. The sequence goes on from NC_090922.1 coordinate 893,961,960, forward strand.
TTACTCATTCTATTAAGTAATTTTGCATGTTGACTATTTTGTGTTTTCCTTGTTCCATTTACTTGAGGAGCATTTGTCGCTGCCTTCAAAATGCAGGGCTTTATCAATGTTCTTTGATTATTTTGGTTGTTCTTTTCTTGATTGTTAATCAAAGTTACATGTGCGATTTACTTTGTCCCTGCCCTTAGTTAATGATGTTCTCTGACGAAGTAGCCATTTGGGTCCTTAAATATGATGTTATCTGGTTATGGAGACCAGTGCAAGCTGTTGAGCTATGTTTTTCCCATTCTCCTTTTGTTTGTTTTTCATACCCTTATCAAAGAATTTTTTTCCAATTCTTTTAAAATGTTGTTTTTCCTTTTTCCTGTTCTGAATTTATTTTCAATCTTATCACATCATCCTGTCCATTTGCAAGACAAAATTCAGGATCCACAGTTACTCCTTATAATAGAAGGACACAGTCTGAGTTGGTTTGCAAATCTTTACTTCCTATAAAAAAGAAATGAGGAGAATCTAAGGAACATTTGCCCACATAAGCATTTTTCTCTGATCTTTCACATCCTTTAATATTTGTTTGTTGTTTGTATAATTTAACAAGGGATTTGTGCACAAATCAGATGGGGAAGAGTAGCTGGGCTTGCATGTCGCATTGATTGATATTGGGAGAGATTCTGGTCTGGAATGACTACTGCACTTGAGGGGTGCCTTTTTATGTAGAGTTTTCTGTTCAGAATATGAGTCAATTTCTCTAACGAAGGCCTCAATATCTGATTTTGATCCAGATACAAGTTCTCATCCTTGGAGTGTGCCTATATTTTCCTTATTCTCCCTGTTGCCCATTATTTAATTTACTGTTGTTGGCACAATTTTTTATGACTTCACTTGATGCAGAGCCAGCTGTGACAACCAATGTTATGGCATTATCTGGATCCTGTGTGGTAATAGAAATCCCTTGACTCGAATGTCTCTGAGAAGTAATGCTTATAAATGCGTGATAAGCCTGTCCCAATTGCTGAGTATGAATGAATGAGGAGAATTCTGTTAACTTGTCCGGGTTATAGTATACTGTAATTCTGAATTGCACAATATATTTGTGTATAAGTAATCTGGCAGTCATTATTTGACTCTAAAACAGGAGCCCCCGCAGTGGGAGTTTGCATTTCTCACTTCCTGTACCTCTTACCTGGTTGGTTTCTGAGGTTCTAGTGAATCATTTTGATTGGTGGATTTTACCTTTTGCCCTTTCTAATAAAAAATGAAAATAACTGTACCTTTTGTTTCATAACACTGCAGATGCGACTCTTCCTGAAGTTACAGCATATCCCACGATAACTGCCATAACTGTGCTTAGAAAGCACTTCAAAAGTATGTTTCTTTAATGCAGTTTCTAAAATGGTCAACCTCGTTTCTTCTGAAGAGAAAGCTTAAAAAGTCAAAACGCTCCCAGCCCTACTCGCCAACCTTCTAGGTCTCTAACGCTGTGATAACTGGGTTAGCAAGCATTGTTTTTTTTTTTTTTTTACATTTTACTCAGGGCGTGCAAAAACACAAGACAAGTACTGGCCTCTGGAGTCCTTCACTGTTACTGCAAGTGGATGGGTCACAGTACATTACCCATGCTACCTTTTAGACATTTGTTAGACAGGATGTTGCAGGACTGTTTGTAATGATCAGTGTCAAAATGCGATGTAGATAACTGTATATTTTGCAGATACAATGCACAGCCTGGAATCTCAAGAAATAATCACCAGGACTGATGCCAGGATTATAGGTGCTGCACATGATGCAGCTGTGTAAGCACACACTTAACAGGGTAATTCATAGAAATTCGCACAAAAGTGGCGCACGCGACTGGCGCACAGCATACCCGTGCGAATGTCTGCGCCAGCCACGTGCGCTAAAATCGATTTCCGCGCACAGCGTATTCATGGATTTTCTCATCCAAAACCAGCCGTGGTGCAGCGTGGCGCAGCGACCCTGCAGCAGCGCCAGTTACGCCCCCAAGAACGCCCTCGCGCAAGGAAAAGCCTTCAAAATCCCAAAATAATCGCAAAGGGCTGTGCTAACCCTGGACCAGTTCACAGGGCTGGCAAACAGCAAACGCCAAGCAGGGAACGTGTATTTCAGTGGTTCGCGGGAAGTTCCACATGCGATTGTCCTGTGTACGTGTGCATCAGGGGTGCGCGGGAAGTATCACACGCAAAATCAGCATGGTACGTGTATTTCAGGGGTGCGCGGGAAGTTCCACACGCAATTTCAGCAGGGTACGTGTATTTCAGGGGTGCGTGGGAAGTTCCACATGCGATTGGCCCCGTGCGAGCAGGGTATGTGTATTTCAGGGGTGCGCGGTAAAAACCACACGCGTTTTCAGCAGGGTACGTGTATTTCAGGGGTGCACGGGAAGTTCCACACGCGATTGGCCCCGTGCGAGCAGGGTACGTGTATTTCAGGGGTGCGCGGGAAGTTCCACACGTGATTTCAGCAGGGTACGTGTATTTCAGGGGTGCGCGGGAAGTTCCACACGCAATTTCAGCAGGGTACATGTATTTCAGGGGTGCGCGGGAAGTTCCACACCCGATTGGCCCCGTGCGAGCAGGGTACGTGTATTTCAGGGGTGCGCGGGAAGTTCCACACGCGATTGGCCCCGTGCGAGCAGGGTACGTGTATTGCAGGGGTGCACGGGAAGTTCCACACGCGATTGGCCCCGTGCGAGCAGGGTATGTGTATTCCAGGGGTGCGCGGGAAGTTCCACACGCAATTTCAGCAGGGTACATATATTTCAGGGGTGCGCGGGAGGTCCCACACGCGATTGGCCCAGTGCGAGCAGGGTACGTGTATTTCAGGGGTGCACGGGAAGTTCCACACGCGATTGGCCCCGTGCGAGCAGGGTACGTGTATTTCAGGGGTGCACGGGAAGTTCCACATGCGATTTCAGCAGGGTACGTGTATTTCAGGGGTGCGCGGGAAGTTCCACACGCGATTTCAGCAGGGTACGTGTATTTCAGGGGTGCGCGGGAAGTTCCACACGCGATTGGCCCCGTGCAAGCAGGGTATGTGTATTTCAGGGGTGCGCGGGAAGTTCCACATGCAATTTCAGCAGGGTACGTGTATTTCAGGGGTGCGCGGGAAGTTCCACACGCGATTGGCCCCGTGCGAGCAAGGTACGTGTATTTCAGGGGTGTGCGGGAAGTTCCACACGCGATTGGCCCCTTGCGAGCAGGGTATGTGTATTTCAGGGGTGCGCGGGAAGTTCCACACGCGATTGGCCCCGTGCGTGCAGGGTACGTGTATTCCAGGGGTGCGCGGGAAGTTTCACACGCGATTTCAGCAGGGTACATGTATTTCAGGGGTGCTCGGGAAGTTCCACACGCGATTGGCCCCGTGCGAGCAGGGTACGTGTATTTCAGGGGTGCGCAGGAAGTTCCACACGCGATTGGCCCCGTGCGAGCAGGGTACGTGTATTTCAGGGTTGCGCGGGAAGTTCCACACGCGATTTCAGCAGGGTACGTGTATTTCAGGGGTGCGCAGGAAGTTCCACACGCGATTCCATCAGGGTACGTGTATTTCAGGGGTGCGCGGGAAGTTCCACACGCGAATGGCCCCGTGCGAGCAGGGTAAGTGTATTTCAAGGTGCGCGGGAAGTTCCACACGCGATTTCAGCAGGGTACGTGTATTTCAGGGGTGCGCGGGAAGTTCCACACGCGATTCTATCAGGATACGTGTATTTCAGGGGTGCGCGGGAAGTTCCACACGCGAATGGTCCCGTGCGAGCAGGGTACGTGTATTCCAGGGGTGCGCGGGAAGTTCCACACGCAATTTCAGCAGGGTACGTGTATTGCAGGGGTGCGCGGGAAGTTCCACGTGCGATTTCAGCAGGGCCCGTGTATTTCAGGGGTTCTGGGGAGTACTACACGTGAATTGGCCGTGTGGGTCCTCCCAGGTGTTCGCTCTACAACCTCCACGGCCCCTGCAGGCAGCCCACACCATGGGGGACTACCCTGCACCCCTGCTCATGTCCCGCAGGCAGCCCAATCACCATGGGCATGCCCCCCAGCCAACCCACATGTCACCTTGCACTACTGATCAACAATGCATGTCTCCCACCACCCCCACGCCCCAGCAGTGCAGGGGCAGCCTCCACCAGGTCCCTACCCATGTCTACCACCACCCCCACCCCCCAGCACTGTGGGGCACCTGCCAGCAGGCCCCCACTCATGTCCAACTCATGTGCCCCTGCACCCCCACCCCCCAGCACTGCGGGGCACCTGCCAGCAGGCCCCCACCCATGTCTCCCACCACCCCCACCCCCCAGCAGTGCAGGTGCAGCCTCCACCAGGCCCCCACTCATGTCTCCCACCACCCCCATCTCCCAGCAGTGCAGGGGCAGCCTCCACCAGGCGCCCACTCATGTCTCCCACCACCCCTACCCCCCCAGCACTGTGGGGCACCTGCCAGCAGGCCCCCACTCATGTCCAACTCATGTACCCCTGCACCCCCACCCCCCAGCACTGTGGGGCACCTGCCAGCAGGCCCCCACCCATGTCTCCCACCACCCCCCCAGCAGTGCAGGGTCACCCTCCACCAGGCCCCCACCCATGTCTCACACCCCCCACCCCCCAGCACTGTGGGGCACCTGCCAGCAGGCCCCCACCCATGTCTCCCACCACCCCCACCCCCCAGCAGTGCAGGGTCACCCTCCACCAGGCCCCCACCCATGTCTCCCACCCCCCACCCCCCGGCACTGTGGGGCACCTGCCAGCAGGCCCCCACCCATGTCTCCCACCACCCCCACCCCCCGCAGTGCAGGGGCAGCCTCCACCAGGCTCCCACTCATGTCTACCACCACCCCCACCCCCCAGCCACCAGGGGCAGCCTCTGCCAGGCCCCCACTCATGTCTCCCACCACCCCCACCCCCCAGCAGTGCAGGGGCAGCCTCCACCAGGCCCCCACTCATGTCTCCCACCACCCCCACCCCCCAGCAGTGCAGGGGAAGCCTCCACCAGGCCCCCACTCATGTCCCCTATTACCCCCACCCCCCTGCAGTGCAGGGGCAGCCTCCACCAGGCCCCCACCCATGTCTCCCACCACCCCCACCCCCAGCAGTGCAGGGTCACCCTCCACCAGGCCCCCACCCATGTCTCCCACCCCCCCTACCCCCCAGCACTGTGGGGCACCTGCCAGCAGGCCCCCACTCATGTCTCCCACCACCCCCCAGCAGTGCAGGGTCACCCTCCACCAGGCCCCCACCCATGTCTCCTGTAAGGATATTTGGCGTGTTACAGCACAGAGTACAGCACTACTGCACAGGTAGCAATTTTTTTTATGCAGCACCACCACATGGGTGCGGTGCATTGCTATATGTGTTACCAGATTAACATGGAAAGACAGGCTATTCAGTCAAAAACGATTTTAACATATAAGATGCAAATCTATTTTTACAGTTAAAAGCACACATGCACATTCAAAAATGCACACTATTTTTCACCTGAAATGCCTATGGTGCAAGAGACACATTTGAAAATGAATAACTAACATTATTCATAACTAACCTGACTAATAAAACTGAATTTAACATAACCCACTAATAAAAATGTGTCTCCACTGCAGAAATAGGCCTACTCTGAAAGTGAACTTTTAAACGCACATTCATTTTTTTTTTTCTTTTTCTCTGCTGCTCTGTCCACATAACTTAGGAAGCCAAGGGCCCGAAGATACAGGAAATCAGTTGGTTACAAATGGTTACTGTAAAAAGGAGCCATTGTGTAGAGAGGGAGGATGTGGCATGATTAATTTCTGATTGGAGCAGCGTCATAGCAAGTATCATGCTAGAGGCAGTGATGAGGGTTTTGCTGGGGGGAGTTTGAAGAGAGAGGGAGAACAGTCGGAATTTGGAGAGCTGGGAGAAGGACCTGTTTTCCTGGTTGGAGCATTTCTGATGAAAAAGCTGAGAGCTCCAGGCAATAACCCCGGTTTGAGAACGAAAGACGCTTGTTTTCACCGGGGTTAATCTTCAAGGGAGCCACATTCAGAAAGAGAACAGCTGAAGAAAACTCGGGCTGAACAGATAAGGTAATTACAGAAGTGTGGGGGCTGAGTGTGTACGAGAATATTCAGTCAGTGTAGGAAAGGAGATTCCTGTGCCTTAATCACATGTTAATGTTGCAAATTGAGTTCTTTTCTCCGCCACTCTCTTTTTAGTGTATCACAGACAATGCTGTTACTGTGCTATTTTATTTATTTCTGTAAAGAGTGAGATCGTGTTTAAATGCAACTTTTATAATACAGAAAAATATTTGAAAGCAGACGGGTGGTGTGTTTTATATTTTCCAATACAGTGCTGATGATGTGGGGAGATTTTTAAACAGTGCAATTGTCATTTTAAGACAGATGTGTGCATGATCATATTCAGTATGGACAGTTGTGAGTGACTGTTTGTAGCATAGCTCGTTGGAGGTACATGAGCCAACGGGAAGAGGGAATCTCTGGACATAGTTCCCTACCGTATATAAGGTAGTGGAAATTACCACAAAATTACCACATATAGCTCTCTGTCGTAAATAATTCAGTGAGATCGCCCATGGTGGCACACTAACACTAACACTGAAAATGTGGTATTCCTGAAATGTAGGCCTGAGGTCTTTCTAGTGATTACACGAAAAATCTAAGCAAAGATAAGGGATTCTGGACATTGGGGCCACAAATAAAACAAGGGAATTATGCTCACCAAAATACCACCAACCACGCATACCAACCACGCATACCAACTATGCATGTCTGGGTGCTGAAATAATGCATATCCACTGTATTATTGTTGTACATGGCCCAATCTGAATACAAGGAGTGATTGTTGCTAAGTTATTTTTCGGCGGTAAGAAAATACCGTCAGGCCCCAAATCTCCACAAAATACCCTACACTCCCACCCCCCCACCCCCCAGCACTGTGGGGCACCTGCCAGCAGGCCCCCACCCATGTCTCCCACCACTCCCACCCCCCAGCAGTGCAGGGTCACCCTCCACCAGGCACCCACCCATGTCTCCCACCCCCCCACCCCCCAGCACTGTGGGGCACCTGCCAGCAGGCCCCCACCCATGTCTCCCACCACCCCCACCCCCCCGCAGTGCAGGGGCAGCCTCCACCAGGCCCCAACTCATGTCTACCACCACCCCCACCCCCCAGCCACCAGGGGCAGCCTCCACAAGGCCCCCACTCATGTCTCCCACCACCCCCACCCCCCAGCAGTGCAGGGGCAGCCTCCACCAGGCCCCCACTCATGTCTCCCACCACCCCCATCCCCCAGCAGTGCAGGGGCAGCCTCCACCAGGCCCCCACTCATGTCCCCTATTACCCCCACCCCCCCGCAGTGCAGGGGCAGCCTCCACCAGGCCCCCACCCATGTCTCCCACCACCCCCACCCCCAGCAGTGCAGGGTCACCCTCCACCAGGCCCCCACCCATGTCTACCACCACCCCCATACCCCAGCCACCAGGGGCAGCCTCCACCAAGCCCGCACTCATGTCTCCCACCCCCCAACCCCCCAGCACTGTGGGGCACCTGCCAGCAGGCCCCCACCCATGTCTCCCACCACCCCCACCCCCCGCAGTGCAGGGGCAGCCTCCACCAGGCCCCCACTCATGTCTACCACCACCCCCATACCCCAGACACCAGGGGCAGCCTCCACCAAGCCCCCACTCATGTCTCCCACTCCCCAACCCCCCAGCACTGTGGGGCACCTGCCAGCAGGCCCCCACCCATGTCTCCCACCACTCACACCCCCCAGCAGTGCAGGGTCACCCTCCACCAGGCCCCCAGCCATGTCTCCCACCCCACCCACCCCCCAGCACTGTGGGGCACCTTCCAGCAGGCCCCCACCCATGTCTCCCACCAACCCCACCCCCCAGCAGTGCAGGGTCACCCTCCACCAGGCCCCCACCCATGTCACCCACCCCCCCCCACCCCCCAGCATTGTGGGGCACCTGCCAGCAGGCCCCCACCCATGTCTCCCACCACCCCCACCCCCCCGCAGTGCAGGGGCAGCCTCCACCAGGCCCCCACTCATGTCTACCACCACCCCCACCCCCCAGCCACCAGGGGCAGCACAAGGGCATTTCCTCGAATTACACGCTGACGTGCAGGATTTTCACGTGCCAAATCACTCTGTATCAAGCTGGCCACGCGTAAGCACACGGAAGACCACGCTCCTGCCCAGAAGGCCGAACTACTGCCCCCCAGAGCCCCGAGCATGCTCCCACCTGCCATCTGCTGCTGCCTGACTGCCTGCTGCCCACGTGCCCTGCCATTTGCTGCCTGCACATCAGCCAGGGGTACTGTTGCTGTGACCACCCCTGCTGGAACCGAAGACTCCCGACTGGGATTCCATCGCTCCACAGCCCAGCCCCAGGACCCAGTTGCCCACCCACTCCTGCCTCTGGGGTTGTCATGTCGGGGCAAACACCATCTGAGACCACTGACAACCCCCGGCCAGAGAGGCAGAGGGGCACCAGCTTCAGTGCCACCGAAGTTGGTGTCCTGGTGGAGCAAGTCCTGGGGCAGTATGATGCCCTCTTCGGAAGTTCCCGCACCGACAAGGAAGGACGGACTCGGATCTGGACTGACATTGTGACTGCCATCAACGCGGAGGGGGTGGCAGTCCGTGACTTCCAACATGTCAAGAAGCGTTGGGAGGACTTCAGGTCCAGTACCCTGAACAAGGCCCGGCGCCTCTTTATGGCAGCGGATGCCAAGGGGCGCCGGGGCCACTTGTCGGAAGAACAGATGAGGGTCCTGGAACACATATCCCCAGCGCTCCACGTCCAGGTCCTTGAGAGGCAGACCTGTCTGGAGTCGAGCGGTAAGTGTACATGCATCCTGATTGTGAGCTGTGCGTGTGGTGATTTTTCAGTAGTGTGCAGGTTGCACATCTGTTTGTATGGGGTCGAGTATGGGTGGGGGTGTACAGGGCCGTGGGGCTAACACATGCGAGGGCTGGAATGTGTGAGACATGGATGGTGCTTGTGTGTGTAGGCTTGTATGCCAAATGCAGTTGTGTGGGCACACATGTTTGGATGAATGTGTATGTAAGTAGACATGTCCGTGATGTCACGCATGTATGTTGTTTTCAGCTGCATGTATCAGCACTGTGTACATGTGCATCTGTGTGTATTTGACAAGGGTGCAACAGTGATGCAACATGGATGCATGTGACAGCGGTATGTGGAAGCCTGATGGGCAGATGTGACATGGATGCCCATCTGAACACTGCGACACTTGGCAGAGGTGTACACATGCATGCAAGTGTGGTGGTGTGTGTACATGTGTATTGCACTTCCTGTGTTGCATGTGATGTCTGGCTCACCTTTGCCTGCTCATGCTGTTGTATGTGTATGGATGGTGCTGGCAGTTGCGATATGGCTGTGGTATGGCTCATGTGTGCGAGTTGAAATGACATGTGTGTTGGGGATTGTGATGACATGTCTGAGGTTTGCAAATGCCACTCATGTACAACTGTCATGTGTGTATGTGTCCATTGTACAGTGCCCTGATGCCTGTGTTTTATTTCTCCCTGTCTGCAGCGTCAACTGATGAAGAGGGCGGAGAAGGTGCTGTGGAGCACAGCGGCGGGGATCCCACCGCCAGCCGGAGATGCAAGGCCCGGCTCCCCTCCCATGCTGTCATCTCGTCGGGGAGTGAGGAGTCCGGTGCCGCGTCCCAGGCCGCAGCTGCCGGGGGGAGGTCCAAGAGGCGGAGGTTGGAGTTGGACTCCTCGGCAGCAGAAGGGGCAGCTGGGACCTCACAGGGCCCAACGGGGGAAGATGGCACAGAGTCATCCAGGTTGGTGGGGGGTTTGGTGGAGGAGGAGGCCATGCAAGCAACAGAGATGGGGTCTGGAGGTGGGGATCCCACTGGTGCTAGTGGTGCAGTGCAGGACCAGGGACAGGAGGCAGCACAGGCCGCCGCGGAGGTGCCTGTGCGCAATCCTGTCCCTGATCCTGTCCCTGCATCATCTTGCACCAGCAGGGATGCCTACGTCCAGACCCATTTTCAGGCAGGGGATGAGCTCACAACAACTGGCCTTCCTCTGCCTGCAGACGTGGCTATCCGGGTCTGGGTTGAGCCTGTTCTGAGTGGTGTGGCGTTGCGTCAACGAGCCATGCAAGGTGACCTGCAGTCTTTTCATGAGGAGACTGCACGTCATCTCGAATGGCTCGTTGACCACGTCAGCCTGCTGGGACAGGTCACCCAGGCCGGATTCCTCCGTATGATGGGGCTTGCTACGACCCCCTCCTCAACTGAACCCCCTACACGCCAGTCGTCCTCCGTGCCATCTTCCCACCCATCAGTCACCTGGGTGCCCTGTGGAGCTGCCTCTGACGGTGCAGCCAGGCTGGTGGAGGAGGCATCCCTGCCACAGTCGAGAGTCGGACGTCCAGCAGGGGTGGCCACATCAACGACTGCACCCCAGCCGGCGGAGGATGTGCAGGCAGCAGGAGGCAGTGCACGGGCAGAGGCACAGCAGCAGCAGCAACATGGTGGGAGCCATGAAGGCTCGGGGCCTTCAACATCGGAGGGGCAGGCATCGGCCGGAGGGCAGGAGGACCCAGGACAGAGAGTGTCTTCCGTGTGGCAGCGGTTGGGCCACGCCATAGATGCGGAGCGGCAGCAGGCGGAAGAGGCACGGCTCACAATGGTCAGGGCGGAGAACTCCATGCGGAGGGCCCTGAGGCGGGCTGAGTGCCTCGAGGCAATCCGCAGGGGTTTGGAGGTGGACACGTCGACGGCCCTGCAGACCCTTGGGGCCATGGAGGAGGACCGCCTCCAGGACATTGAGCAGGAGTTCGATGATGCCCTGGCCCGGGACATCCACAAGTGAGCCGTCAAACTAGCCCGCTGCCCTTGTACATAGTTATGTAGGTAGTGTTAGGTTTCATTTTTTTTTTGGATTTATTTTGGACCTTTCGGACATTGGCCACATTTTTGTATATAGTTTATTTTATTAGTTAGTGTAGTTAGATAGGTTTCCTTTCTTTTGTTGGGATAATGGACCCTGGCTTGTACATAGTTCACTGTTGGATTGTATTTTTCTTTCACATTTTAACCATGGAGCAATGGCTTTCAATTTTATTTCCCATTGGATTTTGTTTTCTGGACAGTGACTTTGGAAACCATTACTTTGGATTTTGATTTTTGGTTTTGCTTTTTTTCACAGACATGCTTCTTTTCATTTATTTACATTCCCATTTCTGTTTCTTTATTTTTGATTCTATTTATGTTTCCTTTAATACATATTTTTTTATCAAACTTCAATGTGTAGTATCATCTCATTGGTTTCATGCATATCATGATATGGGTTTTGAGATTCACAGACACCCGTTTGTTTCGGAACTTGCAATTGGTGTTCTGTCATGTAATTGCCAATTATGAGTGGGTGGATGCAATACTCGGGTGGGTGTTTTGCATTTGGAGGCTGACCATAGGGACCAGGGATCTAGATTGTGATGACATGTTGGCTGGGGAACATGAGTTGGACATGGGTGAGGGCCAGCTGGCAGGTGCCCCACAGTGCTGGGGGGTGGGGGTGGTGGGAGACATGGGTGGGGGCCTGTTGGAGGATGACCCTGCACTGCTGGGGGGTGGGGGTGGTGGGAGACATGGGTGGGGGCCTGGTGGAGGGTGACCCTGCACTGCTGGGGGGTGAGGGTGGTGGGAGACATGAGTTGGACATGAGTCGGGGCCTGGTGGAGGCTGCCCCTGCACTGCTGGGGGTGGGGGTGGTGGTAGATATGAGTGGGGGCCTGGTGGAGGCTTCCCCTGGTGGCTGGGGGGTGGGGGTGGTGGTAGACATGAGTGGGGGCCTGGTGGAGACTGCCCCTGGTGGCTGTGGGATGGGGGTGGTGGTAGACATGGGTGGGGGCCTGGTGGAGGCTGCCCCTGCACTGCTGGGGGGTGTGGGTAATAGGGGACATGAGTGGGGGCCTGGTGGAGGCTGCCCCTGCACTGCTGGGGGTGGGGGTAATAGGGGACATGAGTGGGGGCTTGGTGGAGGCTGCCCCTGCACTGCTGGGGGGTGGGGGTAGTAGGGGACATGAGTGGGGGCCTGGTGGAGGCTGCCCCTGGTGGCTGGGGGGTGGGGTGGTGGTAGACATGGGTGGGGGCCTGGTGGAGGATGCCCCTGCACTGCTGGGGGGTGGGGGTGGTGGTCGACACGAGTGGGGGCCTGGTGGAGGCTGCCCCTGGTGGCTGGGGGGTGGGGGTGGTGGTAGACATGGGTGGGGGCCTGGTAGAGGCTGCCCCAGCACTGCTGGGGGTGGGGTAATAGGGGACATGAGTGGGGGCCTGGTGGAGGCTGCCCCTGGTGGCTGGGGGGTGGGGGTGGTGGTAGATATGAGTGGGAGCCTGGTGGAGGCTGCCCCTGGTGGCTGGGGGGTGGGGGTGGTGGTAGACATGAGTGGGGGCCTGGTGGAGGCTGCCCCTGGTGGCTGTGGGATGGGGGTGGTGGTAGACATGGGTGGGGGCCTGGTGGAGGCTGCCACTGCACTGCTGGGAGTTGGGGGTAATAGGGGACATGAGTGGGGGCCTGGTGGAGGCTGCCCCTGCACTGCTGGGGGGTGGGGGTAATAGGGGACATGAGTGGGGGCCTGGTGGAGGCTGCCCCTGGTGGCTGGGGGGTGGGGGTGGAGGGAGACATGAGGGGGGGCCTGGTGGAGGCTGCCCCTGGTGGCTGGGGGGTGGGGGGGTGGTAGACATGGGTGGGGGCCTGGTGGAGGCTGCCCCTGCACTGCTGGGGGGTTGGGGTAATAGGGGACATGGGTGGGGGCCTGGTGGAGGCTGCCCCTGCACTGCGGGGAGGTGGGGGTAATAGGGGACATGAGTGGGGGCCTGGTGGAGGCTGCCCCTGGTGGCTGGGGGTTGGGGGGTGGTAGACATGGGTGGGGGCCTGGTGGAGGCTGCCCCTGCACTGCTGGGGGATGGGGGTGGTGGGAGACATGAGTGGGGGCCTGGTGGAGGCTGCCCCAGCACTGCTGGGGGGTGGGGGTAATAGGGGACATGAGTGGGGGCCTGGTGGAGGCTGCCCCTGGTGGCTGGGGGGTGGGGGTGGTGGTAGACACGAGTGGGGGCCTGGTGGAGGCTGCCCCTGCACTGCGGGGGTGGGGGTGGTGGGAGACATGAGTGGGGGCCTGGTGGAGGCTGCCCCTGGTGGCTGGGGGGTGGGGGTGGTGGTAGACATGAGTGGGGGCCTGGTGGAGGCTGCCCCTGGTGGCTGAGGGGTGGGGGTGGTGGGAGACATGTGTTGGTGATCAGTAGTGCAAGGTGACATGTGGGTTGGCTGGTGGGCATGGCCATGGTGGATGGGTTGCCTATGGGACATGAGCAGGGGTGCGGGGTAGTACCCTGTGGTGTGGGCTGCCTGCAGGGGCCGTGGAGGGTGTAGAGGGAACACCTGGGGGGACCCACATGGCCAAATCACGTATAGCATTCCCCGGCACCACCGAAATACACGTACCCTGCAGAAATCGCGTGTGAATCTTCCGCGCACATCGGAATACACGTACCCAGGCCAATCGCGTGTGGAACTTCCCGCGCACCCCCACCTAGCCAGGCCAATCGCATGTGGAACTTCCCGCGCACCCCGTAGTACACGTACCATGGCCAATCGCGTGTGGAACTTCCCACGCACCCCCACCTACCCAGGCCAATCGCGTGTGGAACTTCCCACGCACCCCGAAGTACACGTACCCAGGCTAATCACGTGTGGAACTTCCCACGCACCCAGGAACACGCGCACACGCTATTTTTCACACAGCGGGTGTCCGTGTTTGTCGGGGCCCCTTTGCACCTCATTTGTCCTAGAGGGCCACTGTATGGGCCATTCATCCTGGCTGTATATGGTTGCTTTTTGTTAGCGCACATTTTGGCCCACATTTTTTTCAGTCGCAGGGGCGCTACCGCCTGCTTTCTTGTGGCATACTTGTTTTGCCCTGTGCGTGTCTTTGACCGTGCGCTGGTTTGCCCTATTCGATTCCATGAATACGGGTTGTAGGCGAGTGTGCGGGCGTTCCGCGCACTTGCCTCCTGTACTTCCCCCGTGACGCCCATATTTTCACGCGTTGTTCCCCATTCCGAGTGTTACGCCCCGTGTTCCGCCTACTTTAGTGATGTGCGCCGCGCTATGTGCGGTTTCGCAGTGGCCGTGGCGCACATTGTTGGATGACCTGTGCGCCGGCGTGCGCGGCGCACATTTTTAGCGCACATCCAATGTTTTTCTCGCGCACGGACTTCCATGAATCGATGTGCGCTGGTTTTCCTGCGATTTTCGCACTTGCACTGCGATTTTTGCACTTTTCCTGCGATTCGCACGTTTTGGCACCTCTGCGTGGGAATTTTCTGCGCACATTACTTCCATGAATCGACCCCTAAGTCTTTAGTTATAGTGTAACAATGCATGTCTAAAAGTGACAAGAAAGTCCCTAGTGTTAGGCTATATATTAAGAGTTCCTTCTATGTCCTGCCAGACAGAGATTGCTGCGGTTCAATAACGCAGAGAAACAGCATGTTTGGCTACTCAGCTGCCATAAATCTTCCTATCAGATCAAATGTTGTCATCACGTCTATAGAAGCAACAACTCCTGTCTGCTCTAGAGCAGTGCTGGGGAAAACCAGGGACTCCCTGCTTAACAATACGTAATGCTTTACTATACATTGCATGCATGGAAGTAAAGTAGGGACAAACGCAAAGAAAGAACACTCTAGTCTTGATGAACAGTGCATTCTCATTGTTTCGGACTAAAACAACCTAAGGTTTCTGCCTTCCCACCACCCCAATTCTAAGCCTTCACCTTCTATGATAAAACAGTATGGTGGAGACGTCCTTAAGGGATACAATTATCACTGTTGGCAAACTTGGCAACAGCTATGGCAGGGCAATGGTAATGACCTGAAGGCTCTGCTCTCATGTACATAATAGCATATGGTTTGAGGGGTGCAGTAAAGGAAGTCTTGGGTGCTATACCAACTATAATCTAGTAGGGCCTGTTAAAGAACAATTACAAAAGACCATGACAGGAGCACATGACAGTTTATCAGTAATGTGCTGCGTTGCCTCAAGAGCCTGGGTGAGTAAAACGTGTGTTCCACCACCTCAGCCGTACCGTAATTAGGTAATATCTCAATGGAGTGGTGACAAATGTGTTGCTGTTGAGGAAGATGTGTCGGGTGCCCTATAATATTGTGCCCTGATCAACAGCAATGGTGTATGAGACAAGCCTGTTCACCAATGTACTATCGACCCATTGTACTGCAGGTCCATTGTAAATTAGGGGGGAAAATCAAAGATCCCACAAATATTGCCTTCTCAGCACGCACCAAAATATTAGGCACTGCAACACCCATCCACTCTACACAGAAGATTCAGTTGCGAGGCTAATGATGGCATCAAATACTGCTCCCAGAGACCTGGTATGAAAACTTTCTCTGTATATGTAGTACTCCATTGGTAGAAACAGAACAGTTTCTATTTCATAAAACAATGAAATAAACACTGTGACGAATCCAAAGATGGTGTCACTTCCCCCGAGGGGGAGCCCATTCCTTTGAGGCCAGGGTGGTGAGACCACTACCCAATAGTCCCTGTGGGTGAGACATAGCGAGAGTATCTCATGATGAGAGACTCCCCCTCTGGGGACCAGGGAGAATATCTCGGGAGAATGCAGTATGGCCACTCTAGCCCAACACCTCTTGACCCCCCCCTACCATGTATACATCAATACTTTAATCTACCAAACCATGTATATGTGCAAGGCCGGCAGTATTACATCCACAGAGATGAGGAAAGGCTGGGACTACCCTGTGGAGGCCTTTATGGTAAAGACTGAGACCAGGAAGAAGCGCAGAGTAGTGAACAGCGCTCCGCGGAACTCAAATGAACATTCTATTTATTCATGTCAAACTTTCTCATCAACCAACATAAAAAGCGAAGAAGGACTCAATACCTTGTCAGCAAACTGTCAAGCTGGCCCAGGAGAAACAGAGAGTGGAGGAACTGTTAGACATGGGAAATGCAAGTGCCTGCTGACTGGGATGCTGTCAAGCTGAAAGATGTGTTTTGTGGGCTCCTATGTTAGAAGACCCTGCGAAGAAGCGAGGCAGTAACTCGACCTCAGAGGAGAGGTGGACTGCATGTTCTGGAATGGGTAGGAATCCTGTAGTGAGCCAAATGCTGCTGAGCTGCCATAGTGAAGGAGAAGTCAACAGGAGACCCTCAAGCTGCAGAGATGTTGTAGCAAAATGGAAACCCGCAAAAGCCACAAGAGACATGAGCAAAAAGAAGAATCCAAAAGGTATGAGAGTGAACAGGCTGGCTGGTGGGGTCAGAAGAGGGTCTTGGCAACTGCAGAGGGGCACCATGAAGGAGAAAATACACATCTGGGGCAACATTAGATCGCCCCTCACAGAAAATATCCCAGAGAGTCCAAAAAGTAGATATTATATGAATAAGGGGATTGATGAAAACCCCCACCTAAAGAAAGAGACCAGGGAACAGTCCTCCACAATGTTCCTCATGGCAGTACTTCACAGGTGAGTAAACCAAGTCTGCCCATCCCAAGAAGCAGAGAATTATGGATCTGGGACCCACACGTAACACCAAGGAGACTTGTATGTTATTTTTCTCAGGCATGGTTTAGCAGCAGATTAAACTAGGATGTCCCCAAAACCAAGTGAAAGAAAGGCCAGTGAAAGGGAGTCATTGCCCCTGTGTTGTGTTGAACTGTGACGCTGAAATGCCAGGAGAAGGGAGTCACTCTCTTGGTAACCCAGAGGCCAGGGCAAGGGAGTAATTCACCCTGGTTTTGTGTACTGCGGACATTAAAGAAAGGCATGGGGAAGGTAGTCATTTCCCCCTTGTGGTGTTGATCTGTGAAACGCAAAGTGACATAGAGGCCAGGGGAAAGGAGGCATTCCCCCTGATGGTGTTGAACTGTGAAACCCAAAGAGAAAGAGGCCAGGGGAAGGGAGTCATTCTGCCTTGTGGGATTGAACGATGCAACCAAGTTGAAAGAGACCAGGGGAAGGGAGTCATTCACTGTGGTTGTGTTGAAATTTTTCCCCTAGTCCAGAAGAAAATTAGTAATTTTTATGGACCCAGAAGGTCTACTTTAGCTCTAGTTTAGTTGTACATGTAAGGGACAGAAGTAGGGTTTTGATACAAGATGCTGGACTATTGATTTACACAAACATTCTTACAGAACCCTTAGTGCTTTAGTTGAGGCAGGATGACCCCTCTTAGAGACAAAGCCTGCAGCAATGTGAAAAAAAGTGAACTGAGGAAACGGCCAGCGTGTGTGCTTCATATACCAGAGTCAACGTCATGACAAGTGACGCTACGGAGACCGCTGAAGACCATGAGTCTATGCTGCACGTCGCTTGGCCCTGTGAAAAACAAATTACAAAGCAAGCTGCAGGCAGACTTGGATATATCAAAGATGAGGAATACATGGAAGGACGCGATCCATTTGAAAGTTAGGTTTTCTCTTAATTTTCCTTACTATTACAAGAGTATAGAAATCATATATATGTATTAAACATAACACATGATTCAGCTTCTTTCCAAAACGTGGTGTTTATTGGATGGCAAAATGAACACATTTCACACTTATAGGCTTCTTTAGGCACTGAACTAACTCCTACTGGATCAAGACACTCTGCGACACTGGAAAATGCAAAATAATGTGTAAACACTACAGTGAGAAATACACTTTGTCTCCTATTGAGAGGATGGTCACTTATAAATGTAATTGCAACCAACCACTCTTGCTTTCCTATTGGACCTGTTGACAGTTCTAAATCACAAAAGGTCTTCCGTGGACTGAGTGACACCCATCTCCCAATGTCTCTGTAGTATTCAAAGGGAAATATACTGTACGAATTTTGGAGCTTTGATGCAACTAAGGACAAGGAGACCAGGGTCTCAGGGTACTGTGAATGAGACTGTCAAACTGGATGTGTCACAGCATACTTGAGGCTGAGGAAAAAGCAGAAGAGTGATCCAGATCATGTGGTCTCCTTGAATAGACCCCAATCATCTTAAACTCCAGGGACATGTACTCTGGCACCTATTGTTGCAAAGAAGAACATGCAAATGACTTCAAGCCTTTTTTGAATGGTCAAGCCACCTTTAAAACATGAGCAAGATACAACACTGCTTCTTGCTAGTTGAGCCACCTGGACCAAAGCCATTTGTTCTGCAATGCAGCATTTTCAAGCAGCTTTCCACTTGAAGGCAACTAGACAAATCTCCACTTTGCCTATGAACGAGCCACCCATTCAGATAGTCAAGCAATGCTGACTCAATGCCAAAACCCAGTACAGAACATCATTCAGCCATCCGCCAAACATTTGTAGATACACCCCAAAGTGACTGAATAATGGCTAACCACAGTGAAACTAATACACAGGAGGTGAGGGGGGAGGGCAAAATACATTTGGCAGGACCTGCCCTTAAACTGAACTATATTACCTAAAAAAAGGAGTAGCCAGAAATCCCTAATATATACAGATTATTTCTTGCAGACACAGAGCTCCTCTCGAGAGCTAATTCACAGGAGACAAAGAAACACTACCTGTCATTCGCAGTGGTTCACCTCATCCTAGAGAGTGTTGGTGAGATGCCTATCTATAATGTGGATAGGAAAAGAAAGGGAACAACATTGACAAATCCCTATCCGTCAAGAATGGCTGTTATGAGCCTAAAGAGATGCCATCTAAGTAGTGCTTGACCAAAAACACATGATTTTGCAGAAGCTCATTTCTTAAGAGCATATAACATGAAACATGGCAGAGTCCTACTCAACAAATATAGGACCACAGAAAAGATTTAAAATGGGAACATTTATTTTTATTTATTTATTGGTAATGTGTGTTGTGCCTAGCAAAAAGGTGTTTCAAGGTGCATCAAGACAAAGGGGGGGGGGCAAGGAAGAATTCAAAAACAGAAACGTTCCTACTGGGCCTTGAGACACTCAGATCGTGCAAGTGCTGTGACATTAAATGAAGGGGGAAGAGGAAGAGGGGCGAGCGTGCGAGTCAGGGAGGCAGAGTGATGACGAAAATAAAACAAAAAGCATTCATACTAAGCCATGAGGCAATTCAGATTGTGCAAGAGCTGTGACAAAAAGCAGGGTATACAGGGAGGAGGGAAGTAAAGGTCGGGGAGGAAGGAGGAATGATAGAGGTGAAAGGAGGGGAAGGGTAAAATAAGTGCTAGGACTGTTCAACACAACACAGGCTGGAATGAAGAGACAATTAAATATGAAGGTACAAGTTGGTCAAATACAGCATTTGAATACATAAGAGTACAAGATCACATATGCAGGTTACAAGTGATCTTAGTAGCATCTGGTTAAGCCACACATCGTGGTGCGAGGGGCTAGATCAGTATACAGTACGGGATAGGTCCAATCAGAGTAAGAGCACACACTGCAAAATCTGCATCTTGGGGGCTGCTACATCAGGTGTACAGAAATGTAATGGAAGCACAGACAGTCAAAGCATTGATTCAGTACGTAATGAATTGAGCAGCATGGGGCCTGTAGGTGAAATCTGAGAAAATACGTAATCCAGAGGTATCAGGTATGTTAAATGCAACACATAGCGCAGGCCTGGGAAAGTCAAACCAATGGTTGAAGGTGGTTAAAGGAAAACACTGCACAGGACAGTCAACCCAGAGTTAAAGATAGGTTAAATGAGTAGCACATCACAGGGCTGGAAATGACAGTCCAGTAAATTACAGGAAGGACGAAACAGGAAGTGAAACATACTGGCAAACCTCATCTGAAGGTGTGCGGGCTACTACAGGCATGCACAACCAGCAAGGGTCACAATAGGTAGGAGAATAAACAGGAATAGCCTCACCCACCAAGAGCTAGGCAGTCTGATGCAAGGGCAACGGCAGAAGCCAACAAGCAAGCAGAGCAGGTGCGTGGAGCTACGGCAGCCACAGAAAAGGCAGAGCGGAGATCTGGAGGTATCTCGATCGAGGTACCATTCTTCATTAGCCTTGTACATGTAAGCCATTAAAAACAAAATCATTACTATGTTTTAGATCTGTTCAGTGTTGGTAGCATATCCAACTTAATGATATCCCTCATGGGTTGGTCGACCGTTTTCAGCAATGTTACACCAATTTATGTCACCTTCATCAGGACCGTAGGAATCTTAGATGGTGTTACTTGCTACATCTAAGAGTACAATGCCTCTTAACAAATTCTATGCAAACCACAGCACAAACCAATAGCAAAAACCTAGAAGACCTGCTTTGTGCTGATGAGCTGTCCAAAAGAGACTAAGATATAGAAGTTGTGGCCTTGCTTTCCTTACCTTGGGCTATAAAGCACATTTAGGTCCCGGTTCCCTAGCTTCACCAAAGAGATTTAACTTATAATGTTTGCTGTGTATCCTTTTTTAAATTCAACAACTTTCCTCTTCTTATATCCCTCCTACAGTACTATTCCCAGTTTACCCCACCCACCGTCTAGAAATATAGATCAATCCTCTGTTACTCTATTCTCTCCATTGCAGGGGTGGGATTTTAATGTGTTTAGTAAGTCTGTTTTTTTTATTAAAGACTTCCTTTTATTGAATCTTGCTCGGGCATTACTTTTACTTTAGTATTTAGTATTTCTATGTGGAAGCTTCCCTGCTATTCTACATCTGTGGATAATATATCCTGGACTTGACCCATTGTACCAAAATAAAGGAGAATGAGATACACCATATACCTTTTCTCAATTTTACATTGATAACAGAATTACCTCAAAGCCAAGTTGTAGTACAACTTTGTGCATAACATATAGGAGCTTCTGCTAACCCTTTTCATCTTCTGTCTAGAATAAGATTTTGTTAGAGGGATGTTACCCACAAGTCTCGCTAGATCTCAGATCCTTAAATTCACAATATTATAATCGATTGAACAGAGGTAGCGGGAACCAAAATGCTAGCAAATCAACTCCATGTTACTAGCTCAATATCTACCAGACGTTCTTTGCAGATAGAAAACCGCATTTGGTGAATTAAAAAGGAAGGGAGAGGGGTAAATGAAAAAGTAGTTTGGGCACTCATTATTGAGATCAGTGACAGGTGTGGCAACATAACAACAAAGGTCAAAGCATAAGACAATAAAGTCCATAACCAAGAATTGATTTAATTCAACAAGGCCACAACATAACTTCCTAGTGCACTTGTCAAAGCTTACCAGGAAGTAGAAAATGTAAACGAAGAGGCAGGATGAAACACATGAAGTAAGGATTCAGAATAGGCCCGTTCAAAGGTTTGGAGAAGAGCGGTTATTTAAAAGCATTGCACAGCTGAATTATAGTCATCTCAATTCGAGTATAAGGAACCACATTTAGGGAGTTTGGAAAAATGTGGCTTTAAACTAATGCATAAGTGTCAATCTATTAAATGAGAATGCAGAATTGACAAATAAAATTAGGATATAACAAAGTACTTTCAAAGTGATCAATGGACAACAAAGTTATTAGTGGAAGATATCAAGGAAACAAATACATACAACTCTAAAAAAGTGAAATCATAAAGGAGCCATAAGGACATCTGAAAATCTATGTATAATGAAAGAAGTAATCTATTTATTATTTTTTTATATATAGGGACAATTTTTTTCCCCTGAATATGATTTAGTCAAAAACATTACAAGGGCTGTTTTCTTCCACTTCTAGAAACTAAATTCTCAGGCTACTGACGGGCTTGGGGTTATGTGAAACATGTACCCTTTACTTGAAAGCTATTCAGCTATTCAGGTACTACATGTACTTTTCTTTCTATTTTTGTTGTATTTGCTATGCGTTACATGTTAAACTGCGAGTCACCTGCATCAAAGCATCAGGGAAACAGTCATTGGGACAGACATAGTTCCTGTTTTGTGAATTGGATGTTGAAAGAGAAACCATGTGTAAGGAGATGGGTTTTTAAGTGCTGTGCTGAACCAGAAGAAGAAGTAGAATGAGTTACTGACATGTTCAATGGGTTTTATTTAAAAGAAAAAAAAATGCTATCTAGCCCTGTTACTGTGATGGAAGTTCTGTACCTAACAAAGTTAAAAGTAAGGGTCCACGTCAAAGTCCAAAGTAAAATGTTCTCCATCTGAGCCAATTAATAGGCCCTAGCACTTTAGAAAAAAAGGAGACCTAGACAAGGCCTCTGCCTGGGACTTCTGCCTGGTCCAACAATAGAAAGTTTCACAAAATGTTTCTTCCTTTTCTCGGGAAGCAGTTTTTTTAAAAAACATTCCACAAAGTTTGACAAGGTTTATCCAAATCTCTTGGTAAAGTTTATAAAGGTTTCAGCAAAGTCCCACACAGTTCTTAGGCTGCTTCGTAGGCTCTGGATGTCAGCATTACAAGTCTTAACATGAGATGTCCTTCCTCTCAGAACAAACAATGTTTCTTGTAAATAACTACAGCATTTCCCTCTTGGTGATTGACAGTAACCTTTCTTGATGCTTACATGGTTGAACCATCCAGGTTCGCTTTTACTACAGTTCTCTTTATTGAACCTTGTGGTTCTCGGACTCTCCAAAGTCCTCAAGCTCTCTGACAGTCTTAATTTCTCTTGTTCTTGGAGGGGCATCAGCCTGTTCAGGTTTTCTCAGTTCCTGCAACCCTGGTGGTTATCCCAATCTGTTATGTTACAGTCTAGTTGCTTCCCAGGACTCCCCAAAGACCTATGGCCTTTTAGTAGCCTTGTTGCAACTTGGTTTAAATAGGGTGTCTGCCCACTTGGGTTTATCAAACTCCTGTAACCTTGTTGAATTTCCAGCCTTGAAAGTCCCTTAATTTCTCTGGGCTCATCAATGTCCTGTGACCTTCTGAAGGGCTTAATTTCTCATTGCCTGGGTGTATCAGGCTCCTGTAACCTTGTTGCTTCCCCAGCCTTAACAGTCTCTTCGTTTGTGCTCTTGGAAGCCCTATGACCATCTGATAGTTTTGCTTTCTCTCTGCTCAGGTTTATCAGGCTCCCATAAACTCATCAGCTACACCACCTGGATTATCAATATTTGTGCCTCTGAATTGCATTCTTTCCTAAGGACCGTTTGATTTTCTTCAGTTTCTCATCTCAGCGGCAAATTAACTAATTGTGTGGATCTCAGAGATATGGGCTCACCTCTGCAATCTGGTCTCAGCAACGGTTACCAGGCCCCAGGCCCACCACGTCTTCCTTTTGGTCATGCCACTAGATGAGACGGTTGCTTTCCCATTTCCCTCTCTTTCTCAACCTTGGTTTCTTGGTCAGTTGGTATGCTAGCCTTCCTGTGTATGGCTAGCAAGTCACTTGCTCTACACGCTACCGCTGACTCTGAGGTCTACCATGGCTATGCCCTTCCAGGACGTCTTCTTGTCAGAGTTTCGTCTCTGCATAGGTGTTTCTCATTGATTCAAACTTCCTCTTGGTTTTATATACATCATTAGAAACCAAAGGGGTGTGTCATTCTTCTTTGACTGTGGAGGTAAGGTGACATCCAGCATTACCTGAAGCCAAAGACTGACAAAATGTCACTGTTTGATGGAGGCATAACAGAAGCAACAGTCTTTGCAATGCTCATGAATGCAGACAATGTATTCTGGAATGGGAGTTCCTTATTGGAATGGGAGTCTTTGTCCCAGAGGCAGACAATCCCAGTGAAGTCTCACTTGCCCAAACCATTTGGCTCAGCTGGCTCCCCTCACTAGCCTCAAAAGGGGTACCTTCCCATAGGGGAGAAGAGACCAATACCCTGGATTCATCACAGCACTTTCTGAATATTCTATCATATTGTTTCAGTCTTCATTGTTCAGATTTGAAAAGATGTTTTTGTCCTCCTGTTTTAGATTTCTTAACACGGGTGGCACATGATAGGAATAATTTTGTCAAACTCCGTTTCTTTGACAAGATTTGTTAAGAAATCTAGAGTCAACCTGAGCAGACCACTTCAGGCGAGGTCATTTGCACATAAGAGAAGTTCTACATATTTACTTTAAGGGAAGTGGTGCTTTATTTTTTATGCAACTGTATTGCCAAATAACATACTGCCAAACTCAGTTACTGCAACTCACTCCAGCGGTACATTCACCAGATTACGATCATTACGATTGGTATCAATTCAATTTAAAGTCCCAAACCATTGTGTCTGTAGGGCATGTTCAAAGCTCCACATCTTATTGCTCACACAATTCTGTTAGTTGAGTCATAGTTTTGGACAAGAGCATGACTTTATTTGGTTTAGCTCAGTCACGTTACTTTTGGTGCAAGTGGCTTTTCCGATGATGCTGCAGTAGACTAAAAAGATGTGGCGTGCAACATTGGGATTACCATAATAATTCAGTATGTGCGGAATCATAGTTCCCGTAGAGTATTGCAATTACAAAATAGTAAAGCAAGAACAGAAGCAGTGTGATGCTGTCTTTCCATTTGATTCAGTAAGTTGAGCACAGCAGGACATGCTGCGTTTTCCATAGTTTATATGTCAGGCCAGCGTTTGAAATACATCACAGCGTATTCCAAAGCC
Source organism: Ambystoma mexicanum (assembly GCF_040938575.1). Classification (NCBI taxonomy): domain Eukaryota; kingdom Metazoa; phylum Chordata; class Amphibia; order Caudata; family Ambystomatidae; genus Ambystoma; species Ambystoma mexicanum. Next base: position 893,986,512 of record NC_090922.1, read on the forward strand.
GCCAGATACCATAAAAGTAATAATGTCAAAGATACTCTTGCACTGCCTACATTATAAAATGTAATGTAACCTTAGAGGAGATTTAAAGTTAAAATGATAAACCTCCGAATAGCCAGGAATTGCCCAAAAATCTAAGTGACATTTTGGTGCAATGTGTATTTTATGCAAATCATGTCATATCATGAATACATACCATACTGATGTTTACTACAATATAAATCATTTAGTTATTTCAGTCCATTGCAAAATTAAAGGACAAAGCTGGCAACACCATTATTTTATGCAAAAATATGTAGCACTGCAGCACCATGTTCCAAAGTAGGTCATTTAATTTTAGGGCACCTTAAAAATGATTATATGATGAGCAATATGGATATGCTGCAACCATGTTTGGTATCTTGTAACATTGCAATGCTTTTACATGAATTTAAAAGATGCATGTTCTTGTTACTGGCTGTATCAAGCGCACCATTCTGTTTGTGTTATGTAATTGACTGCATGCGGTGTGGTTACGAGGACTTGAGAAGAGGCCACTTTTTACCATTTTGGTAGGCCTTTGAGTTATATGTGCTTTCCAAGTCTCTAGATTTTTTGGGATCTTTTTAAATTGCAGCAGACAGGATGCACTGGTTTCTCTCCACACAGCAGTCCTTCATAAAGTATATACAAACATCTTTAAAACATGTTTTATTTTCTTAAATCCAGCATTTTCTGAGCTGGTCAACGCACAACATGGAGGTTATGGCGTTGAATTGACAAAGCAAACTATACAGTGCAGATGGGGTAATGTTATCTTAAACATGAGAAATGGGGCTTGGAAACACTGAGAAAACTTGACAATAGTATAAGGAAGTCAAATCATTGTGATAAAAGCCTCAAAAAAGATAAGAACCGAAATACATATCCACACTTGAAACACCCTAACTGTCCCTCTGGCACCCCCTAAATACTTCAAAAAATAACCCCTGAATTGCATGTCCTTACTTTGTGCAGTTTGCCTTTATTTGTGAGGCAGAACATGGGCAGGGATTGTAAATATTGAATTTACCACACCCATCTACTCCACCTCGCAAATCCATCAGCATCTCTTCCAGAATGCCACTGTTCGCAGATGCTGCAGATTTCAATGGAATCTCCCTGTGTTGTTTCAACTGAAAAAATCCCCTCCCCCCAAAAAAAAAAGAGACAGGTCTCGTAGGACTCGTAACTGCCATCTGCTATGAACAGACACGGCAGGTGGCCTGCACTATCTGTTCTAGCAATGACATTCTGTCTGTCCGGTAAAAGCATGGGTCATCACACGCTCACCATGGCCCGTTTTTGCACCAATACAGGTCCTAAGCACCATGGACATTAGTCCTAGTTGCTTACAGCAATAGTTACCTGTTTGCTGGGGAGGTAAAGGATGGCCACCCAGGTTACTGGGCCCAGGGAATACTGCCAACATGACATCATGATTAAATAAAGGTAATCCTTGTTGTTTCCGGGTGTCATTTTTCAGTCTTCATCATAGCAAATTTGGCAGAAGGCGGCAGGCAGGGCCTGGGTGCCAATGAATCACAGCCCTTGTGCTCCCTGGGAAATATCCATGGGCCTGATTTACGCAGCGTTACACAGTGGCATTGTGCCACTGCAAAAAGCTTGTGTAAATCCTGCCCCATAAGTGGTCTGTCTAAGGTGTGCGTTAAAGATGCAATCGTTTCCTAGTAAAGACAAAAAAGGAAATGCAAACACTTCCACCAGATTGCAGAGCAGAGAGTGCAAACGACTCCTAATTGATCGACAGCTTCTGTTGGGATGCATGACAGTGAAGCCGTTGCAGGAGGCTGTTAAGATCAACATTCGCATCAGAAAAATGAAAGTCTTTAATGAAAAGTTGTAACAGCATTTCCTAAACCACTAAATCCAATGAATGTTGGGCAATATTTTATATATGAAACTGTCAACCATGTTTACATATATATTTTAACAAGGAAGGCAGAGAGCCCATCCCTTTGACTGTTGCAAGAGGAAGGTCTGCGCACTATAAAAACAGGGACCATATTGCAGAAATGTCTCATCTAAGCAAGTGTAAGTAACACTAGGGCAAAATGTGCCATACTAAAAAAAAAGTGCTAGCTCAAAAATGCATTGAAACAGTTGCTCATGAAAAACTGCTAAATGACAATGGGCCTCAACTCTGCCAGTAGCCGTGCCGGTAAAAATGGCAGGCTGCCGCAGGAGTTGTGTTTTTTTTTCCGGTGCCTGGCTTTAGGGAATCACCGGGGCATTACAGTGCTGACGGGCCATGAAGCCAGGCATCGGAAAATGTAACTCCCCATACCCAATCGAGCCCCAAAGGACTCAATGGGAATGGGGAGGACGGTTACACCGGCACCATTCATAATGGTGCCGGTGGTACCGTCAATGTCTACGAGTGGGTGCCGTTCTGCGCGCCAGTTCAGACCTGGCAGGTGGGAGGGCATCCGGCCTGCAAACTTGTACTCTGCCAGTCCGGTAACAACGGTGCCGGTAAGCCTTACGGCACCGTTGTTACTGGACCGGCAGGGTTGTAATGAGGCCCAATATCTAAATTCCATGTGGGGGGTATCACCCATTAATTGTGAACCTGAAAATACTGAACATAAAAATAATGAATGTTTTACCGCGCATTTCAGCATTTCATGGCACGTATATGTGGGGGCTGGATTAGGGTAATAAATAACGTAAGAGGTGTATGGGGGGCTGCAGGGGATCTCCCCCAGCATATACTTGCAGTGACAGAAAAAACAAATTCCAACATTTTCGTATTCAGCATTTTTAATTCACAATGATCACATACATCCCCATGTGGGATACATAGGAATGGGCATACATGTACTGTTGAAATTGAGTTAACCCTGAAGACATGGTATAACATTTATTTCTTTGAGACAGAATCCAATAAAAGAAACCGTATACGCACATTTTTGCAGATGCCATCCGAAATGAGACATTAGGAAAATATGTCATAATCTGTGGTGGTTACCTCTATTCATATTTTTTTCGGCCCTTCCATCTCACCTCATCAGACATGCTCATGTACACAAGTGGTACACATGTGTACATGAGCAGTGGCTCACCCCAAGCCCAGCCAACGGACCCACCGGGCTGAGGCTGCCAACAGCAAATCACTGCTCTCTTGCACTTTTCCAACCTATTCCCACTAACTCAACCCCCACCCCCCTCCCTCTTTCAGAGCCGCCAGAGCGCCTGGGGACCACTCCGGTGGTGACAGTGCGCGGTACAAATGTCCTTTAACATTAACATTAACATTAACATGTGTTCACAACACTTACACACATGCTCTCTGATAGCAAAAAGTTGCTTGTTGTGACCATGGTTTCCCCTTACCTCTCCCTGGCACCCGCCCTTTTCCCCTTGCACTGCTCGTCTTGCACTTGCACAATATGAATGACACAAGGCCTAGTAAGATCGTTTGTTTTGCCCTCCCTCGCTCTTCCCTCCATTATCTTATCATTTAAATATGTCCCTACTCCAAGTAAAGCCCAACACACAACAAATTACCCTTAACTCCCTCTACACCATAAAATACCAACACGAAATATTAGGTAGATGAAATGAATTCCACAGATATTTACGTTTGAGCTGGAAGAAGTGGTGCAGTGGATACTAAAGCTTAATTTACCAAACAAAAGAAATACTATGTTTCAGCAGATCTCAACATTTCATTTCTTTTCTCTTATGTCTTACAATGTCACTGTTTTGTTGCACTCAAGGCCTCAAGCAAAATCTCTTGACTTACTTTTAATAGCCAATCAAGTTCAATGTATTGTGTTGTTTCTTGACCATTTAATTTTCTGCATTAATTTAAAGCCAATATACATATTTCATGCACATATGAACATATATTTATCAAACATCCACTGGTATTTGTCATTGTTTCAAACCAGTTGGGCTACATTCACAATTAAACATTTACAAACAATTCTACCATGAGCCCTAAAAGCTGTTTGCGTGCCACCATCACGTCGTGAGCTAGAACTCACTGATAACCCATAAAAAACACTGTTCTATTGTAACCAGGTCTAGGTCTTGTAAGCTAACAATTTTCAATGAATTATGTTACTCAATTAGTGGATTAACATTTCGAGAGATCGGTGGTGATAACACCTTCCTCAGTACAGTATCTTGTGTGGGGTCCCTGGAAAGCAACAACAATTGTGTATGGAACTACTGTGTTAAAAAACTTTAAGATCTAGAGTGACTGAAGTAGTTATTGAGCCAGAGTTTCTACTCCCTCCTACTCTCTTTCCCCCTCGCCGCTTCCATGTGCATCAGCCCTCCTCCCTTCCCACCCTCTGCTAGCTGATTGGTGCCCTGCAGACCCACCAACACCAGAAGCCGTGTTCTGAACATCCTCTGCACCCAAGCCCCAGGAAACTCTCTTCGAGTGCAGCCCGTGGTGAGCAGCGTCCAGAGAGTTTAGCGCTCCATTTTTACTTTGTCTTTAAATGAAATTCGTTTTGGTACCTTTGGGTGATTGTTTAACTTTTCTATACCCTGTTCCAGTCCCAGTGCACCAGTGACTGCTTCCCTCACTTTCTCCTCCCTCCTCGCCACTTCCCTGTGCATCAGCCCGCCTCCCTTCACACCCTCTGCTGGCTGAATGGTGCCCAGCACCACAATCCTAACCTTGAAGACCTCATTAACGACACTCCCAGAGAAGCGCCCTGCGGCTGAGGACCTCATGGCAAAGGACAGCACCTTTGAAAGAAGATGCTCCTGACCGTGTGGGCCTGTGTTAGCAGCCACCAACCAAATGCCACTTACAGACTAAGTGTGGTCACGGAGCGGGGCACAGCCGCTGCTCCTTTTCACTAAACTGAGCAACCCATTCCTCTAATAGCATTAGATCCAATCTGGATAAAACTAGCTGTCATTGCATTCCCTACTGTACCTCCACCTCCACTTCAGGTAACCTCTTCCACTTTCCAGGTGGCTCCAGTCTAGGCAAGACTAGACCTTAGCTCCAAGGTGCAGGTAAGTGATACCCTGTCACTGAGTGCCCCCATTTCTGCATTGTGTGGCTCATCTTAGTATGTGCGCAGGCCACCTGCCCCCTGGGCTCCACCACTCCATCCTGACCTATTTCTGTGTTTGCCAAGGTGTAATCCCACTGCTGGCCCTGATTGGCCCAAAGCCCCTATAAGACCCACTGTGCTAGGACAGTCCCTGCCCCTTAGCAGCCCCTGCAGTGAAGGACCCTGAGGCAAAGGACAGATGATGCAGAACTAGCCCCAGATGGTGCCAGCAGGGGAAGCAGGCAGGTGTCAACAAGCAGCAACTGACAAGGTAGGCAAGGTACAAACAGAGGAGAAGTCATCCCCGATCATCACTAAACTATCCTACCACTCACACCTATCCACAACCCTTAATTATTTCTCTCCAGGAACACAACCTGTCCACCCACTACACTTAGCACACTGCTTCAGTCCACCCATAGTCTCAAGCTAGCAAGGCTCATATAGATGTGTGTTCTGCTATTGACTGCTATACTTTGAAACCAGGGCCTTTTCCCACTATCCTGAATACTCAAATCTAGGTTTGTTTTCATTGACTGCTATATTTTGAAAACTATGTTTTTTTTCCCCAATAGCCATCAACATCAAATCCAGGTGTGTCATCATTGACTGCCATATTTTGAAACCTAGGCCTTTTCCTACTATCCAGGAAACTCAAATCCAGGTGTGTTTTCATGTGTTGATTATTAAACCTAGGCCTTTCTCCCACTATCCAGGATACTCAAACCTAGGTGTGTTTCAATTGACTGCTATATTTTGAAACCTTGGACTGCCTCCCAATATCCAGGACACTCAAATCCAGGTGTGTTTACATGTACGGATATATCTGGAAACCGGGGCCTTTCTCTCACTATCCAGGATATGTGCTTTCATTGACTGCTATATTTTGAAACCTGGGCCTTTCTCTAACTATCTAGGACACTCGAGTTTAGGTGCATTTTAATGTATTGATATGTTTTGAAACATGTGCCTTTCTTAAACTATCCACTATACTCAGGTCTAGGTGTGTTCCACTGACTGCTATACTGTGAGACCTGGGCCTTATTCCCACTATCCAGGAAACTGGCATCTGGGTGTGTTCTATTGACTGCTATACTGTGAATTGTGGGCTGTTTTTCCACTATAGAGGAAGCTCAAATGTAGGTGTATTTGCACCGACTATTACATCTCGATAACTAGGTGACTTCCCATTATCCACTATACTATGTGGGTAGATCCCCCATGCCCGCCAGCAGAATATCCACAACCCTTAAATTTGATCTATCTTGTAACCCCCCTACTACCACCCCAAGTCCATCCTACTGCAGGATAAGGAAACCCCAGTCAATCCCCCACCAGCATCATCCCGCCACCACCACCATCTGCAGATTAATAACCACGTATGAAATCACAAGACCACCAAGATTACACCATTATACCTATAATCACAACACACGAAAGACAAGAAATTTCACAATCCAAACCTTGTGAGGTCCTACAGGTGGCCACTGCCCCTGTGACCTACACTCAAACCTTTAAACCAAACTACCACTAATGACAACAACATGCCATGCCAGAGAACTGGACAATGCCAAAGAAAAATGGAACAGACCAAATTGGACCACACCATCTTCCAGTAGATGCCATGAAGGCAGAACACCCCCTAGCACACATTGCGTGCAACATAACTGACATTATGAGAAGAGAAAAGTCCCTATATCTAACGCCTTACCTCACAACTAACCAAGCCCCAGAACATCCCAAAACCACCAACCTCGCTAGGTGAAATGAAAACATACGGACGACAAGCAGGAAAAGAAGAAACACACCAACACCTGCACCAACAATAACACAATTTAGAAGTTGAAGTGGAAGAAGTCAGCAACCCAATACTTAATCTAACAGACCAAGTCAACAAAGAAACAGTTCACACTAAATACCCACCACATCCTGAGAGCAACATTTAAACATACTGACATAACAACTACATATATATATTATAATAAACTGCATCAAAAGGATCCTCTGCAACCTAATCAACACAACATCGATGTCCAAACACACCACATAGATCTACGACCTACTGTGCAACTGAGGTTTCGACATCCGATTCATCAAAGAAACATGGCTAGTTGACAACTACAAGTGCTCACAAATAAACAGGAAAGAAAAAAGAAGGGGAGGGCTTGCAATAGCATACAAGGAGCATCTGAAAATTAAAACAGACAAACCGCTAAACATCAAAAATTGAGAATCCCTAATCCTTCACCTGACAATTAACTCCCAATAAATCTCAAATTTGTTCTGGTTTACAGACCACCAACATACGATGCAGCATTTGTGGACACCTTCACAGAAGCCATCACCAACCTGATCATCGAAATGAACACTTGATAATACTCAGGAACTACAACATCTGGTTTGAAGAAGAAAATGTAAACTCACAGAATTTGCTAGTCAAGCAACTGATGACAATGACATTACATCAACTGGTTAAAGGAGCAACACATGCATTGGGGGACACACTCAGCGCAATGATCACTAACAGAAACCTCATCACCACGGCACAGCCAATGCCGATATCCTGGAGCAACCACCTCATCATTCCTTTTGTGATCATGCTACCTAGAAAAGCAGCCAAACAACACAAACTCCCAACTATCATGAAAATAAACTGAAAGACCATTAAAGATAGAGACTTAGTAGAACAACTTAAACTCACAAAACCATGAACCACGAACCTGGACAAAATTGACCTCGATAGAAAAACAGAAATACTTCATAAATGGATCACTGAAACAATCGACAATATCTCCAAGGAAAAACCCTTTGCCCCATCATGCAGGAGAGCAATGACAAAATGGTTTACGCCTCTCATCAGCAACATGGAAATGAAAAATAAGAAGCTGGAATTAGAATGGAGGAAAGAATACAACCAGGCAGAAAAATCACAATTTCAACGACAAATCCGCACAAAAAGAAAATTCAAAAGGCCAAATGGAAATACTATGACAACCACATCTCCAAAGTGACAAACACCAAAAAAGAACTGTTCAACATCATAAACTAAATAAGGAACCCAATTGGATGCAACACCACTCAAGTAGCCTCACTGAAACTATGCAACAACCCCACAGAACTCTTCAAAAACAGAATCATACAAAGCAGACCAGTCAACCAAAATACACAACCCACTGCCCAACTGAGGATCACCAGAACAAACTCCATAGATTCCTCCAAATATCAGTAGAAACTTTCATCAAGCTGGTGTGAAATAGCAACAAAGCAGGCTCCTTCATCGACCACTGCCCTCCAGACATATACAAATCAATCTGCACACAGAGCACACTGTTGGAATGTTAGAGAAACCTCTTGCACCTATCACTCGCAACAGGGAAATTACCATGTTCATTCAAATCAGCATGCATCAAACCGCACCTCAAGAACATGGTAGGCAATGTGGAAGACCTGTCCAACTACAGACCTATCTCAAACATCCCTACCCAACAAACCTAATGAAACCTACGTCTATGGACTAACACAGGAACCTATAGATAAACACCAACTGCTAGACCAGACACAAGATGGATTTAGACCTAAGACAGGAACTAAGATGGCACTTCTCCCAGTCTGTGTTGATCTAAAGACAAGTGCTGACTCTGACACAAGTTCAGCTCTGATACTTCTGGACCTCTCTGCAGCATTCGACACAGTAAGCATTGACATCTTCATCAAGAGACTAGACGAAATAGGAATCACTGACCTAGCCCTACTCTGGATTAAATCATCCCTAACAAACAGAACAGAAACCGTCTGGATTAAATCTTTCAAATCCACTCCAAGACATGGTAACTGTGAAGTACCACAAGGATCGTCCTTATCCCCACTGCGCTTCAATATCTACCTAAATTCACTAATCAAGCTCATTAAACGATGCAGATTTACTTGTTACAACTATGCCGACAACACACAAATCATCTACAAAATACAAGATACAAAAGAAGGAAACACAACGAAGGAAGTCGGTCTACAAGAATTCTATGAATGGATGAACACAAACAGCTTCAAACTCAACCTAGGCAAAACAAAACCAATGGTTGTACCCAGAAAATAGGAAAACATCCACTACATCCCATGGCCCACACAACTAGGAACTGTACTGATGCCGTCGAGAACATTAAAATATGTTGGAGTCTTGATGGACAATGAACTAACAATAGAACCACAAGTAAACGCAATAATCAAGAAATGTTTCTTCCTCCTGCACAGTAAAACGGAGAATGCCTTTCCTCTCCTTTAGCCATAAAAGTCTAACCATCATCTCCCTCATCATTTCTAGAATAGACTGCACCAACAGCCTAAACCTAGGATACTGGCACACCTACTAAAAAAACAGCAACTCATCCAAAACGCAGTGGTCAGACTCCTGCTCAGACTACCATGAAGTGACCACATCACCCCAGTGCTAAAAATGCTACATTGGCTACCCATCAGAGAACAAATAAGGTTCAAAGCAATATGCATAACACACAGAGCTATCCACGCCCAAGCAGCAGAATTCCTACAAAAGAAAATATCCATCTACCTACCCACAAGATGACGCAGATCAAGCAACAACATTCTCCTGGAACCTAATCCATACAAAAAAAGAAAACTTGAGGGGCCATCTTTCACCCACCTGACAGCAAAAACTTGGAACTCCCTCCCAAAAGACATACGCGATACAAAGGATCACCTAAAATTCTGAAAACCACTTAAAACTTGGCTCTTAATCTCAGAATCAGAAGGGAACGACTAGGAAAAAAAAGACTCCACTGGAAAATGAGATCACACCTCAACGAGCATACAAGAACGGAACAAGCCAGGGAGGGAGCCCACATGAACCACCCCCTCAATACACCACTGTAGCCATGGAACCCCAGCTGCAGGCAGAGGAGAATTAGCCAATAATGGGTACCCCCCAGAAGGCCTACTGCATCTGCTCCTCGGCAGGTAGAGAATCGCACACAAGAAACCTAGGGAGACAAACAAAACCCCAAATCCCTAACCATATCGAGCCTAGGGATGGGAGGAGGCCAGCACAACCTCATGCCCACACACCACTAGGCAATTGCAGGGAGCATCATCCAACAACGGGCACCCCAGGAGGCCTTAGTGCACCCGGTCCTTGGGGGACAGGGAATTACGCACAAAATACCCAGGAAGACAACCAAAGCCCAAATTGCTAGCCATATCCATCCCAGGGACGGCGGGAGGACCACACAACTTCATGCCCACAATGCACTACACAATTAGAGAGAGAGCCTCTGCTTTGCACAATACCTGGCAAACAAACTGCTACAAATCACCCAACACACATCACAGACAGACAATGAGCACAGAAGTTGAAAGCAACAAGGTAAGAATAAGCCCTACTAACCCAACCCTAAAACCTCAAGCTCTGCATACACCTCTCAAATGCAAAACAAACATAACCACCTATCTGCACAGCAATCTGCACACACTTCACCACATTGCAATGACAAAACAAACCAGACATAGCCCTGCACAACAGCACATGGTAATTTACTGAGCCGCAAATCGCACCCAATCTCAGCGAATGGTGCAAACTGAACTGAATCCATCAACAGGACATCACAACTCTTGCTCTACCTATTCCATTTATACCCTACTAACACTCCCCCACCCCCACCCACACTCTTACCTTTAGGATCCACCAGAGCACCAGGAGACCACCTCTGTAGTGACATTGCGTGGCACAAATGATCTTTAAAATTAACATTACTCTGTGACCTAATCTCTATGATACCAACCTTGCTCAGTACATTGTATCCTCCTGTTCTTAAATTGTAGAGGGCTTTGTACTTCCTGTCTCTGTTCTGTGACCTATTAACCATGATCGTCGTGTAAAAATAGTTAATCTTCTAGTTGGGCTTTGCACATGTGCAATGTAGCCATGTTGCTGCATGAAAATGTTTGTCTTACCCTGTAATGGGTTCCTTGTAGGATTTTGCTTTCAGTAATGCAAGGGTCTTCTCCCCGAGAGAATGACTCCCTTCTCCTAGTGTATGTCCTCTTGAACACAAATACCAGGGGGAATTACTCGGGTACCCTGGCACGCAACGCCAGCACTTTGTACAGTCAACTTTTAATACCAGGAGAATGGTTCCCTTTCTTCTGATATCGATCAGCACTCTCCAATGCCAGGTGGAATGACTGCGCCTCTTCAGCGTACTTGACTGTCCTTGATTTTCCCACCATGAGAATGACTCCCGTCTCCTGGTGTTTGAGAGTTCTTTTCTCACTTTGTTATTTTTATTTTGCCTTTGTACTTTTTCACAGAATCAATAAAGTCTTACTTATCTCAGATCCTTCTCTGGTGGTTAATGGGCTTACCTCTGCCACTGATATGAGAAATATTACCTCTGATGGACTATTCTCTTGTGTTGGGTTCCCAGTCCCTTCTCTGATGGTCAGTGGTCTTATCCCTGCCACTGTTTTGAGGAAGATTTCTTCAGATGCCCTGGTCTGAGGCTGAAACCTCTTAACTCACCCACATCCCTACCGGTCTACCGGTGCTTCCTGTTACCTTCTGGGACTTGCTTGCATGGTGCCGGTCTCCCCAGGGACTGGGGTCAGTCTCCTTCCTGCAGCGGTTGGCGCTACTCTGCCTCTGCGGCAACTCTGCATGTTGAGACTTTATTCAATCTTGGCACTGTTTGGGTACAGCACAGACCACCTCCTTCACAAAGTCATGCCACTGCCTAGCCTATTTGCAGCTGACCTACCGACACAGGACCCATCACAGACTCTCTCAGCTTCCTGCCAGCATTCTCTGAGAACCTTTCCCTCAGGGACACTACAAACTCCTAGATTCTCTGACCAGGGAGGAAGGCGAAGACCAAGCCCTTCTTCACTTTCCATCTAATGGAGCTTGCTCTGCCCCAGCGTAACATCAACAGCTGTTGTCAATGGCCCCTTGGTATTCCTCATGCCTCCTGTGAGCCACCTCCTCTACCTACCAGGAAAGTCAGTAAACCTTATGCTGTGCATGTTCCTCTTCATTCTAGGACTTTCTTACTTAGTTGTATTCCTGGCACTACAGAAATACATTGGTTTACTATCAATACAGTGGTTGGTAATTGAGGGGTGGGGGCTAGGGCATGTGAGGGAGTGATGTTATGTGACGTGTTGTAGCCAAGGTGATCTTCCATTTCCCTAGAGGGGAGTCCCTCCCAAAGAGGTCCTCCCGCATTATACCACCCCTAGTGGGACTATTAGGTAGCGGCTGTACCTCCTTAGCCTCATCATGGGAAAGAGCTCCCCTTTGGGGAGAAGTGACTATACTTAGCAAATCATCACACTGTCCTCTCCCTCAACTCCCTCTGCATCCAGCCTACCCACTCTGGTGGGATCCCTGATGACCTTGTCTTTCTCTCTAATACATTATCCTCCCCCGACCTCTGCATTGCCCCTCTCCCTTTTATCACTCTAATATTCCAGGTAACATCTAGATCCCTTCCCTTCCTACTCCTCATCTCCCCTCTTCAATGACTAAGAGGAAATTCAGGCCTGAATCTCCTGCTCCTTACCTGATGATATGAGGCCCTCTCTCATGTCTCCTTCCCCATTTCATGTCTTTTCCACTGGCTGTGCTTTCACTGACTTTCACTATGCACCTATGGCTCCATTTGAACATCACTATCCTGCTCACACATTCACACCTTCCTATCACAGAGTTCAGCCTTCCATTGCCTCTTAAATTCAGAAACTTGAAATGACCATGTGCCAAGGCCTTTGACAGTGGAGCAAATAACGTACACGTTATCCACTGCTAGCCCTCAAAGTTCCCTGGCTGCTCTAGCCTCTGCACAGGACTCGGCAAAGGGAGAAGATTAGATTTGTGAAGCAGGAGGATTTGGCAATCACTCACCTCCTATGTTTCTGCTAATAACTTTGTTGAACACTTTTCCCTGTAAAATTTCTAAAATGTGTGACTCTCACAGCCCTCCTCTCTCAACCTTCCTAACCCATCTTTTGTCCACAACTGCTCCCCCTACCTCTTTTACCTTACTTCTCCCCTAGCTGTCCTATTGAATTATTACCCACACTTCATAGAGCCAACCCATCTTGCACTCCTATTGACCCTTTTTCTCCCCGAACTGGTCAAAGACTTGTGGACTAATCACGAGTTTGGCGGTAGCCCATAAATGCAGCAGTAATGCTATTACCGCCGCATTTAAGGGGCGGCCAAATCACGGACTTGGCAGATTTTCACCCAGCTCTGAGCTGGGGGCAAATCCGCCGCGATCGTGCAGATTATTGGTGCTATTACCACCGACGGTAATACCGGCAGCAGTAATAGCCCCGAACATTCCTCATTGGGCCCAATGGCGAATGGGCCCAATGGGGAATGGGGACTTACCGTTCCACCAAACCCGTGTTCAGATGCTAATAGCGCTGCGGGTTTGGCGGTAGGGCTAATAGCCCCGGCGGTAATACTGCTGGAGTTAGCGCCCAACTCGTGATGAGGCACTTGGTCTAGCTCTCTGAGCTCTTTAACCTCTCTTCACTGGACTCTTCTCTGCCTCCTTAAAATGTGCAACTGTCTTACCCCTATTAAAGAATCCCTCTGCTGACCCAAATGTCCCAGCACACTCTCACCCAGTTTCTCTCCTTCCCCATCATTCAAAAGTCCTTGAATGCGTAGTTTTCGAACAGATCACCATTTACCTTGAGGAAATTGGCCTTGGAGATGCATTCTGGCTTCCATTGTAAACAGCCCACCAAGACTGAACTCCCTAATGATCCTCACTCCAAACTCTCTCCAGAACTCAGCCTTTTGGACCTTTCTGCCCCACTTGACACTGTTGACCACTCCCCTCTCCTTCACACTCTCCAGGTGCTTGGGTTTTGCAAATCTGGTCTTGCCTGAATTGCCTCCTACCTGGAAGGTTGATCCTTTAAAATCTTTAGGAGCTCCCGAAAATCAGACCCAACCCCTGTCCCTGTCGGCATTCACACAGATCAGCCCTAGGGCCTCTGCTCTTCCCCCTCTATACCTCTGACCTAGGAAGACCCATCTCGTCCTTTAGCTTTCACTTTCACCGTTTTGCTGATGACACTCAAATATTTTTATCCTTTTCCCCCTTCACCTTAGCCATTTTGGAACAGATGGACAGACTACAAACTTGCTCAGTAAAATGAGTCACTGGAGTCTCTGCTGCCTCATGCTGAAGTCTTCAAAACTGAAATCATCTTTCCCTCATGTTCCAATACCACAAATCACAGCCAGCCCAAATGTTGATCTCTTCAAGGTTCGGCTTAAACATCACTTGCTAAAGTGGGAGCTCCCCCTACTATCACTCCCATCCTCCCTAGCTGATCCACCACATCCTCCAATGATGCTTAATAATGTAATATTGTATATTTAATTAGTACCCCCCTTTAGTTTGAAGCAATTGCCCTGTAAGGTTAATGTTACCGTCGTAGGTCACCTGTTAGCTTATATACATATTATTTATGTTTGTTTTGGCCCTGGTATAGGTCCTATTTTGTTACTACTTGTTCTCACCTTTATGTTGTTGAAAAGGCACCCTTCATATGAATGCCTCCGCCATTTATGTTAAAATGGACATCCCTGTTCTTGAAAAAAATAAAAATAGAGAAAGAGGGAAAGTCTGTTTGAAACGATTCCAGGGTGACGACCGTGTCATGGTAAGGAGTCCTGGTTTCTGTGATGACCATCACCGCGTATTTGCAGTGATGGGAATTAAGATTTATTTTGAAAAAGGAGGTTTATTACAGAAGGTTTGGCAATTATGCTTTCCACAGTAAGGCCAACATGTGGTGCAGAGTTAGAGAAGGTAGTTTCTCAAGTCAATGATGGCAAGAGGTTAGGATGGATGAGATGAGCGTGGGTGGTATGGGTGAGCGACGAGTGGCCTGTGTGGGTTTTGATGAAGAGTGAAGAATGGGAAGGTCAGGCATGTGGAGGGGAGAAGGGGTAATGGAAAGAAGAGATGGGACTAGGCAGAGGCCATGGGACAGTGTGAATGACAAACCAGTTAGGAGAAGCACAATTGTGGGTTTGTGGTAGGCAAGGAGGGATGAAGGCTGCACATGAGTGAACTCAGGTAACCAGGTGACTATACAGTGCAAATGAAAAATTAAATCAGTGTCCTGACCACCATTATCCTACAGTGGACATGCCTGTACACCAATAATCCCCATGAAGAGTGTATTGATACAGTCAGATCTTTTACATCTTAAGAATCTACCTGATGTTTATTACACATTTTTGATCTCACTCATTACTCAAATTGAAAGAAAACCATTTTCATCACAACAGTTTTATAGACAGTGACATGTTTCATCATCGGGGGCATAGATATGGGCATAGACAGCATGTAGAAATTCAAACAGGGCTGCCTGTACCCTTTACAAAATACAGACTAACTGCAATTTCTTGCCTTTTCCCAATTCTTGTCACTCCCGATCATTGATTAAGACCAGCCCTTTTACACAACCTTTACGCAACAAAAAATGAATCACTGAATTATTTGGCTATTGAAATGATTGGGCAGTTTTTACATTGACAATAGAGTGAAGACAATTTTAAAACGGTTCTGTAAAGTATATTGAGTACATCCACGTAAATGCCAAGCTGTTCCTCCAAGTTCTATGAAGTTTATATTACCATTATGCCCAACAAATCGGGTTCAATCCATTGCCAAATAATGGAGCATTTTGCAGAGTGATCCAGAAAGAAGTGAAATAGTTACTGAACTATCTACATTTGTGTTTAAACATCTCTAATTTGGGTGATACACTCACAATAAAAGACACTTTGGAAGTTGAGTCCAATACACAGATTTCTAATAAACTGAAGTGGGGCCTGTTCTGTTGCTTCACCTGTATTTGCTGCAATATTGTTAAAATGGATCATGTTGCCCATCCTGCTGTAGGGGAAACATGTTTAAGCCACTGAGTAATTTGAAAAATACAGCTTGAAATGCCTATGTGGCAAGGTTTATGTGGGACAAACCACTCACACTTTGATAATTGAGTAACAATATCAGTATCATTTCAAAATTGAGAGTTACGCATGACTTTGTTGAATTTAGCCATGCAGTGATTGAATCTAGATTTCAAGGTTTGGAACTGATTTGACCACTACTGGCGTATGGCGAGAGTCATTAATTTCCAAGAACGCAACATTTTCTGGATTTTCTCATCAGTCATGTCAACCATGTGCACTCAATGTGTATATTGATGGGAACATTTGCAATAAATAACTTGGTTAAATTGTTCTTACTGTATCCTTCATTGGTTTAAACATTGTTGGTCAATTTGTGATCAATACAGATTCATTAGTATTGTTTTCATTACTGTGTTCTATATTATTATTAATGCCATTTGATTCTGATATATCTTACTTTGTATACTCAGTCGAAAATAATTGATTTTATACTTTGTCATTTTTGCAATCAATTTTTTTCAGTGTTTGAATGTATGGTCTATCTTGTAACAAAATAGGTGGCGGCTGGAAGGTTTAGAATTAATCTTAACCTCTGGCATCGCTCTCGGCAACCCTCCAGATCATTGTTCTTCACCTGCCAAGCCATTACAGAAAGGGGAAAGATTATATGCAAATCAGGTTTGGTCCCACCCAAATGTTTTTTTTTTCTCTGTTTAATTTTTGAAAAATATCTTTCATAATGATTTGATAGCAATTATTTGTTGTGAATCCCGCTGAGTCCTCACAAAGTCCCTACCAAAAGTTTCCTCCCATGTGGCATGGGGAAGGCATCCACCACTGGATTCTAACCCTGGGGGTGGTATTAGCTGGGAGAATCACGTGGGAGGAGAAGGGCCTCAAGGAAACAGGAGGACTCTGTTAGGTGAGACACAGTATTTATGTTCCTCAGAGGAAGAGATTTTAGTTTAGATGCCAGAATATATATTTTTTTAAATGTATTTGGATTTGTATAGCGCCGAAGCCTGAGGGCATCAGGGCTCCGTTTCCAACCAGTTACATTTATCTTGACAATGACGCATAGCAGCACATAAGGGGAACACAACCATTTAGGGGATAATGGGGCATAGCTAAGGCATACCAATACTTCTGGCATCATGGCAAACACAACAGGTCAGGCAACATTATAGTTCTGAAGAGGCATGAGTACCAAGTGGACTTCCGAAGTCGATGGCCCCTATACAAAAAGCCTGGTTTTTAGGGCCTTGCAAAAGGCGCCGTAGGCAGATTCTGCTCTCAGGTCATGTGGGAAGGTGTTCCATTGGGTCGCAGATACTGTTGGGAAGCTGGCCTCTCCTGCTCTCAACCTTTTCACTTTTAATAGGATGAGTCAGTGCCTGGGTGGCTCTCAATGGTCTGGAGGATTTGAAGCATTCCATTTTCCGGGAAAGGTATTGAGGGGCTGTGTTTGAGAGGCACTTGTGCATGGACAACAGTGTTTTGAAGATTATCCTTTCTTGGATGGGGAGCCAATGGGCTTTTCTTCTCGCGGTGTAGATATGGTTTCTTTTGGAGATGTTCAGGGCTGCTTGTAGGGCATTGTTTTGAATGACCTGTAGTTTGAGCAGGTTCTGTTTGGAGGTTCCTGTAAATAGGAGGTTGAAGTAGTCCAGTACTAATCCAATGATAGCTCTGGCTATGGTTAGACCGTTGGTCAGAGAGAGAAAGTGCCTGGCTGCATTGATTAGTTTAGTTGTATAGGCAGATGAGGATGCAATTGCATTTACTTGTTTAATGAGGGAGAATGTGCATCTAGATGGACACCTACCATTTTTACAGAAGATGAGACAGGGATTTGGAAACCATCTATGCAGAAGGAGAAGTGTGGGCAGAGTTTCATAAGCATGGTGGCTGAACCAACAAGACAAATCTGTTTTATCATCATTCAGGCACAGGTGGTTTGAGGTCATCAATGAATGAATGGTGGCATACATTTTGGTTGATGGAGATGGAGTCTTCTTGAAATGAGCCAGTCAGTGGGAGGAGGATTTGAGTGTTATCCGCATAGTTAGTGTACGATATTCTTAAAGAGTCCAGGAGGTCAACAAGTGGTTTAATGAATATGTTGTATAGTGAAGGGGAGACACGGTAATCTTGGGGAGCACCACAGGTGATAGGGATGGGTGGGGCATGTACAATGTCAGAGAATACTCTCATGGTTCTATTTTCTAGGAATGAGGCCATCAAGGCAGCTGCTTTTGGTAGAAGTTGGCTGATCCTGTGAGGTGATTGCAGAGTGTGTTGTGGTCTACCAGATCAAAGGCAACAGATAGGTCAAGGAGTAGGAGAAGGACGGCCAGTTTGCCTTCATTTTGGCAAGTTGGATTTTGAGGTCTAGGAGTGCTGATTCTGTGACATGACAGGGTGGAAGCCTGATTGGCCCATATCTAGGATGTGGTAGGTTTCTAAGTATTCTTGCATTTGTAGGTATGCTGCTCTATTCAATATCTTTAGGAGGAAAGGAACTGTGGTGGTGGGTCGGTAGTTTGTGGGAGCCGATGGGTCTAAGGAGGGTTTTTTCAGAAAAGGGAGTACCCATCATTCCTTTAGACTGGTGGGGACTTTGCTGTATGAGAAGGGTGTGTTAATAAATCTTGCAATAAATGGGGTGTCTGTTTCTGAGCAATCTTTAATGGTAGATATTGGGCAGATGTCACCTTTGCATTTGGATGCTTTTAACTTTTTGAGGATGTTGGATACTTCTTTTTCAGACATGCCTTTGAAGTGAAACGCTGGCATGGACTGGTTTGTTGAGTTGGCTGTGATGGTAGTTGGAATACTAGCTGCTCTTTTCTTTGCAATTTTGTGTTGTAGGGTGACTGTTTTTTTGCGCATCATTTTGAATTCTGATACATCAGGCGTCATCCTTGGTGATGGTATTCAGAGGCTGGGATGGGATCTCCAGTTTTCTGAGGATTTTGAAAAGCTCATAAGAGTTGGAGCTGGCTTTAGCTATCCTAGAGTTGTAGACTGTGGTTTTAGCATTGATGATGGCCGGTTTCTAGTCCTTAGTTAAGTCTATAAAGGAGGTTTTGTTCATGACAGAGGGGATCTTTTTCCAAATGGTTTCTGCCTGCTTTTTTTGGGAGCGCAAGGCCGAGATGTCCAGGGAAAACCTTGAGTTGATGTGTGCTTTTGGTTTGGCCTTTCTAAGGAGGAGTGGAGCTACCCGATTCAACGCAGTGGTTAGACTGCTGGAGTAGAGGTCAGCATTGGGTCTCCTGAACTGGGAAGCTCGTGGTCCAAGGGCGATAGAAGTGTGGATATGAACTCTTTGGTGATGTTTCTGGTGCTGCGGCAGAGTCTTGGCAGTACGCTTTTGTTGTCGGATGGGTATGAGTTAAGTGTAAGGAGTGTAAAGGCAATGATGTGATGGTCTGACCAGGGGCAGGGAGTATCAGATCTGACTGTCACCTGACCATTAAGATCAGCTTCCCAGTTCAGGGTTCTTCCTTTACTGTGTGTTGGGTCTGTAACTTGGTGCGTAAATCTAAGATCAATGAGGGCATTTGCTACTGCCACTGCTGTTGTGTCCAGGGGGTCATGTAGACCCAGATTGAGGTCTGCTAGTAGTATGATTCTGGAGCAGGGTCTGATGTTATCTGTGATGGTGTGTGTGAGTGCTTTCTCGAAGTTTGGTGGGGGGGCCCAGGTGGCTGTACAGGATGTGCAGTGTGATTGAGTATGTTGGGGAGACTATACGTTTGTCTGAAAGTATCTTGCAGTTGGCGTTGATAGAGCTGATGATAGATCTGATACGTAGTGAATTCTATGGATGAGGGTGACGCTGTGTCCTCTGGAGTCAATTCTGTCACTTCTAAGTAGTGTGAAACCTTCGGTAGGGAGGTAGGGAGAGTACTGGGCCTGAAGCTTAGTGAAGCCCAGTTTCCGATATTGCTCGGAGGTCTAGTTGAATGGCTATGATTAGGTTGTTGATCTCCAGGGTGTGTGCAGGGAGGGATATGGCATTGATGAGGGGATCACGGATGATGCGACAGTCTGGTGGGCAAGCGGCAGGCTATTGGCTTCAGTTTTGATTATGGGCAGCGTGGATTTTTGTTGACTGAGCAATCTGCTGTTAGGTATTGCTTTGATATTAGGGGGTGGCATGAGGCGGTTGGGTTTCAAATGTTGTGATGGGAGGGTGTGTCATTCTGTGGGGGGTGAATAGCTGAGTAAGCTGGCCAGTTCAGGATGTCTGGTGGGCTGTGTCCTTAGGTTGGGTGGCTAGTGAGGATCTGCAAGTAATGGAAGATTTTGGTCAATGGTTGGCTAGGGGACATGTGTGCTGAGTTCTGGCTCCAAAGTGGAGGTGTCTTATGGCAGATGTAGCAGGGAGGTGTTGAGATTTGGTTAGGGGTGCTCTTGTGCCCAATCTTTTGTTCCTATATAGTAGCAGTGGAGGATATAGGATATAGTAGCAGTGGAGGATCATGATTTAGACAGATGCTGTCCAAGAATGCATGGTGATGTGGATGTGGTCGCTTGCGTGAGTGGATGCGTAGGTTGTAGGGGTGGGAGTGAGGCTCTGGGGTTATGGTAGTGGGTAGTGCCTCTGACATGTCTCAGGTCAGTTTTACTGAGAGTCTCTGCCATTGCTTGGAGTAATGATGGCAGTCGCCTCCAACGCCAGTCCAGAAGTGGGCCGTGATAAGTGTAGGGTAAAGGCAGGGTGTTTCTAGTGTAGGTCGGAGGAGTTGTAGTGAGCGTAGGCTTGGTTTGATGGTGGGTATGGGGAGAGGGTGCTAGTCATTTGGGCTGCTTGCTGTGGCATGCCATAATTATGGCCAGGGTGCACCATGGTTTCCTGGTTGAGGGCAGGTGTGGGAGCGCTGATAGAATGGCTCAGGTTTTGGAATGTAACTTTCCCTGAGGACGTGCATCACTGGATATGTGAAGAGCAGGAAGTGTTGTTTAACATGATGGTTCGTGGGATGAAGGGGGTCGGGCAGGGGACGGGTTGTATGTATATGTAATAACATGCAGTCTGATTGAGGCTTCCTTTCCCAAAGCTATTCATCTTGGTGGTCGTGAACACTGTCATTATCAACCATTTATCAGAAGTAAGACTCCCCTTCATAAGGTTGCCCACATTTATAATGGTAAAGACTCGTGTAGCCAACAGGAGACGGATGAATCTGGACATCAGAACATTAACATCTTAAATTCTGATAAAGCCACTTCTCCATTAAATCTGTACCAATTGTTGACTACTTTAAAATTCCTTTTGTAGATGTGATTAAAGATGGAAGTGAAGTAGGTGAAGTTAAAACCAATGTCCAGAATAAAAAGAAGTAATTTGAACATTGGGGACTACACATCTCACAATGTCCAAAGTACTCGGATGAGGAAGAGGGATTCAGGTGCTAAAATGCAAGATGCAGTTTAGTGGTTCCAATGACCTACACCTGAGAGGGACTTTTTAGTATTGTGAGAAACCAGAGGGTCTTCTCATATCTATTCCCCATAGATCCTCTGAGCAGGTGGTCAGGTAAAGGCCATCACTTTTGGATCCTGCCCCTGGAGGCGGACAGGCGAGGAAGGATCACCTGAATAGTGGGTGCTTGGGCATTGGAGGTGGGATGCCCTTAGAAAAGACATAGTATTCCACATCCTCCTTTTATGAGGGAACCCTACCCCAGAAATGGTTATGGGATATTGTTCACCATGTTCCCTTATCTCTGAGAAGAGCCGAACATATCATCATACCAGACTTTTTAGACAGAGAAGGAGAAAGACTGTGGATGAAGTACCTTGAGCCAAAACACAGCATCCCCCTTATCCTTATGACAATCAACCTAGCCCTCTCCCGACCTTCATAGGTCATTATAAGGCAGTTCCATTTTTTCCCCCTTTTGGGGCAACCAAACATACTGATACGAGGAAGAAACAACTAAGAGTTATGAATAGTTCACACTTTCCCCACTCTAGTACTGATATGAGGAAGAAGCAACTGAGACTAATATGAACCACTTACTCTCACCACTTTGGTACTGGGACACAAAAGATGCATGAAGGTCAGGCACGTCCATGTAATCAGAGAAGGGCAGTATTTATTAATGATATTCACCTAAAGACCATTAAATGACCACAGGTGTATAAGAGTTGGAAGACTGAAGCACAAGGAGGAACAGGGAAAAAGGAAGGCAGAGAAGAAGGAGATATGTGGGAGCGAGAGAAGCTGAAATGCAGAGAAGCCGACCAAAACCCAAGTAGTCCTGCTGGGGTGGTTGTGCAGGACAGAGATGCAACAGAAGGGAAGGCAGGAAGCAGGCGCTGCCGAGAAGCAGAGGTGGAGCTGTGCATGAGAGCCGGAGTGTGCTGAATGAAGCACCCGGTGAACAGATTTTCCCACTCAGGATGATGCTGTTAACAGGAGCTGCCAGGTCCAGTTAAGTGTCAGGAACACTGGAACCACCAGAGTGCTCCAAGGGACCGTGAATGTAGTAGCGGTCCACTGAAACAAGCAAAGTTGCCTTTTTTGACTACTGAACTGAATGAAACAAGCAAAGTTGCCTTTATTTAATACCAACTTGAACGAAAGAAGCAAAGTTTCATTCATTGATTAACGAATTAAATGAATCAAGTAAAGCAGCATTTATGGAATAAAGAATTGAATGAAAGAAACAAGGCTACATTCTATTGAACCAAATTGAATGTAGCATGCAAGGATGCAGTTATTGAATGCTGAACTGAATGAAATAAGCAAAACCTGCATCCATTGAATACTGAATGAAAGGGAATAATAAACCTCATAAATATTGATCAATGAACTGAAAACAAATAAACTAGTTAAAGGAAAGACCGAGAGCAAAGTTAGAGTCAAGGTTGAGAAACCATTTGTATATTTAAGTTGTGGAGCTACACTGAAGAATTGACTTGGTTGGCTGAATATTTAACTACTCATGGAGAACTTGACAGTTCATGGTTGTGTGACGTGTAATCGCAGGACCATGTGGTCTAAAACTGTGCCAAGACCAGAGAATAAGTTTCAGTTGAATAAAGAACTGTTGAAAGTGAATGAATGGTACCTGGTTGTGTGACCTGTAATGGGTATATCCAGTGGTATAAAACTGTGGCAAGACCGGAGAACCCCTATTTGCTAACAAGGAAGTTTGCCGTTGTGTGAAAATGATAACGCCAATTGGTGTATAGCAGACTTGGGCAAAGGAGCCCTGAGTTGTAAAGAGTGGTTGTTTTATCTTTTGGTATTGAATTTTTTGGAAGAAAGCCCTGAGATGTGTTGCCCTGGAACTGTATTGTATTGTGTATTTGTATTTGTATTTTATTTATTTATATAGCCCAGCCAGGCCCGAGGGCAACCGGGTGCATATCTTGATAAAGGATGTATAATACAGTACAGGATACATTTAAAAGTGGCAGGTTAGCACAGTACATACATACAATAAGGTTATACATAGTAAACAATGTAATGTGCAAGAATATCTACAGTCGCAGTATCGATGTACATATTTTACAATGTGCAGAGCACAATATCTACAAGTGGCAAGAAAACATACAGGCGGAGGCAGTTGAAGAGCCAGGGGAGGGTCCTGAGATATGTTTGGTCATTTAGGCAACATTGGTAGCTAGCCATAATTTGGTGCTTTGTTTGAAAAGGGTAGGAGAATGTTCAGATCTAATAGGGAAGGGAATCGAATTCCATAGTTTGGAGGCAAGGACAGGGAAGCTGATTCCCCCAGCTTTCTGCAATTTGTATCTGGGGATGGTCAGACAGTGTGCTTGAGCCGATCTAAGTAGTCGGGCAGGTGTGTAGTGTGAGAAGCGAGAGGAGAGATAGGTGGGGACCTGATTGTTCAGACATTTATGTGTGAGCGTAAGAGATTTCAGCGCAATTCTTTGTGTCACTGATAGCAAGTGTAAGCTTTTCCTAGTCTCGGAGATGTGTGAGGATCTGGAGATGTTGAGGGCAGCTCTAACTGCATTATTTTGCGTAACCTGTAGCTTTTTCAGGTTATGTTGGCTAGTCCCAAGATATAGGGCATTACAGTAGTCTAGTTTGGACATAACCAATGTCCTGGCTAGGATAGTGCAGTTCTGTGTGGTGAGGAAGGGGCGACATGCTGTAATAAGTTTACATGGGTAGTCGGATGCCGAGGCAACTGAATTAGTTTGTCTATTGAGTGATAGGGTGGAGTCGAGGTAAATTCCTAATGTTCTGGTGTCGGAAGAGACTTTAATAGTGTTACCATCGATGATGAAAGTCTTGAAGGCAGGGTCAAGTCTGTTCAGTCGTTGTTGGGAGCCCAGGATGAGGAGCTCTGTCTTATCGTCATTAAGGCAGAGCTGATGCTGGGCCATCCAAGCTTGGATGACTTGATAAATGTCATTCAAGGCTTTCGTATCCACTAGGTAGTCTCCTGTGATTGGGATGATTATCTGGGTGTCATCAGCGTAATTGGTGTAGGCGACACCCAGATATTCAAGAACATGAAACAGTGGTTTAGTGAAGACGTTATATAACGTTGGTGAATTGCATGAGCCCTGAGGTACCCCACATGGCACTGGGATGGGTTCTGCAGCAACGGTGGGTGAGAATACCCTCATCTGCCTGTTGTCCAGAAAGGAGCTGATCCATTTGGTAGCTTTTGTTGAAAAGTGGACAGTAGATTTCAAATGGCGACAGAGGATTTCATGGTTGACAAGATCAAAAGCTTACGATATATCTAGGAGTAATAGTAGGGCTAATTTGCCATTATCTTTTAGGTCCTCAATTTGAGTTTTCAGATCTAGTAGTGCTGTTTCTGTCCCATGTTTGGGGCGGAAACCAGATTGTCTTGTGCCAAGCAAGTTGTTGTTGTCTAGGTATTTTTGAATCTGTAAATACGCTGCCCTGTCCAGAATTTTCAATAAGAAAGGCACCGTGGTGATTGGCCTGTAGTTGGTGGGGATACTGGGGTCCAGCGTTGGTTTTTTCAGCAGTGGGATGACCCAAGCGTCTTTAAGGTTATCGGGTACAATGCCTGAAAGGAATGAGGAGTCGATAAATTCAGTGATGAATGGAGCAAGTTTATGGGCAGATTCCTTGATGATAGGTGCGGGACAGGAGTCGCCTTGACAATTGGAAGGTTTCAGTTTACTAATGATACTTTCCACCTCGTTAATGGTAAGAGGGTTTAAGCTGAAAGGAGTGTGTGTGAATGGGGGGTTTCTGGGTTTAAAGGTCAACGGATTGCTATGGGAAGGTGTTTGTAGGCAATTTTGATTGATATTAATTTTAGCCTGTATTGTGGATATTTTAGTAAGGTGAGCTTTTTGAATGTTTTCGCACCAGGTGCTGTCCTTATAAGGGTTGCTAGAATTAGGTTGTCTTTGTTAGTCTCGCAGTGTAGGCTTTTCCAAAGTGCTTTGCGTGCTCCACTTTGCTTTGCGAAGTGTTCTAAGATAAGGCGTGAACCAAGAGTTGAGATGTATACGCTGTTTGGGTTTCCTAGTTTTAAAGGGTGCTATGGTGTTAATAGCTTTGAGCAAGGTTTGATTGAAGATGTCCACCATGACCGTTGCGTCGTCAGGTGAGAGAGCTTGATTATTAACAATGGGCAAGATCAAGGGAAGAAGTTTGTCCTTGGGGATATCCTTTTTGTTTCTAGTAGGGATGGATGGTGCAATGTTGGGTTTGATGTGGGGATCTATGGCTGGTATATCAAAAACGATTATGTTCTGGTCTGACCAAGCACAACGGTCGTTAGAGATGATATGTGTGTTACAGTTTAAGTCGGCAATCCAATTGAGCACCTTCCCTTTGGAGTGGGTAGGTTCAAGGATGCGATGAGAGAATCCTAGATTTAAGATATTACTGGCGATCTCGCCAGCATGTGAGTCATTAGCATCTAATAGTCCGAGATTAAGGTCACCCAGGAATAGAACTTGGGAGTTAGGTTTGGTGGTGTCTGCCAGGGTGGTAGAGATGTCATTAGAGAAGGTAGCAAGTGGACCCGTAGGTCTATAAATCGGGTGCATAGTAGCTGTACTGTTGTGGGAAAGAGAAAGTTTGACTGAAATGGATTCAGCAGAACTGAGTTGTGTGTTGGGGATTGATCTTATGTTGATGTCATCTTTGTGGATGAATGCGACTCCGCCTCCTTTGGAGAGGTTGGAGTTGCGGTCATTTCTGATAATGAAGTATCCATTAGGAATGGCAAGTGCCAATAAAGGGCCTGAGGCTGCATGAAGCCACGTTTCCGTAATGGCGATAAAGTCGAGGTTTTGTGTAGTGATGAGATCAACGATATCAAAGGCATGGGCGGTGAGGGATCTAGCATTGATGAGAGCACCCCTCACCTCATTTTTGGGTGGTGTCTTAAGGCTGTCTGTTTGTATCTGGGCAGGATGGGTTTGGCTGGTGTTAGTGTGGTCAGTGTGAGTGATAAATTGACGTTTGGGTACATGAAGGAATCTGAATCTTAATCTGAAATTTCTCAGATGTAGCGGGCATGGTTGATTAGGTGTAGGTTTAGTAGCAAAGTGTTGTAGCCATAAGGCAGGAGAGTTGAAGTAGGGATTGGTGTTGTGCAGTAGGTTGGGCTTTTGGGTAGAACAGAGCATCGGTGTAAGAGGTGCGGTAGGTGCGGCGGAGTGATAGACTAATGGCTCAGTGGCAAAATTCAGATTTAGCGACATGGTGGAGGTATAATCCACGTCAGTTTTGTATGTTGAATAAGGCAGTAATAAAGCACTTAGCACTGGTCCAGTCAGGGGAGTAACTGCGGCCCAGAGTGCAGTGAGGTAGCAGATAGTATATAGGTGCAGCAGCATATCGAGTCAGGGTCTGATGATAGTGGCAGAATGTTGTATGTGAAGTAAAGCAGTGTTAAACTACCTATGGATGGTGCAGCAAACCCAAGTAGCAGCATATGTCTGGGTGCCGAGCAGGGTAGGTCACCTAGGGCTGTGGCAGTAATTATGGAGATCACTGTAGGCTAGGTACGGTAGATCACCCTAAGGCCATCTATGGCTAGGTGTATCAAAACACAGGTAAATCAGCAATTGGGAGGTTAGCGTAAGCTAAATGCAAAAGTCAGCGAGGAGTCGCCTAGGGCTGGGAGCAGCAAGACACAGGTAAATCAGCAATTGGGAGGTTAGCGTAAGCTAAATGCAAAAGTCAGCGAGGAGTCGCCTAGGGCTGGGAGCAGCAAGACACAGGTAAATCAGCAATTGGGAGGTTAGCGTAGGCTAAATGCAAAAGTCCAACGAGAGGTCGCCTAGGGCTAGGAGCAACAAGACATAGATACATCAGCAATTGGGAGATCAGTGTAGGTTAGATCTGATAATCCAAAGATAGCACCACCTAGGGCTAGAGATACATCATAGCAGCATAAAAAAATGGGAAAAATGAAAGCTCAGCCAATCAGGGCTGACTTGGTCACCTGGCAACGTGTAAACAACGTTGCGGGCACCATTTTAGGAGCGCTCCTCGTGGAGCAGGCGAAATTGGGCAATGCAGAGGGGGGATGAGACAAAACAATGGTGCTGGGGATCCTTGGGTGTTGCTGCAATGGGCCTTCTTACCCCAATGAGCTGCGATGATGCACGGGTGATGCGGCTGCCGTCGTCCATGTCAGTGATGGCCGTTACTCCAGGCCGCGGCACGGCAGTGAGGGCTCCTGCCCTACCAACGAGGCTGCTGCCGGATAGATGGACTTGTGGGCAGGCTAAGGCAGAGGATGGCCTTATGTGGGCGGCCTTAGTTGGGAAGGCCGGCTATCGCCTTCTGGTTTCACGCTGCTGGGAAAAATGAAAGCTCAGCCAATCAGGGCTGACTTGGTCACCTGGAAACGTGTAAACAACGTTGCGGGCACCATTTTAGGAGCTCTCCTCGTGGAGCGGGTGAAATTGGGCAATGCACAGGGGGGATGAGGCACAACAATGGTGCTGGGGCTCCTTGGGTGCTGCTACAATGGGCCTTCTTACCCCAATGGGCTGCGATGAAGCAGGGGTGACGCAGGTGCCTTCGTCCATTTCGGTGATGGCCGTTACTCCAGGCCGGGACACGGCAGTGAGGGCTCCTGCCCTACCAACGAGGCTGCTGCTGGATAGATGGACTTGTGGGCAGGCTAAGGCAGAGGATGGCCTTATGTGGGTGGCCTTAGTTGGGAAGGCCGGCTATCACCTTCCGGTTTCGCGCTGCTGGGAAAAATGAAAGCTCAGCCAATCAGGGCTGACTTGGTCACCTGGCAACATGTAAACAACGTTGCGAGCACCATTTTAGGAGCTCTCCTCGTGGAGCGGGCGAAATTGGGCAATGCAGAGGGGGGATGAGGCACAACAATGGTGCTGGGGAACCTTGGGTGTTGCTGCAATGGGCCTTCTTACCCCGATGGGCTGTGATGATGCAGGGCTGATGTGGGTGCCGTCGTCCACGTCGGTGATGGCCGTTACTCCAGGCCGCGATACGGCAGTGAGGGGTCCTGCCCTAGCAACAAGGCTGCTGCCGGATAGATGGACTTGTGGGCAGGCTAAGGCAGATGATGGCCTTATTGAACTTGTGGAAGGGGGTCCTCACCTTTACACACATGTGGAACCTCATTGCTTCAAGTCCCAAAGAAGGGAAATTGAACAGAGGAACAGAGGATAGCACAGGGGCAACACGCTGGTCTTGGAAGAGAGACTCTGCAGAGCAACAGAGTTTAGAATCCCAGATCCACACTTAGAAACCGAACTAAGCTACGGAATAAGGCACATTATAAAAAAAACAATAAAATAAATGAAACATTGTAACTAACTTATTGACATTTGAGGAAAAGAAGCTGAGAGTAAGCCAGAGCTGTAAATAATTATGAATTTTACTTTTGGAACACTATTTAGTTTATGGTTGACATATTGTTTTGTCTTAGTTGTTAGGGCAAGTATAGGTTTTGGACATAGACACACCTTTCTGTTGAACAAACTGACACAGACTTGCCTTAGTTTCTTTAGGTAGGGAAACCCCACCTTAGCATATGACAAGGCCTTACTCCATCCTGACATTTTTGTTAATAAAAGACTTTTGTTACACATTGAATCTGTTGTCTGTGTCTCCTTCCATGATGCCAATCTCACACTATAAAGGACCCCCTCAGATGCAGGCCATTAGGAGTAGTAGAAGTGGAGTGTGTGCAGTGACTCCACATTTCGGTGGCAGCAGAAGAAGCAGAAAATGAGAGCCGCAAGAGCCGCAGCTATTGTGAGAGCGGATGATGGTCCCAGGAGAGTCTCAAAATTTAAAGGCCTTGAATGCAGAGGATGCATTGTGGGAAGTGTTACTGTGTTAAGCTTTCCCACTTTTGATGTCCCTGAATGAAGAGGTTGCCTGGCGTTAAGCATTTGTTTAAAAATATTTCCCTATTGTAACTTGTGTTCCGGTGCCAGGAGAGCACCAGAGTGTCTGTGGAGCGAGGAACACTCCTCTCCCAACTGGCACGTGCATTTGGAGGTGAAAAGAACCAGTTTATCGTGCAGAGCAAAGAAGAGGAAGCAGAAGGCACAGTGGCAAAAGGAGTGCGCGTACATGTATACAGCAACCAGTGAGTTCCCTGTTAATGTGTAATCCTGGAACATTCTGTAATCACCCGCTGACCATAAACAATGGTTTTGAATACCGAACTGATGTTAATAAGTTATGGAGGCAGAATAAGACTAATTTTGAATACTGAACGGATACAAAGAAGCTGAAGTGGCAGAGTAAGAACCTTGGGAGCAGGCAATAAGATTATAATGATACTTATAAAAGGCCAAGTAATTGCCAAAGCCAAAAAGGGGCAATATTACAAGGTAACAATAACCACCATTTTCAAAGCCAAGAGAGAGCAATTTTAAAAGAAGCCAACAAGAACTATTATTGCCAAAGCCAAGAGAGGGCGTCACTAAACCAAGTTAACCAGAACTATTATTGGCATATCCAACAGGGGGCAATACTAAAGCCAGTTACAGGGAATTAGTATTGCCTAAGCCGAAAGAGGGAAATACCAAAACAAGATAACAAGAATAATCATTGTCAAATAAAGAAGCACGCTGATTGTAAACCCTATTGCCAGAGTGATAAAGGGGCAATAGTTGGAAACCAGCCAAGCCTTGTCTAAGTCCAAGAAGAGCAACAATTAGAGAAAGCCATCTGCAGCATTTGCTTGATGAAAGAGTGGGAAAACAAAAGTAGCAGGAGAGCAGCCCTTCTAATAGAAAATATTCAGGAGGAGAGGAGCATAGCCTGCATTGCATGTGGCAATTAAAAGTGTGGAACAAACAGAACAAAAGTGTAATGTCTTCACAAAAGAAGTAGTCAATACTGAATTAGTTGAACGTCAAAAGACTTTACTTTGTATTTTGAAGCAAACCTTACCACCAAATGACTTGTGTTAGGAATTTTTCTTAATCCTGGCAGTCAAGTATAGCAGGGCAGGGACTTTGTAGTGGTACAGCTGGCAGTTTAGTAGACCAGGTAAAAGTCAATGAAGTACTGTGCTGTGGTAAAGACTTTGAAGAAGATGAATTTCAAAGACCACTAAAGTATGTTGTGTACTCATCTTCATCAATCTCTCTTCTGCTTTCGATACAGTCAACCATGTCATCATGCTCAACTGGCTCCATGATAACCTGGGTATCACGGATCAGGCCCTGGCATGGCTGACCTCTTTCTTCTCGGACCAACCCTCCCAGGTCCAACTTGGGTCCTTCCTCTCCTCTATTTCACTCTCTACCAGTGGTGTTCCCCAGGGGTCTAACCTTTCTCCCTGGCTATTCAACCAATATCTCACACCTTTCACCCACTGCATTGCTGCTCTCTGCTCCAACTTTCAGTGCTATGCGGATGACACTGAGCTTACTTTCAGGCTCCCCTCTACCACCTCCTATCCCTCTCTCATCCCGGATTGGCTGCCTGCAATCCAGGAGTGGTTTGCTGCCAATGATCTCTGCCTTCATGTCAGTAAAATGAAGATCCCCCTCATCGGCACACCTGCACCTTCCTTTCCTGTCACTCTCTGGACGACCACTCATGGCCCTCTTCCTGCTCCCACATGTGAGGCTAAGAACCTTAGGGCCATCTTTGACTCCACGCTCTCCTTCTCTCCTCAGATCTCTGATGTCTCTAAGAAGTCAAACTACCAACTGCACCTTATCAGAGGTATTCTTCCTTTCCCCACCTTCCACTATAAGCCCGCTGTCTCCAGAGCTCTGGTTCTCTCCAGGCTGGACTACTGCAACAGCTTTCTAAATCTGCCTGCCTCCAATCTCCTTCCTCTACAACTCATCCAGAACAGCACTGCAAGGCTTGTTGTTGGCCTCGGGAAAAGGGATCATATCTCTCCAGCCCTGAAATCTCCCCATTGGCTCCCAGTGGCTGCAAACATCACGTTCGAGACCCTCTGCATTGCCCACAAGGCCTTCTGGGGCCTGGGACCAAAACACCTCCAACTCTCTCTTCGGAAATATCTTCCTTCTTGAGCTCTTTGCTCCTCCACCTCCAACTCCTTGAGGGTCAGTCATTCTCTAAGCAACGAGTTGAGGGCAGCTCTTTTTCTTCGGCTGGTGCCTCCCTCTGAAACAGCTTCCCTGTGTCTCTGAAACTTGAGCAGAACCATCTCCAGTTCCAGAAGCACCACAAGGCCTTCCTCTTTGCTCCTGCCTTCTCTCTTTCTCTTCCCTGCTGATCTCCTGGCTGATACTGCACTGGTCACCTGGTTACCCTCGGAACTCCGGCCCAGGTCCCTGTCTGCCCGGTTGCACACCTGCACTGCCTCCTGGAAAGCCATGTGCTTGTGGTCTGTATCTGTAACCCTACAGTCTCCTTAACTGCACTTATTAGACACCTGTTTTCTGCACTTTTAACACTCGCACTGTCAACTGTTGGCTGCACTACTTGTTGTTTTGATCCCATGCCTGGCACTTGCACCCCTTTGCAACCGCCAGCACTTTTCCCATCCCCTCTCCCCTGCACTTGCGTGGTCTCAATATCACTAGGCCTAGTAAGATCAGTGGCTTTGTCCTTCCTCTGTTTCCCCTCCCTTGCCTTGTCACACCTTGAAACACTTGTGTATAGGTGCATTATAAATGCCATATCATATCACCACTGTTGTGGAAACATTATTGTTGATACAGATGAATTGTGGAAGTGTTTTTGTTTCCTAAAAAGAAGTTGTATTGAACTATTTGCTGCAAGCGGGGAAATAATGTTTTGTAGTCTATTTTTTACTTTGAAGCAAGAAGAACTGTATTGTTAGAAGTTTTTTGCTAGATGGAACATTCCGGTTTGAACTATTGATTCAAAATCCTGCTTTGAATCTGGGGAAGCGGATCTCACCCAGGTTAAAAGGAGAAACAGTTATAAGGCTTATATTGGACATACCGGTTATTTCTGGTATATTTAAACTGCCATATATTCATTTTATATGTTTGTTCTATGAATGGGTTTGAAGGACAGATTACTTTTGGTAGAGTGTTTCCTTTAGTTTATTTTGATAGGTATGAAAATGTTCTTCGGGGTCGGGATAGTGAGGCATGCATCAAACATTTTTGAGTTAATAAAATGGCATTTTATGAAAAACCTTTACCAAGTTGTGCACCTCAGATTTCTGACCCCTCACAATACTCACATGAACATGGTTGATTTTCTTACACAAGATTGTGTTTTTTTTCAAAATCTTGGACATATGTGGTGTCGGTCTAGCACTGCCATACTGTCACATGGGATTGGCACACAGTATATCACAGTAACGGGTTGCTGGGTGAAGTCATCATAAAAGTTCAAGTTTGTGCAGGATCAGCGATGTGCCATTGTTTCTTTAAAAGCTTGCTGGGCCTGGTTGAGTGGCGTTATGTATACCCCCAAATCAACACTAAGCTTTCAGTTTTTCTCCTCTCAGGAAATTATTTATGTGATTGTGTTGGGATATTGTCGATGTTGTGTTAAGTTTGGAATTCTTTGGCATTGGCAGGGTCTCTTTGTGAATTGGACACAACATTTCCTAATTCCTATATCATTTGTGCAAAGGTCCCTGAAACTTGTAATGAAGATTCAAAGAAAATAATATTTTGCATTGGACCCTTTATGAGCCTTTGTTGAATGTTGATCATTAAATCAGGATTTTCTCCATGAGATATTTGTAATTATCTTCCTGTAAATAATGGTGAAGGTTAACAGGACATAAGCCATGGTTTATGACTTCATAGTAGGTTTTTGCTCTCTTTTTGAGCTTTGCACCCCACACAGACTGAAGTGCATGAGCCTATTGTTTATATACCTCTCTGGGAATGATTTAATGGGAAATGCATCCACTCACAGTTGAATGATTGCTTCTCAAGCCTAAAAATGTTTGCCATATGGTGTTACCTATTTACCTTGTAGGTTTCTCCTCCTATCGCTTTGGTCAACTTTGCTTTGGGGTTAAGACTCATCTTCACCCTCCTAGCCTGGTACCCCTCCAAAAATCATCTTGTCCCAGATCTATACTGGGTCAGATGTAGCTGATATCCATTGGTCCTTATTTTGAAGATATAGACCAGCATGTTTGATGTGTTCCTATTTACACTACAATATTAATAATGAAAATGATCAGCGGGATGAAGAGAAGGTCCAGCAATTGTAACTTCCCTATTTGAGGAGTGGGACTTACTGTCCACTGGTATCATTTAGGGTAAGGTCTGCTCTCTACAGGCATAACAACCTCCTCCTTTTCATCTACAGGAGATATGTTACAGGAAGGTACCCAAAGCTGTGCAATTCAGATCTGTTGGCCTTCTGGGATATGCTAGCTGAGTGTAGGACCTCCTGAAGTGAGGAGTTGAACAGTTGCTTCACTGCTCTTTGACCCTGTGGCCCACCAAACAGTGGGGGTTGCTCACCATACCTCTGTCTCTGCCACTCTCTAATCCCTGCACTTATTGCCGATAGCCAGCCGAGTTAACTTTAAAGCTATCCGCATTGTAAACCAAGTCTTTTAGAAGATTGTCCCAGAGTACTTGCATCACACATTCTCCCGTTACATCCCTCTGTGGCCTCTTCGTTCAGCTACTACACTGGGTATATCTGTCCCCTGGGTGAGGTTCTGCAAAGCAGGGGTCACTCCTTTTTGGTTTCTGGAGCCCGGCTGCAGACCTCTCTCCCCCGCTCTCCACAGCATTCATGTACATCTTACAATCAGGTGGGCATTGAAAACCCATGTTCTTTCTGCATGACTGCTCCTTTAACCTGCCCCTCCTTTTTTTCACCCGCTTTCACTGTCTTGCCTCAGCATCACAATGCCCCAGTTGGTGTATGTTTGTTCTTTACAAATACTTGTAACATGACATAACATAACAAGATAAAGTGGTGTGTATCAGATAAGCTGTACTAGCACCATCTAAGTCTATGAGGTTTTACGTCCCCAAGCATTTATTTAGGGAAATCTTCACCAGGTGCAACAGCTGTCAAGGTGTTTCACTAGATAGTAGTGTTATCCCTCTCATTGTTTGTTGATATAACTCTGGGCCACAACCTATATGTTCACAGATCCATTTTTTGATATTTTCATAGGTCCACAAGTTCAATAGTCAATAGCCAGACTGGAATTCTCTGGTTTTGAGAGCCTTTCCCCTTTCTTCTGCCTACAGCATCTGCATCTGATTAAAAGTTTAAAACAAAAAAAATATATATGGTTCAGGATAATGGACAGAATATAATTGGTGCCGAGTGGATTATAATCACAGATTTTAGCTTGTAGTGACTTGTGTTCAATTAGATGTGCAATCATTGATTTAGGGGGTCTCATTCCCGCATTTAATTTTGTTTGTCTGTAAGATCAGTGGTATCATCCAGTAAATTCTACCTTGGAATACCTCAACTGTTTCCAATTCCAGAGGCAAGCTACCCTGTTCCATAACTGTGTAATGTATGTGCGTTTTGAGAATCAATTCTCTGGGTTTGGCGAGTGAATGCTTAATCTTGGGTAATTTGTCATGTGGGGTTGTGTTCTTCCTTGGGTGCGAGTCATCCTTCCAATCTAAACGCTGGTGGGCCATAGCATTTACAGGACTCAAATGGAGCGGGAGGGTACAAATATTCCACCTGAATTTCTGTCAGAAAGCACTGAAGGGGGGATGGGTATCTGAGCTGGGTCCACATCTACAAATCTTTGGAGTCCGGTAAAGGTATCTGTTGCTAGCCTCACTTTTTCAAAAATAAATACGTTGACTTTTTGCTGATTTCACCCGGTTGGCAAACATGATGTGCTAATGATTCATACCTTCTATTAGAGGTCCAGACACAATATGTCACACAAAGGCAGCGTCCAAAAAAAACCATACCAATGTAGTTGAAACATATTTAATATGACTGGTTTTCAAAAGGGAGGGCTGTAGGTAAAGGTTAACAAAAGTTAGTAAGCCTACATCGACTATGCCTTAGGGCGTTCCTAAAAATGTACAAATTCAGATGAAGTGTCAACCCAAAGTGTTTTCTTTCATTGCCAATAGGTTGTCAATTATTCTCGAAATGTAATTTGTGACTCACTGGGATCTCAGGTAGTGTTGGAGCATGGGTTCTAGGAGCAATATTAATTTGAAAGGAAATGAAACTAAGAGAAACAGTTATGGAAAATTAGATTACCAAAATTGTGTGTGGAATGGGATCTGAGCTGGAGGATCAGAGGTCCAACGTCCATGTTCCGATCTTGTGTCCCAAAACAGCTCACAAACATTTGCCCAGGACAACATTTGTTCCATGCCACTCAGGTGGGGTGGGGTGGGAATGGCCTACCTGAAAAGGAATGTATGTCTTATATCACAGGTCAGGAGGTCACTCTACTCAGACAGCCTACTCCTTCTGCCCTCAAAAGCTGTCTCCCTATTTCAGGCACTCTTGGCTTAGCCAAGACACATGCAACTCTCCTGGTTTTTCTTTGGATCATACCTGAATACTTTGGCAATTTTGGCCCCAGTGGTTTGACCAATATAAGTACTTATATCCAAATTCTTCCAGTCTAGTTCTTCTCACTCCATTACTTCTGCTACCAGAAATGCCATCAACCACACAATCAAGGTTTCCTGTTAAGTCACTGTTTATAGTGTGAGTGACAAAATGAAGGCTCTCAAATACTGCTCTCATTCTCTATTGTCTTTAAGTCTCATGATTAGCCTTACAAAAGTGTTGCACCTCCTTGCCAAACTCAGGGCAGGCATTATTGGTCTCTTCCTGATACTGTGCATTTATTGCCAATGTTGATTGGCATTTACACTAGCCCCCACAGCCCAAAGTTAAACACAGTATGACACCATGTTGGAATGAGTAAGTTTAATCATGGAGGATGGAGACCAATAACTCCAATTAAGCTGTGTCCATGTGTAAGTATTGCCTCACTGCAAGTAATTCTAGTGACTCATGTAGGATTCGGTGTCCCAGGTGTGCAGTCCATGCTTGAGGTTTTGCACACTGTGCATGGACTCTCTACTTCTGCTCTGAGAAAGTACCGTACAATTGGGTTTTTCGACCAACGGCACTCATTTCTGTGGTACGTGTTTTGTCATTCAGCAAAGCTAGTCCTAGTTTCTGATTGTCCAAGATGTAGTTATTCTCTTCAGAAAACACATTGCCGCTTAGCATCCAGGGGGTTCTTTCACCCTACTACGCACAGCAAAACGTCTGATTCTTTCAAGGAATGGCTGAGGCACCCTCTATATGCCACATCTATGGGTTATATCTCAAAGTAGGCTTCTGTCCATGGCCCTCTGACCTCCTGAGGCCCACCTTACATGCAATAGGTAGGTGACCTTTTCTCAGAAGACATGTATGTAGCTGGTACTTGTTTCAGTTTTGTGGTGATTGGATCTGCGTACTCAATAGTTTCATCCATACCTCTATGATCTAGCAGTAGAAGTGTTGTACGCAAAGATGTTTTGCACCTTTGCCCTATTTGATATCTCATACACTCAATTGTGGTCATCGTTTTTGTCTGACTCTTTCCAGCTAGAAGGCTATGTCTGATGTCCTGCTCCTCAGCATTGTGTCATGGTTTCTTCCCTTTGTGCTTGGCCGGATGAGATCTTTTGATATCACAGGTTAAGCTAACTGAACCATCACACAAGACATTTAAACGGGCTGTAGAAGCTGTGCATATTCTATTTCAACACATTGCGATCCTGCATTGCCAGTTGGAGACTGTCAACAACTTCTGTCTGGTAGAGACATGCAATTTCTGAATCACCAACGTGGCTGCCCAATGTGGGCTTCTTCTGCCTGCTCAATAGCTACAGTACCTTTATAAACCTCCCATCCAATGCACACCTCACCCAACCCTTAAACCTGGCCTATTTGTCGGCCCAGATATATTGAGGTCCAATATATTTGACTTTGTTTCAACAACGAGGATGCTTTCTCATTTTGTATTGCAGCTCGTGAAAAAAAAAACACATCACTCTGAGATTTTGTTTAAGATTCTGTAACAAATGCAGGTAATGTTGCCTTCCACAAACCTGATGTTTCATTGTGTGATGTGGGATGTTTTTACCCACCTACAATAAAACTGTGCAGTACTGGCATGGAAAACATCATGATGGCCAGAACTCCCCAGAGAGTGCACAGGGAAAACATGAAGAATAGGCTGCCACCCATTTTTGCCTATATTGTGAGCACAGGAGGGCACTGCCTAAAACCACCATTGGGCTACACACACAGTAGCCTGAAACCATTGGGAATGGCAATGCTGATTGCCAAAAGCAACCCAGAACTGTGGGGAATTACTTTTGTGTAAAACTGAACAAATGAAACAAAAGCAGACCAAGGAAAGACTTGCTAAGAGGTGGATACAATGTAAAACTATATTCTGAAATGACTTGAAGGAAGTAATTATTTAATGTATATGTAAAAATTGTAAGTGATTTAAACTGGGAACAAAAAGTGACATTTAGCTGAAACCTGGCTTAATGAAACTGGATTCTGCCTGACAACTACCCCCCGACAGTAGTTGAAACCTGCTCAGCCACTCTTTCCCTTGCCAAAAGGAGTTGTCACCTCTCTGATTAGATTAGGGGTGGAGCAGCTGGGGACTACAGGGAGTTGAACAAAGGCCTGTCCTGGACTCAGGCAAATGTTATATTGGGGGCGTCGTAAAATAGCTTCCTCTTCGGAGAAACTGGGGGGCAGCTGTGCCTCTGTGAACAAGCTGGCTTGGGGGAAGTGGATAAACCAGTTATTCCACCCTGTGATGTGGGAAGCCACACCCCTTTCTGACCAGAGCATAATTTTAAAAAGATAGATAACTCATAGTGTGGACTTGTCAGAATTACATAAGTAATATAATTATTTTTGTGATTTTTCTGTGAACATTTTGAGAGGCGTTAGGACCCTGTGGTGTATTCTGGGGGTTTGCTAGCGGAAAATAGGGTCTCACTCCAAATGTCTGCATGTTAAAAATCTGACACTTCATCAATTAATGTCCATACTCCTTGCGCACATGTGTGTAATTTTGGGTAAATGTCCGATATTGCAAAACCAGTTAAAAAGCGCAAAATGTTGTCATTTTTTAATGCAAGCCCCCAGGAAGATCAGAGGCAGACAAGCATGACCATAAGGAATATATAATGTGCACATGTAATTTCAACAAATTGTATATCTGGGAAAGATGTATTTGAATCAAATATAGATTTGTGGACAAACTGACCAGGGGAGGATCCTCTGACCCATAAACAGACCTCATCATGATGACAATCCATTTCCTTCCCCCAATCATGGGAGAGGGGAGAATTGGGCCAATGACAAGTAGAGAGGGGCAGGCTTAGCTAGGCCCAGGCACACACCCACTTTCTAAACACATAAAAGCAGACAGTGCAGGACAAGTGGAGATCCCTTTTTCACTTTCCGCGGGACGCTCTGCCGGGAGACTTCAGACTTCAATCCATCAATCTTCAGAGACCAAGACTTTACTTCAGAATTTGTAAAGAACAGGCCTAACCCACAAGCTGAGTTCTCTTCAGCAGGCCTCAAAATCATTTGCAGACTATTCACAGCCGGGCTGAGCTGTTGAGTCTGGCCTGAAACCCTGCGCCAGAAAGATCCAGAAGCAGTGCTGTACCCAGAGAAAGCAGAGACACCCAGAAAGCAGACCAGAGATCCAGAGAACCACAGGCCGCTGTATCCGGGGAGCTGACCCAGACGCTGTGAGCAGAACCGGTGTATGACAGACCCAGCAGAGCAGAGCTGACCCAGGCGCTGCGCGCAGAGACCGTCTGTGGCGAGGGAACCGCAGCCAATCCTGACCCGATCCGTGGCGTGGTCCAGTCCTTTCAAAGCTAGGAGTGAGTACTTAGATCAGATTGTGACAGAAATAAGCTCTTAGTTAAAATAATTTAATCCAACTATTTTAATCTGATTAGAACTGTCTCCTAGAAATCGTGTCACCTGTCATTTTCAAAGCTGTCACCTGTCAATTTGAGTTACTTTAAATCCGAAAAACGACCTTTACAAAATCGTTCATATCTCTGGAACCGTTTGTCCTAGGAACTTGGTTTAACTTTCCCCTGAAAGCTTAGAATCTCAGCTTTCCAACGAACCTAGGACCTACTACTCCTTATACTTTTGCCGTAATCGCGATTCACGCACTCGCGAATTTTGCCGCAATTTGCAATTTGGCCTGATTTCTTTACCGGTAAAAAGATAGCCGCTTTTTGCTTTCCTTTGCAAAAAATGTGTTTGTCTATTAATAACCATCCCTGAATCATTGCTAAAGTGAGCCTGAGCTCATCCCAAGTATCTCTCACTCACCCTGAACCTCCTAAAGGGAATTAAAAGCATTTTCAGCATATTTCTCACTTCATTTCCACCACATTCAAAGCACTTGGGCCTGTGTTTTAAAACTCATACCTGTTTTCTCTAAGCTTGCTGGGGTGGGAATTGAATTTCGTATTGTATTTGATTAGATTCCTGAGAACTGTGTGTGTTACTTCCATCTCCTTGCATTGCCTATAGGGGGGGGGGTGAATTGCCACCAGGGGAAAAGTGAACATATGATATCTTGTGAAACTATATTAGTTAGTTTCTGTACTGCATTTTCATTCAACATTGCATCCATTTGAAACCATAAAAGTATTTTCGCTGCCTTATCCATCCTAAACCAACTCCTCAATGATTATAAAGAAGTGTGCTAGTGTCAGATTACCCATTGTTGATTAACATTATATTTATAAGGGCAATATCGATTATTAATTTATTATAAAAGCGTGGTATCTATATTTTGTTTTATTTCTCAAATAAACCTTTTAAACTTGCAAAACAGAACTACTTCTTGGCTCAGTGGGGTCAGGGGGATTCTAAGAGAGGGGTGTTATATAGGGGTAGTCATCCAGAACTCATGAACTGGACATAAAGATATATCAATAAGGGTTTCCATTCAGTATCCCAGACTAGGCATTGACTTAGCTGTAGTGTTGAATTGAATCCTCTTACAGTGAATATATTTTCCACCTGCAAAAATAATGTCTTACTTCCTAATTCAGTGTCGTCACCCACACAAAAAAGAAATTTTGACATTGTGTTCTCGCATGCATAAAATAGGTCACTCTGGGATGTTGTGTTCTCTCCTGCAAAAATCATGCCAGTATCAGTGATGTGTGTTTTTGTTCTGCGAAGATCATGGGTCACTCTGATGGATTTTCTGTTGACTGACAAAAACTCATGTTTCACTTCATGTGAATATGTTGCATTGCTAATAACAAATAATTAATAATGCGGCCAATAGTCATTGTTTGCATACACTCACATTCTGTTAACTTAATGAGTGAAAGCTCATCAGATATTTGTCTGGTCCATTGGCACTGCAGACAGAAAGGGGGTTACCCGCATGATTAAAATGCAAACAAAAATAATGGCAGTTTCTGGATATGTTGTATTAGGTGAACCATCCAGACCTGAAGTTTGAATATTTAATCTAATAACAAACAATCTTGGATGTGCGGTGGCAATAGGCATGGCTCCGGATTGGAAGGGACTTCATAATTATAAACATTCATTATGATTGTTCTATGGCACACATTCACTTTAACTAGAGTGGTCAATGGGACCTTGCCCTTTTAATATGTGAATGTTGGTTAACTTATTAAAACTCACGTTATTGCCCAGACTGTTCTTTTACTTTACATGACATGGCAGGACACTGTTAATGGTTCGTGTCTACACCCTTGAAGCCAATGATATGATTGAGACAGGAGTTGTTTTTATTTTCATAAGAAGGGCACATCCAACTAAATGTGTCCATCAATTTGCAAGAGTGAAAGGCATTGTAGACTCCAGATATGGAGGATTGGCACTCTCCAAGGTAAAGTTTACTTTGTATCCATAATTTACCATTTAGAACTTTCTACACAATGTTTCCGGCACCAAGCCTCTGAGCTTCTCTTGAAGTCACAGCAGCACATGCCTTTGCCCCAAACACTGACCAGGTGAAAACAGCAAACAAATGGTCTTAGATTGAGTATCAATCAATCAAAATAGTTTATTTTGGGTTTGCATAATCTATAACACATTTCATAAAATAATACAATAACGATACATGAATAATGCGGGGATCCTGGGTGCACAATATAACTCGCACTGAGACGAAATAGAACAGTTAAAACATATCAGTGCACCTTGATACCTGCATAATGATACATGGCAACCAGGCAGGACTGGTGAATCAAACAGTAAAATATTATGGAATCAATGCAAGGAGTACCATTCTGTGTTTGCAGGCGAACTGCAGGTAGGATTCAAGTTTGAAGGCAGACCCTTACATCAGAAAAAGACAAAAGTGAATGAAGGGCAGGTTTTCACCTTCTTATTCTACCTTCCCTGAGACAGTCAAGTAGATGATGCTTCCTCAAATCTACAAAAAGTGGCCAGAATAACACAAAGCGCGAGAGGCACTCCTAAGAACCACATAAGCAGCTGACATCTTCTGCTTGCCCTGATCCCTACTATTCATTGATGGTAGCTTTTACGGGAAGGACATTTGGGCAGCACACTACAATGGCACAGATGTGTAATCACATCAAGATAACAACCTGGTACAGAAGAGAGAGGGAAATAAAGCCTTACTCAAGGTTTAGACAGGTTCAAATCTTCCCTTTGATCTTCACACAGGTGCTGAAACCTGTGTTTTAAGAGGCCCTTTGGCACACCGGAAATATTATCAGGGTTATCAAAATACTGACACATCCTCACAGTTCTCAAGGAGTTTCTAACAAAAGACAGCCAACACATGTATTTGAATTTGCTTGAAGAATGCAAGTATTTTAGGATAAGCACCAATCCTTGCTGGCCCACAATGAATGCCTACTTTAGATGGGGATTGTCTGAAAGATGGCCTAAACCAGATTCTAGGTGAATAATGTATGTAGACATAAAGGAAGGGACACCCAACAGGTGGGAAAGAAAAGCATTTTCTTTAAGTTGTAACAGCTCCACATTGCACGCTCTCCTAAGACCCCACCGCCACACTCTTCCTCTGCAGGCTGTCAATGTATGGTTGACTAAGTAATGACTGTGCAAACCTAAAAACACTGCCAGTAGTTTTGCTTCATTTGTTCTCTTTGTTTGCTTTTATTATTAGTCCAGGAAAGACTGCTGTTTAAAATAATTCCTAAATACTAAAAGTTTTGGCAAACTGATAAACATTGCAACAATTATTCCGGGAGGACAACTCAGTTGCAACGTGTTTGCATTGGAAGCAAGACGACACAAAGCAACACAGGTTCGATCCCCGGGTCCGCGCTTAGAAACCTCTGGGTATTTAAGCGTTGTTATAAATACGCAACTAAGACAAAAAAAAAATTACGCAACAAAAAATAAATAAAATTAAAATTAAAAATAAACCAATTCCTGAAACAGCGCCTCGATGCCCGCGGGCTGTGTGAGCGCTTGAAAAATACAAATAAATAAAAAATATTTTAAAAAATTTAAAAGTTTGGGTTTCTGGAGTTTAGTTGAGAAACACATTACATAGCACTTGCTGGTGTTGACCCTTAGTCCACGGCTAGACAAATAGTTTCCATAGCCATCCACCAGGACCTGGACGGACTTCATGGTGTTGGCTGTAAGATCTGAATCATCGGCGTAGCTCAGAGCTGGGATCTGTCTACCCACACATTTAGGGACATCAGCGTCCAGACTTTCCAGGCACAATGGGAGGGAATTGGTATAAAGATTGAATAGGAGGGGTGCAAGCTCACACAACTGCCTGACACCTTTCCCTGCCGTGATAGGTCTACTTAGCTCCCCAC
Organism: Ambystoma mexicanum; assembly: GCF_040938575.1. NCBI lineage: Eukaryota > Metazoa > Chordata > Amphibia > Caudata > Ambystomatidae > Ambystoma > Ambystoma mexicanum. The sequence goes on from NC_090922.1 coordinate 894,029,811, forward strand.
ACCTATCCATAGAGGACACGCACCATGGGGCAGCTGTGAAGTAATTCCAGTATGCAGAGTAACTGACCAGGTACTCCCATCTCACGAGAGCCTTCTAAAAAAAGGCCCATGTCCACGTGGTCAAATGCAGAGCAGAGATCCATAAGGGCACATAGAAAGGATTAAGTAATGTTCATCCTGCAGTTTTGGCAGTGACCTTTGTGTGGCAGTTCTGACAGAGGCAGCAGTGGCTCCACATTGGCATGGGGTATGCCTTTAAGCCAGTGGTCTTCAAACTCGAGCTCATGGGGAAGTCCAGGGGGTCCCTAGACTCTTAAAAAATATTAACAATGGAACTGCGTTGAAAAGAAAACATAAGAAGGAGAAAATCTGCTTATATTTTCATGCGCTTGTCACCCCTCCACCCCTCTGGACATCGTTTGGGCTTGCTCCGGGGGGAGGATAGGGCAATTCCTAGGTGCGGTGCCCGGAAAGAATATGTTGACTCAAAGGGGGTAGCTCAGTATGAACATTTTAGAATATTGCTACTTTTAGCAAATATGACCACACCTCTTGGCAGAGCTAAGCACTGAGGACTTGGCTCTGCAAGACCTTCCTTTAATAGTTGGAACTCACTGCTGGGATGTAACTACGGTTACAGTAATTTGTACATGTGGCCCTTTATGCAAAAAGGACCAACATGCTGGCACTACAATTAACCAATACTTTCATAAAACATGCTGAAAAGCATTATGACAGAGAGAGCAGAGAGCTTAGCAATCATAGAACATGGTTACAAGAAACGATTCCATGAGCCTTTGTGCAGTAATTTGTTGAATGCCTGTTGTCGGTTCCAGTATTGCGTGTGTCATTTTGTGATACTCAGTGCGTGTGTTTTTGAAAGTGCTCTTTTCCACGTGCAGTGATTTCTGTCAGCTTCTACGTGCAAACCGCTTTTACCTGTGCTGCAATATTACCAGCTCTGCTTCCATTAGTTCTGAACTTACGTAGGCGTTCTTTGTGCTACTCGCCATCTAAGTTTGAAGTTGTAACATTCTGAGACATTTTGGACCAATTGGGAATCATTTGTAGTTCTTTCGAACTACATCCCCCAATGGCGCGTTAGGCTGGCCAGTTATCACCGGTTTGCATCCGGCTTTTTCTTCCGATTTGAGTCCGGTTTCTCACTCGGTCGAAGGTAGGACCTTGATAAGATTATTTCCTTGAGTTCTTTGGTACTCTCTCTCTATTGTGTTCTCTCCTCTCCACAATGTGCCTCAGGCCCAAACAGAACATATGGAATGTCATGTTCTCGACCCGCACAAGCCCTCGACTGCTTAGCAAGGACAAACCCAATCTTTCACTTGCCATGTCCTTGCTTAACACATGCTTTCCAATGTTACATGGGATCGAAGTTGGTGACCTCCTTATCCAATGTAATTATGATGTTCTAGCTATAACTGAGACTTGACTCAATGACGCTATATCTAATGAAGCCACCCTTGCTGTTCCACCTGGCTATGTTCTTGGGCAGAGAGGAAAGATGCCAGAGGGGGGGTGTCACACTCTTCCCTAAAGACGCCTTTATGTACCATCTTTCACCCCTCGAGTCTCCTGATGAATGTGAATCTTTACTGCTCAGAATCAGGATCAGTGACACCACCACCCTTACCATTATTGTTATCTATCGTCCACCCAAAACATTACCTCTGTTTGAGGAACAAATTCTGCATTTACTTAGTGGGGTATCCAGTGATACTGTACCAGTGGTGTTACTTGGTGACATCAATCTGTGGGCCAATGTGCCCGCAGATCAAACTGGCCAGTTGCTACTAGGTGCTATCTCCACTATTGCTTTTGTCCAACAGGTTACTGAGCCCACGCACATAGGTGGCCACATCCTCGATTGGGTTTTACTACACCAAATCCCCTCTTCTATTCCAGTCATGACCCCATGTCCATGGTCTGATCATTCCACACTGACCTTCGCCATCGATCTACCTGTGTCTTCCCCGAGAGTAGGCTCTGTACCTAGGCAGTCTATTTGGGCTTGATCTTTCAAAAAACTAACATCTCAAAGACTCTCCCATGAATGAACAAGTAGGTTGGGAGATACGGAGGACTACAGGAGCTCCTCTGTCCTCTCGGGGTACATCAAATCTACCCTACACTCCATTATAGAGGATCTCACTCCCTTTACCACAAAGCAGGTGAAGCCAGAACTGCTGGCCTAACATTGGTTTGATGAGGACATTCTCTCCCTTAGACATCGTAGGAGGTCAGTTGAGTGTGTCTGGCAAAAGCACCCATCACCAGCCCTCTTGGCCACTTATAAACTCGCTATCAAGAACACTAAGGCTTCAGTAACCTTGGTGAAGTCCCCTTACTATAACAACAGAATAGGTCAAGCCAAATCAAGCTCTAATGAGCTGTTTGCTATTCTTCAGAAATGTAACACTGAGACTCATTCTAAGACCAACATTGCTCAAGACTCTGCCTTGTGTCAGACTATTCACAAAGCCTTTGCACCTAAAATCGCATTACACTTAGAGTCTAGTGTCTCACCTAATCCGGTCTCACATGAGTCTATCAGTGTTGCCTCCACTTCTGGATCTGCGCCCACCAGGCGGTAATCTACTCTTAAATCCACCTTCTCTTTTGCCCCTTGCACAGTAGCAGAGGTAAAAGAGATAAATCTGGACATGAACCCCACCACATGCAGGGGTGACGCATGTCCCTCTAGACTTTTGGTTGGGTCTCTTGACACCATCTGTCCCTGCATTACTAAACTTATAAACCAATCTTTCTCTGAGGGACAGGTACCCACCGATCTGAAAGAAGCCTGGATTACCCCATTGCTTGAAAAAGAAAATCTTGACCCTCTTCAGCGGAAGCATCACTGTCTCATCCACATTTTTCCATTTATTTTTAAAGTAATGGATTGTGTGGCTTATCTTCAGCTCCAAAAATACATTGAGGATAATTTCATCCTAAGGCCCCCGCCAATCGGGCTATCGGGCATGACACGGGACATAGACTGGCATGTTCAATCTGAAGGTGAATCTGGCAGCCATTGTGGATCGCGGTCATCCCGCACTTCTTATGTTGATTGATCTATCTGCCACATTCAACTTGCTCGACCACAAGCTCTTGGCTACCACCTTACAATCTCTGGTGGGCTGCTCCGATCTAGCAACACAATGGCTTGTCTCCTTTCTGGCTCCACGCACTGCTGGAGTTGCTCTTCATGACACCTCCTCTTGTCCCACTCTTCTCACACAAGGTGTTCCACAGGGCTTGTCATTGTCACCTACTCTCTTTAATATCTACATTCTTCCTCTTCTTCTCTCACTTGATGACCTGGGTGTCTTGTACACTAATTATGCTGATGACACCCAGGTTATCCTGGAACCCTCTGGTACTTATTATCTAGATTCACAGGCCATCAATGCCACCTACTCTACTATCCAATCCTGGATGTTGGAAACTTCTATGGCCCTTAACACCGACAAGATTGAGATTCTTATTGCAGCCTCGAGTCACATGCAAAAAAACTCTACCCAGAGTATGTCTCCTTCTTGATATCCAATGTCTCCATTCCTGTGACAAAGACTGTGAAGACATTGGGTGTTACGCTATACTCTGAGTTGACTAAGAGGCCACATGTTGGCAAGATCTGTGCTTCATGTGGTTAGATTAACAAGCAGCTAGCCTCCCTGCATCCTTACCTTACCGTCAAAAACATGTCCACCCTTGCCTCTGCCCTAGTCAACTCGAGGTTAGATTACTGCAATAGTCTGCTGGCAGGATCTGCTCAATCTAACTTTTCTGCCCTCCAGGTCAAGCAAAATGGGGCTGTCAGAGAAGTATTTGGCATCTTCAACAGGCAGTCCATTACTGCTGCTTGAGAAAATCTGCACTCGCTGCCAGTCAAGCACCGCGTTTCCTTCAAAATCGTTAAACTCACTTTCAAGCGCCTGACTATTGCAGATATGTGCGTACACGATCTCTGAGGTCCTTGGATCAAGCCAAACTTTGCCAATCCAGGTTTCGATCAGTTACATTTGGAAAATTAATCTTTGATGTCCTGGCTCCTGCCACTTGGAATCCAATTCCCTTGGATCTCAAAACCGTTACATCATTGGTTGATTTTAAAAAGAATTTAAAAACCTTCCTTTTTAGGGATACATAGACCCTTTCTTTGATCCTGTGCTAATTCCGTCTCATAGTCTTTCCTGATTATTTGTTGTTTTGTCTTTGTGTATGCCTTGAGGCCTAGGAGCGATGTGGCACGTTCCTAAGAATTAAAATAAGTAAATAAATACATAATTACCGTTTTGGGACATTTAATGTTTCAATTTGCACAATAATCCTCCTGGATACAACAACACGCAATTAAATAGAAGTTTCACACTCGTGATTTCTATTTCTGTAAATTCAGTTTTCATGTGCTAGGTGTGTGAAATAAATTATTCATTTTTGGAATTCAAATGGAATTGTGAATGAGGATGTACATGTCGACATTAGTATGTCTGATGCACGTTTACTTGTCCTGTCAGAGTGTACTTGTTGTGAAAATGTATATATGACAAACCAATTCACTAATAAAAACATATTTTTAAATCATCAATTTATTATTAATCTGGACACTTTTTTTTTAAACAGGAAAGTAATGAAATTAAAGGAATGGGGTTGAGCTTGCACTTTGAGTATATATATAGAGCGTCTTGGTAAACGTGCATGAGGGCCCATTTAAAGGAAACAAATAGTACATTAAAAGAATGAGGCTAGTTTTTAGAATATTAAAGTTTCATAACAACTGGAAAAACAGCAATAACCAAATACAACTGTCATCGAGAAAGGGGTGTGGGCATCGTGTATCAGTGGCGGGGCCCTATTGGCACAACGAAGTTCGTATTTTGCTGAATCATGGGTGCACTTTTCAGGAACGCGACCATAGAATCGCTAGCTGACGAAAATGGCGCCCTTATAAAAGGAGTTCACTGCTCCAATGATAACAATGCAGAAGCTTCAAAGCGACGTCGACATGGAAAAACGCTGATGAACGATTTCAGAATGAGGCACCCTTATGAAGAAACGAATACAAATGGGCTACTAATGTTGGGAGAAAGGAGAGGACTTGCATCACAAAAGGAGAGAATGAATGTTCATTTGATGTGTTTGGAGAAGGGCACCGAGGAAGGTTAACATATAAATAGAGCAGTGTGACCTTTGGGAAAAATGAAACGTGTTTGAACATGAAATGTTAAGCGAGAGCAAGCCAACTTAAAGGATTTCCCTGTAATGATGTCTACATTTCGAGGACTTTTCTGCTGTGTGAAACCTCGCTGCCAAGGGTCTTCTTTCGGATTTCACGTGCGTCTCTGGCAGAACGTCTAAATGGAACTGTGGCGTAGGTTGGCAGTGGGCACATTTCTGCTCGTAGTTTTTTCTCACAAATCTCTTCTGCCATGCTTGCCAAACTTCTCAAGAAAGCATCTCGGAGCTGACAAAAATCTATATAATTAATGTTATTTTACCCTCAATCTGATTCTGCCAAGATTACTCCTTTCAAGTGCATTTGCAACGCGCGGCATGTCACATGGATCAGAGGAGCTCTGCCGTGAAATGCCTCTCTGGTTTCTCGAGTGCTGAAAGGTGTCTTTTGTGCAAAGGAAAGGAAATTACAAGTCATTGGCACTAGGTTGTAAACGCCCCAGGGTTTGAAGTTTTGGGGATTTATGAAGAATATAAAAAAAAAAAATCCCTCATTCAGATCCCAACAGAATTAAACATATGCAAGAAGTACTTTGTCGAAATAATCTTATTAAAAAGTTGTTCTAGCATGTAGAACGTTAGAGACTTAGACCATTGAGTCTTCAAACTCCATTCATCGAGTTTTATTTTTGTTTGCTTCTATAGTAATGTCATTAACAGATGACTTGGGTATTCTGAGCAACAATGACGCATTCCTGATAACAATGCCCTGAAAATCACATCATGTACTTTTTATCCTTGAGAAGAACTTTTATTTCGGAGTGTATTGGTGAATTGATGACTGCAACAACAATGCTTGAGTTGAAAGACCAATGAAGAAATTATAGGTTTAGTTGACTTCCCCTTTTGCAGTTTCGTCGCTCCAATGTAGCCATGGATGTCTGAACCACAATAGACCTGTACGATCCTGGTGAACAAACTACTGCTCTGCAGGAGTGCAGGTATGGCTAGTGGTTTCTACATTCCTACTTACCTCCACACTACTTCTAAATCAACAGCAATCCCAATCAAAGGCGAGATAGGGACAGCCCTATACGTATACTTTGTCAGTGTCTAGTGGTAATATGGGCAGAGGGCAGGCTATGTTTTTAAGGAGGTGTGTGAGGTAGGGAAGAGGAGGTTATACTGTGATACCAAAATAAAGGAAATAGGGGGACAGAACCACTACTGATACCTTTCAGTCTTGCTGTTGGTCTCAACACTGTCAATCTGTGAGTCTGGGAAATTTCTGAGGCAGCAATTCGGAATCTGGTCGGTGAGCAGGTCGGCTGGGTGCAAAACATGGTGACGTTCAAGAAACACCAACAAAATACACCACACAGAAGCTTGGTACAGCAGACTATGTCCAGCTCAGGGTAGCTCACAAACGGTTTGAAGCAGAAAGCAGAGCCCAGAGCTGTTCCTTTATCTCAGGCTGGCACCTGGGACCCAGTGCAGGGTCTCAAAGGATAAGGTAAGTGCTTCTGCCATTCCCAGCCAGGAAGGTTGCCAGAGAGGACTTGCATAACTACCTCTTTCAGTCAGCAGAGCCCCAGGTACCAGTGTCACAGCAAGCAGGTCTTGTTCCAGAAGCAGGTCACCCCCAAATGTTCCTCTGGGATGAGTGACAGGAGAGTCTTGCTCTCCCTTTGGAGTGATCATCTTCGACTCTACAGCAGAAGCCTTTCAGCAGGCTGTACTCCAATAAAGTTCCAGGGGAATCCTTCTGATGTCCAAAGTTGATTCAATTAAGGGTGGAGGATCACCCACATGTATAGTCAATTTGCTACAGCAGTCGAAACTGTCTGAAAAGGTCTAATCCTGGCTTCTGTGATAAGCATCTTTGCCTGGTGATTTAAAACCCGAAGTGCTTTATCAGCAGCAGGTGGAGATGAAGTACAAAACATTTGGGTGGCCTAAGAAATTCCAGGATGGTGAAATCCTACTATTGGCTGCAACTTCTATACTTGGCTACTATAACTACTCTCCGATTTGTGTGGTCAAATCAAAGAGTATCCAGGAATTATTACCCTGGTGTGAACATCCCAGTGTCTTGCAGGGCAGGGCAGGCCTGTGAAGCATTTGTTCCCAGCTGTCCCTGGTCTAGGGGTATGTTCGGTACTCTGGGGAAGGTGACAAGCCTTCTCAGAAAGATCAAAGGGGTGCCAGAGCTGAACCCAAATTTGGTTGGAACCCAGTGCCAGATATTCTGACAGTTGAATGGTCACTAGAAACCCATTTGACAATAAAATGGCATCAAAAGGATTTTGGACACACATGTATATTCCTAGAGGCCACCATATTCACCCAGATATGATTGTATTTATTAACCAAACCACCACCACCAGGCATAGGAGGGACGGGGGGGGGGGGTTCAGTTATATATAATTGAAAACTTCTTGTTTAACTTTCAAAGGGATTACCATTTGTATTTTTAAAAAACGGCAATGTGAATCTTGGAATTCATTTGGTGCTAAACAGGTCAGTCAGTAGTTTCAGACTCTCAGAAATATAATTATGACTTTGTTGCTGCCATGTTGACAACATGTCAGCAACAAAGTAAGCTACATGACAGCTGTGAGTATGTCAGTAGACAGGATCCCATGAAGAATACATGTTCATTATACTTTTTTGCAATGAGCATTTATGCAAGTGAAGTGAAGCTGAACAGAATATGCAGACATAACTCACTCCACCCACCTTTACATCAGCCTGTTTGCCATCTCTAAATTGATGTGATTCTCAATACATAATCCACGTGCTGGAGAGCACTGCCAAGGAGCATGCATGTACCAACCCCACCAACCCCACCAACTACAAGGGGGAGGATTTGTGACCCAGCACATTTAAGATATTGTGAGGGTTGGGTCGTCTTTGTTTGGATAGATATTTCATCTGAACTGAATCCACCAACGTCCAACCTTTCTTTGTGATTACAGATATGCAAATGATTTCCAGAATCTACTGAATCACACCATGTTCTGTTTTAATGTTATCTTTGCTGGACTGTAATGCTATTGTAACAACTGAATTTTCTGCACTGCCTAATATGTCATGTTTAATTTAGATTATAGTGTTCCTCAGTGAAATAAAATACACCATTTCTATTCTTACTGCATATGCATACTGTATTTTAAGAATTAATATGACAAACACAAATAGGTGAGGTAGAAGACAAAGAATACCAGGTAATGCCAGGAATTAAATGGTAAAGTACTACAAGTTTATGATAGTCCATGAGCTGAAAGTACAACTGTTCAATTCCAGCAACTTAGAAAATAGTTGATTTAGCATGTTAACATTTTAGGAAGTACATTAACTGTATACGCAGAGAAGGACATTCAAAAGTCAATATTATTATACCCCACCATTGACCATGCTAAATAGGGCTGAATGAAGATCTAGTTCAGAACATCTGGCGAGCCAAATGTGGCACACCCTTTCTGTAGGGTGAATATGGATTGCATGATATGCAAGCATCACACAGAATGCTTTTTCAGCCTCAATGCTCAAACTACAAACACTCTGCCGGCATCTGTCTTCTTCTTGAAGACATGGACCTCAACATTCTCGCTCTTACTGAGACATGGTTCAATGCCAGCTCAGTCCCTGCTTTTGACTCCCTCGGCCTCACCGTGCTGGTGGTGGGGTTGCCTTAATCTTCCCCGAGTGGGTTCCTCCTTCCATCTTACCTATGTAGCTCTACTCTTCCTTTGCGAGCCTGGTGTGCAAACTGGTCATCTCTCCCTCCTCAACCATGATCATTGCTATCATCTACCGGCCTCCAGGCGCTACCACCCTGTTCCTCTCTGAATGTGCTGACTTTTGTTCTTCCTTATCTTCATCCACTTCCAGTATCCTCCTCTTGGATGATTTCAATATCCAATTGAACCCCCCTGTGACAGCATCCACTCTTTTCATTGACCTCTGCACCTCTCGATCCCTCTCTATTCTGTCTTCTGGTCCAATTCATTCAGCTGGATACACTCTGAACGCCCTCATCCACTCTGACCTCTCTTTCTCCTCCCTCACTGGTCACCCCTCTCACTTGGTCAAATCATTCTCTCCTCTCCTCCCACCTGGGTCCCTTGGGCCCTCTGACCAACGCCACAAAAATGCCCTGCCAACCTCGTTCACTGACATTCACCCGATGAAATGAGTGTCAGCTGCTGCCTTCGCTTCCACCTTCATAACCCCTTGCCCAGAGTCTACCACCTGCTCTGCTCTCAGCAACCTCTATTTGGCCATTACCAATACTCTTGACACTCTTGCCCCAGTGAAGAGGATCTGCCTGAAACCTGCCTCTAAGCGTAACACCTGGTACACCTCCGATCTTGCGGCCCTGAAGCGGCAGCACAGAAGTGGCAAACCTCAGACTCATCCTCTGATTAAATGGCCTGCCACCTGCTCCAAAGGCAATACAGACGCTCTATCCATGGCAAGAAAAGAGCCCACATATAGGCAGGGTTTCTGGTGCATCCAACAACACAGCTGAACTTTCAAAATCTACTGCGAACTAGCCAATCCTTCCGCAGTCTCCTCCTCCCGGTCCCCTTCCCAGGCCCTCTGCAACTCACTGATGACTCACTTCTCAACCAAAGCCCAGAACATCCTGAAAACCTTTGTTACTCACCCTCCCAACCCATCCCACACCCCCTTGCCTCCCTAAGCCCCTCACCCTCCTCCAACCTCCCTTTCCTCATTCTCCCTTCTCACACCTGAAGAAGTTACCAGAGTTGTCCGCTCCATGAATGTCTTTTCTAAACAGGTTTCCCCTTGTTCATCCAGAACCATTAATTGGCTCTCTTTCCCCTGCACTTGCTGATTTCTGCAATCACTCTTTTGCCACTGGATCTTTCCCCTCCTCCCTCAAGCATCTGGATTCTGAGCATCCAGAGGCACAGAAATTGCTCTTCTGAACACACACGAAGAACTGCTCACATCTCTGGACTCCAACTCCCCAACTGTCCTCATCCTACTCAATCTCTCCTCTGACTTTGGCACGGTCAATCATTCCATCCTCATACAAAAGCTCCACGATACCCTGGGTATCTTGAACAGGCACTGGACTGGCTGACAATCCTTGCTAATTGACCATTCAACCCAAGACATCCTGGGCACCTTCTCCTCTCCTACTTCCTTTTCCACCTGTGGTGTCCCCCAGAGTTCTATCATCTCCCTGTGGCTCTTTAACATCTACCTTGCTCTGCTGTCACACCTCATCTCCTCCATTTCCTCCAAGAACAAGGTTATGCAGATGACACAGAACTCTTCTTCAAACTTCCTGCTTACCCCCTTGCACTTTCCATCATCCCTGACTGCCTATCGGGCATCCAGTCCTGGTGCACTTCCAGCTATCTCTGACTCAACACCTGTAAAACTGAGATCCTTCCCATCAGGGATAGCTGCTCCCTCTTTCTTCCCTTCACTCTGGCCTTCTTCCATGTGTTCTCCCCCTGCTCCTTCATCTGAAGCCAGAAACCGCAGAGTCATTTTCGACTCCTCTCTCTCCTTTCTGCCTTACAATCAAGACATTGCAAAGATGTCCCACTTTCAGCTCTTCCTTCTCAAAGTAATTCTCCCTTGTCTCACTTTCCCTCAAAGACTCAATGCTACCAGAGCCATGGCTCTCCCTAAGCCTGATTACTTCAATAGCCTCCTCCTGAGTCTACTTTATTCCACTCTGTAACCCCTCCAGCTAATCCAGAATAGTGCAGCAAGACTTTTCCTTGGCCTTAAGCCCAGCGACTGTATCTCTCCTGCCCTAAAACATTGTCACTGGCTCCCGGTTGCTGCACTGATTAAATCCAAATCCCTCTGCATCATCCTCAAGGTTGCCTGGGCTCAGGGTTCACACTATCTTCAACTTTATCTTACTAAATACTCTCCCTTGAGACCTCTATGTTCCTCTGGCACCAACTCTTTGTGTGTAAATCATTTTGCTAAACAGAGGGCAGGAGGTCGATCACTTTCCTCAGCTGGCTCCCTCCTAGGGGACAGCCTCCCCCTCCTTCTGCACCTTAAACAGAACTTTCTTAAATTCCAGATACTCCTCAAGACCTTCCTCTTTACCTCCTCCTCCCATCTTCTCTCCTCTGCTAATCTCGCAGTCGCTGTGATTGGTGTCCTGGCCCCTTAAGCATCTTTGGGCCCCTCAACTCTCACACCCAATCGTCCGAGCTCCTGTTTACCCTCAGCACTTGTCTTGGCACACCCTCAACTGTGGAGGCTCGCACTTACACAACGGCTACAGGCCGTTTAGCACTCACCATACCAAGCACTTCATCGGTTGCTCAGCCATGAGCATGGACACTGAAGCATCTACCCCCTTTGCCATCTCCCTTGCAGCACTTGCACGTTCTGAACACTCACAAGGCATATTAGATTTGGCCTTTTTCCTTTATCCACTGTTTTTCATTATTTTGTATTTATTGGATTGTGTTTCACTCCCTTGTTCCCTCCCTTTGCCCTGCTTTGAAACAATATGTACTTGCTGTATAAGCGCCGAACAAGAGAACAATAAATGTAAAGAAAAAAAAAATGAAGTGTTTCAAATGTACATGATTGCATTTTTCAGTACATCAAAACATCAGCGGAAATGGCAAAAGAAAGCTGCTACACCTGAATTTATAGCATGTGCGTCCCAAGCTATCCTGCATTGTAAATACAATAAGGGCCACACATACCTGGATTGTTCTTAATCTCACGCAGAAGGGAGTGCACTCATAAGGTTTGGTTGGACTGGATTTGTTTGGCCTGATTTACATGCAATTTCCTTTTTCTCGACCTGACTATGTCAATTGCCAGTGGTTATGACCAATTCAAAGCTTGTCAATGTATCGCTATTTGTCACATTCTATGTAAGGAGGTAATGAAAAGCTTACAAGTAACAGCTGGCTATTTACCTGAACGTATGTAAACGAATTACTATTGAATTGCAAATATTTGGCGAGATGCGTTTACATAGGCTGAGTTTGAGCAGTCAAGACATTATTGTCCAGATTCTCAAAACTGAAAACATATGTAAAAAGTGCTGAGGGTGTTTTCATTTGTGTTTAATTTCAGAAATGTGCAGTTCACGTTTTTTCTCAAAAGGTGTCCCGCACATTCCAGGGGGAAGATCAGCAGCACACAACATGCACTGGCAACACTAATGTATTTCAAATTGCAGATTTCTTCCTCGTATTTGTTTCCCTCGCTAAGTTAAAAGATTTGGAGACTTTAAAAAGAGCACGTTCCCATTAATCGGTCATTACTCCAAGATATGTAATTCAAGATTTACCATATATTTGTGTCAAGCTCTATCATCTGAACCACTGTCCATGTCCATGAATACTTTTTCATGAAGACTTAAACATTTGTAAATGTGAACATGTACATTATGGCAGTGACCAATGTATCTATTGACAATTTTGCGGTATCCAAAAGACGTAGCAAGAAAGGCAAACAAAACATGCAATGTTAACAACATTAGAAACAAGACATGTAACAGATTGCTAAAACAACGAGACCAAACCAATGTGAGGGGCATTGGTGAAATAGCAATGTCAAGGATTAGGCACATGATGCTAAAAAGGGAGAGGAGCAATGTTTGCAGTTAGTCTGCCATGAATCCAACCTATATGGTGATGGCACACACTCAAGCAACTAATACATAAGTATGTTTGAACTGAAGAAATGTGCTGAGGAAAAATGAATATTGTGTGGTCATGGAATAACCAAACAATGGTTTTACAACACAATGCATTACAACATTATTAACTATCACAGTGTGGGTCAGCCAAGTGTAGCTCATTTATTTATTTCATGTATTTAATTATTTTTTTATAACACGCCTAATACTATACCTGAGTTTGGTTTCTAAGCGCAGATCCGGGATTCAAACCTCTGTTGCTCTGCATTGCCATGCACCCAAGGCCAGCGTGTTGCCCCTGGCTAAGAGTCCCGGGTGAAGGTTTGGATTGAAAAATAATGTGAAACCATCAAAGCAGAGGTTACAGGTAGCCCAGTTCCACCAGGGAATATTTTATCAGGCAAGACCTATTTTAGTTTTTCATTAACTAAGTAAAATAAATTAATTTCAAGGCTTAGTGGTATATTTGTGTAAGGCGTAGCAGCCTTATATTAGCGTTCATTAGTTGCACCTGGGGGAACGTATGAATGATCCGCCACCTGTATGGAACCTGAGAATGGGCCAATACACCTTACCACGCACATGTGTGAGTTGTGGCATCCGGGAATTTTAAATGGACAGACACATCAACCGTATATTTGTCAAATGAAACTAAGTGCCTCCACTGGGGTGAATAGCAGGGATAGCCCCAGAACCCCCTTTCCTTATGGGAAGACTCAAAGCAAAGGCCTATTATGTGCTAATAGACCTGACATTTCTCTATGAACTGAATGAAGGCCAGGTACACTAATGAATGTATCGACCTAGAGAGTAGGTGGCTTTATTATATGAATATTACATGCATACATACTATAAAACATCCAGAATAATTTCATCATAGTTACGGCATGTTCAAAGGACATAACCCATTAAAACTTTCTCTGCAGATACATACTAAATACTTGAATAAAACAGCCCTTACTAATAAGAGCTGTACCAAGGATGCCTATATTAGATATGTCACCTTTTTATTATGTTGATTAATGCATAACGGAACATCTCAAATAGGCGGAGTGACCTTGTGAACACATAAAAGGCAGCATATATTGCCTAATACATCACATTTCATCAAACCATATTACAATTGTGGCTCTGAGACACATCTATCCTGGTATATAATATGGTTCCATCATTTATAGCGGCCTACACTGGCACCATAAACAGAAAGAAATTAGAATCCTTCAAATATTAAAACCTCCAACACATTTTAGTAGAAATGCAAAAATCCCCATTCCCTGGTAGATGCAGTCTACCGCAAACAAAAACACTTCCAATAACACACGTAACTCAAACATCATTACACTGACCCCCAGCTCGTAAAAACAAACACGGCTCTCCAGGAACCAATACTACAGTCAAAGGAAATAAAACCGTTTACCTTTCCTCTCTCAGTCATATGTGGATTAATGAAATTCCAAAGTGCTAAGTGAAAAAGAAAATGAGAGGAGGTTGGGATGAGGAACACCCGATAGGGCTCTTTTCTGAAAAGGCACCAAAAAAGAAACACAGACCCACACTGTGGGCCTCATTACACGGATGGCGGAGAACCATGGCGCTATTAGCGCCATGGTTCATGCCGGTAGAATACCGGCACCGCCTCGGCGGAAAGGGGAATTACCTCCCCATTCCAAGGTTGGCGGGCTGGTAATTCCCCCTTCCACCATTGCCCTTCCCCATTCCCATTTTTGCCCCATAGGGCATAATGGGAATGGGGAAGGCGCTAATTACGGTACCGCAAATTGCGGTACCATAATTAGCTCCCCGGGTCCCTTTGCGGGTTGGTTTTTAACGCCTGCAAAAAGCAGGCGTTAAATTCCCCAAACCGCAAAGGGACCTCGTAGTAAGGCGGTAAGGATTTACCGGTACCAGTAAAATACCGGTACCGGTAAATCCTTACTGCCATCCGTGTAATGAGGCCCTGTGTGACTGATGGCTTTTGTTGATTTAATGCCCACACAAGTCCACCATGCTATTTCCCTCTCCATCACCTGCCAATTCACACGTGATACATATGTTTAGATGTGGAAGGGACATGAAGCCCAGCGCTTTTTTCTGTGAAAACCCCAAACCAGAACACAACCGAGTGAACCTCCCATGTAAGAGTCTCGGGAGGATAGCACGGGAGCAACATGCTCGCCTTGGAAGCAAGACAACACGGAGCAACACAGGTTTGATCCCTGAGTTTGCGCTGAAACCTCTGGATATTAAGCATGTTGTAAATAACCTATCATATCAAATCATACGTGAGAAACATGATGTATCAGTTTATGGCAGTTTAAGCTATGTCTGTTCTCCAGGTGCAACATAACAAATGGATCACGGATGGGCTCATTGAATGGTGAACACATACACAGAACGTCTCCTCCATGAGTGGAACACCAACCCTTCATGCAATGTAGCCTGTCAGAAACTGAGGTCCCTGCATCCACATAAGACCTTACTGGGAGCATTCTGTGAATTTACAATATAGGAGAGCCATAAGTGTGATGGTGAACCTTAGCAGTTCGGTAATCTTTGGGCAGTAAATCTGAGGGGATAAATGCGACAGGGGAAACAAACGCTCTCTCCAACACGGAAAGAAGGTTTCTCGGTAAATCATTTATTCAGGAGGGTAACACATATGCTACCATACACTTGCCAGCCAGCATTGGGTGAAAATAAGCGGGGAACAAGGACAAACCCCTCTATCCACGTATTTCATACTTTAACGCTGAGTCAGCCAACCCGCAATGTCTTTTCTAAATAACACCTCATAAACTGGGTTTCAAGTCCCAGCATGCAAACCCGCCGTGCCAGTGTAGTGGGGATGCAAGTTCTGCATGGAGAAAAGGTGCAAACCTATCATTTACGGGAATAGCCCCTAAAAGGCCCGGGTAGGGGGCTGTAGTGATGGCCGCATAGGGTTATGCATCCGGCTGGAAAATGCTTCTTTTGATGGTGTTCAAACTAAATAATTTACAAATAATAAGGCTTAAACTGCAGGTAAGTATGTGGGACATAACATTAGATTTAGACATTGCAAACAGGCCTGAGTGCTCAGATTGACTAGAAAATAAATTCACAATTGTGTTTATTTGCCAAGCAGTGGTAGAACCTGACAGCACATTGCAAACTACATGTTCCCAGGTTATTGTGGGAAGAAATAAACAGCTCTCGATACATTAGAGGTCAGAAAATGAAGCTCCTGGGTGCCTGGGGAAGGCAGCAACTGTACAACCATTTTATAATTCAGCATATTAGTTCTGGAAACTGGCGTACTGACAGTTTCAAAATGCCCCATGGCGGTTTCAAATGGCCCCTGAGCACATCTCAGCCTGGGATGTGGCTCAAAGAGTTCTTAGGCTGCAACATTAAGTCTATGGGTCTCATTCCGAGATTGGAGGTAGCCATGGCGCTATTTGCGCCATGGCTGCCTCCAATAGCGGGACCGGCACCGGTCTTATTCAATGGGGACTTACCGGTGCAGTCTGACCCTGGCGAGACCGGTAAATTCCCATTGAACAAACCATTCCCCATTCCCATTTGAGCCCCCACATGGTTCAATGGGAATGGGGAGGATACTAACAATGGGCTCGCGACTTGCAAGCCCGTTATTAGTGCCCTGGTCCCTTAGCGGGACCCCTAAGGGACGTGTGGTCAGACCACACGTTCCTTACGTTCCCCGCCAAGGGACCTTGGAATAGGGCGGTAAGGGATTACCGGCACCGGTCTCCATAACGGTGATTAGTATCCCTTACCACCCAAGTCGTAATGACCCCCTATAACATGTTAACAGTTGAAGGCTCATTTGGTGTCATGAATGATTGTGCTCTCATGGGAAACTTGTGGAGCTGTCTGGTGGCAGTTGAATAAAGTTCTGTTGGTAATTTTTAAAGTCTCAATATTTTGGCACTATGATGTGGGAACCGTGGTTTTGTGGGATATTTTGACCCACTCAGATGTGCCTCACTACATCACTTTACTACAATGGTGAGAGAAACAGCCCAAAATGACTGCTCTGACTCCTGTGCGCGCCAAGATCTTTAAAACTGTGTTTGCCTCACAATCAGAAAAAGGCTGCACACCACCTGGCACACACATTTCAGGTGGGGTGAAAAAAATCCTCACTGCAGAAGTATACCAGTGGGCTCTGCAACATATTACATGGAGCAAATTGAATGAAGCAGCATCATTGTGCTGAAAACCCAAAAATGCCTTTTTAAAATGACACTTTCCCAACCTTAAAAAGTGCTGCTTGGGCTAAATGCATTATTATAAACCACTGTGATTATAAAGGACCTGCAATGCCTAAGATCATTCATTGTGGCTCAGAGGAACCGAGCCTCAGTGACAGTTCCAGGCCAATGTATGTTTGAAAAATCAACCCGAGGCTTTGTTTTAATTTTCACGGGAAATACAGCTATTTCTTTGCAACAGTTTCAAGGATCAGCTGTCCAGAGAGAGACTCAGAACAGATGACTGTAACTGTATCTATGCTGCAAAACAATTCCAGCACTCAAGACAAGAGAGATCCTAGTGAGGACTGGGTGAATGTGGGGACTGAGTTAGTATCGCCCATCATTGCACCCCAGAATGAAAATCCAGAAAACCACATTGCCCAAACCTATTCTGGTGACTGCCTCCAAAAAGAGGGGCGCGTCCCAGAATCAGAACCAGGGGAGCCCAAAACTCCCCCAATATCCAACTGCCATATTTTTCGTGCAGATCGCCAAGCTCCAACACAGAATCATGCCCAAACTACCCTGGTGTCTGAATCAAGAAACTAAACAACAAACTGGCCCAACATGCTCATTATCTTTGCCCCCTTGAGGATAAGGACGGAAGATTTTATGCCCAGATCCAAGTACAAGGGCAATATACATTTTCTGCACTGGTGGACACTGGATCCCAAGCCAATCTTCTGTCAAAGAGAGCCTTTGATCAGCCGAATTCAGGAAGGGGGAGATATACCAGATCCCTCTCACCCCTCTTCCTGGACAACTTCAGAACTTGGATGAGAATGAAATTCCTGTCGAGGGGACTGCAGATTTGGAAATTAAAATTGGGTGACACATAGTGAAACACCCAGTCATAGTCATAATGCCGGAGGGCACACCCTGTCTACTGGGGAATGACATCCTGCGAAGGATGTCCCCCCTAATAGACTGTGTAAACAAGGTCCTCTGGACCCAGACTAACTGGCCAATGAAATTAAAACATAGTGTCAACTATGTTAGTTTAAATGGCAAATGCCACATGGTTGAACAAAAACAGGATCATATTGAGATCCATTTTCAAAACAACCAAATCCCTGACGTGACAGTAATTGCTCTAGAACAACAAACTGGTAATGGGAATTCCTCTGTATTTCTGAAAATCAACCTTCCTTTTAAGTGTCATTCCACACTGGAAGGAAATACTCTGAAATTCTATACTAATTCACAATCAGAAAATCCCATTTCCATAGTCCAAAATGATAAGAAACCAGCTCAAAGCTTAACTGACATTCAGAGGATTAGACGACAGTTATTCATCCCAATTCAGCTAAATGAGGGGAAGGAATCTGTTCTCGCCCGAGTGTGCGTGAACAACAGTAAGAGCTTCATCAGCAAAGCCATGTTCCGAAAACTCCGAAAAGATCCACCCATTCCCACATTTAAAATGATAGACAAATCGGAAATGGACCTGGAAACTCCCAATTCCAAACATCTTCTGCCCAGTAGGTGTATGCTCAAAATTTCTATAGGCAACAAAATCAGGTACATAACTGTTTGGTAGTGCGAGATGTCCCTGCTGCATTTTATTTAGGTAGTGACATTCTCAATCACTTTGCCATTAATTTGGACCTGATAAACTACAAAGCCTAGTCCCGATTAGGGGGTAATCCCATGGACTTTGATGATTCCGAAAAAGCATTTCGGTCAGCTCAATTGCTGCCGTTTGCAGCTGAAGTTCAAATTGGGGAGGAAATCACCATCCCAGGACGGACTCGACTATTCCCACTTTAATCAAAAATTAAAAGAGGACAGAAACTACAAAATCCTGACACATATGTTCACCTCAACGCCCATCTGCAATAGCAAGGGCTGGGGTTAAACCCAATACCATTAGTCAATGTAGAACACAACACAATTCCAATATTGATGGATAACAGCAACCTTAGGAGTATCACTCTGGGCGCAGGCACCATTATTGGAATGGCGGTTGATGACCAACATTTTTCCATAGATTTAGGTAATTAATTGATAGGACCAATCCCCAATGACTGTGTTGACAGTGATAGCGACAACAACATAACACTGGGCAGGATCTTCACCAGACATGGGGGGAATTTCCTGGTGTATTCTCCTGCCCCTATGGTAAGGATGAGGTAACCTGTGACTTCAGGAGGGATGAGGTGATCTTTCAGGTCCACAAGGACTGCCTTCCCTGCATGGAGCCCTCTGTCCAGGTCAAAACTTTAACCAGGGACCTCCCCACCCAGCTGCAGGAGGCTGCTGAAATAGCCAAACCAGTAGTATTTCCGGGCTTCAGGCAAATGGTTGAGGAGAGAGTCAACCTAGCTAATGCCTGTGCGACTTTGGAGCAAAAGCAAAAGTTGAAACAAGTTTTCTTAGATTTTCAGGATTTCTTTGCAGTGGACTCATATGACTGTGGTCGCACCGAAATGCATACAACAATTCCCACGGAGCCTGGTATGACTCCAGTGTTTGTGAAACAATACTGCATGCCTCTTGCATCCATGGAGTTCCTTACAGAAATAATCAAAAAACCTTGAGACCCGTGGGATAATTCGTCCAGTCCACAGCACCTTCAATAATCCAGTGCTGGGGATTTTGAAACCCAATGGCCAGTGCAGACTCGGTGCTGACCTAATGGAGCTAAACAAACTGGTCCCCATGTCCTGATGGCCTCTCCCCTACATTGACCAGGGGATGGCCCAGATCCAGGGGTCAAAGGTATACAATGCCATTGACATGACCAATGGGTACTGGACCGTACCTGTCAGTAGGTATGACCAATACAAGCTGGCCTGCACCTTCGGGGGGCAGCAGTACTCATGGACCCGGACTCCCTTCGGATACATCAACTGCGGCAACAAATTTAACATATTCTTATGCAAGGCCATGCCCGACTTGGCTGAAAGGGGTAACCTGGCCTATGTAGATGTATTTCTGATCAAAAGCTCAACTGTGGAGGAACACATAGTGTAAATCTGATATGCTCTGACACAGTTGAGGGTTGCTGGAGCAAAACTCTCTTTCCAAAGGCATAGTGGTGTAGGACCCATGTCAATTTCTTGGGGCATGAGATAACTCCTTAGGGTCTCTGTCCCCAGGAAAAGAAAGTGGAAGCACTCCTAAAACTAAAAGACCTCACAACTTTGCGTGAGCTAAGGAGCCTCCTTGGACTGACTAATTACAGTAGAAAGTTCATTGAGGACTACGCAGAGTTCACATGACCCCTGATCCATCTGTTGAAGGGGGGCTCAAGTGGTAGTGGAGTCCAGAACAAGCAGTAAAGCAACTCAAAAGAAGCCTCTCACAAGCGCCTTGTCTAGCTTACTGTGTCAAAAACAAGGAGTTCTTTTTGGAGACAGGGTGCTCGAATACATGGTGCAGTATTATACCAAAAGCATGACAAGGTCAATAAAGTAATCTCCTATGCAAGCAAGACTTTATCCTCTGTGGAGGAAAAACTGAACGATTGTGAGAAGGCACTCGAGGCAACGGTGTGGGCATTGAAAAATTACCACCCGTTCATCCAGGGGGAGCATATCATAGTGGAGACTCCACACCAGCCTTTGCAATATCTCTAAAGTGACAGAATCCGGGTCAGAAATGTGAGTAATTTCAGAATTACTTTCTGGATTCTGTCAATTAAGGCTTTCCTGTGGAGGTCCGATATGGTCAAAACAAGAAGAGTCCCCTCGCGCAAGGTCTGGCTGACTTGCATGATTGTGCCAGAGAAAACTGTCTCGAGGATGAAAGTCTTAATACACAGGACAACATGGAGGTGTACCTGAATTCCCTGCACGAAGTCTATGAAGAAGACAAGTGCGAGGGAATGCCCACTGTTTATGTGGATGGGTGCTACTACCATGTTGACAACAATGGGGAAAAGGAACTTGTGGCCAGCGTTGGGAATGCCTGGGTGGATGATGCCCCGGAACCATCTGCTGGGTACAAAATCGGTCCCCGTAGTAGTCAGGTGGCAGAGCTGATGGCAGTTCTTCAAGCCATCCTCACTGCCGTCCAACACCAACTCCACGAACTGGTCATAATCACTGATTCAGATTATGGCCGGAACAGGTTCGTGGAGCACCTGGTTAATTGGAAAACCAGAGGCATGCCATGTGCTAACAACAAACCACTCAAACATGGCAAGCTAATACAAAATATTGATGATCTGGTCACATCTAGTGGGATGACCATCTACTGGAAAAAGATCAAGGGTCATTCCAGAATAGAGGGACCAGAAGAAAATGGAAATTTCCTAGCAGATCAACTGGCCAAAACCAGAGCCATCCAAGGGATCTCCTTGAGATCAAGTCCCTGTTGGGGGAAATCCAGGTCACTGTTATCACTAGGTCCCAGACAAATGCTCACAATTAACTCTGAACTGCCCAGTGGAGTAAAGAGACCCCAGATGCTGATGTAATCATGGCTCAAAAAGGGGATCCAATCATTGATAAGTTTTATCAACACATTGAGGACCCTGAGAACTTTCCCCTGATGGATACCATTTGTATTGGGAAAGAAGACCTCAAAGTGTTGATGAAATGTCCAGAAATGTTCCGAATCCAAGACGGTTTGTTGTTGAGGAGATCCATATCTGGCTGTGACCAGTGGGTGGTCCCTACCTCATTCCGGAGCCTGATGCTAAGTCACGCCCATGATGCAGACACAGCCGGTCATCAGGGGTTTCATACTACATTAGAAATCGTGTGAGGTTGCATACTGGCGACACATGGGGCAGGACCTCGACCAATACTTGAAGGGGTGTCTTGTGTGTGCACAATTTCAACCAACATCACTCACACACTGAGCTCCCCTCCAAAAGATTGGGATGACACTGCCTTGGTCAGATTTACAAGTAGATTTCATCGGGCCCATGATTCGCTCCTCTAGGGGGAACAAGTACACTTTAACCGTAAAATGCTTGTTTACTAAATGTGTGGAATGTCTCCTGGCCCCAAATTGCAAGGCAGAAACAGCAGCTGCCCTGATGATCAATCACATCTTCTTGCATTTTGGACTACCCCAAAGGATTGAGTCAGACCAAGGTAGTCACTTTACGAGCGAAGTGATGACCAAGAAAACTAAACATTGCATACCGATGTCCTCTCGTGGTGGGGTTGAAAGGTACAATAAAACCATTGTGAGAATACTAAAAAAGTTTGTGGCAGATCTGGGCCAAGTTGGGATATGCGATTACCCCTTGTCCTGATGGCCATCAGATCTACCCCTTCTTCTGCAACTAAGATGTCTCCATTTGAGCTGATGACTGGACGAAGGATGGTGCTACCCCAGCATTTTCTCTATAGAACCCAAGAGCAGACACTAATAAATGCCTCCACAACTCATGAGTATGTTGAGAATCTGAGAAAACACCTTCAACATGCTTTTGTGTATGCTCAGCAGAATCTAGAAAGATCTACAGATAGCATGAAGACCCACTATGATCTAAAGACAACCAAAAAGGAATATCAAGTAGGAAAAATGGTCTACTTGTACAATTTCCAAAGGAACCAAACAAAACAGCGCAAAGTTTGCCTAGCTGCCGGGAACCTTTTGAAATTGTGGACAAAATCTCACGAGTCACCTACAGAATCCGTATCCCCAATGGTGACTTGACAGAAGAAAAAAAGTGGGTCCATATCAATCAGCTAAAGAGTTGCCTCCCCAGGCACGCTTTGCAGCAAATAGAGGAGTCCATAGAAAACCCAGTAGGGGATACCCCTCAAGCATAAAAATATGTCAGTTTTTACTGAATACATTCAAATATCCCACTGCTGAAATCCCGATTGAAAGACAGTAGGGGGGGACATTTTCATAACCGGTTTGTGTTCTATTTTACAGATTTGCACTGATTATGCCTAACAACCAAGGAGGACCTCCTCGGGACCCGGAAGGAGAAACCCAAGGAAATCCAGAATGTCACTCCACACCAGAAAAGAAAACTTGAGAGAAGGCTGGGGGTATCGTTCCACATCCTAAACAGAGGCAGCAAGGAGAGTGTGTCGCATCATTCGCTGATGGGAGAAGGACTTACACCTGACTGAACCTGCTTTTTCATGAAGAAAAAAAATCCCACTTGCCTGACTCCCCCACGACTGGAAGTCCAGATGAATTCGGGGGGGGGATTCTGTGGCATATTTTGACCCACTCAGAGGTGCTTCACTACATCACTTTACTGCAATGGTGAAAGAAACTGCCCAAAATGACTGTGCTTTAAAGGTCTTTAAAACTGCGTTTGTGTCACAACCAGAAAATGGCTGCACACCCCCGCCACACACATTTCAGGTGGGGTGAAAACAGAGTCCTCACTGCAGAAGTTTGCCAGTGGGTTCTGCAACATATTACATGGAGCAAAGTGAATGAATCAGCATCATTGTGCTGAAACCCCAAAAATTCCTTAAAAGTGCTGCTTGGTGCTAAATGCATAATTTTCTCACAAACCACTGTGATTATAAAGGACCTGCAATGCCTAGGATCATTCATTGTGGCTCAGAGGAAACGGGCCTCATGTGAGTGACAGCTCTATGCCAATGTATCTTTGAAAAATCAATCCGAGGCTTTGTTTTCATTTTCACGGGAAACACAGCTATTTCTCTGCAACAGTTTCGAGGATCAGCTGTCCAGAGAGAGACTTAGAGTAGATGACTGTAACTGTATCCATGCTGCAAAACAATTCGAACACTCAAGACAAGAACTAGAGCTGGCTACAATGTGTATTTGCTGCAGATGAAAACCAAATGTAAAGAAATAAGTTTAACATGTTTTTTCTTGAATGAAGAGCAAAATCGCTTATTGTGTAAAGGCTTGATTATTTAAGAATGTGAAAGGATTTGCTACTGTTAAAAATCCACCTATAAACTGTTTTAATTCCATAGGTTTAAAGTAAAGATTTAAAATATGAAACTCAAAGCTCAACCCAGTCTGAGTTGGTAAACTTTATAAAAAAAACCTGCTCTGCCAGTGCTGACACTGAGAAAGGGTGACACCTCAAACTGCTGGCACAGGAAAGGGTAATTGCTAGCTTGGAGGCTTTGAATACCCAGGACAATGGAGCTTTTCAAGTCACATTAGACATTCATCTTTGCCCCAGGCTAAGACAATAGCAGACTAAGACACTCACCCTTCCAGTGGGAGGGGCAAGAAGCTTCAATCACAAGGGAGAGGCCCCTCATTCTACTTCAAAGGATTGGACATTTGCTTACACTTGGGAAAAAGAAAAAACAAACTGACAAGTGACATTTGGTGTTTAAAAAGCCTATTTTGCAACTGGACTTTCAAGACATTTAACTATGCCACAAGAATGAGGAAACATCTGAAAGTGGGTAGTTTTAAACCTAGTTTTATGCTGTTCATTTGAAGACTTGGTAGGACTCAGTACTGCATAAGGAACAGAAGTTATAAAGAATGACCAATTGTGCGAAAAGTATTAATGTGGCGAATATAACATTGTATACACATAAGCTAGAGGTAATTGTGCATCTATGTACAAAATTGGGAAATGTTAGGCCAAATCTTCCTTGGCTAAAATTGCCAAAATGTCACAGAAAGCCTAAACTAGGTCCCACAGACTTGGGATTTGGATTTAAATGTAACCCACACAGCATGTAACCTGTGTATCTGATTTTCTCATAGGTTCTAAATGTATAAAGATGTATTTGTGGGAATGTACATTTTTGGTCCCAATAGCTATGGGAGGTTTTCAGACATTGTAAAAATAACCCCATAAACATGACATCGTTTTCTGTCATCCAATCCGCAAAAAGCAAGGCGGAGATTGTGCTTTTGCCCAATCCTATAATTTGGGGTGTGGACAGTAGGCTTGCCCCTGCCATATACTTTAGTGATGTCATTTGGCATGATAAATAAGGGAACCTCACAACACACAGAGACACTGATTCTCGACTTCTTCCTGATTTCTGTGTGGTGTCTTGTTCCTGAATTCTTCATCTTTGTTCCTGATTCCTGATTTCATTACAAAGCCAAGGCCTAAGCATTGCTGACTCCATTTTCAGCTAGACCTCAAACTATAAAAATCCCAAAAACCTAGGGGAAGCATTCTGATCCAGCTGGCTTGCTACTGCTAAATGCATGCCTACTGCAAACTTGCCATCCCACTAATCTCCAGTAACCAGTGTAGTCAAGTGCAGTAACCTGAGGTGCCAGTCCAGGTGACCAGAAACGCCCAGCTGACACTATCCCACCAGATGTGCTCTGCTGTCCTTGGTTAGATCCGATCTGTGTGATGACTAGAACCCTTGACAGTCCAAAATCCTAAATGAAAGTGGACTGTAAGTATTAATAGGAAGCAACGAAAATAATAGCATACCTTACCTTGCCTTGTTTTGTTCCATCCCAATCTCTAAACCATCCTATCCTTACCTCAAGAACCTGTAATACTGTCACAAACATTCTTGAAACCTTGCCTTTGATTCTTTGTGCTAGTGCTAACTTCTTTAAATAATTTGTCTTGCGAAATCCTAAACCCCCAATCCTCCTTCGGGTAATTGGATTGGGTCCACCAGGGTGGGCACGGAGTTGCTGGGGTTGGTTCCGCGGATCAACTTTAGAGCTTACTGTGTTTCAATCTGGTAAACTAGCCTTAAAGCCCTAGTGTAGAGCATAACTATTCTTGTAAAAATTGATTTCTGTTTTCTTTTTTGCGCCTTTATTTTCCAAAAATGCCTCTCATTCAACATTGCATAATTCATCCAATTTAATAGCTAGAGACTTCATCTCAACTCTGAAGTATACCCAAGACCCATAGCTACATCCCAACCTAATACAAGTACTCAAACGTAGTGTATTTCCCCCATTTTTCTTAAAAACCGTTTGGTTAATTTAGGCGGGAATCCGCATTTCTTCAAAGTTTTACACTCGTGATTTTCTATTAAAATTATTTTCAAACTTCCATTAAGATTCAAAGTCTTTACTTTTGCTCAAACTATAGCTCATGATTGTTAGCATCTGTCCAATGTTGCTCTCATAGAAATGCATACCGATTTAAGGATTTTTGCACACTTTTCATTGTTTTGCTCCTTCCAAACAAGGCAAAAGTGTTCTTTTCTCTGGTGTTTTAAATCTGTGTTGCTAAAAGTGAATTTAACTGCCTCACATACATTCTTATCTGTTATTGTCACCAAATTGGTGATTGCTGCTCCCTATTACAAAATATATCTTTGAGTTGCATTTTAAATACATAAATAAATAAATATCACCTTTACCTACCAGCCTGATTCCTGGTCCATTTTGACCTGGGGTATTTTGAGAAGGGGTGTGATATGAGTGGTATATCACTCAGAATATTGAACCTATAGACATAATAAAATAAACATTTCAGCTGCACGCTCCATACTAGGCTGAGACCAGGTTGTATCACCTGATTGAAATACAGATTGGACTGTGTAGTCACAGCAGGGGTCAAGGGTGGTGTGGTAAGACTTGCGGGATCCAATCATTCCTGGACAATGTATATCCTGTCATAGGGAAATAGCATAGCTTTGCAAAAAAGCTTAATTCAGGGGATTGACCCATTGTTGCAATGTGTTCTGATGTGAATCAGTTTGTATCATTATAAAAGTTTTTATCTTGAGGCGTAACTTTGACAGAACTTTTCATGCAGTTTTGTTCTGCATTCAGTTGGAATTTCGCTTTCCCAGCTGTAACTGAACATATAATAAATTGTGTTACTTCTTGCCTGATGCACACTCCTTTTTTAGACTACTTTTGATTTTTTTGCTGGTGAGTTCCGATGCAACCTGCAGTAGAGTTTAGCTTTCCTGACCGGACCCGAGGCTTCCAGCCGTATTCCCGGACGGGAGAAGGACAGCGTGCAGACCAGTCTTAAGAGCTCCACACCGAGGAGGCCTAGCAGACGCCGATTTTGCAAAGATTTGCCTGGTCCGAATGCCCCCTGCTCTCAGAAGGGGGTACTGACCTTTAAAGGGAGACACCGGGGAGAGAGGACTGGAAATACCCAAAAAAAGGATAAGTGAGTTTACTGTGCACGAACGTGCAGGGAGAGGGAGGAATTATTATTTATGGTGTATAGTATGTACCCTCAAAAGATAGAGGGTGGTTGGCCGTATTGTCATAGATCTTAGGTCCACTCACTGATAGGGAGTGATTGGGTGGTGGCACGTCTGCGATAGAGCAGAGGGTTGCAAAGTAAGGTGGCAGACCTTGTTAGACAAGATTTGCATCATTTATTATTTTGTACGGGGAAAAGAGTATCAAAGAATTGTGAAGAAAAAGAGAACAAAGCATATGCCAAGGTGTTTTGTTTAAACATCAGTAGTTTGTGCAGCAGAGCACTGGTCATGTGTTGTTTCATTTTGTTCAGCTGCAGGGCAAGGCAGAAGGGGCAAAGCCATACTAATGTGTAAATATTGAAGACATGAGTAGCACATGCAAGGGGCATGGCTGAATGAAGGGAGGTAAAGCCAACCCCCACCACACTATCATAGTGCATAATTGTTAAGGTAGTGGGCCTGCGGAGAAGGCCGTTGCAGTACTAACTTAACTAAGGAGTCAGGCCTCCGGAGAGGGCCATTGTGTGTGTGGTGTGAAGTGGTGGGGCCTGAGGAGAAGGCCAGTGAGGATGAAATAGAGTGAACGAGTGAAAGGGTAAGTATACGTGTGAAGGGGCGAGTGTAAATAAAGGGGGGGTGAAATAATTTTTAGATATAGGGTAGAGAATAAAAGGTGGGTAAAAAGAGTACTCTATGAGGTTAACAAAGGGGTGTGATAATGACATCATATTTTATCGATGCCCCCTTGATCATATGTGTAAAAAGTTGCCCCAATATCATGATAAAATATTAAAGTATCCCTTCTAGAAGACACAGTGGGAAAGTCTTATCAGGAATGGGCTGGGAGGATTCCCAATAGGGCTGCCCACAGGAAGTATGAATGTGTACTGTCCTAGCAGTAACTGAAGACCCAGAAGAGGAGCCAGAGCTAGCAGTTCAAATATGAAGGCATGATTTTTCCTTTCTAATAGAACCGGGGGCAACTAAGTTCTATATAAAGGAAGGAGGATTTCCATTATCTAACAAGAAATTGGAAATGCAAGGCTTCTTGGGGACCATCCAGGAGGTTCCTGTGACAAAAGATTTACCATTGATAATAGAGACATAGTATATAGTAGCGCCATTATTTTATTCAAAAGACATGCCCATCAACATATAGGGGAGAGATTTGTTAAGCAAACTGAATGCCATAATGTCATTCTCAGAGAAAAGGATGGTGTGCACCACCCCTGGGATGTACCCAACTATGGTGGCAGTGCTGATACAAGCCTACTACACACACAGCACATTGAGAATGATACACACACAGAGATTCTTGTATGGGGCACAGGTGCTGCTAGGATGGATAACAGGGATACAGGGGAAGGTTTTTCAAATATCAAAGGAATCTTTATTCGAACCACAATGCCCCTCCACCATTACATCAGCACATGCACACTGCTATACTTGGAGGAAGTGGTAGTGAGTAAAGAAAGGATTATACTGGTTGCTACAGATGACAACATGGAAATGCGATCAATATTTTGCATTGATCCCACACTAATGCTGACAGGAGTGACTGACACAGAATGGTTCGCTAGACTAGACAGGGAGGAGGGGGAGATGGTCTTTCAACTGAGCATACCCTACCCAGTGCAGGTAAAGGAAAGAGCAGTGCCCCAGATGACAATTTGTGAAAAAAGAGGCCCAATACATGCAGGAGGATGTGGAGAAAGTACCAAAGAGATTATGAACAACATGGCTTCATGATGTGGGAATACAAATGGGGTGGGGGCAGTTCACATTAAGATAAAGGAAGGAGCACTGCCTTTATAAGGCAGTAAAGAAGTACCCCTGTTTATGAGAAGCAGACAAAGGCATATATGAGTCACTGCAGGCCCTATGGCAGCAAGGCATTATACTGGAGTCTACCTCACTATGCAACACAGAAATGTATCTGATCATAAAATCAAAATAACAATAGAGGCAGAATATCCTCTGGTTCCAAACCCTGCAATAATTTTCTGTAGCATACCAGCAGAGGCATACTACTTCACAGTAGTGGATTTGAAAAATGTCTTCTTCTCTATCGCACTCCATTTTGAATCTAGGTATCTCACTGCATTTATGTATCATGGGATGAGATTCAAATACACAAAAATGCCTCAAAGTTACTATGAGGGACCCCACAGCATATTTAACAGAGTAATGAAAATGGATTTGAGCAATTTGCAAGCAGAGAGTACAGTGATACAATGTGTGGCTGACTTTTTAGTGTGTAGCACAACAGAAGACTAGTGCAGGAAAGATTCAGTGACTCTGTTGACGTTACTGGCTGACAAAGTGTACAAAGTGAAAAAAGAAAAATTGCAGTACTGTCAAAAGGAAGTGTTTGACTTGGGGCAGATCGTATCAGCAGATGGGAGAAAGATAATGCCAGAAGGAGTGGAGGCAATGCATAAAACACCCCAACCAAAAATAATAAAATAAATGCAAAAGTTCCTGGGCACATGCAATTACTGCAGGGCATAGGTTTTTGACTACTCAACATGCACCAGGCCAGTTCACCAAGCACTTAAGGAAGCTCAGAAAAACAAAAGCAACATAAAATCGACAGCAGACATTAATGAGAGTTTTAATTAACTCAAAAATGATTTAGCACACACACCAGTACTAGCTACAGACAACTATAAAGATAACGTTCACTTATTTTCTCACTCAGATGGCAAAGTCTTGACCACTGTGCTGACACAAATGAAAGCATAGGGTCACAAGGCACTTGCCTATTACAGCGGATCGCCTGACCCTGTTATGCAGGGACACTTTCCTTGTGAACAGGCACTTGCTGCTGTTACATTCGCAACTAAGAATGTGTCAACAATAACAATGAGGTTCCCAATAATGTTGTACATGGAACATGCACTGTTCACAATACTAGAAAGGACCAAATCAACATTGACAACTCAGAGATCATCAGGGTGCAATGTTATACTGACAATCCCTGCAATAGACATGGTAAAATGGAGGACAATAAACCCAACAGAAGTCATTGCAGAACCAGTGAGGACAGGTTTGTGCTCAAATTGTATGAGTGTGTTTCTGAATTTGTACATAATTGTATGGTTTTCCAGACATTTCTGCCCAGTCACACTATAAGATTGGTACGAGGAACATTACCGTGACCAGAAGGGCCTTTCTGGCACTTGCATGTTGACTATGTAGACATGCAAGACAGATGCACCTCTTATAGGTACATGCTTATGTTTGTGTGTCCGTTTTCACATTGGTTTGAGGCTGGTACATGTGCACATAATGAAGCCTGCTCAGAAGCTAAATTCCTAGTGCGGGAGGTGTACCTGAGGTGGGGGATCACAGATGAAATGAGTTCTGGCAATGGTCAGCACTCTTCAACCGATTGGATTAAGTAAATAACTGCCCTTTTGGGGATAAGACTTAAACTAGGCACAGTGTACCAGCTGAAAGCAAATGGTTTGGCTGAGAGAATGAATGGGCTACTAAGGGAGTGCTTCGCTAAGCTAACTCAAACACTCTGCAAATCATGGCTGGACTGTTTTCCTCTTGCACTTTTTGCCTCCCACAACTTGCCTTGTGGAGATCATCACTTGACTCCTTAATGAAATTGTTTCTGGTCAGAGAATGCATGCGCCTATATCTCCAACATGTAAAAAAAAATCTGATTCTAATATTCTGGGGAAGGAATTTCACAAGTATCTCACAGAAATGACAAAATTGCTTATGTAAATATCCCAGCAGATAAGACCAAAAGTACAGGCTGACCAAACTGACGAGCAGGACTTACCACAAGCAGCACCTCTTTATACCGGGGGCCCCGTATATGAAAAAATGTTGCCAGGAAGTTGAAAGATGGCAGACTTTCTGATCCACATACCAATGTCTACGCAACTCCGACAGCGGTTAATTTAGAGAATGGTCGAGGATGGGTCCATATCACCGATGTTGCAGGGACAAGAGCACTGGCTCACCAGAGAAGAGAGGCAGAGTGCAACGTGATACAAATACACACCAAATTTCACTGTATTTTTTTCAGCAATGAGGTTCTAAAGACAACCAACTGATGAGGATGGTGAAAGCAAAGGGCAGAACAGTGTTCTTATTAACAGACGACAAACAATATATGCCTTCTGGACTGTGGCTATATTAATTTACATTAGTATTGGGCTGATATTAGCATTATGCTTTCTTAGAGAAAAGGGTGATTTACATGCAAATGTGGGCATGAAAAGAGGGGAAAGAAATCTGCTAAATGAAGAGGAATTCCATCATGACACTGAAGAAGGGCAGGGAACATCATCAGGGAACATATGGTACGATGAAATGTTGTGGGTGGGAAGAGAATGATTAAACGGCACATGTTACTTTTGTTCTCTCATACCACACAACAGCGGTACCCAAGAATTTCCTGCCACAGGCGGTATAATATGAGGAAGCAGGGTACTTAAGTCACCTGTCCCACTGTAAAACAAGAGGTCGCTTTCAAGGAACATGTGCCTCTGTCCAATGGGTGGATGAAAGGGAGGAGGTATACCGTGATAATTATGTGCAGATGGACAGCATGTCGAAAAATAAAGAAGCAAAAAAGAATATATAAGAAACGTCTCTAAAAGGGGTAACAAATAACAAGTGAATACACATTTCTTCAATGCATAGATAAAGAGGAGCACAGCCTTCCCTGGTGTCACACAAGAACCTTAATGAGAATAAAAGGAGTGGTGTGGTATGGTGGCCAATCGGAGGGGGAAATAATGCAATGTCATGCTGAAGGGCTGGTGGGGTTCAAACAAAATGTAGTAGCCAAAGTCAAAAGAGCAAAGGCAGTGTGGGGAAAATATGTTCATGTATTAACATGGATAAGTGAAACTCATCAACCAGTTGACATAAAGATCTTTACATGATTCGCTTTGTGTTTTAGGTCCAGTTGGTCCACCATTTGGGTACTAGCAATGGCTGTGCCAAGGTGATGAGGAGTGTGGCGCTCACACAGGGTATAGCTCTTGTAATGGCTCTCTTGTGGGTATGTGGATCAAAGGCCTACGCCCAGATTCCTAAAGATTGGAGTAGGGTTTGTGCAATCATTACTCTGCACAGCCCTACCCTGGTGGTGCCCCAAACAGCAGCAACATGGGGCCCTTGTTAAAGGAGCAGTATACCGTGCCGAAGGAGAGGGGGGTGCAGCAAAGCAAGATGAAAACACTGCTGAAAAAAAAGATGATTGAATAATTACTGCTCGGAAAAGAGTGCCAAAAGTGTGGCTGCTATTCCAGCTGATTTCCGACTGTTCTCCAAAGCTGCTACTTTTTTCACATCGTTATTGCTTCCAGGTGTTCAAACTGCAGCTAACAATTTACTGCAAATGGTCAACTAAACAGAAAAAGGCCTGAATGCAGTAAAGGAAGAATTAAGAGCACTGCGCCTAGTGGCCCATCAACATCGTTTTTTTGTACCTTCTAACCGCTATTGAAGTAGGAGTGTGTGCCAAGTTTGGCAGCAGTTGCTGCACCATCATGCCGAATGGGGAAGCTTCAAATGGTACTTTGAAAGCGGCAATAAGTGAAATACAGACATGCCACGAAGAGTTGACAAATGAAGTTAGTGGGGTGCAATCAAATAATTGGCTGTACAGCATTTTAACTTGAGTGCCAGCTTGGGTTTACAGGATTTGCTCATCACCCTCTGCATTGGCAAAACCCTGTTTAAACCTTTTACTAACACAAAGAGTGGAAAATTCATACTGCGTCTGCATGTTGACTGGGTAGAAGACAAAAATGAAAATACTAACCCTTTGACAAAAGACTGATTTTGATACTGATTGGGTAACAACACAACCTAAGGATCTAGAAAATTAAACTGCTTTCTGGATTTCATGTGATAAGGATAGCAGGGGTGTATAATAATAGAGGGGCCATTGGAAAACTGGGAAGATGATGGGGTAATATGACCAGACTAAAAAGAGTGTGGACACCCAAAACAACAGAAGCTGAATGGGGATTAATGGTGGAGGAAGAGTTAGTAATTAATAGATCAACACAATGAGGGAATAATGTAGTCGGGATGCAAGTTCTGCGCAGAGAAAAGGAGCAAATTATCAGCTGCCGGAAAAGCCTACTAAAAGAGGAAAGGGGGCTTTAGTGATGGCCACATAGGGTTATGCATCAGGCTGTAAGGTGCCCCTTTTTGATAGTGTTCTAACTAAATAATTTACAAATAATAAGTCTTTAACTGCAGGTAAGTATGTGGGACATAACATAAGATTTAGGCATTGGAAACAGGCCTCGGTGCTCACGTTGACTAGAAAATAAATTCACACTTTTATTAATTTGCCTAGCAGTGGTATAAACTCACAGCACATTGCAAACTACACATTCACAGGCTATTGAGGAAAGAAAGTAACAGCTCTCGATACATTGGAGGTCAGGAAATAAAACTGATGGGTGCCAGGGGAAGGCAGCAACCGTACGACCATTTTATAATTCAGCAAATTAGTTTAGTTTAGTTTCTTTATCTATACCGCACTCCAAACTCTGAGGTACCTGGGCGCCAGAGACTTAAAGCAAGTTCAATAAGTTACATGCATTTTCATAGTACACAGGGACAATGACAAGAAAAAAAACGATAAGTGCGGAGACCAGGGCTAAATGATGGTCACTGGGTTGATACACAATGAGGTACACTACAACATGAGATACAGTAGAGACAAATTAAGCAGACGTTAAGAACTTCGTGTTAGCGAGCCAGGTCTTAATATTAGCTCTAAAGGTCCGGAACGATGATTCCATTCTGACGTTAAGGGGTAAAGCGTCCATTGTTTGGCAGGAATGGGAAGCTAGAACCACCTGCTTTTTTTAAGTTGAATTTGAGAATGGAGAGGCAATGCGAGTACAAGGTTCTGGTTGGTCTAGCTAATTGATGTTTGTTAAATTTAACTGCCAAGTACTTGGGAGCAGTGTTCGATAGACACTTATGGATAATGACAAGAGATCTGAGGGTTATTCTGTCTCATAGTGGGAGCCAATGGGCATCCTGTCTGAAGCTGGAGATGTGGGAGGATCAAGGAATGCTGTTAAGCTGACAGGTGTATAATACCTAGGAGAAAATGCATCAGAGCACAAAAGCCGAAACAAAAACTGTGTAGTCCAACAGTCCCCTATTCATGTACATATTCCACCTCCTACCGCTCAGCACAGCACTTGCGAAGTGAAAGAAAAGCGCATGCAGACCTTGAACACTCTTTATACCATCAGTGCTGTGCTGGAGACGAGCGAAGCGAGCAGCCTGCCTACAGCTTTCTGCCTTCCCCACCGCAGGGAAAGAAACCAGCAGCCAGCCGAGCAGGCCTGCCTATGTTTCTCACAGGGCTACAAACTGACAGGTGTGCACGCCAGCTCTCCTCTCTTGTCCGTGCTCTCCCTTGGGGATAAACATGGGCTCCTTCTTTCTTTTGACTTTGCCACTCCCTAGCCCCCAGTAGGGGAGTTCTCCCAAACTGTGAGGTGTGATCACCTCATGTGCGTATAGGCTCCCCCTGCAGGCAGGCAAAACCGCCACCAGCCATATTGTCACTTTCAAACACAGGAGTCAAAAATGGATGCCAGAAAAGTGGAATCGACTGAAAAAAAATGAAATAAATGGGCACCCCTTCCTGGTAGATGCACAAGACACAAACACAAAAACAGGACCTAGGAATAGCAAATGACACAAAACCTACTTCAAACAACCATCGACAAACATATTTTTTTCAAAGTCACATACAGTTAACCGGCACTTGTTTAGCCCTCAGCATTGAATGAGGTTTACAGTTGGTTTAAAAAAAGTCATGAATACTATTCCCCAGATAGTTTATAAAACTGAACAAGACATGCAAAAATAGGGTGTTTGATATTAAAATGAGAAGTTGATTGCAAAGAGCCCAACTGAATGTTATCAATGCTGAGGGAACTAGCAACTGTAGTACTAAGCGTTGAGGCAGTGTCATTACATTGTCTCGGGAGGGTAGCTCAGGGGCAACGTGCTCAACTTGGAAGCAAGATGACACAGAGCAACACAGGTTTGATCAGCGGGACCACGCTTAGAAACCTTTGGGTATTATGCATGTTATAAATAATCAATCATAACAATGAATTAGTAATTTCAGAAAGTGTAAATGACACGTTACCTTTTACACCCCCCATAGCATTAAAATCATATTTTGGAAGACACACATGCAGAGTAATCTAACATTATTTGTCATTAGAAGGTTATCATTTGTTGGTTATCCCCTTCACGGAATCTGGAGAACAGAGATGAGAGGAGGGGGAGGGGCAGAGTGGGAACACACTGCATGAAGTTTCAGGAGGCAAACATGGGAAGCACAAGACAATGGACTTTGGAAATGTGGCTAACAAGCTTATTTTCACGTAGAAAAAATAAATAAAAGGATACTACACCAGAAAACAGAGAAAATCAGACAAAGTCTCTTACACTGAGTGAGTTGTTATCTCAAGTCACCAGTAGTGTTTCAAGTTTTCATGTAGTCTGAAAACCTTTGAAGCCTCTCAATATTCTTTTTCAAATTTACCAGGGGTTCTCAAACCATGATGCCGGTCTTGGTTTCATAAAAATATGTTCTGGTAATTGGGTGATTTCCTCTACCAACTCCTGGTACAGGTTTAGCTTCTGGGTTGGGGCAGGAGTTATTGCTTTCATCATTTATCACCCCACTTATCCCTAGGGCTGGTCTCCTTTCCTTCACAAAACCTATGGCATAACAGATTTGGTTGCCTAGTCTATTTTTCCTCTGGCCTCCTTTCATGGGTCTTCCTCACCGCACCGTGTGGCTCTGCCAACAGCTACCCTGTCCCACTGAACCTTCCTTATCTATCTAGCTGCAAGACTACACTCTTAGATTGCCTCCATCTCACACATTCTGCCAGTTGGTACCACTTCCCCTACTTCTTCTCCTCCAGCTATTTCCACCTACTCTGCATCTGTTCCACCATATTCTCCTAATGTTACCACATCATTTTCTAACACCTTCACCTCCTTATGTGATCCCCTCACCATGTCCCATCAACCGAGGATGTGGTAACATTAGTAGGTAAAGGTGGAACAGATGCAGAGTAGGTGGAAATAGCTGAAGGAGAAGATCTAGGAGAAGTGGTACCAACTGGCAGAATGAGTGAATCACTTTCAACTCCTCACCAACACTTATCACTCTCCACATTTCTCTAATTTCCTGCAACAAGTGCCTTCTCCAAAAACCAACTAACTGACTGAGTAGGGTCTATGAGTTATGCATTGCTCTCCCAGAGTCAGGCTATTGGTGAGTGGGAACACTTGTCTCTTAGAATTGGGGCAATGTGGGGATTGGCTGTTGAAATTGGAGCACCATCTCATTCTTTGTCGCTTGAGGCTATGTCAACCCTTCATGTAGTCTGTCTGCCATATCGTATTGCACTTCCCCCTTCCTGCAACTCTATGGTGCTGCCGGTGCAAATGTAAGGTTTCCCCAGCATGTGGTGTGAACAATGTGTTAGAAAAATTCTCGGTCAGCTTTTAAGCACCACTGAATGTAAAGATAAATGATACTCACATTGAAATCAAGATATTTGTATATGGCACGATCATACGAGAGAAAATGAATTGCTAGTTTTGTATCACATGCTGCTAAACATGTTTTTGAAAAGTTGACGTTATACAATGATATCAATTGAGAGTCTATGTGTCATGTTGATGCCGCCTTGGGAATGGGGGCGGGAGTTAGAGGGGAACTGACGCGGGGAAGGGAAGTGACGCGGGAGGGGGCGGGGAAAAGGGGCAGTTCATGTTGGAAGTGAATAAAGTTGGACGTGTGTTGCAGAGCCCCTTGTCCGTGTCTCTTTCACTGCACCACGCGCTGCAAGGGCCTAGCGAGACCTTCACAATGGCGACGAGGGCGGCGAAACAGTGAGTGGGACAGCTCTCAGGAGAGAGCCTCCACTGCCCACGCCCACCGCAACACAGCACGCGAGAGGAGCAGAGCGCCCGAGGACGTTGGCCCGCTTAGTGGGGGCCTACACGTTGTGCAGCCCGGGCTGCAGCAGTGACTGCTTGACGCACATGGGGCTGTCACGTACGTGGAAGAACGGGTGGGGAGAGCCTTGCTGGTGGCACCCGGCCCACGGCAGAAGCAGGGAAGCACAAAGCACATGCTGCAACACGGAGGAGAGGGACTCCATTGCAACTCCTGACCCACGGCGTGAAAAGCAAGCACAACATGTGCGCCCGGTTCTCAAAGGGGAGGCCCCCCACTAGACACGTGAGCTGCAACACCAGAGAGCACCTATACAGCTGGTGCTGTGATT
This sequence comes from Ambystoma mexicanum, assembly GCF_040938575.1. Taxonomy (NCBI): domain Eukaryota; kingdom Metazoa; phylum Chordata; class Amphibia; order Caudata; family Ambystomatidae; genus Ambystoma; species Ambystoma mexicanum. The sequence continues at coordinate 894,067,303 of NC_090922.1, forward strand.
GCTCCCAAAAAGGATTTGGACACACTGATGGTGCTCATGCCACTTGGCAGCCATCCAACCCTCATACCATGTGGGGCCACACCCTTCAAAGGAGGGAGAAGGACATAGAGGATCCCCACCCAAGGGCAACAAATGTATGGTGCTCGTGCCCCAGCAGCGGCCATCAAGGAGAGGAAGAGCACGGCAAGCAGCCAGGAAAGCCGGAACCAGTAAGTGAACCCCCCACTGTGCACAAATGTCGGGCCAGGATGATGGGCAAGGAGCATAGGCTCAGGGCAATGGGCCCCAAGCCCCGGCAGCGCCGACACCAGACCACATGCCCTATCACCTACCAGACACCCTGGCAGCCCAGATGCCAGGTGCATTTGATGTAACTGACACCAGTAACATGGGTCCCAGATGGACCAAGTGTATCAGAGACTTTGATCTGTATATGGGAGCAACCGGACCTGTCGCCAATGCCAGGCAAATCTGCCTACTAAAATTGGCCGTTGGGTCCACCACACGGGATATCATCGATGAAATGCCCCAAGACTCCATAGACTCGATTCAGGACATCAAAGATGCGCTAGCAGCATATTTCGCTCCACACCCCAACGTGGACTATGAAAAACACTTGTTTCACAGCACCAAACAAGCGAAGGGGGAAACCATGGACGCCTATGTAATGCGACTAGGCACAAAGCTAAAGCACTGCGACTTCGCAAACTATTCAAACACTGAGGCGCTGAGGTCCCAAATCATCTCAGGATGCGAGTCTCAAGCATTCCGCAGAAAGCTACTTCAAAAATCCAGCACCCTTGAGGAAATACTGGCACTAGCAAGAGTTGAAAGGGCCATTGACTCCCAAGTAGAGAGCTTTGGCAATGCCAACCCAGGGGAAAGTGTGAACAGACTGCAATTAGATAGAAAAGCTGAAGAGCTCTTCTAGTACAAATGCGGGTTTGAATAGCCACAAGATGGAACATGCCCTGAGATTGGACAACGCTGAACCTCCTGTGGCGAAGAAGGGCACTTTAAGGCCGTATGCAGACTATTCCGAGACCGAGGGAGAGACCTACCAAGAGACAATCCATCCCGTTCAAAAGGCTGGAACATGGGGTCGTCAAACACCATCCCAGCCTCAAGCACTCAAAGCACCTCGAGTCAACCCACTCTAGACCACAGGGACACAGACTCAGGAGAGGACCGGCAGAAAAAAGAGAGGAAAGAAAGAAGGAAATTTGTGATACGTGCAAGACCCGAGCGCAGATCAAGGCACCACGTACGATATCTGGTGGAACAATCCCCCACTGACTCTGACCCCAGTTCGTCAGGGAACGACCAGAAAAAAAAGCCTACATCTATGCCCTAGGAAACCCCACGGCAACAGCCCACAGCCCAACACGCATCATCAAACTTCATAAAAGACCGACAGAGTTTCTCATAGAGATGGGAGCCACGGTAAAGGTGGTAAGTGTGACCGCCTACGCCGACTTACCTCAGAAACCCAAGATACATACAGCAAGCATCGACATATACGCCTATGGGGCCAAGACACCCTTAAAGTGTCTGGGACAATTCAGCGGGCTCTGTCACTACAAAGGACACAAAATGAAAATACTGATACATGTCCTGGCCACAGAGACAGACAGTGGTTTCATCTTAAGCTTCAAATCGGCCGCCGATATGGGCTTGATCCATATTCTATACAACATAATGGTCCATAAATATATAGACCCGGTCGAAATGATCAACAATTTATACCCCAGAATATTCAAGAGAATTGGCAAACTCAAAAACAAACAAATCAAGCTTCACATGGACAATTCCATATGCCCAGTGGGCCAACTGTACCAGGGAATTCCAGTCATCATCCAGAAGAAAGTCGAGGATGAGCTCCACAAACTGCTGGAACAGGATATTATTGAACATGCCACCGGCCCCACCTCATGGGTGTCCCCAATTGTCCCGGTCCTTAAAAAAGGATCCGAGCGGAAAACATGGCATACTACAACCCCAGCAGGAAGACCGAGCTAACTGTCGATGCTAGCCCTGTATGTCTGGGAGCGATTCTGGCACAAATTGGCCCAAAGGACCCCTCTCAGAAACACATCGGGGCCTATGCCCGCAGGAGCCTATCCAACACCGAACAGGCATATTCCCAAGCAGAGAAAGAAGGCCTTGCCGTCATATGGTTGTGTGAGCACTTTCATCTATTCCTGTATGGGAAGCCGTTCCGAGTCGTCACAGACAACCAGGCCCTATTATTCCTGTATGGAAACCCCCAAGCCAAGATGCCTCCTCGGATCGCCCTGTGGGCCCTAACATTACAGGACTATGCATTTGAAATCATACACAGACAGGGAAAAGGAGAAAACCCTGCAGACTTCCTGTCCAGGAGACCACAGGAAAGGTGTGCACCCAAACCCTCAGTAACCGACAGGTACCTGAGATATCTCATCCATCAGACAACGCCAGAAGGAGTCAACACGGAGACACTCGTCAGAGAGACCGAAAGTGACCTAGCCTGTTGCATCATATGTGAAGGACTAGAGTCTGGACTGTGGCGAAGGGCCAAGGAAAGGGGGAGAGCCGCAGGACACAAGGTGAGAGAGGATGTAGAATGCCTGATACAAGTGAAAGATAAGCTAGCACTGTCTGAAGATCACTTGCTGTTGAAAGATTGCAAACTGGTAATACCCGAAGCCTTGAGAGCAAAATTAATTGAGCTAGCCCATGAGACCCTTCGGGGCATGGTATCCACCAAACGCATGCTCCGCCAAAAGGTGTGGTTCCTCCACATGGACACCATGGTAGAGGCAGCATTGAAAGCATGTCCCACGTGTTGCCTCATCACGCCAAACCGTCACCCCGAACCATTGGTCATGTCCGAGCTCCTGCAGAGAATATGGGTGGCAGTCGCAGCTGACTTCTTTGGACCTATTGAGGGAGGAAGATACGTCTTGGCCATGATGGACAAATATTCACGGTACCCTGACGTTCAGCTAACATCATCAACGGCAGCTCATCATGTCATCCCTGCCTTGGACCACATCTTCTCTGCGTATGGAGTACCGAAGATACTTAAGACTGACAATGGACCCCCGTTTTGCCAGCATCAGTTTACCCAATTTGCCGAATACGTAGGGTTTCACCATCGAAAGATCACCCCCCTATGGCCCCAAGCCAATGGGATGATTGAACGCTTCATGGCGAATCTCAAGAGAGCTCTACAGATTGCCCGGCTGACAGGACAGCCATACGAGCAAGTGCTAAACCAACTCATAAGAGACTACAGGGGGACACCCCACAGAACCACGGGAAAGACACCGGCCGAACTAATGTTTGGACGGAATACACAAATGCGAATTCCCCAGGCTGAAGCGATCAGCCCACCCCCTGCTCTAGACCCAGAGGTTCGGGAGCAGGATGAGAAAGCGAAGGCCCAAATGAAGGAATACGCAGACACTCGTCGGCGGGCGCAAGCATCCCACACAGAAGTAGGAAATGTGGCGGTGGTCAGACAACCCATGACGCACAAACACACCTCACCGTTCGGCGAGGAGTCTCTACTTGTCACCCAGAAGAAGGGTCCCATGATCACCGCCCAAGGGCCAGAGGGTCCGTCACGAGGAACTCCTTCCACTTCAAGGAACTTCCGCAAACGAGGACCAGGCGCCTGAGTGGGAGGGGGCAAGCTCCCTTGGACTACGAATCGGATGATCCATATCAGGGAGATCAATGGGACTCTGAAGAAACGGAGCAGGACTTGGTGAAGGAGAATGCCGAGACTGGACAGTCTCCAGCAGGGAATAGCACCCGCCCACAGAGGGTGCAGAACAGACCCCGCCGATGGATGGGGGAACCAGACCGTCACCTGTTGTGAAGAGTCTGGTAACTGTTTAAAATGGGGGGAGATGTCATGTTGATGTCGCCTTGGGAACGAGGGCGGGAGTTAGAGGGGAAGTGATGTGGGGAAGGGAAGTGACGTGGGAGGGGGCTGGGAAAAGGGGCAGTTCATGTTGGAAGCGAATATCTAAGATCAACCATATTGTTAGATCCTAAAGTATTTTAGTCCAGGTCAGAAGCACTTTCTGAGTTTCATCAACATGTTATTGGATGGATTGCAAACATGCTTTACTGCTGAATACATATCCTTGTCTATATGAATTGCAAATCTAAGGGTATCATTCCAGTTTTTGAGGCCTACTTATGCAAACCAAGTGGCCTTTTTTCCAGAAAGAAAAATGACCAGTTGAGTGCCACCACACCAATACCATTGGTTTCACACTGAAGTTGGAGACCAAGCTGCTACAGACACAGCACGCCAGCATTAACGAGCAACGATGCCGAGACGATGAACCACTGTGAGGATGCCGACAACCAAGGAAATGAAGTGCCATAGCTGCCATAGCAGCTCCCGCCCCCAAAGGGCAATGAAGTCAGAAGAAAGATGCACAGCTAGCAGAGAGAGAAGGGTGGAGGGGAGTACCTACCATATCTAGCAATGGAGTGGTGGGAGTTGAACAAATCTAATATTGCAATCCCAGAATGTGCCCACTGTAGATAAAAGAACTTGTCTAGGGGAGGGGGACACAGTTAATCAGCAATATATATGTGGAAGGTGGAGGGGCGGCTAGTGACTTTAAGGCCTCAATCTAAACATTATAGATTATGAAACCAGTTTATAAACAGCCTTGGAATTACTACTAGAAATACAACTTCAAGTGTGCAGTTTAAAAACGTACAAGTAACCAGACCAAAAAAGGCTTAATTGACAGGTATTACCAGTACTTAAAATGATGACATATCCACCCTACTCATTTATCAAAGGTTCCTGGCTAGAATGTAGACTATACTATATCTTAACCTTGTACTGATCCATCTTTTTTAAGTGACGCAGAACATGACCTAAATGTGTAAATCCATTCTGAAACAACCTTATTTGGGCAACCAAATGTCAGTGAACGTAACATTGTCCACATGGGTGATTTCAAGCCACTGTGATTCCATTGGGCAGAGCCTAATGTGTGATCAGCAGTAGTGTGATCCACTGGCACCACTCTGTATGTGTACTTTAAGGGGTTTAGGAGACCAAAGATGACCAGCAATGTCCATTAATTCCACTCAAATAGAACTCCACCACTGACAATATTAACAGGAGCCCTTATGCCCATCGGACAACTTACAAATGGATATCTATCACCCCTAAAATGTTTGTGAAATACAATCTGCATCACAGTGGTGGTCCAAACATGGAACTCCCATATTTATTTTAAAATAACTGTTTGATTGATAGCACATAAAATGACACAACATACTTAGATGTCCTTCAAGCTAATGTGTGCCATATTACTAATGAAAATGAAGAACGGTGGTGTTGCTTCATCTGTCTGTGATAACGTGTTGCTTCACTGTAGTGGTAATTACAGATCTGATTAATATTCTAATTAAAAGAACATACTATTCTCCTAGATATCATTCAAACTAAAGGGCTGAGGGGCAGTGTACTAAATTCTACTTAAGAACGCAAAATCATAGTTTCGATAGTACTTGCCACAGTTCCACAGGATTTTAGTTAACTTTTATTTGTGTGTTTGTTTATTGGTACAATAATGCATGCACACTTTACACCTGGGCTTTCAGTATTATTTACAAATTTGAGGATGTTTTCCTTAGCTACCAACTAATATTCTAACCCATATAAAATCCTTAATAGTGAAGTGGCTGTTGGCCAGGAGGGCAGATTTCAGCACTGCCAATATGGACAGACTAAGCTCCTAACACCAGGAACACTTTATCGAGTGACCATCATACCCAGGACATCTATTGTTACTTGCTGTGAGCTTGAACTTGAGGTTCATTACTTATCTAAGCCACATTATCACCTGAAGCAGTTTCCTTGGTCTGCAACTGGCGTCCTCAAGCCATGTTGGCCTTTTACCATTTATACAATCTTTTTGACTGGCTACCATTGGTGTGTCTTGGGCTGTCTACCCTCCTAGATTTGGCAGTGTCCTGTGGGCTCTGGGATTTCTCAGTCCACCACGCTGGCTGGGTCCCTCCAAGTCTGTATTTGAATAGGCCCTTTTATATTCCTCTCTTTAATGAGGGAAGCAATGCCATTACTCCTGTGTTTCTGGTATCAAGGTAAACAGCAACTGGTCAGCAACAAAGACCTGCATGGATAAAAGGCCCCTGTACATTGTCAATGTATTGGACCCTCATGTATCCAAAAAACTATTGAGACGCTTGCATTATAGGATATGTTGCAGAATTTCCACGTTGGGATTCCATGTCTGCTAAGGGGAGTGGAGTGGGGCCACCCCCAGTGATATCCCTTTTGCCTTGTCCCCAAGGGAGTGCATTGCATAGCATGCTCACACATCTCTAGTCTCAATGGGGTCGGCTCTGCCTTGAGGAGAAGGGACAAGCTCCATTGATTCGACATGGCCCACAACTTGGGAGTGTGTCATAAGGCTTCAGATCAGAGTTATGTGCTTCTCTACAGTACCTGCTGTGGTGAGTAAAAAGGAAGACACTGACTCTCAGGTGACATTGTCAGAATGATATATTAAAGTAAACATTTCTAAGGCCTAACTTTCCCAATCACTATGGGGAATGCCCTACCTAACTTACTAACTAATGTGCTTGTCAGTAAGTCATGGAATTTCAAATAAAAAGGTCAGTTGTCCAAAACTACCATAACTGCCCAACCAATATGCACACCAACTTAGGCCTGGAGAATTACTCCCTTCTCCTTTGGATACTTTTAGTATCAGTCTATGAATTAGTATAAGATTCTTAAATATCTTCTTGTTACTTCTTTGATCAGTCTCTGTAACTTCCAATCTGCTTGGGAACTTTCCTCTTCCTTTATCTCCTTTGTGAGTTTATTACACATTTTACATTCTTGACTGCAGCTTTCAAAATACTCTTGGTTATATTCCTGCATTTGGGTTGTCATATCCCGTCCTTTGTTATGGTTCAGTTCAGTTTTGCCTGTCCAACCATGCATGTGTTGCACTGTGTGTACCTTTTCCCAAGGTAGTATGTCCCTGGCTTTTCTTTCTCTTCCTTCAGCTGTTAAATAACTTGCACTTTTGAGTGGTCACACTTTGCATTCCCTTTAGATTCTTTTCCCTTTTCCACGGGTATTACAATCATGAAATCTTCTCTCTCGGTATCAAGCTTCTCAATAGTTTCCCCTCTTCAGCGCTCACTCTTTCTTTTGACTTGCTGTAAGATCAACTGTGTTTCCAAATTATCACTCAGACAAGATGGATCTACAATATAACAATCCCCTCTTCGAGGTCACCTGTGACTCCCATACTCCTGGTTACCTTCTTCAAAGGAGAACATTGTCTGGAATCAGGTTCCTTGGGAATCCTTCTTGCCTGCTGGCAACCACTGTTGCCTTGCCTTCTTTGACATATGGGTTCTCCACTCTGTTCTTGGTTTCCGGTCTTGCTTTCAATGCACTGTCTTTCCTGTGCTAACGTCTGCTTTCCTCTCTCTCTCTCTCTATTCACTACAAGATGTATTTGTCTCAGTGGATTGGTTATTTATATTGAAAGGTACATATTCCTTTTCATCAAAAAGATAGCATCTCTGTGGACATTCTTCATCCCAGTTTGTAGGTAAAGAGGCTACTAGAATGTGAGAACATCTCATGTATTCCATAGTGTATGGCACTGTAAGGAGTTCCTTACAGGAACCAAAGTCCTTGTCCCCTAAGGGGGAGTCTCTTCCAGTGAGGTTCCACTTGCCTTTACCCCTGGGGAGGGTATTGTGAAGTGGGCTTACCTCCCTAGCATCACAGTAAGGGGCTACCCCATTGGAGAGAAGGGACATATTCCCTTGATTCGTCACACTGCTTAAATCTTCTTCACACTAGTTGTCCAGTTTATCATTAGGCTTGTTTATCCCAAGAGAATATCATATGTGTAGCTTTCCTTTTGTAGTATTATTGAAAAAAATAATATTTTCATTGTACCACAAGTGACATCTGGTGGCTGAAATTGCTAAGTTCAAGAAAAAGTTCCTTGTGTTGCATTTAAACCCACAAATATAACAGATTAAAATCCATAACTTGAGAGTGAAAGATCCAATAAACCTGAGATAACTTGTGATGAGAAAATGTTTATTTAGCAGATATAAAATCCATCTAGTTTATAATGATACAAAGTATACAGAACATGAAAAATTATCATCTCTGAAAAAATACATCTCACAGTTATGTCACATCTTGAAGCATCCGTCCTGTTGTGTTTATTGATCTATATTTGGTTAAACAAGCACATTCACATTAAAATGTATATTACAAAAACTAAATGATTGGAGCGATTTTCCCTCCCATCCTTTGATGATCATAAGTCTAGGCGTGGATTTCGACAATCACAAAACAAGGAGTGAAGGTCCGCACTACTTAGTTAAAAGATTAGTGGACAGGTTTTGATTATAAAATACCTTGCACACAGAGAGAAAACAGATCAGTATTATTATGGATATTAGAAAATGGATGGCTGGGGAAGAGTACTTAGAGTAACTGGATATCTGGTTTCCATACAGGTTAAAGAAAATAGCACTTCCAGAAAGAGACAAGCAGGCCATACTGGAGACTGGTTTCCAGACATGCATCTGAAAGAGACCTTGCTGATGGAGTAACTCCAGACAGAGGGTGCAAGCGGATTCCCCAAAATGAGAAGCCATATTAAAAATGCCAAAATCATCCACTCTCACAGATTCAGCTGCTAAACCTATGCTGATGATTTGCACATTCTTCCATGGCTTAATCTTGCTCAGACTGATAATGTGAATCAGTTTAGGAATTGCTTGGAGGATGTGGGGTGTTGGATGAGTGATAACTGGGTTAGATTGAATGGGGAAAAGACAGAGGTAGTTGTGACTTTACCTATATAGACCTTTGCCTTTTGTCCTTCAGTCCATGGCCCTATTCCATCTGCCAGTTACTATTTCGAGGATCTTGGAGTGAAGGTTTCTGCCTCACCTTTCAATGAAGCTCAGGTGGCTGCAATTTGTCAAGCCGACCATTATGAACTAAAGATGCTGTGGAAAGTCTTATTTCTTCACTCTCAGTTTTATGCTTCTGTGTTGGCTTCACTGTTGATGAACACAGTTGACTATCGCAACTCATATTCGTTCAACCTTTGCATTTAACCCACCTTCTTCAGATGATTCAAAATTCTGCAGCTAGAATTACCACTCAAACTCCCCTTAAACTCATATCTCTATGGTTCTCTGTAAGGTTCATTGGCTTCACATTTCTAAGCATAGTCAGTGTAATTCCTTTATGGAAATGGGTCGGAATATTTGCAATCAAAGTTCTGTCCGTATGTCCCGGGTTGCACTCTCAGTTCTATGGATTCTCTACGCATTTACGTTCCCCCTGTTAGAGTAACCAGAATTAGGGGTTTGTCCTTAAAAGTTACTGCAGCTAAACTGGGAATAATCTTCTCCACGGCTTGCGGGCTGCCGTGAACTCATTCAGATTTTTGTAGCACTCTTCTGACTTGCTGTGGTGCGTTTTTGTTCTGCTCGGTGTTTACTGCCAACATGCCATATGTGTGGTTGTCCTGTGCTTCATAAATCTATAACATAACATAATAATGCAAGTAAGAATTCCCAATGTAACTCCAGATTGTCCATTAGTGCTGTCCATGATACATCCTGGAAATCAGAGGGGCTTGCAGCAAAAGGGGATGCTAATGTCTCAGGCACACTGGTCTAGTGTTAAATAAAATGCCCTATGTCTTTTATTTAACTGAAGTACAAAGTGAGATTTCATATTTAACAAAACTAAGTGCATTTGAAAAATTGCTGGTGTAAAACTGGCCTAACTTTGTGAACTATGAATGCAGATTTGTTTTTGTAAAATTAAATAGTCTATAAAATATATTCTGTGAGTTCTTGTCGGCATAAAGAATGACGTGGCCAAAATGTCATGCTGAAACATCATCCCCTGAAGGGATATCATTTAAAATTACCACCAGTGGAAGCCTAGTCAGTAAATAGATGCTTGTGCAGCTTAAAGTAGCTCAAGGATTTCATTCTATTCAAAGAAAGTCATAAAAAGTGGAAAAACCCATGCAATCCCTTATTATGAAATGCACAGGTAGACATAGGTGAGGTGCAAGTGCAAGAGTGCGGGAGAATTGTATCTCTCCCATCCACAATCTGTAGATCTGAAGGAAAATTAATAGAAATAGATCAAACGATGCACATATGCAAATTCATTGAAAGTTATACCCATGCACATTCATTGAAGGCTGTAAACATATTAATTGAAAGTTAGACCCACATTTAGTCGAGATACTGTGAATAGTATAACAGCCCTTTGATTTTGTAAATGGTGAATGTCATTGTGGAACATAAAGACTGTATTTTTATGTATTTAAAATGGCAGGTTATGCCGTGGGATGTATTGACCCACTCCGCTATGCTATGCGGCATCACCCTGCCAGTTATGGTTAAACAATTAAATTAAGCCTGGCTGGGGGATGTAATTATATCCAGGATGAGGGCATTCCTTTCAGCAGATGCTGGCTGAACTGTGCTAATCAGAGGCTAGGCCAGACTATTGTCTCCAGCCCATGACTAAACAATGGACATCCTACAACCCAGGATATTGAAGGTATGAAAGGTCGTAAAACTGCTGCAGCCCAGGAAACTCTAAGCTGACAGAAGAAAATTCCAAAGGAGGGTGCTACCACATGCTTCAAGGAGTGACACATACTGACCATTTGGTGTCAACTGGATATGTAATGGACATTTTTAGAAAGTGTATAACTTATTATCAGAAGGGGTGCAAAATCAGAAAATGGCAGATTAATTAACCTAATTTTTAGCACTACCTTTGAAAACTTAGTACAGCCGTGTAGCTTATTCTGAACAGGAATGGCAATACATCTGAGTTTATGGGGACTTTATTTCAGCTACAATTGTGAAACTTTATACAACCATTCCCATGGTAAACATGCATATTTGTGGAAATTTACAGAAATATTGGAACATTTTCTCATTACAAAATGGACAGAATTCTGAAGAAAGTTGAAAAAAGCCTCAAAGCTGTGGGATTTTGAGGAGCAGATATTCCATGAAATATGCAATCTGTGTATGTGATTTTTATAGAGGTTGCACATGTGTAAATATGTATTTTGCCAAAATTAGACTTTGGGCCTGATCAAGACCTCGGCGGTAACGCTATTAGCATGGGGGCTATTAGCGCGACCGCCATAGCCCCCGGCGCTAATAGCGCGGGATCATGAGTTGGGCGGACTTGGAAGTCCCCATTCCCCATTGAGCCCATTCGGGAATGCCCCATTCCCCATTGGGCTCAATGGGGAAAATGTGCGCTCTTACCGCCGGCGGATTTCCCGCCGGCGGTAATAGCGCCAATTTTCGGCAGATTTCCCCCCATCCAAGAGCTGGGGTGAAATCCGCCGAAGCCCTGATTCGGCGGACCCTTAAATCCGGCGGTAATAGCGCTACCGCCGGATTTAAGGGTTACCGCCGAGGTCGTGATCAGGCCCTTTGTGTTCCAGTGGCTAAGGGTGGATTCTCAGCATCATAAAATTATACCATAAAGATGACACTCTGTTTCTCTCTTCCTATCAAGGCAGAGAGTAGACTCTGACCCAATCACGTTTCACAGGCACAAGCTTAGCTAAGCCGGCCCAATTCGCCCCTTTTGTGATGTCATCTGGCATAATATATAGGGACAGCTGACAACACATAGGGACTTCTGCAATTTTTCTATCTACTGACTGCTGGCGGAGCGCTCTGCTGCTAAAATCTACATCTTCCTTGTTCCAGACTCCAGAAAATTGGCAAAGCAAAGGCCTATGCATAGCTGAACCATTCTCAGCTAGGCCTCAAATTCTAGAAAAGAATCCCTAAAGCCGAGGGGAAGCATCATAATACAGTCGGGCGTGATGTTAATGCTTGCCTGCTGAATTGAAATATCCTAAGAACCAAGAAGGGCTGATCCCGTGCAGTCCTGTGCCGTTCTGTCACCAGAGATCCTTGCTGACCCTGTCCAGTCTGATGTGCCCAGCTGTCCGTCACTGATAAATCTGATTCAATGGTCCAGAATCCTGACGGTCCAAAATCTTAAATCCATTTGTTTTGTGGGTATTAACAGGAAGCTAGAAACTGTTGATTACCATGCATTATCTTGTCCCCTCCTAACCCCTGAACTATCCTTACTTCCATAATCAGTAACATTGTCTAAATCCGTAGTAAAATCTTATTCTGTCTATTGGTAAAACCATCCTTGTCCTAGTCATTTAGTCAACTTTGATCTAATAATTTCATTGGAGTGACCAGCCTAGCACTCCAGGGTATACATCAAGGAACCAGGATTGAGTCGCAAATCACTCCTGACTCTTACGTTGTGCCGTCCTGGTGGCTTAGCTTGGATGCTCTAGTCCATAGTAAATATTTTTCTGATTTTTAAAATTGAAGCCTCTGTCCAAATTCTCGTGCCTATTTTACAAAAATGACCTTTACTAAAACCTCTATAACACCCTCAGTTTTTACGATAGAAACAACTCCTATAGTAAAATTTGCTCAAGGAAAAGTTTGCAACAACTTGGCTTTTAAGATTTCCTGCTGACCAAATCATTGCTTGTGATTGTTTTCACCTATTCAAAGTGGCTCTCATAAGAATTTAGAACAATTTAAGTATTTCTGACCACATTTGGTGTTTTGGCCCGTCAATTCTAAAGACAATTGTAAAAGCAATCCTGACAGCTGAAAAGTCAATTCCGTGTTTCTCTTGTGTTTGATGGGGGGAAGGTGGGACTGATATTCGGTTTGATTTGTGATATTCCTGACTACCTTCTCTCTCCTCCCATTTCTTTATATTGCTTATTGGGGGGTTGAGGGGTGTTGCAGGGGGAAACTTTAACCATAGTGCCATCTGTCCAAACCAACACAAAAGTATTCTTTTCTGTGCTGCATATGCTTTGGTGCTCATTACTTGATTCATAGTGTATTAAAGATATATTCTGTGTTCTGTCACGCCATTGGTGATTGTTGTTTATCTATTAAAACATATTGTGATTCCATTTTAAATACATGAATAAATAATTACCTTTGCAAACTAGCCTGATTCCTGGTTGATTGTGACCGGGGGGGGGGTTCCAGGAGAAGGGTGTGATATGAGTTGTATATCTTCAGAATATTGAACGTATAGACAAAAATAAATAAGGGTTTCAGTTGTGCACTACATGCCGGGCTTTGACTTAGGTGTGTGCCGGATTGAAATCACTTACACATGTTTTGCATCACTATGAAATGCTTTTGCGAAGTTAAGGATTTTGAAAGGCATTTATTAACAAGCAATTGAAATGAATTAAGAAGTCCTACTATTCTTTAGAACGTAATATATACATAGACTTGTTGAAGGAAATTAATGTTTGCGTTTGAAACAAAATGAGGTTCATGTAAGTATGTAAAACATGTTTTTGCTGACAAAATGTTTATGAGTACATAACATTGTGGTGAATTCCCTTGGCATAACGCTGGAGACCACCTATGTTTGGATATAAATGTGAGTTTTCATTCAAATGCCGGTTTATTACCCAGAATTGGGAGGTCAGACTGTAGGAAAGGGGATGTGAGACGATCAATATCATACTAGCGCAGAGTCTGCAAATGTTAAGTAAAATATAGCTTTACAATTAATTCCATGGATTAGTAATGACATTGCAGTTATGGGTCTATTTTTAAAGCACTATTACCTAACAAAACAGTGCAAAAATGGTCCAATATAACTGAGGAATGTCTTATTAAAGTATGCTCTTTCAAAACGTCAGATGTCCAGGACTTCTCAATACTTTTGAATAGGTTCAATTGCACACTTGTAAGGGTTACAGATGGACTAGCTCTGGCTAGGAAGAGACCAGGAAAGCAAGCACAAGAAAATTGTTAACATTGGTATAATCGAATTCTGTGGTCAACCAAGAAAATCATACAGCAACTTGAGTGATCTTGGAGGAAAAAGGTGCACTCCAATATTAGTTCTGCCTAAACATGACAACTGTGCATATATAGAAATAATGCTTATAGTTATAAGGTTCTATTACACAGAATGCATTTTCAGCAGCCCCAATTACAGTAAAGACCTATGCAAGGTATTCCCAGAATGACACTCTCCTTTGGCCTAAAACAGTCTGATAACTCCATCATCAGATCTCTGTGAAGAACTGCCTCAGTTATTGTAGGAGAAATTGCAGTCATCAGAGGTCACCTCTTTGTTAGCTCCCTAGGGTGATGCCGATGCATTCAGTGGTAAGGACATTGTGTGTCCAGAGCAAATTAAGATCTTTAACTTTTTCCTCAACAAGTGTCAGAAAAATAATTGCTTAAACTGATGGCTGATTGATTTGCTATGGGCTCTTCTATTATCCATGCCCTGCGTGGATTTTTAAGGATCTACGACTATGTGCTCACACCAACTAAACACAAGCATTATCAGCTACTCAGCAATTTCTAGAAAAAGTCCCAGATGATTTAAACTAGCAGTTGTGACACCCCTGCTCAACAAGTCTAAAATTGATATTACTGTGCTAGCAAAGTATTGCCAGATTTCCCAGTTCCCTTAAATAATCAAACTCTTAGAGATGACAGTGCATATCAGTTAAAAACCTGGGATTGGTTAAACCCTTTCTGTCAAATCAGGTTCATAAAGTGGCCATTTCCCCATTTTATCAGATAGAGACTTGAAGAGTAACATACAGGTCCTCAATGGACCCTCTTACCAGCTTAATCGATAGCTCAAGGACAGTCCCAGCTTATTAAGATAAACAGTAAAGAATGACAGAGGAAGCAACATCCATAAGGAGAATTCGGCAAGCTAGAAGGCCACCACTAAAAAGCCCACAAGATGGAAACAGGGTGTTCAAAGGCTGTGTCAAAGCAGCAGTCCGGGATGATGAAAACAAACGGAGGGACACCAGAAAACCGTCTCGTTCATCGGCTGGGAGTCGACAACCTTGAAGCTGAGAATTAGTGTGGCAGTGGTGTGACCTGTGGTAGGTGGACCATGTGATCCAAAAACTACGCTGAGACTGCGAACACTAACCTACTGTAGAGCTATGTAGGCAATTGCATGTGAAGTAAAAGGAACTGTCATGTTTGTTCGACCTGTAACAGGTGGATTGTTTGGTCTGAAACTTGCATTCAGACTGCAAGCAGTGATGGGCCACAAAGTTGAGTCAGCTGAAGAGGAGCAGAAGAAGAGAGAGAAGGAATGAAAGTGTAGCCCAAAACTGGTGAAGAAAGAGTTCCCCTGAGAGAAGGTAACATGAATGATAGTAAAACCGGGAGGGGGTCTGGAAAACCTGAGAAGATGAAACCAAAAGACAAGAGAGAAGTAGATTATTTTGTGAGAAAACTCCCTGGTCATTTCCATGAGATTCTGGTATTGAAAAGTCAAGAAGGACTTGGGCACTTTCTTCCTTGTCCCATTGGGTGCAGGTTAAAGGACAGTGTTCAATTATAGATAATAATAAATCAGTGGAGAATATTTAAAGAATTGATGAAAAATCTAAAATTGAAGTAGCTCAAGAAAACATTGAAGAATCAAGTAGAGCTTGGGAAGTCTCACCCTTGATTTGGTGGGGCAAGTTTGTGTTCAAGTCAAGAAAAGCCTGCTAAAAGCTGGTTATAAACTAGGAGAAGGGAGACATTCTCCTAGTCCAGTGATATTTCTGAACACTGTTGTGAAACCTAAACTTCCAAGACTTTAACTGAGGAGAAGCAAGTCATTTTACTAAGTCTGGGGAAGAACTATTTTTCCTCAATGTTAGTAATTTGGACAAATGGTAATCAAAGAAGCCAGTTAAGCATCATTTGGAAGTTGTCTCAGAGAACATCGACCTATTCCTTCCCCCAAAGAGAAGGTCCACAAACGCCAAAGTTCCAGTGTTCCACTGTGAACTTCAGAACTGTGGCAGACAACTCTTGTTTAGGAGTTGGTCTTTTGTCTAAATTGATTTTCTTCTTTGCCTGTTGTTGTGGTGACACCGGATCACCCCAATAGGCAGCCCCCTCACCCTTCCATTTTCAACCAAAAGGGACACACTCCTTTAAACCCTTGAGGAAAGGACTCTATGGGAGGCAAACCAGGGGAGAGTAAAAATGAATAATAAGAAGAGACTTTCAAGTCAATGTATAGCTCACAAGCTAGCAGAGGGAGGCATTCTCCTAGCTATAGACATTCTCCTGGGATATGGTTTTGTTGTTTTGGGACTTTTGTGTTTTAGTGACATGGATACTTTAAAAGTTTGGTCCAGGGTGGTAACATGTTATTTGGACAGCACAGACTTCTTTTCAGTGAAGACTGAAACATTATGTAATTCACTGCCACTGTCACTATGGCTCTCAGCAGTTCAGGCATAATTCAGAAAAATACAACATGCCTTGTTTTCTAGGTAATTGGGTTTCGTCTCTTTCAGTTACAGGAATGGGGTGAACTGGCTAGGTCCACCCTGCACCTTGAAGCTTACTTGTAGGCAATTTGTTTGTGCTTGATAAATTCCTGTACATGCGTACATGGTGGAAATGAGACTCTTTGTGAGTCTGAGATGGTACTTTTTGTGCAAAAAATCAAGCCTTACTTCTATCTGTGGAAACAACAGATGTTCTATCACAATACTAACCATTGTAAGCAGAGTGCAGTAGAACTCTATGTCATTGCACAACCTTTTCTTACCAGTCTTCTCACTGACTCATGGACTGTTAGGAAAGATTTCTCTAAGTGTAATTTGCTCTCCATATCATGAACCCGCCCCCCCACCCCCCAAACTGTTTGCTTTTGTTTGACTGATCCAAACTAACTTTTTCCAGTGGAGCACAGCCTTCAGCTGTAATCCCCTGGATGTGTGCTAATATGTAATGGGGAAACAGACACATCTTTCAGACTTTCAGTACTGGTAAACTAGGTTTCCCTTAGTCTTTGACTATGTTGCAATTTTTTGGCAACTTTGTATCTGTGTGCCAAATACGTTACTGCACTGTGCATAGGGGTCTTTTCATTTTATGTTCCTAGACACTCTCTAGGGTTTTTTGGTGGTGAATAAAGTATGTCTAGGAAGGACTGGTGACAGCACTTTACTGCTATTTGTAATACTTTTTATTGGACCATACCATGTTTATTGCGTTTGGTCCCTGACAGTGGCCAGTGCCGATAATGGCCATGCCATGCAGTGTTTTGTTCTGTCCTTTAGCCATCTTGTCTTTAGCCATCACCCACATTGAGCTGGTCGGGACTTCCTTATTCGTGCATGCAGCCTCCCATGAAAAGTGCATCTTTTGCAGGCTCCTGCATATCACATGTGCTAGTTCCCAGGAAGAGGACTGGGACTGTCTGGTCCCAATCCACACCACTGGTGCCAGGATGCCTGGTATGCCTGAATGACTGAGTCCCCCGTGGGCCCTGATTGGTCCACGCAGGGCATGCATGCAAGAGAGCAGATCTTTCATTGTTTATCCCAGATTTGAGTGTGAACCAAATCTTGGATAAGAGAAGGGGCTCTGCATCCATTCCAGGTTGATCAAATGAAGTACACTTCGAACTACAGAAGGAGTCAGAATGCTGAAGCAGACCTGTGTAACCGCCACAGACACACTGGAAGGATTGGCACCCTGAGCTTATTGCTGTCCCATCGGTCTCCTGCTTTTCTCAGCGATCCTGAAGGTCTGTAAGGGCGCTTTAACCCTTTGGAGTATTGGGAACAACTACTCTCAGAACCTCCTGATGAGCTGCGAAAAGAGCCTTCTCAGAAGTGTTCCTGGGCTGTCCAGTGAACTGACCAGCTCTAACCGTGGGTATCGCATAGGAGTGCTGCCATCATGGGTTGACAGTTGAGGCTTGGGAAATCGTTAGCTTGTGGTCCTGGGCACTCTCCCACACATTTTTTGAGTACTTGCTCCTCTGGATCGTGAAGAAAGAGTGTGTCACGCCACAAGCCTTTGTGATTCCTATACATCGTGGTGGTGGTCACTGTAGGTGCTCTGCCTACCTGCCCCCCCGTGTCCAAAAGCATGCTGCATTGGAATTTTCTTCCCATCTTCTTCATGAGCTGATAAAATGCTACTGTCCCGTCACTGACAATCATCCTGTCCCACAGCCGCTGAAGCCGTATTGCTGAGAAACTGCAGAACTCGAACATACAAACGACCTTGACTAAACTGGCAAAGTCTGATCTGACCTATGCCAAGGGGCAGTGAGTACTTGTTTCACTTACCAGTGGACACTGGCACAGTCAATACCTTATTAAGCATGTTAAACACTTATAAGATCCTCACATGGCTGGGCTATCCTGCGCTCCCTAGCTATTCCCGAATGTCAAAAGTCACTCTAACTGCAAGGGTAGACCAATCACCTCAAGCCCCTTCCTGAACTCTTACAGCCCCCTAAAGAGGTAACGTTTTTGCTCTTGATTACTACCGCGCATTGTAAACACACTGCTGTACTTTTGAGCGCAATGCTCCCCACTTCATAGGGTTGGACTGCTTAAGTTAGGGTTTGGATTCCGAAGATCACATAATGCAATACTTGTATTAACCATCCTGCTCTTACAGGTTGTGCTTGTGTTTTCCCCCATCTTGCATTAGGCTAAAAGCAATTGTATATATGTAATCTAGTGAAACACTTGTGTGGTAATTGTTTCTTATTACTGTGATTATTCATGTTTGATTATAAGGCCTATAATAAATGTATTTGTATTTTTGATATACACATGTCTAAGAGTAATCTGTGGCTCTTTACTGTGTGTTCATCTTCCGATCAATCTAACTCCCCCCCACGAGGCTTAGTCTTGACCTCCGCCAAGCTACTTTGATTGGTCCTGCTTGTCCAGAAGGTTCCCATGTTCCACTAAGTTAAGGTGGCCTTCTAAACTTCTGTCCACCAGGTCAGAGTTAAGAAATCCATCTTAACATGGACTTATACCATGCTAAAAGCATGGTTTAGGCATTGGGGACAGTTTTCCAATAAAAGGCAAATGTTCAACGTGATTGTGGTCTGAGAATGCATCAGTAGGGGGACGCTAAACATTCGGGACGTAGGGGTTGTCCAATCCTTAAAAGCGTATTAACCAGTTTTGTCAAATTGGTAGCAAATTTTAAGACCTCTGCTTTATGTGTGTGCAATACCAGTTCAGCACTTTGATGAAGGCAGAAGCTAACCCCATCCAGTGTTCTGATAAGCTTGTAGACAGGAACTCATTGTGACTTTTTTGTGATCTACTTGACAATGACAATGTGCAGTGTCATCTAGGATGAACATCTCATCAATGTCAGAAGCCTAAGTTCAGTCAAGCAAATACAGTTTTCTAAAACTTCTTCAGTGCCCGGTGTGGCAGAACTCAGTGATATAACAAACATTCAGCATGAGGTTGGCATGGGAAAGGTTATGCCTCCCCAAGCCAGGAGCTAAGCAGTCCTGGACTGGGTGCCTCACACCATCCATCCCCAAGCAAGATGCCTTTTGTAACTTACTGTGTATAAACTGAGATCTGAAGAAGACCACAGCAGCATATTAGCTCCTGTCATGGTGTGGGAAGCAACTGAGCACATAGCACACAACAGATATTTGTGTTGTTTAACACCTTTATTTACAAACTAAGAATGGCCGAATTAATGTCTATTTGAATTACAGGGAATAACACAACAGCATGTCATACTAAACTCTGGTATAGAAAAAAGTAAATAGAAGGGAATAGTACAAAACATGAGTGCCAGAATGAATTCTAAGTTTCTGTACTGATCCTGTCCACCCTGTTTGAAGCCCGATAATAGATCTTCTGATTTGTCAAATTCTTGGGCATACTTTCCCGGGAATGCTGAACTCTAACAAGCTCTATTGGGCAGCAAAATAAAACACAAGTGGGACAACATTGGGTAACATGGTCAGGAGGGAGGTACAACACAAACAATTGCAATATGTTATCCTAGTGAAACCTAGGGCCCAATTCTGCCTCCCTATTCTAAGCAAAACAATGTTCAGGGCTACACAATCCAGCTTGGTTCTTCGAGTCATTCGTATTCCTGGGATGTTTCAAGTGACCTAGCACACTAACTTCTTGGCTTCCTTTCATATGTGCATGACACAATGGTACCAGCTTGTTTGTGTGTTTATCAGACTGAAATATTCCTCACCCACCCGCTGAGGGCTGCGTCCGCATGAGGCTCAGACTTTGTCAGTCTCTGGAGTGAGCCTACATCCAGTAGTCTCTCGCTGTCTCAGGATGTGACATCACTACAAACACCCTTTATTTTTTCTCAGGCTCTACAGATTCTGCCAGGCTCGCGGTTCTAGCCCCGAGCAGGCTCTTTGCAAGTTGTGTGTACCTCAACATCTGTAAGGATCCTAGATGTAGGCCTCAGCAGTGTTTCTGGTTTTATCTCTGGGTATCTGGCTATCCCCTTGGCTCTCTATATCAGGGTTTGGGTTGGTCAGATCATATTGTGCAAGGGACATTGTGCCTGTCTTAATACATAGAGGTTATAGTACTCTTTCCCCCCACTCCCTTGCCCATCTGACTTCTCAGCTTTAATGGACTTTCACCTGGCTCTGAATGACACACACATTTGTATTTTCCCTCAATCAGATAGTGGATGCAGAGCCTCCTTGATGGCAGATAGGGGGGTGACCTTGTGGGTATCTGCATGTGGGTATCTGCAGTGTGTAGAGACGTGGGTCAGGCAGTGTTATGGTATGGGCCTGGTTGGGGGTGATGGCACTCTTATGGAATGGTGGTGTAGAATGTGGAGGCTGGGCTTTTGAACTGTGAGGCAGCCTATCTCTGGGGCTGGTGGATGTTTCCTTGCACTGAATCTACTACTTGTTCTTTTAAATCAATAAAACTTAAGAACATTTATCCTGCCTCCTATCTTAAAATAATAGAAATTGACATTGACGATGAGATTGTGGAGAACGTGATCACACTACAGAAGCGTAAAGAAAGGTTTGCAGCACTACAAGTTTGAAAGGAGCAGTTGCTAGTGCTGTTGGGACACTGAGGGGTTGCAGCAAAAGTGAAGGAGGTGTTTGCTGGAAGTGTCCAGAAGAAACGCTGCTTAAAGGAGCGCCGTGCTGCCCAGCTTGTGCAGGACAGCTGAAGGAGACATCCACCAGCCCCAGCCCCGAGCACCGAACCCCAGTCCTGAGCCCCGGCTGATTCCCAATCCCATCAGGTGAGCTAACTGTTCTAGGTGACACGTTTGGGGGGTATCAGCAGTGGGGCTGGCTCAGGAGGGGCACCAGGCAGTACAAGGGTGCCCGTACAAGCTGATCGCCATAGAGCTGGTAATGGGAGTAAAGGAGCCGGCATATACTTCACGTGTTTTTCCAAGGAAAGATCTATGATTCAAGAGATTATTGTGGTTGCTGAGTTCAGTTTGGAAATGTTTTGGCAGATCTGTGAGTGATCAAAAGTGTGAGCGGAGGGAGCGGTCTTCAAAGGACAGGTTCTATATTTAACCTTAGGGTAACGGGCTGTGGTGAAGAAGTTTGCTGCTAAAGAAACGTGATCAGCATATCCACAGAGTTTTTGATTGCAGAATGCAATTGAGATTGAACTGTACCTGGGGGGCACGCAACAAAGTTTGGTCTCCAACTATGTGTGTGTTCCAATCAATGTGGTGGTGTTGTCGTACTGGGCCATATCCAGAACTGCTTTGGTCAGAAGTTTGAACAAAGTGATGACGTTGGAGAGGAAACAAACGGCTGCTCAGGCAGTTACGAGCGGGTTACATGATGGCATGGTTCTTTCCTCGGGACTATGGGGCATGGTACTGCTAGGGAAATAGACAGCTGATGGAGCCGGTTTGGATTTATGTGTGTTTCCGTTGGTGTCGGAGGAGGCGAATACTGAACTGGAGGAGATGAACATGCATTACAGAAAAAAAGTAAGGATATCCGAAGAGGTGGGCTTTGTTAGCTCGGCGTTGCCATGTGTTCAGGGGTGGATGGTGAAGGCTCTGAACAAGAACTTGATTTTTCGGAACAAGAACTTGATTTTTCGGAAGAAGAACATGATTTTTCTGAGAGCTACGCGGGTGCTAAGGGCAAAGCACTGCAGAGGATGTGCCATACCGGGGGCTGTGCACACACAAGGGTAGGGACACAAAGAGAAGATCAGTTAGACTGGAGAGTTGAGAGGAGCATTGATGTGTTAGAGGAACTAGACCTGGACTTGCTGCAGTTTTTCAGAGATCTACAATGCTATGATTGTGAATATTATCTTTAGGTGATGTTTGGTGTTGAGTCTGTGGCATGTATTGTCGTGTCCTCTGTTATTTAAGGAGTGACTGTGAGGGAGCAGGGGATGTAGATTGGCATAGGACTTTGGTAGGGTTAAGTTCAGAGAATTATGCAATGAGCTTTTAACCTAAGGGTAATAGAGTTAAGCTCAGAGTTATGCGATGAGCTTTTGGCCTAATGGTGATAGAGTTAAGCTTAGAGAGTTATGCGATGAGCTTTTAACCTAGGAGTTAAATAGGGTTGAGCTGAGAGAGTTATGCAGTGAGCTTCCAGTTTTAGCAGTGATGCGCCCAGAGAGTCATGTGATGGTTTAGTGTGCCAATAGGGGATGATTGGCTTGAGTTCGTTTTTGTGAGTTCAGGCTATGGTCAGCTTCACAGTCTGTGTTCAAAGAGGTAGCACTGCAGTTTGGCGAAGTCCAGTGGTGCTGACTACTCAATAGCGTGCTGTGTGGGAGTTATGTTGGGTTATGTGTTTTGGAGACCAGCATGAGGCTGGGTGCACAGCATGGCGCTGTGTGTGAGATATGTTGTATGGTCGATCAGCAAAGGGGCTAGATGGGTTATGTGTATTGGAGACCAACAATGGCTGGGTATCTTGAATGGAGCTGGTGTGGGTCAGGGATTTATGACTGGCATTTGGGCAAGGGGGACTGGCCAGTACATTATAAGCAGGGCTGTCTAGTTTTCCATTTTAGAGTTTTCTGTCTTGCTGATGGGCTGTGGGTTTGGTTGAATATATGAAGATGGTGGTTTTGGTGTGTCGGGGGCGCCAGTATGGATGGTCACTATAGTTGGAGTGCAATTTTGGCACTGGTGTATTGGTTTGGAGGTGTCTTTGCTAACATTAAGTTGTGTTGATTGGTGGTGTTCGGTAACTAATTATAGGTGATTGTCTTTCTGTTCTGTGTGGCTTTGTTAGTTGTTTTACAGTGTACAGGGAGAGATATGTAGAGACCTGGGTCAGGCAGTGTTATGGTACGGGCCTGGTTGGGGGTGATGTCACTCTTATGGAATGTTGGTGTAGAATGTGGAGGCTGGGCATTTGAACTGTGAGGCAGTTGGGGCCAGCCTATCTCTGGGGCTGGTGGATGTTTCCTTGCACTGAATCTATGCTCTACTACCTGTTCTTCTAAATCAATAACATGTAAGAACATTTATCCTGCCTCCGATCTTAACAGAACAGAGCTTTACACAGTGCTCTGATTGCTACTGAGGGTTTTTCATGCAGAACCCAGTGTGGGGTGTCTAAAGGAGTACTATTGTCTCCAGTAGAAACTTACCTTGTGTTTTGAGTATCTGTTTGGTGATCAACCTACTTGCATTACTATGGTTAGCCAACTCTTTTGTGGGAAAAAGGCTGTAAGCCTCGGGAATGTTCAATTTCTGAGCCACCTTACTTTATTTTACATGGGGATTTTAAATGGGTGTTTCCAGTGTGTTTTAAGGCTATGGTCCTCATTAAGAGTTTAGTAGCTAACTCACAGGCAGCAATGAAATTATCATTTGTTTGTTCAGCTTGCCTAATTAGATGTTAGAAATCAATAAGGAGTAAATAAATACCTGTAAACACATGTATAGATGCACTTAACCCAGAAATATGGAAGAATTATAACCGGTGTAACTACCAGTGGTGTCATTCCTCTATTCACCAATAACCATCTAAGGTACTTTTCAATGGGGAATATCTGCTGGCAGAGTTAGCACTGCTGATCAAGACAGTTCTACAGAGCAAACAAGTGTTTTTCACATGGGAGACCAGCTGCTGAATTCTGAGTGACATTTTTCACTAGGATCACCTGGCTCTATGAGTGGGAAATGCTATTATGGCATGATAAGAGTAATGGGGTGCAGTTTCCATTGCACCTGAAAGGTGCAGGGTGTATATCCCCCTTCTTCCTTACACCCATAAATCAGAGTTCTGGGGGAAGCAAAGAGTGGATCCTTGTTGGATGTTGATGTGGGTTACTCATGCACCTTGATGGGTCTAGAGAGATTAGGGAAGTACTGTGGGAAATGCCCTTCATACTGCATCCAGCTGTCTCAATTCAGATCAGTGTCAATGGACTAGTTCTCCTGACTCTTGACCTGTTGGAGTATTGCTAATCTGGACTCCAAGCTGGGGCTCAGGTCTTGCAAGTGCCTTTCCACATCTTGCCTGCACGTCCTGGTTTCTAGAATTCCAGATATTTGGCCCAGTGTCTCAGTGAACCTGAAATAAATATAAGCACTAACATCCCAGGATTGCTTTCCCTGATTGTTCTGAAGATCCAGGCATGACTACGGTCACTGTGCTGCATGAGCCACAGGGCTCCAAGGAGGGGGGGGGGGACACTATGGCTAATCCGACTTATACCATACAAGTTGTCACATCACAAATTAGGGGGAATCCGCTGGCACCCAGAGCGACATTGGCCTGCCAAAACGGACCCATAATAGGATTGCCACACTCTACTGAAATTATTGGCTACCACTCGACAAAAGTCATGATTTTTTGGGTAAGCATATTTGATAATGGGGTGGCATTGTCCTGGCTCAACTGAATGGAAAAAGTGAAGGGGCACATTCAACCCTTCACCAGTAAACAGCTAAAGCATAGAGAACAGAGATGGACTGTTGTAGACAACGTGTTATGCTACTTTTAGGCACAAAGGCATTTTGGACCTACCTCATTTTGTCTAGCTTGAAGGTGCAAATTGGCCAGAAGATCCTAAAGTGATTCAAGTCAGTACATGGAGAGAATGCACCATTTTTATTTTTGGTCTTTATCTCTGAAAGCGCTGTACCATACAATGCAAGACAGGAACTGTGATGGGATGGGAATGAAATGCACTTTCTTGGAAGTTCAACCTCTTTTAGGGCCAAAAAGAGATTTGGCGTAACCCTGGTCTAATCTGTAAAAGCAAAGGCTGGTAGGTAACCCATCCCAAGCATCAACACAATTGCACTGTTTAATTCTGTCATGCTATTTTCATAACAGGGAGGCAAATCCTGATATGCCTCCTGGCAGACTGCAGCTGTTCAAGATCATAGATAAAACCAATAGAACCCTTCAGAGATTCTGGCAGGCGAGTTTCCTCACTTAGCTCAATGCAAGGGTTCCCTTGGTAGGCAGCAGCCATTTAAATCCTTTTCAGAGAGAACCGCACAACATTTATCCACAGGATTGCCTATTGGCTGCGGCAGTCAGTCATTGTTCCTTCAAGGCAAGTGGAGAATAAGGATTTAGGCACTTTGGTTATGATGCCTCACCTACCTACACATTCCAAAAAGATATGGTCAGTCATGAAAAGCTCTGCCCAGTTACCCTGACATGTTACCACATTCTGAACATTTCCCAGACAGGAAAAACCCCTGATGAGGATCAGAAGAAGGGCGTGGACATAGTAAATGCATGTTCTTACGTTGAAGTTTAAAGGACAATCAGGCCTATCTCTCTCCATAACTATGGGGTGTTCCTTGCCTATCCTTTTAGCTAAGGTGCTCGTCAGTCAGGATGAATGTCCAAAAACAAATCCATCTTCTGTCCCAATCTAAGCTATCTGGCCCTACCACTATAATAACTAACTAAGGTCAGGAGAATGACTTCCTTCTCCTGGTGCTTGTGTTGTGTCACAAGTTTCTTCTCACTCCTTTTAGTAGACCTTTCACAAATAGTCTCTTGTCATCCACTGTATCAAGTTTTGCAGTTCTTTTTAGGGACTGGTATTTCCCTGGTCTTTATCCTTCCTTGTCAGCTTAAGTCTATTTATGTTCATTTTCTCCCTATTGTGGGGTTCCTGAATCTCTGTTACAATCATATCCTCTCTTTTATAGTAATTCAAGTTCAAATTACAATTCCCCCCTTCCCAGGGTGTAGTTTCATATATGAGTTTGTGCTTCCTGGCCTCACAGGATTGTTCTCCGCAAATGTCTCTCTTTCTTGTGCTCGCTTTCTTATCTTTGGGATATGGGTGGGCCTTCCCGTTTTTCCACAAATGAGAATCTTCCAACTTTATTTGTCCAGTACATACTCAAAATGTTTTTGTCCAGTAATAAGCCTAGTCCAGTAACAGGATGGTAACGTTTCTTGAGCCATGGGGAAATCCCCAAGTGTGTATATAGGCACTAGTGTTTTTTCAGTAAATGTTTTTTTCCGAGAGGAAATAAGTGGCAACTCACTGGGCAAAATTGAATCAAAATACTGCCATTAGAAAACCTCATGAGGACTCTACAGAACAATGTTGATGCTGCAGTCTTGGTTGTAAATTATCTTGAGTTGAGGTTATCTTTTTCACAAAGAAAGTAAATTATCAGGGTTCATTTTGTCAAGAGCACACTGGGTAATATCCTGCAAGACAATGAACTCTGTGTTTAAGAGTACTGAAGAGAATTTTAGATTGACTGTAGTCCAGAGAAATCAGATTGACATTTTATGATGTTTTAGCCTTGGATACAAGTTGTTTCCATTCAGATCAGACAACCCAAAATTTTGAATGTCAATTTGTGATCTAGATTTGAGTTTTTCCTAGTGAACTAAGGTTCTGTTTATTCTCAAATTAGGAGAAAATCAGGGGATAGGCTTTGTTTTACACTTCATTTTAATTGAACAAGGACAACAGAATCAACAAATTGGTTGATGCAGATGTTGCAGTCAACTAATGTAATACGTGTCTATGTCTCAAGGTTGGTGTGTACTTCTAAAGACTGAATGGCTTCTTGAAAGACGGAAAAAGTGATTTTAGGCATGCTGTGTTTGCTAATAGTCTCAGAAGTGTGCTGAACCAACAAAAAACCATTGTTCCAAAGTATTACAGAAAGGAATGATATAATGATCAGACAAATCAATAATTATCATCAAGAACCCGTCAGTACGAGGAGACAAGGGCATTGATAAAATCCAATGTGTTCCCTATGGTATGTTTAGGCTCAAGACAGGATTACAAGATTACAAGTGGAAAAGGTTTACTGTAGCATCATGGAAAAAAAGTTTCAATCTCAGAGATTAGTCACAAATACACATTAGTAGAGCAATCTAAAGTAATGGATGGCCCAGATATGAACATTCGTAGTGAGGTTTGCGGCTAGATCTAGGTGCCTGATAAATTAAATGAAAAGCAAAGCTTGGTTGAGCAGAAATAAAAGCATCAACAACAATTTATCAAATTGTTTGATACAAATACATATATAATAATAATTAGGAAGAAAAAGTCATGGGTGAGATATTCAATAGTATCCTTGATTTCTGAAGGACAAGAAACAACAATGACTAATCAGTAAAGCAGCATCCATTGATGTTTTATGGAAATTAACAAAAGGTGTTATAAAGATAATTCTCAATCAAACACTATAGCCTGCTGCTTATACATAATAGTAGCACTTGAATAGAAGCATCCAAAAGTGTACAGTGAAACATGGGACAGAGCCCTGATTTAAACAATATGCATAAAATCCTTCATAGGGGCTGAATTGGCAGTAGTGTATAAGGACCCCTAGGTTCATAAATTGGTTGATAATTAATAAAGGCTTCAATGGCTGAAACCTTCAGTTCTCTCTCCAAATCCCGATGAGTTTTCATACTGATGAGCCTCAGAGAAGAGGAGAAATTAGATTGACATAGTGCTGCGTTTTCCCTGAGTCAAATAAATAGATGACAATGTAAGTCTTGAAATAGGACTAAAATCAATTTGATGTAGATAGTGGCTGACTGAAAGGGATGATTAATACAGTAAGGGGTATCCGAAAATTGCACATATATATGAGTTAATATAGACAACTTCACCGTTACTCTGTTCAGAGAAATACAAAAGATATTATAACACAACATTAGTGGTACTACAGTTTATAATTGATGAGTGTCCCAAAAATGCTGGTAGCAATGAACAAAGATTTCACTTACTGACAACATAGAGAGGAGAGAAGCAAACAGGCAGCATGTCCGCAGAACAGCAAAAAAGGCAAAATCCAGCAAAACAGTTAAACCCCGGCTAAGCGCTGACCTCAGTTTGTTTGTGCTTGTATGTCACAGAGCTATGTTGTAATATCACAGACAACCTAAGAAATGCTGCTGTCTTTCCAGAAATATTAGAAATGCTAAAAAATGTTTAAATTGAATAAAAAAGTAAGCCCAATGGCCTAAATACGCTTCTGGGTTTTAAAAATGTTTAACACACAACAATAAACATTGTAAAAAAGGTTTGTCCTGAAGTGTATTAAATACCTAATTTAAAAGACTGGCCCTTCTAAGAATCCTGAAGAGACAAGTGGGAGGATTGGATAGCTGAGGCAACCACAGGGTAGCCTACATATTACTTCATGTCTAGGCTCAAGTTGAACCAGTATTCTTTGGGAATAAGGAATGTTCATTTTTAAAAATAGTAGTCTCCCTTAAGAGACAGTCGGGGTCATCATTAACGTGGTGGTAACGCTATTACTGCCGCATTTAAGGGTCTGCCAAATCACGGGTTTGGCAGTATGCACCGCCAACTCTGAGCAGGTGGGAAATCTGCCAGGAATTTGCTGATTTTCAGTGCTATTAACGTGCGGTAATACTGCTGGTGGTAATAATGCTGAAAATTCCCCATTGGGTCCAATGGGAAATGGGGAGTTCCCGAATGGGCCCAATGGGGAATGGGGAACTACCGTTCCGCCAAACCCGTGATCTGGCACTTTTAGAGCCGGACCGGTTGGTGGTAGCACTATTAACGTAGGGCGGTATCCCAGCAGGAATACCACCGGGGTACCACTCAACTCGTGATAAGGCCCAGTGTATTTGTTAAAAGACATATTTAGTTAGCTTACATCACAGGTGCAGCTGTGGCAACACCTCTTCTAGACAAAATGTCTAGACATACAATGTATATAACATTGTAAACTAGGGAGGCAAGTGTTGTTGTCCATGCAGAGGGCTACAACGCTTTGCTGATGTTTATTCAGTTTCTATTAAGTCAATCATGTGCTGCATCACACTGATTTGATGAATTTGGGCATGTTTAAGCAGGATCTGCTATCTCAATCCCTGGTGACATTAGCTCTGGCAGTGGAGTTGGTCACTTCTGCCTGCAAAGCATCTGACCCACAGGTAATGGGTTAACCATAGCTGTCAAATGTGGTGTAATAACATGTCTCAACCAAAAGGACCTTAAATATGATATGGCATTTATAACGCGCCTATACACAAGTGTTTCAAGGCACAAGGAGGCAAGGGAGGAAAAACAGAGGGAAGACAGACAGCGATCCTACTAGGCCAGGTGTCATTCAGATCGCGCAAGTGCATGGGAGGGGTCAGGGGGAAGTGCAAGGGGGAGAGGATAGTGCAGTTCATGGGATAAAGAATAATAACAATAAGTAAAGTACGGCCAGCTGGTGTCAGTGCAATGGTAAGTGCAGACATCCGGTGTCAAGTGCTGGTAGTGGGATTGTAGGGATACAGAGACAGTCACAAGTGCGGGGGTTGCCGGAAAGGCAGTGCAGTTGTGCAACTGGTGGTGGAGGGGGCCTGAGCCCGGGATCAGAGGGAGGCCAGGTAACCTGTGCAGTGTCAGCCAGGTATTCAGCAGGGGAGAGGAGGAGGAAAAGCAGAAGCAAAGAGAAAGGTTTTGAGGTGCTTCTAGAACCAGAGATGGTTTTCCTCAAGTTTCAGTGGGGCAGGGAGGCTGTTCCAGAGGGAGGCCCCAGTCAAAGCGAGAGATCTACCGCCAACTCGTTGCTTGGAGAAGTGGCTGACCCAGAGGGAGTTGGAGGCGGATGAGCGAAGAGCTTGAAAAGGAAGATATTTAGGAAGAGAGAGGGAGGTATTGAGGCCCCAGGCCCCAGAAGGCCTTGTGGACAATGCAGAGGGTTTTGAACTTAATCCTTGCAGCCACTAGGAGCCAGTGCAGAGATTTCAGTCCTGGAGAGATACAATCCCTGGGCTTGAGGCCAAGGACAAGTCTCACAGTCCTGTTCTGGATAAGTTGCAGAGGGCAGAGAGTAGAGGCAGGCAGATTTTAGAAAGAGCCTGTTGCAATAGTCCAGCCTAAAGAGTACCAGAGCTCTGGAGACAGTGAGCTTCTGAGGGAAGGAGAGGAAAGGAAGAATAACTCTGAGGAGGTGCAGCTGGTAGTGTGACTTCTTAGAGACGTCAGAGATGTGAGTAGGGAAGGAGAGTTTGCAGTCGAAAATGAAACTGAGGTTTTTAGCTTCACAGGTGGGAGCAGGAAGAGGGCCAAGAGATGCCGTCCAGGGAGTCCCAGGAAAAGAGGGAGTGGGTGTGCCAATTAGGAGAATCTCAGTCTTACTGGCATTAAGACAGAGATCATTGGCAGCACACCACTCCTGGATGACGGACAGTCAGAGATGAGAGAGGGAGAAGAGGTGGCTGAGGGTACCCTGAAAATGAGTGGAGTGTCACCCGCATAGCACTGGAAATTGGTGCAGAGCGTGGCAATGCGGTGGGCAAGAAGTGCCAGGTATTGGTTAAACAGCCAGGGAGAGAGGTTAGACCCATGGGGAACACCACAGGTAGAGATAGAGATAGAGGAGAGGAAGGACCCAAGTTGAACCTGGGAAGGTGGATCAGAGAGGAAAGAAGTCAGCACGCCAGACCCTGACCAGTGATCCCCAGGTTATCATGGAGACGATTGAGCAGGGTGGCATGGTTGACCATATCAAAGGCAGAAGAGAGATCAAGTAAGATGAGGACACAGGGGGTGTTGCAGTCAAGGTTGGAGAGCAGGTCTTCACGGATGTTCAGGAGAGCAGTTTCCGTGCTTCTGGCAGCTCTGAAGCCAGACTGATGGTCATGGAGGCAACCAACAGATTCAGTGTGAAGATTAAGCTGGGAGATGGACAGCTTTTCCAGGAGTTTTCTGAGAAAAGGAGTGATGGAGATTGGGCGATAGTTGGCCAGGCAAAATGGGTCGGCAGAGGGTTTCTTAAGAAGAGGGTGCACAAGGGAGTGCTTCAGGGGGTAAGGGAAGACTCCATTGGTGAAGAAGTGGTTGCAGAAGTCGGCCAGAGCAGGAGCCAGGGAGTCGATGTGGTCCTTGATGGTTTTGGAGGAGCATGGGTGAACATGTTTTGACAAAACTTTCATAGCTCAGACTTGTCTGGAGACCTTGTCAGGGGAGAATGAGGGAAAGGCAGAGAAGGAGGGAGAGAGGTGGCTGAAGAAGGGCCAGAGGAAGAGGAGAGAGTGGAGGGGCGGAGGGAGAGTAGGAGAGAGAGAGGACAGGATGTCCTGAGTTTTTCTGAGTTTTAGAGATGAAATGAGAGCCCAGAGCCATGCAGTGGGTCTGGGAATGGACAGGAGAGGTAGAGACTGCAGCAGGATTGGCCAGTTCCTTGCAGATAAGTTCAGCCGAGTGGTTGTATGCCGCAGAGACGCGGGCTTGGATGTGAGCTCTCTTCTTGGTGCGGACAGAGAGCCGGTATTGCCTTTGGAGCAAGCGGCAGGCCAGTTTGTCAGAGGATATACCAGAAGCACGCCATTTCCTCTCAGCCACCCTGCACTTGCGTTTAAGGGTTATGAGGTCTGAGTCGTACCAAGAGTTGCACTTGGCTTTGGGCTTCAGGCGGATCGTCATGACAGGGGCAAGAACATCGAGAGTATCAGATATAGCAGAGTGGAGCATGGAAAAGGCTGTGTCAGGGTGTGAGTCAGCCAAAGGGGGAGGGAGGGGGAGAAAGTGGTGGCGAATGCCTCAGCTGACACGCGCTTCATGGGTCGGATGACCAAGAAGGTGGGTGGCAGTGCTGGAGTTGACTTGGCCTGGGGGGTAGAGGGGATGAGATGGGAGGAACGGAGGAAGTGAACACTCCAGGAGAGGGAAGTGGTGACAGGGATAGAAAGGGGAAGGCCTGAGTGTGCCCTACAGAGTGAGTCGGGCCAGAGGGGAGAATGGTGAAAGAGAGAGAGTCACAAAGGTCGCGAAAGAGTGCAGAGGAAGAACAGGAAGCATCCAGGTGGATGTTGAAATCTCCAAGAAGGAGGAGTTGAGTGGTCGAGATCAGGAGGGAAGAGGAGAGGTCCACCCACTCGGAGAGGAAGGAGGAGATCTGACAAGGTGGCCTATAGATAGTAGCCACAGTAAGGGAATGGCTAGGAGAGAGAGAGAGCCAGCAGACGAGGCATTCGAAAGAGGAGTAGGCCTGCGTAGGAATGACAGAGGCAGGAATCCACTCAAGGAAGATCAGGGCTACACCCCCTCTGGAACGGTTGGACCAGGGCGTGGAGAGGATCTTGTAGCCGTCAGGGAGGAGAGTGCCAAAGCTTGTGACAGAGCTGGCCGTGAACCATGTCTCGGTGAGACCGAGGACATCGAGGTGAAGTTCCTCCAGAAGGAGGCAGATGTCAGAGTAGTGTTTGTAGCGGAGCACGAGTTTAGAGTGGCAATATGGAGAAGGTTGCCGTCCTTGAAAGACTTCCAGGGAGGGGTACAAATCAGAGGTCCACCCTGCAGAGGTGTAGAAGAAGCCAGAGTGGGAACAGAAAAGGAAGGAGGAGGAAGCAGGCGAGGAAGCCATGGAGGGGGGAGAGGGGACAGCAGGAGAATATTCTGCCCCCAAATCAGTTGATATATAGGCAATACAGCATCCCAGAACCGAATCCCAAACTAAAATACTTTGCTTCTCTCATTTTCCTTTTAATAGAAATCGTAACAAATTATATTTTCATAATATTGTTTCATAATTAACATGTAGGAGAGTTAGTAACAAGTATATTCCAGTGGTTTAATTTGTTGTCCATTGTCATATATAAACGGTGCAATATCATACATGCCGTGATAAGGGCTAATATCTAGCTAAAGGTTAACCAACGTTGTTGGCTTTACCATGGTTTGTTTAATATGTGTGAAAGGTTAATGAGAAATCCAGTACAAATGTCTGTCTAAGTAATATATTAGCACGCCACGGTTTTCCTCCAATATCATAATGTCCACCCATCCCATATCTACACATAAACGTGTCAATAACATAGTCCTGGGGGCAGAAAGGCACGATAACCAGCATGAACACTCTCCACCAAATCAATATTAACGACAAGCGCTCTTTAAGCTGTTTTGAAGGCACACAACCGGCGCACAACATACAAACCGCTTTTCTGAATCCACAGGACCTCTGCTTACAATGGTGTGAAGTCATGCCAGAAACCTAACAAGAACTTGGTGATTTCCATTTCACAAATACATTACAAACAAGGCAGCATAAGCGAATCATGTACGTTTTTCATTTAATTGAAACATGCGCAGTTTAAATATATACATGTTTATTTGACGTCTCTGCGATATCGCTAGAGATGCGTCAGGCATCATAGGCCGCAAGTTCAAGATTTGCAAGTCATGCTATGCAGAATGGTGTGCATTGGTGCAGCTCCCAGCCCACCGCACAGCTCCAAGGAAACCTCTCCAAGGCGCTTGAACGCCAGAGCTGGGTGGAAATGGACTCCTTTGTCCGCTCAATAAGGAGCGATGGGCTTTCCTCCAACCTGCATGTTAGCGTTGCCATGGTGTTCCAGACTTACCGCATTGCTTCTCGGAGTGCCCCTCGCTCACCCAGGGTTGTATGTTTGACGTCTTCAAAATTATTTTCTAGCTTCTCACAAGCCTGGCGAAATATACAATATGACAAATTAGCATTAAGCATATTCAAATTTAAGACTGACAAAGACACATTCAGAAATATGTAACAGTTGATTTTATAAATGCCCTTACGCAACAGATTGTATCAGATAATCTCTTGACCTTTCTGTTAAAGTCAGGAGGGCAGATTTACAAAAGTGCACACGTTTGAAAGACGACACCTAATCTGTGCATACATTACGCATGTTTGCTTAATTACATACATCTACAAGTATTCTGCCAAACAAAAATATATCGATACTTGGTTCACAGAAATGTGAGCAATGCACAAATATAAATGCGTTTAGTTTTTAGACCATTAAGCAAGTACTTGGTAGTACCCTTTCAAATGTCCAAGTGTTAAAAGGGAAACAAAAATGCCCTGAAACGTGATTTTGTTTTCGACCTGCAAGTGCCAACTACAAACCCAAACCAGAAAAATACAAGCAGCTGTTGTGAGAAATGACTCCCGGGAACACTACTGCCTGTAAACATGTGACAAACTGACTTCTGCCCTGTAGGAGTACAAGGATGAGAAGAGGCAAACGTGCCTACTCCACCCTCAAACTACTAAAAGCCAAGAGCCAACACAACCCTACATGGAAAAGAGGCACAGTTGAGGATAAGTCTCTGTCTTGTGTGATAGCATAGCTGAGGGAAGGCTATACTCTCAAGAGCAGTGTGTATGTGGTCCAGTAGCAACCCGAGCAGGGAAGTAGAACAGGCCAAAACAAAGCAATGTCCAAAAAAAGTTCTATAAAAACATATGTATGCTTTAATTAAAAGCACCATGTACAATAATAACTAACTAGAAAAACACTACACAACCACCCCTGAGAAAAGAACAGAGAACAAGCAAAGATAGCGAAATGCAGCAATCTGAGTAATGAATTAGAGGAGATGTAAGGCAAGTAATAACCACAATGTTCTTTACAAGGATATATGTTTGGGTGTCTCTAGTGCTCAATAATGGACCAAGGGGCACTTTGTAGCCAATAGTACCTTATTGCGGTTCTTGGTGGCCTGGCAGTGTCCAATCAGACATCTTGGTGCAGTGCGAGAGCCTCAAAAATTGGGAGAGTGCAAAAGGCAGCAACGGACGGTACTGGTGGCTCAAATATGTTGAGCAGTTCTTGAAAAATGGCTCCTAGCACTTCAACAGTGAAAAACACTAGTGTCCTGGCTGTCTAGGCTCTCAGGGTGCTGGGAGTCCCAATTCTGGAGTTCGGGGACAGGATGAGTCCTAACCTCATGCTCTGAAACACTGTGGAGGCTGGCAAACAACTGCAGGGATATTTCAACACTGTGAGATCCTGGGTACCGCTGGGGCTGGCAGAGAGGCAGGTCCCTGGGATGGTTAGGGATCAAAGCTCCCCTCTGAGTCTCCCAACAGAGGTCCAATGACATCTTCTTGAAGGGCTGAAGTCCAAATGATGATACAAAGAAGTTGTGGGAAACCCCTTCTTTTAACAATAAAAGCCCACAGGGTTTTTGGACTAAAGCTAGCCTTCCTAAGTGGCCCAATTACTGTTTGGGAGAAGTGGACTTTGCCTTTCTGACGTCACACCCAAAATGCTTTGTGTTAGGGGAAGTGGAGGAGACAGAAAAGAGAGACAGAGACACAGAGAGAAACAAGATGGTGGAATCGTACCCCCAACTGAACAACGCTCTACTGGTCTGCAGTAACTCTGCCCACTTTAATCCCCACTAGGATCTAAAACAGTTACATATGCAGCAGCATGGTGTGAGGCCACTCCTTTTGAATGGGTGTGCTCCTTTGATGCTTGGGCTCAAAACAGCTGTCCGTTGTTTGTCTGTCTCAGGGGCTGCGGGGCATTATCAACACACACAGAGATCAAAGAAAAGGCATGGCCATTAATGTTCCTGTCCTGTCACTTGACAGGATCAGCCTGTTGGACAGAATACACATCACCTTCCAGAGCTGAACTGCCTCACAGGAGAGGACATATGTGTGATATCAAATTGGATATGGCTGCAAAGATTATTAATAGTGGCATGCACCATGCCATAACTCAGGAATAGCTTATATTTAGAGTTTACCCTGTCACCAACACAGGCCAGGCTCGGACATGCAAAGTGCTAGTGTGGACCAGTTTATTTTGTCAAAGTGTGCCACGTTGTTGGCCAATGTGGGCCAGTTTGATGAGTTTCTTCACTATGCGGCTAGTAGTTTTGAGCATTGTTGCTTAATAAATATTCTTTAAATTGCATAATTTGCATTGCAATTTATCAATAACCTCCTCCTTGTATACTATTCAAACAGTGTGTCACTAAAGGACTGTATTGCCATTTGCAACTGTGGGCCACTTTTTCATTGGTGCCTGGGACAATGTTATGCCCCAGTTGAACCCTGGCACAGGCTAATTATAATTATAGTGTTGACACAGGAGTGCATATGATAAATGTATCCCCTGCACTGCAGAAACTTGGCTGTCACTGCAGCTGTCAAGAGGGCACCTGTCACCTCTGAACCTGATCTGTGCCACTAGTAGAGCAGGCACTACAGATCAGGATACTGCTGCAGAAGGGCACAGGTGCACACTATTCTTTTGGCATGAAGTTTATGAAAGGGGAATCTGATCGACAGATTACCCTTTCAGATATGAAATTACCGGCATCATTCTATTCATTAATAAGAATCAAAAATGCCAAGCTTTCACGCCTTTGCCATATGGCAATTCATCACAACGCATGTCATTGTGCATGCATTTTTGACTCATTTGAAATGTGCAATTGTGGGGTGGGCTAAAGAGTTATAAGAGCATCCTAGAGAGTAAGATTTGCTCATAAAAAGACATACTCTAGGGCACACAATCTAGGCATCAGGCCTACCTGCCACATGAGAAGATGAGAGACAAGCATAGTGTGGACCTGGTCTATAGCAAAGACCTCACTGCATTGTAGTACTTCAAATGGAAAGGCACAGATTTAAGAATTCCATTGCTTTTTTTTAGGTTTTCTCGAGGTGGTGAAAGTTGCTGCCAAAATTATGCTTGCATAAAACCTTGTAGATTCTGCTTGATACTAAATCGTATCCCTTAGAGGCCCAGACATTAGCACATCTGCACATGCTCAGAGTATGAGATAGTAATGACACACACGCATGCTCAGAATTCAGGATACATTGCACCCTCACAGAATCAAAACTATACAGATTATTTTTTTGATTTTTTTATTAAAATGTTATAGTTTTTAAATAAACGTTTCATTTTATATTACACGTACTCGTTCGTAAACATTTAAGCCGCACGTCATGCATTATCATTTGACTCTACTTTGGCAATTCCAAACTCAGCAGCATCCATAATCTTGATACAAAAGTTAATAATTATAAAAATCAGCTTTTTTCCTGTCCCAGCAATATCTGAGCCCATCTCTCCTCAGGGCTCAGTGTTTCATTACTGATTTTAAAGTAAGTCCTGCATAACTTTCTCTCCTGTTGTAGCTCAGGACTTGTCATGATTAGATGGTCCAAAGTGCCTGTCATTTCTTCATATTTGCAGAATCTACAGTAATGGAGTTTAGGGTCTTGTTGCTTTATTCTTGCTAGTTTGTCTCTTGTAGGCAGAATATTCAATCGTAATTATCCCTTTGTCAGGAAATAGTGTCAATTATGTTGGGAGTTGATTAATCGCTCTTACTTCTATTTCACATACCAGACTTTCTTGGTATCGATCTTTATGTCCCATGGTAATTATCCAGTCATTACGCAAAATCTTTTTCTTCGCATTTTGTGGGCACTTTATCAGCATCTCTCTTGTGATTTCCTCTTTTACAAGAGTTTGTAACATTTGTTGTTTCCATTCTGTCAATGCTCTCGCAACTATGGGGTCGTTTTTGGCCTCAGTACTTCAAGTGTTGGGATATTTTCTTCAGCAATTATCTTCCGATAGAAATCCAAATTTTTCCATATTACGATCGAGGACAGAGATTGAATTGCTATCTCGAAACAGATTCTTGCTACAGGAAAAGATTGAGGCAACCTCATTATTTTTCTCCAAAATATTGCCTCTGGTATAGGCCAAATTTTCACTGGCAAGTTCATCAGCGCTTCGCTTCCGTAGGTCAACACAGGGATCACTTTACTCCTGTATAATGCTACAATTGGTCTGTATGAAAATATTCTTTACTTTTCGTGAAGGATATAGCCTTGCCTTGCCAGTGCAAGTGCTTTCTTTCTTATTTGCAACTCCCATTCTTTTTCGTCCGCTGTCTGGCTGATTGTGATCCCCAAATATTTTTAAGTTGCTACTACAGTTAATGGACAACCATTGATGTGTATAGCACTGGAGTTCTTTCTTTTGACTTAGATTTCATTATGGACATGCTTTTTGTTTTAGATATATTTATTTTTAGTTTGTTTTTGTCCATAAATGACCCCATCGCTTCAAGAATGTCTTGTAGACCTCTTGGAGTTCTGTTGAGCAGGATGATGTCACCCGCATACATCATCAAGGGTAAACTTGTTGAGTTTAATCTCGGCAGATTTATTTTCAAATATATAATTTCTTGTTCTTGGTCTGTGGTAAACAAATTGAAAAGTGTTGCTGCCAACAGGCATCCTTGTTTGAGACCATTCCATGTCTCGATGAATCCTGTCTTTCCTTAGACTTATTCGTATCTTGGTGCATGAGTAGAGTAATTTTATTGGCTGCAATATATGCACCGGTCAGTTCCATTTTTCCAGTTTGTTCCACAGTAATTGGCGGTTAACAGTATCAAAAGCTAAATGGAGATCGACAAAAGCCAACCAAACTAGTTGTTTTTTTAAGATCGCTTCTTGTTTAATAAGATTCAACAGGATGAGTGAACAAAACCTGGCTGTCGTGTGGCAAACATGTTTTCTGCTCCGGCCCAATCTGTTAGGTCTCTCAGCAACAATTTTCCCTAAAGGGTCTAGTAGCGCAATTGTCCTGTAGTTTGCCAGGTTTTCTTTGTCTCCCTGTTTGAATATTGGTATTAAAATAGCCAGTCTCCATGTCGATGGTATTTGATTAACTTGATTAATCAAAGTTAAGATTTGTACCATAATATAGGCCCATATCTCAGGTGACTCCTTTATTATTTCGTTCGACAAACCACGGGTCCCGGAGCGCGAGATGTATTAAGCTTCTTGATGATTTGTATGATTTTTTATTTTGTTCTTGTAACTTGCCATTATTTACCAAAGGACATCCTTTGGTCCCTGTAGTTTGCCTACTACTATATAATTCAGAGAAATAATACATCCAACGATCTTCGGTTACATTTTGTATCATCCGATGCTGTGTTATGTAAGTTGGGTTTAAAAGGCTCCATAAATCTGTTTTATTTTTACATTTAGAAACACTGCCAACGTGTCCCATGGGTTATAATAATACATGCTCCAGGCATGCATTCTGCATTCCAGAGTGTAAAATACCAATAAGGTAAACTTAGAGTACATATTCTAATTGCCTGAACATGCTAAGAGCGACAGACACTGACCACTTTTGCATGTTCAGAGTTCCCTTTCTATGATTCGTTCAAATGCTCAGAGAAAACACTATCAGGGTAATTCATAGAATTTCGCACAAAAGTGGCGCACGCGGCTGGCACACAGTGTCCCCGTGCGATACACTGCGCCAGCCACGTGCGAAAAAATCATTTCATCGCACAGCGTATTCATGGATTTTTGCCTCCAAAGCCAGCCGTGGCGCAGAGTGGCGCAGCGACCCTGCAGCAGCGCCAGTTACGCCCCCAAGAACGCCCTCGCGCAAGGAAAAACCATCAAAATTCCCAATTCATTGCAAATGTCTGCGCTAACCCTGGACCAGTCCA
Source organism: Ambystoma mexicanum (assembly GCF_040938575.1). Lineage (NCBI taxonomy): Eukaryota > Metazoa > Chordata > Amphibia > Caudata > Ambystomatidae > Ambystoma > Ambystoma mexicanum. Next base: position 894,106,980 of record NC_090922.1, read on the forward strand.
CAGGGCTGCCAAACATCAAACGCCAAGCGGGGAACGTGTATTTCAGTGGTTCGCGGGAAATTTCACACGCAAATGTCCTGGGTACGTTTACATCAGGGGTGCGCGTGAAGTAATACATGCAAATCCATCAGGGTACATGTATTCCAGGGGTGCGCGGTAAGTATTACACGCAAATTCAGCAGGGCACGTGTATTCCAGGGGTGCGCGGGGAGTACTACACGTGAATTGCCTGTGTGGGTCCTCCCAGGGGTTCCCTCTACACCCTCCATGGCCCTTGCAGGCAACCCACACCACAGGGGACTACCCTGCACCCCTGCTCATGTCCCGCAGGCAGCCATCCACCATGGGCATGCCCCCCAGCCAACCCACAAGTCACCTTGCACCACTGATCAACAACGCATGTCTCCCAGCAACCTCACCCCCCAGCACTGTGGGGCACCCTCCACCAGGCCCCCACTCCTGTCTCCCTGCACCCCCACCCCCCAGCATCCAGGGGCACCCTCCACCAGGCCCCCACTCCTGTCTACCACTCCCCCACCGCCCAACAGTGCGATCCACCTGGGTACGTGTATTTCAGGGGTGCGCGTGTAGTCTGACACACGAATTCATCAGGGTACGTGTATTATGGTTCCGCGTGAACGTCCACACGTGATATCAGCAGGGTACGTGTATTAGGGGGTTCGTGTGAAGTTCCACACCTGATTGCCCTGGGTACGTGTATTCCGGGGTGCGTGGGAAGTACCACACGCGATTGCCCTGGTTACGTGTATTTCGGGGTGCGCGGGAAGTTCCACACGCGATTGCCCTGTGTACGTGTATTTCGGGGTCCGCGGGAAGTTCCACACGTGTTTTCAGCAGGGTATGTGTATTCCAAGGTGCGCGGGAAATTCCACACGTGATTGTCCGTGGTGCGTGTATTTCTGGATGCGCGTGAAGTTTCACACGTGATTTCAGCAGGGTACGTGTATTCCAAGGTGCGCAGGAAATTCCACATGCGAATCCAGCGGCCTACGTGTATTCCGGGGGTGCCGTGGAGTCCTACACGGGCATCAGCCGTGTGGGTCCTCCCAGCTGTTCACTCTACACCCTCCACGGCCCCTGCAGGCGGCCCACACCACAGGGAACTACCCTGCACATGTCCCGCAGGCAGCCCATCCACCATGGCCATGCCCCCCAGCCAACCCACATGTCACCTTGCACCACTGTCCACCAACACAAGTCTCCCAGCACCCCCACCCCCCAGCAGTGCAGGGCACCTTCCACCAGGCCCCCACTCCTGTCTCCCTGCACCCCCACCCCCTGCCAGTCAGGGGCACCTGCCAGCAGGCCCCCACTCAGGTCCAACTCATGTCCCCCTGCACCCCCACCCCCCAGCACTGTGGGGCACCCTCCACCAGGCCCCCACTCATGTCCAACTCATGTCCCCCTGCACCCCCACCCCCCAGCACTGTGGGGCACCCTCCACCAGGCCCCAACTCCTGTCCCCTTGCACCCCCACCCCCCTGCATCCAGGGGCACCCTCCACCAGGCCTCCACTCCTGTCTCCCTGCACCCCCACCCCCTAGCAGTGCAGGGCACCCTCCACCAGGCCCCCACTCCTGTCTCCCTGCACCCCCACACCCCACCAGTCAGGGGCACCTGCCAGCAGGCCCCCACTCAGGTCCAACTCATGTCTCCCTGCACCCCCACCCCCCACCAGTGCAGGGCACCCTTCACCAGGCCCCACTCAGGTCCAACTCATGTCCCCCTGCACCCCCACCCCCCAGCACTGTGGGGCACCCTCCACCAGGCCCCCACTCATGTCCAACTCATATCCCCCTGCACCCACACCCCCCTGCATCCAGGGGCACCCTCCACCAGGCCCCCACTCCTGTCTCCCTACACCCCCACCCCCACCAGTCAGGGGCACCTGCCAGCAGGCCCCCACTCAGGTCCAACTCATGTCTCCCTGCACCCCCACCCCCCAGCAGTGCAGGGCACCCTCCACCAGGCCCCCACTCATGTCCAACTCATGTCCCCCTGCACCCCCACCCCCCAGCACTGTGGGGCACCCTCCACCAGGCCCCCACTAATGTCCAACTCATGTCCCCCTGCACCCCCACCCCCCAGCACTGTGAGCACCCTCCACCAGGCCCCCACTCATGTCCAACTCATGTCTCCCAGCACCCCCACCCCCCACCAGTCAGGGGCACCTGCCAGAAGGCCCCCACTCCTGTCTCCCTGCATCCCCAACCCCCAGCAGTGCAGGGCACCCTCCACCAGGCCCCCACTCCCGTCTCCCTGCACCCCCACCCCCAGGGCCACCTGCCAGCAGGCCCCCACTCAGGTCCAACTCCTGTCTCCCTGCACCCCCACCCACCAGCAGTGCACGGCACCCTCCACCAGGCCTCACTCATGTCCAACTCATGTCCCCCAGCACCCCCACCCCCCAGCACTGTGGGGCACCCTCCACCAGGCCCCCACTCCTGTCCCCCTGCACCCCCACCCCCTGCATCCAGGGGCACCCTCCACCAGGCCCCCACTCTTGTCTCTCTGCACCCCCACCCCCCAGCAGTGCAGGGCACCCTCCACCAGGCCCCCACTCCTGTCTCCCTGCACCCCCTCCCCCCACCAGTCAGGGGCACCTGCCAGCAGGCCCCCACTAAGGTCCAACTCCTGTCTCCCTGCACCCCCACCCCCCAGCAGTGCAGAGCACCCTCCACCAGGCCCCATTCATGTCCAACTCATGTCCCCTTGCACCCCCACCCCCCAGCACTGTGGGGCACCCTCCACCAGGCCCCCACTCCTGTCCCCCTGCACCCCCACCCCCCTGCATCGAGGGGCACCCTCCACCAGGCCCCCACTCCTGTCTCCCTGCACCCCCACCCCCCAGCAGTGCAGGGCACCCTCCACCAGGCCCCCACTCCTGTCTCCCTGCACCCCCACCCCCACCAGTCAGGGGCACCTGTCAGCAGGCCCCCACTCAGGTCCAACTCATGTCTCCCTGCACCCCCACCCCCCAGCAGTGCAGGGCACCCTCCACCAGGCCCCACTCATGTCCAACTCATGTCCCCCTGCACCCCCACCCCCCACCAGTCAGGGGCACCTGCCAGCAGGCCTTCACTCCTGTCTCCCTGCACTCCCACCCCCCAGCATTGTGGGGCACCCTCCACCAGGCCCCACTCATGTCCAATTCATGTCTCCCAGCACCCCCACCCCCCAGCAGTCAGGGGCACCTGCCAGCAGGCCCCCACACATGTCCCCCAGCCAACACGTCATCACAATCTAGATCCCTGGCCCTTATGGGCAGCCTCCACATGCCAAACACCCACCCAAGTATTGCCTCCACCCACTTAGAAATAAATGCCTATTACATGATACAACCCCAATGGCAAGTATGTAAATGAACACATCTCCCTCACATACACACAATGGGTGTCAGGGAATGTCAAAACCCATATCATGACGTGCATGAAACCAATGAGACAATACTACACATTGAAGTATGATGAAAAAATATGTATTAAAAGCAACATAAATGGAATCAAAAAGAAACAAACGAAAATGTGAATTAAAAACAAAAAGCAGCATGTCCGTAAAATAATGTAAAACCACAAATCATAATCCAAAGGAAAGGTGTCCAAAGTCACAGTTCACAAAAGTAAATCCAATGGAAAATTAAAACCAAAAACCATTGCTCCATGGGTAAAATGAAAATGAAAAAAAAAATCCCAACAGTCAACTATATACAGATAAACAATCCAGGGTCCATTATCCCAACAGAAGAAATGAAACCTATCCAAAAGGACTACCTAATAAAAAATAACTATAAACAAAAATGTGGCCCATTGTCCAAAAGGTCCAAAAAATATAAAAAAGCAAAGGAAACCTAACACTAACTACAGAACTATTTACAAGGGCAGCAGGCTAGTCCGACGGCTCACTTCGGGATGTTCCGGGCCAGGGCATCATCAAACTCCTGCTCAATGTCCCGGAGGCGGTCCTCCTCCATGGCCCAGAGGGTCCTCAGGGCCGACGACATGTTCACCTCCAACTCCCTGCGGATTGCCTCGAGGCACTCGGCCCGCCTCAGGGCCCTACGCATGGAGTTCTCCGCCCTGACCATCATGAGCTGTGCCTCTTCCGCCCGCTGCCGCTCCACATCTATGGCGTGGCCCAACCGCTGCCACACAGAAGACACTTCCCGTCCTGGGTCCTACTGCTCTCCGGCTGATGCCTGCCCCTCCGATGTCGAAGGCCCCGAGCCATCATGGCTCCCACCTCGTTGCTGCTGCTGCTGTTCCTCTGCCCGTGCCCTGGCTCCTGCTGCCTGCACATCCTCCACCGGCTGCGGTGCAGTTGTTGATGTGGCCACCCCTGCTGGACGTCCGACTCCCGACTGTGGCAGGGATGCCTCCTCCACCAGCCTTGCCGCACCGTCAGAGACAGCTCCACAGGGCACCCAGGTGACAAATGGGTGGGAAGATGGCACGGAGGACGACTGGCGCATATGGTGTTCAGTTGAGGAGGGGGTCGGAGCAAGCTGCAGCAAACGGAGGAATCTGGCCTGGGTGACCTGTCCCAGTAGGCCGACGCGGTCAATGAGCCATTCGAGATGACGTGCAGTCTCCTCATGAAAAGAATGCAGGTCACCTCGCATGGCCCGTTGACGCAATGCCACACCAGTCAGGACAGGCTCAACCCGTACCTGGATAGCCACGTCTGCAGGCAGAGGAAGGCCAGTTGTTGTGAGCTTATCCCCTGCCTGAAAACGGGTCTGGACGTAGGCATCCCTGCTGGTGCAAGATGATGCAGTGACAGGATCAGGGACAGGATTGCACACAGGCACCTCCGCGGCGGCCTGTGCTGCCTCCTGTCCCTGCACTGCACCACTAGCACCAGTGGAATCCCCACCTCCAGACCCCGCCTCTGTTGCTCCTCCACCAAACACCCCACCAACCTGGATGACTCCGTGCCATCTTCCCCCGTTGGGCCCTGTGGGGTCCCAGCTGCCCCTTCTGCTGCTGAGGAGTCCAACTCTGACCTCTGCCTCTTGGACCTCCCCCCGGCAGCTGCGGCCTGGGACGCGGCACCGGACTCCTCACTCCCCGACGAGATCACAACCTGGGAGGGGAGCCTGGCCTTGCGATCCCCGCCGCTGTGCTCCACAGCACCTTCTCCGCCCTCTTCATCAGTTGACGTTGAAGACAGGGAGAAATAAAACACAGGCATCAGGGCACTGTACAATGGACCCATACACACATGACAGTTGTACATGAGTGGCATTGGCAAACCTCAGACATGCCATCACAATCGCCAACACACATGTCATTTCAACTAGCACACATGAGCCATACCACAGCCATATCGCAACAGCCAGCACCATCCATACACATACAAAAGCATGAGCAGGCAAAGGTGAGCCAGACATCACATGCAACACAGGGAGTGCTCTACACATGCACACACACCACAACACTTGCATGCATGTGTACACCTCTGCCAACTGTGGCAGTGTTCAGATTGGCATCCATGTCACATCTGCCAATCAGGCTTCCACATCCCGCTGTCACATGCATCCATGTTGCATCACTGTTGCACCCTTGTCAAATACACACACATGCACATGTACACAGTGCTGATACATGCAGCTGAAAACAACATCCATGTGTGACATCACGAACATGCCTACTTACATACACATTCATCCAAACATGTGTGCCCACACAACTGCATTTGGCATGCAAGCCTACACACACAAGCACCATCCATGTCTCACACATGACTGCCCTCACATGTGTTAGCCTCACGGCCCTGTACACCCCCCCCATACTTGGCCCCATAAAAACACATGTGCAACCTGCACACTACTGGCACATCACCACACGCACAGCACACAATCATGATGCATGTACACTTACCGCTCGACTCCAGATGGGTCTGCCTCTCAAGGACCTGGACGTGGAGCGTTGGGGATATGCGTTCCAGGACCCTCATCTGATCATCCGACAAGTGGCCCCGGCGCCCCTTAGCATCCGCTGCCTTCAAGAAGCGCAGGCCTTGTTGAGGGTCCTAGACCTGAAGTCCTCCCAGCGCTTCTTGACATGATGGAATAGTCGGACTGCCACCCCCTCCGCGTTAATGGTAGTCACGATGTCTGTCCAGATCTGAGTCTGTCCTTCCTTGTCGGCACGCAAACTTCCGAAGAGGGCATCATACTGCCCCAGTACTTGCTCCACCAGGACACCAACTTCGGTGGCAGTGAAGCTGGTGCCCCTCTGCCTCTCTGGCCGGGGGTTGTCAGTGGTGCCAGATGTTGCAGTGTCTGACATAACAACCGCAGATGCAGGAGTGGGTGTGCAACTGGGTCCTGGGGCTGGTCTGTGGAGCGATGGAATCCCAGTCGGGAGTCTTCGGTTCCAGCAGGGGTGGTCACAGCAACAGCACCCCTGGCTGATGTGCAGGCAGCAAATGGCAGGGCACGTGGGCAGCAGGCAATCAGGCAGCAGCAGATGGCAGGTGGGAGCGTGCTCAGGGCACTGGGGGGCAGTAATTCGGCCTTCTGGGCAGGAGCGTGGTCTTCCGTGTGCTTACACGTGGCAGCTTGATACAGAGTGATTTGGCACGTGAAAATCCAGCACGTCTGTGTGTAATTCGAGGAAAGGGCCTTAGCGCGTAAGCGCGTCAGCACACGTACGCAAATTCATTGGCCCAAAGGCCACCAGCACGTATGCGGGTCTGTGACGTGCGTGCTCGGGCGTTTCCCTGAACACAGGTGCATGTTACACATCCAAAGACTGCACGTCAGGGTGTCAACTCGTGTAATTGGAGGATGGGGCCTTAGCGCGTACACGCGGAAGTGACACTGGACGTTTGGGCATCTTTAAAAGGTACGTGTAGAACGACATTTCCTTGTACGTGCTTTTCGTGGAGAGCGAGTGGGTGAAATCTGTACTTCTTTTCGGTTCACACGCGATTTACTTCACAGCGTTCCAAGTTCATACTCCCTGTTACCTCTGACAGCTTTTTCTCTTCTTGTCTTTTTCTTGGGCCTGTTTCCTCAAACAGCATTCACTTCTCCTGTTGTCCTGTCTCCTCAGACAGCGTACAATTCTTCTTTTGGTGGGGGTGTTGCCAACGCGCACACACGCGTATTTTTCACGCGATATTTCCTGGCAGACAGTGAGTTGCGCACGTATTTGACATCTGTGCTTGCCCGTGTGTTGCCTACCCCTTCAGAGGTCAGTCTAGGCTGCGTGTGACACGCATACGTTCATTTTTGTGTTTGTGCCACAGCGTAGTGCACGTTTTTTTTCCACGCACGTGGTCTAGGAGGGGTTGCGTGCACATTATCTCCCTTTTTCAAGGGTGCCTGTGCGTTGCGTGACCCATCATCTTCCCCCAGGGGTCACATACAGCCTTGCTAGAGCACTAGGGTACGAATTCCATCTAGTACCCTACCCCTTTGACCCCCAATTGCCCAGGACAATAGTTTACTGCAACTCCCATATGCACAACAACATCTGTGCCATGGTTGGGAGGCGAGCACGTGGTAACAGTGGCAAAGGTGGGCGAGCCACAAGAGGTGGCCGTGGTGGATGCGGTAGGGGACGTGGCCAGGACTTGCAGGGTGCCCCTAGCCCCCCATGTGTGGGTGACCAGTCAGGGACACCCATGCCCCTCCCCTGGTTGAGGGTAACGTGGCTGACACCATCCCTGCTCAGCCCTTGTTGGACCAGCCCATTGTAGCACCAGACCTGGCACAGGGTGACTCCATGGATGACTTCCAGGTCAGCAGGTCTAGGCCAGTGTGGCGGTGCATGTTGGTATCACCAGCCCATGTGGATCAGGGGCAGCTATGTCATCTGCTGCCCCGAGTAGGCAGGGTGGGGAGGCTGCAGGGGCAGCTGCAGCTCCATCCACCCCAGCTCTGAGTATCCCAGCCAGGACAGTGTCGGTCCGAGTCCATCCTGCTGACGTTCCCCCTGATTACATCACACTTCAGCTAATGCCTGCACCAAGTCCCATGGTGAGTGTTCGTTCCCACACTCTTAGTCCACAGTCCAGTGGGGCGTATGTGTTCGCACATAACAGCAAAATGGTGATTACTGCAGCAGGATGCAAGACCACACCTGCACAACGTCAGGCACACTGGCGGACCATTGCAGAACTCATAAGTGCCCTTGGATGCATGAGGCGCACAGCTAATGATTGCTACAAGCGCTGGAATGACCTTAAGCGCAGTGCAAAGAAAAAGCTGGCCTCAAGTCATGCCGCAACTCTAGTGACTGGAGGTGGGTCTCCGGCAGAGGACATAGAACTCACTCCACATGAGTATGTTGCTGGGACCTACGTCACGGAGGAACAGATCCAAGGCGTGGGAGACCTGCCAGATTACGAGGCATTGTCCAGTGAGTGCACATGCATGTGTGTGTCATCCATGTGCATGGTGTGTGTGTGAGTGCTTCTGATTGAGTGCCAGGTGAGGGGGTGTGTGCCTGAGTGGTTTGGGTCACCCATGTGCTTCATCCAATACATTCTGTGCACCAGGATTTGGGTGTTGCAGTATCCCTTCTGGCAACAGTAGACATTCAGCCCAACCTCACGCCAGTTGCCCTTGAAGTGTCATCTTGCCACAACATAGTTGCATGTTATTCTGTGTTCTTTCAGGCTGATTGTCTGCATTCCACCACTTTCACTAGGCATTTCTCATTCCTATTGTCACATGTGTGACATGGCTAGGGTACCTGCCATCTGTGTGATGGCATGTGTCATGTATGTGTATTGGACATGGCAATCACAGGCCAATGTGTGATGGCACTGCTAGGCAGCATGCAGCAAATTTGCTGGTCTTCCATCTTGGTGTCATCAATGTGTGCCATTTGCCTCCCCTTCATAAGCAGTGACAGTGCATGCATGGGAGGGTGATAGTCATGTGGGACTTGTGTCAATGAAGTACTGATTCTGTTGCTTCTCAGCCCTAATTGTGTTCCATGGTGCTAATGCCTGTTCCCATTTCTTTTCTTTCATGTCTTTGCAGGAGATGACGCACTTGATACTGCTGGGGTTGTGGAGATGGTGCAGACCCAGGAGGGGTCTCAGGCCCGACCGGGCACCAGTGAGGGACGTGGTGTGGTGGTGGGTGAGAACCCACACTTGCTGCAGACCGTCATCTCAAGGGGTGTCTCTGGGTGCACCTCCCGCGAGCTCTATTCAGGTGTCGATTCGGATGATGAGACCTATGTGCCGTCGCAGGTAAGTGTTTCTGGGAGGGATTCTGTACTGTCCAACCCACCTGCACCAGGGGTAGAACCCTCAATGGGGATGTCAGTGTTGGTAGGTCCGCCTTTGGTGGTTACGGATGCAGGGTCACACTCCACTACATCTGATCCTGTTCCTGGGCCAGCAGATCAGAGGGGGAATGTAGTCCTGCAGCCTCAGGCAGTGCCGGCACAGCAAGGCGCAGTTCGCCTTGCCCCAGACAGGTGTGGTGCCCGCCGATGCGGTGGCCGTACGCCACCTGGCAATACTGCATGGGAGCAATCCATATACGGTATGGCAAACCAACAGGCAGCATCAACTGAGATGATGGCTCAGGCAATGGATAGGGTGGCCACTTCCATTGTCCCCCAAGAAAGGCTAATTGAACAACTACACCAGGCAACAGACTCCATTAGCCAGTCACACAGGGAGGACATGTTGACGTCCAACAGGGACAGGCGGGCGGCACTGGAGACTCTGCGGGAAGCCATTTCTATTGAGTCCCAGGGCCCTGAGGGTGGAACTCTGTCAGCTCAGTGCAACTCTGGTTGAGCTTGAGGCTTCAGCTAACACGAGGACAGAACAGCAGCTGGAGCGGCCCACACGTACGCTCTCAGCTGAGATGCAGGCAACTAGGGAGGAGGTCCGGGCATCCCGTGAGTTGTTGCATGGGGACCTCCGCACAATTATCTACCAGAACCAGACCTTCCACACCCGAATGCTTGCTGCAATGGAGGACCAGACTAGGGCTTTGCGTGGGCTGCCTCCCATAGTGCCACCACCTCCTGATGCAGCTGCAGAGGGTGAGGAGAGCGACAGCAGCGATTCTCCCACAACAGGGTAGCCGTGCAGGCCATGAGCCCATGGAGGTGTTTTTTTTTTCGCAAGATCCACACAGGTGGCTTTTGGTGGGCACCCTGTCCTCGGACCTCCTGGGTGGCTTCCCCCACCCCCCCCTGGGCCCTTGTGTGGCTCCCGTGGTCATACGCTGTATTGTGGCTGGGCACATGCAGGCTTGTCCTGAATTTGGGTCAGATACTTGGGTTTGTGTGACACACACCCCTCCTGCTTCCCATTTCCATGGGCTTGCAAAGGGTGTGCCCAAGTGACATTGACTTACACGGTGACGTTGGACTCCCATTTGATGTGTGTGCAGTCTGTAGTCAATACTGTGTATACATTCCTAGTGCATATTGTTGTATTGTACACTGCATGGTGTATTGATATGTGCCTCTGCATCCATCTCATCCTCCTAATTTGCAGGTCCATTTCTCATGTCTTCACAAGGCGGTCTACTTTGGAACTGGAGTCCATGTTGTAAGCAGTGCACCTACACATTTGCGTGGCGCTAACACTGTATAGTTGGAAGTGTTCGAAGTGCTGGCATTATCAGTTGGTGAGGCTACCAATTTTTTAAGTCCGTACTGTCATGTTCATGGTAGGTTGGAGGTTGTGTAGGTGATTGGTATTATTGGTAAGTATTTGGTAATGTGTGTTGTTGGTCCTGCATTACTGTGAGCATTTCATGTGTGGCCAGTTTCCATTAGGAGCACTGTAGTTGGTGACACTTGGGTCATGTTGTGGGGATTAATTTGTTTGCTCTCACATTGCATGACATGCCATGGTGTGTTGTGTGGCCGTGCCGGGGAGGGGTTGGGTGACATGGCACTGTTCTCATGTTGTATTTTGCAAGTAGGTATTCATTTTTGCTGCATGGAAGTGTGTCTTTTGATGACACTGCATTGGTGCTGTTTGTGTAGGTAGAGATGCACACATTGTGACACTTCCAGATGAACAATCTCAGGCTGCTATGGTTCTGACACTTGACTGTCCCTTAATTCATCAGAATTGTCAGATTGAGTCATCATTGATTGTCAGATGGTATGTGCCAGGGCTGTGTGCACTCCACAGGGATGTGCTTTCTATGTGAAGTAATTAGCCACCAGCTGCGTACGGCTGCCTGACCCCTTGCCCTTTCCCCTCCCATGCGCAGCGGGCGTGCATGTGTTTGGGGATGTGGGGGCACCACCATGTCCACAGCCAGGCCCCGGCGTGTTGCAACATTGTGCAGGACACATGCTGCCACTATGATCCTGCACACTACTGGGGGAGCGTATAACAGCTGCCCACCAGAACGGTCAAGGGAGCGAAAGTGTGACTTGAGCACTCCGAATGTGCGCTCCACTATGCCCCATGTTGCAATATGGGCTGTCTTGTATCTTACCTCGGGAGGCATGATGGGGTTCCGAATTGGCGTCATCATGTGTGTGCTCAGAGGGTAGGCACTGTCCCCTGGGGAGGTGGTGATGGGGATCATTAGTGGGGTATTGGCATTACTATGTATCTGTCATGCATGCGTGTGCTGTGGCATTTCTACTCACCAAGCAGCCATGCATCGCCATGCCGCCCAGCTTCCATTTCCCGGTTTAGGGTTGACATCCTGTAAATGAAGCTGTTGTGGGTGGACCCTGGATAGTTGACATATACTGAGGTGATGATTCCCTTGGCATCACATGCTACCTGGATGTTGATGCAATGCCAGTGCTTGCGGTATCTATAGATGTGCTAAGATGCCCTGGGGGGACGTAGAGCCACCTGGGTGCAATCAATGGCACCTAGCACTTTGGGGAATTGTGCCACCCTGTAGAAATCCTGGCTGACAGCCTGCCTTTCTGCAGGTGTTCTGGGCAGGTATATGTGCCTGTGGACTGATGGGCGTGCAGTGATGATGGCCAACACCTGGTGTAGGCACCGTGATTTCGTGGCCTGTGATACCCCCCCCCACTATGGCACTTGTCCGCTGAAATGATCCGGTAGCCAAGAAGTGCAGTACATTGAGGACCTTCTCCAGGGGGCTGAGTACTTGGGAGCACAGGGTGGGTGATGTGAGGTCATCCTCCCACTCACTGACCAGGTCGAGTATTATGTGTGGTGGAAACCTGTACCTCCCATACACCTGGTCATCAGGCATACCAAATAGGCTGGTTCTGGGTGTGAAGATTCTGGCCCTGACTATCCTTCTCCTCCTCCTGCGGTATCCCATGGCCACTGCTGCTAGGAACGGTATATTCATCCTGGCGTCTGAGCTTGTTTGTTGTCTGCACACTCTTTTATGCTGCGCGGGACGTGCACCTGCTTCATGCTGGCGTACGTGTTTCAGGATTGGACCTTTTATTTTTTGGCACGTTGTAGGCGAACGTGTAAATCTTCCCGCCAGCCCAGGAATACACGTAACACGCTCTCCCAGGCCCAGTCGCGAGTAAATATTCCCGCCCACCCCTGGAATACACGTACCCCACTCTCACAGGCCCAGTCACGTGTGGAAATTCACGCACACACCGTAATACACGTACCCTGCAAATTTGCGTGTAAAACTTCCCAAGCACCCCGAAACACAGGTACCCAGGGCAATCGTGTGTGTGGAACTTCCCGCGAAGCCCGTAATACACGTACCCTGCTGGTATTGCATGTGGAAGTTCATGCGGACCCATAATACACGTACCCTGATGGAATCGCATGTGAGACTACCCGCGCACCCCTGGAATACATGTACCCAGGCAAATCGCACAGCTGGGGGGTGGGGGAGCTGGGAGACAGGAGTGGGGGCCTGGTGCAGGGTGCCCCTGGATGCAGGGGGGTGGGGGTGCAGGAGGACAGGAGTGGGGGCCTGGTGGAGGGTGCCCTACAGTGCAGGGGGGTGGGGGTGCAGGGAGACATGAGTGGGGGCCTGGTGGAGGGTGCCCCTGGATGCAGGGGAGTGGGGGTGCAGGGGGACAGGAGTGGGGGCCTGGTGGAGGGTGCCCTGCACTGCTGGGGGGTGGGGGTGCTGGGAGACAGGAGTGGGGGGCCTGGTGGAGGGTGCCCCTGGATGCAGGGTGGTGGGGGTGCAGGGAGACAGGAGTGGGGGCCTGGTGGAGGGTGCCCTACAGTGCTGGAGGGTGGGGGTGCAGGGGGACATGAGTGGGGGCCTGGTGGAGGGTGCCCCTGGTTGCAGGGGGGTGGGGGTGCAGGGGGACAGGAGTGGGGGCCTGGTGGAGGGTGCCCTACAATGCTGGGGGGTGGGGGTGCTGGGAGACAGGAGTGGGGGCCTGGTGGAGGGTGCCCTACAGTGCTGGGGGGTGAGAGTGCTGGGAGACAGGAGTGGGGGCCTGGTGGAGTGTGCCCCTGGATGCAGGGGGATGGGGGTGCAGGGGGACATGAGTGGGGGCCTGGTGGAGGGTGCCCTACAGTGCTGGGGGGTGGGGGTGCTGGGAGACAGGAGTGGGGGCCTGGTGGAGGGTGCCCCTGGATGCAGGGGGGTGGGGGTGCAGGGGGACATGAGTGGGGGCCTGGTGGAGGGTGCCCCTGGATGCAGAGGGGTGGGGGTGCAGGAGGACATGAGTGGGGTCCTGGTGGAGGGTGCCCTGCATTGCTGGAGGGTGGGGGTGAAGGGAGACATGAGTGGGGGCCTGGTGGAGGGTGCACTACAGTGCTGGGGGTGGGGGTGCAGGGAGACATGAGTGGGGGCCTGGTGGAGGGTGCCCTACAGTGCTGGTGGGTGGGGGTGCAGGGAGACATGAGTGGGGGCCTCGTGGAGGGTGCCCTACAGTGCTGGGGCGTGGGGGTGCAGGGAGACATGAGTCGGGGCCTGCTGGAGGGTGCCCCTGGATGCAGGGGGTTGGGGGTGCAGGGGGATATGAGTGGGGTCCTGGTGGAGGGTGCACTGCATTTCTGGAGGGTGGGGATGAAGGGGGACATGAGTGGGGGCCTGGTGGAGGGTGCACTACAGTGCTGGGGGTGGAGGTGGAGGGAGACATGAGTGGGGGCCTGGTGGAGGGTGCCCTACAGTGCTGGTGGGTGGGGGTGCAGGGAGACATGAGTGGGGGCCTGGTGGAGGGTGCCCCTGGATGCAGGGTGGTGGGGGTGCAGGGAGACAGGAGTGAGGGCCTGGTGGAGGGTGCCCAACAGTGCTGGGGGTGGGGGTGCTGGGAGATAGGAGTCGGGGCCTGGTGGAGTATGCCCCTGGATGCAGGGGGGTGGGGGTGCAGGGGGACATGAGTGGGGGCCTGGTGGAGGGTGCCCCTGGTTGCAGGGGGGTGTGGGTGCAGGGGGACAGGAGTGGGGGCCTGGTGGAGGGTGCCCTACAATGCTGGGGGGTGGGGGTGCTGGGAGACAGGAGTGGGGGCCTGGTGGAGGGTGCCCCACAGAGCTGGGGGGTGGGGGTGCTGGGAGACAGGAGTGGGGGCCTGGTGGAGGGTGCCCTGCACTGCTGGGGGTGGGGGTGCAGGGGGACATGAGTGGGGGCCTGGTGGAGGGTGCCCTACAGTGCTGGGGGGTGGGGGTGCTGGGAGACAGGAGTGGGGGCCTGGTGGAGGGTGCCACTGGATGTAGGGGGGTGGGGGTGCAGGGGGACATGAGTGGGGGGCCTGGTGGAGGGTGCCCCTGGATGCAGGGGAGTGGGGGTGCAGGGGGACAGGAGTGGGGGCCTGGTGGAGGGTGCCCTACAGTGCTGTGGGGTGGGGGTGCTGGGAGACAGGAGTGGGGGCCTGGTGGAGGGTGCCTCTGGATGGAGGGGGGTGGGGGTGCAGAGGGACATGAGTGGGGGCCTGGTGGAGGGTGCCCCTGGATGCAGGGGGTGGGGGTGCAGGGGGACATGCGTGGGGGCCTGGTGGAGGGTGCCCTGCACTGCTGGGCGGTGGGAGTGCAGGGGGACAGGAGTGGGGGCCTGGTGGAGGGTGCCCTACACTGCTGGGGGGTTGGGGGTGCTGGGAGACAGGAGTGGGGGCCTGGTGGAGTGTGCTCCTGGATGCAGGGGGGTGGGGGTGCAGGGGGACATGAGTGGGGGCCTGGTGGAGGGTGCCCCTGGATGCAGGGGGGTGGGGGTGCAGGGGGACATGAGTGGGGGCCTGGTGGAGGGTTCCCTGCATTGCTGGAGGGTGGGGGTGCAGGGGGACATGAGTGGGGGCCTGGTGGAGGGTGCCCCTGGATGCAGGGGGTGGGGGTGCAGGGGGACATGAGTGGGGGCCAGGTGGAGGGTTCCCTGCATTGCTGGAGGATGGGGGTGCAGGGGGACATGAGTGGGGGCCTGGTGGAGGGTGCCCCAGGATGCAGGGGAGTGGGGGTGGAGGGAAACATGAGTGGGGGCCTGGTGGAGGGTGCACTACAGTCCTGGGGGGTGGGGGTGCAGGGAGACATGAGTGGGGGCCTGGTGGAGGGTGCCCTACAGTGCCGGGGGGTGGGGGTGCAGGGAGACATGAGTGGGGGCCTGGTGGAGGGTGCCCCTGGATGCAGGGTGGTGGGGGTGCAGGGAGACACGAGTGGGGGCCTGGTGGAGGGTGCCCTACAGTGCTGGGGGGTGAGGGTGCTGGGAGACAGGAGTGGGGGCCTGGTGGAGGGTGCCCCTGGATGCAGGGGGGTGGGGGTGCAGGGGGACATGAGTGGGGACCTGGTGGAGGGTGCTCCTGGTTGCAGGGGGGTGGGGGTGCAGGGGGATAGGATTGGGGGCCTGGTGGAGGGTGCCCTACAATGCTGGGGGGTGGGGGTGCTGGGAGACAGGAGTGGGGGCCTGGTGGAGGGTGCCCTACAGTGCTGGGGGGTGGGGGTGCTGGGAGACAGGAGTGGGGGCCTGGTGGAGGGTGCCCTGCACTGCTGGGGGGTGGGGTGCAGGGGGACAGGAGTGGGGGCCTGGTGGAGGGTGCCCTACAGTGCTGGGGGGTGGGGGTGCTGGGAGACAGGAGTGGGGGCCTGGTGGAGGGTGCCCCTGGATGCAGGGGGGTGGGGGTGCAGGCGGACAAGAGTGGGGGCCTGGTGGAGGGTGTCCCTGGATGTAGGAGAGTGGGGGTGCAGGGGAACAGGAGTGGGGGCCTGGTGGAGGGTGCCCTACAGTGCTGGGGGGTGGGGGTGCTGGGAGACAGGAGTGGGGGCCTGGTGGAGGGTGCCCCTGTATGGAGTGGGGTGGGGGTGCAGGGGGACATGAGCGGGGGCCTGGTGGAGGGTGCCCCTGGATGCAGGGGGGTGGGAGTGCAGGGGGACATGAGTGGGGGCCTGGTGGAGGGTGCCCTGCACTGCTGGGGGGTGGGGGTGCAGGGGGACAGGAGTGGGGGCCTGGTGGAGGGTGCCCTACAGTGCTGGGGGGAGGAGGTGCTGGGAGACAGGAGTGGGAGCCTGGTGGAGGGTGCCCCTGGATGGAGGGGGGTGGGGGTGCAGGGGGACATGAGTGGGGGCCTGGTGGAGGGTGCCCCTGGATGCAGGGGGGTGGGGGTGCAGGGGGACATGAGTGGGGGACTGACGGAGGGTGCCCTGCACTGCTGGGGGTGGGGGTGCAAGGAGACAGGAGTGGGGGCCTGGTGGAGGGTGCCCTACAGTGCTGGGGGGGTGGGGTGCAGGGAGACAGGAGTGGTGGCCTGGTGGAGGGTGCCCTACAGTGCTGGGGGGTGGGGGTGCAGGGAGACAGGAATGGGGGCCTGGTGGAGAGTGCCCTACAGTGCGGGGGGGTGGGGGTGCAGGGGGACATGAGTGGGGGCCTGGTGGAGGGTGCCCCTGGTTGCAGGGGGGTGGGGGTGCAGGGGGACAGGAGTGGGGGCCTGGTGGAGGGTGCCCTACAATGCTGGGGGGTGGGGGTGCTGGGAGACAGGAGTGGGGGCCTGGTGGAGGGTGCCCCTGGATGCAAGGGGGTGGGGGTGCAGGGGGACATGAATGGGGGCCTGGTGGAGGGTGCCCTGCACTGCTGGGGGGTGGGGGTGCAGGGGGACAGGAGTGGGGGTCTGGTTTAGGGTGCCCTACAGTGCTGGGGGGTGGGGGTGCTGGGAGACAGGAGTGGGGGCCTGGTGGAGGGTGCCCCTGGATGCAGGAGGGAGGGGGTGCAGGGGGACATGAGTGGGGGCCTGGTGGAGGGTGCCCTGCATTGCTGGAGGGTGGGGGTGCAGGGGGACATGAGTGGGGGCCTGGTGGAGGGTGCCCCTGGATGCATGGGAGTGGGGGTGCACAGGGACATGAGTAGGGGCCTGGTGGAGGGTGCACTACAGTGCTGGCTGGGAAGTGGGGGTGCAGGGAGACATGAGTGGGGACCTGGTGGAGGGTGCCCTACAGTGCTGGGGGGTGGTGGTGCAGGGAGACATGAGTGGGGGCCTGGTGGAGGGTGCCCCTGGATGCAGGGTGGTGGGGGTGCAGGGAGACAGGAGTGGGGGCCTGGTGGAGGGTGCCCTACAGTGCTGGGGGTGAGGGTGCTGGGAGACAGGAGTGGGGGCCTGGTGGAGTGTGCCCCTGGATGCAGGGGGGTGGGGGTGCAGGGGGACATGAGTGGGGGCCTGGTGGAGGGTGCCCCTGGTTGCAGGGGGTGGGGGTGCAGGGGGACAGGAGTGGGGGCCTGGTGGAGGGTGCCCCTGGATGCAGGGGGGTGGTGGTGCAGGGGGACATGTGTGGGGGCCTGGTGGAGGGTACCCTGCATTGCTGGAGGGTGGGGGTGCAGGGGGACATGAGTGGGGGCCTGGTGGAGGGTGCCCCTGGATGCAGGGGAGTGGGGGTGCACAGGGACATAAGTAGGGGCCTGGTGGAGGGTGCACTACAGTGCTGGGGAGTGGGGGTGCAGGGAGACATGAGTGGGGACCTGGTGGAGGGTGCCCTACAGAGCTGGGGGTGCTGGGAGCAGGAGTGGGGGCCTGGTGGAGGGTGCCCTGCACTGCTGGGGGGTGGGGGTGCAGGGGGACAGGAGTGGGAGCCTGGTGGAGGGTGCCCTACAGTGCTGGGGGGTGGGGGTGCTGGGAGACAGGCGTGGGGGCCTGGTGGAGGGTGCCCCTGGATGCATGGGGGTGGGGGTGCAGGGGGACATGAGTGGTGGACTGGTGGAGGGTGCCCCTGGATGCAGGGGAGTGGGGGTGCAGGGGGACAGGAGTGGGGGCCTGGTGGAGGGTGCCCTACAGTGCTGGGGGGTGGGGGTGCTGGGAGACAGGAGAGGGGGCCTGGTGGAGGGTGCCATACAGTGCTGGGGGGTGGGGGTGCTGGGAGACAGGAGTGGGGGCCTGGTGGAGGATGCCCCTGGTTGCAGGGGGGTGGGGGTGCAGGGGGACATGAGTGGTGGCCTGGTGAAGGGTGCCCCTGGATGCAGGGGGGTGGGGGTGCAGGGGGACATGAGTGGGGGCCTGGTGGAGGGTGCCCTACAGTGCTGGGGGGTGGGGGTGCTGGGAGACAGGAGTGGGGGCCTGGTGGAGGGTGCCCCTGGATGCAGGGGGGTGGGGGTGCAGGGGGACATGAGTGGGGGCCTGGTGGAGGGTGCCCCTGGATGCAGAGGGGTGGGGGTGCAGGAGGACATGAGTGGGGTCCTGGTGGAGGGTGCCCTGCATTGCTGGAGGGTGGGGGTGAAGGGAGACATGAGTGGGGGCCTGGTGGAGGGTGCACTACAGTGCTGGGGGTGGGGGTGCAGGGAGACATGAGTGGGGGCCTGGTGGAGGGTGCCCTACAGTGCTGGTGGGTGGGGGTGCAGGGAGACATGAGTGGGGGCCTCGTGGAGGGTGCCCTACAGTGCTGGGGCGTGGGGGTGCAGGGAGACATGAGTCGGGGCCTGCTGGAGGGTGCCCCTGGATGCAGGGGGTTGGGGGTGCAGGGGGATATGAGTGGGGTCCTGGTGGAGGGTGCACTGCATTTCTGGAGGGTGGGGATGAAGGGGGACATGAGTGGGGGCCTGGTGGAGGGTGCACTACAGTGCTGGGGGTGGAGGTGGAGGGAGACATGAGTGGGGGCCTGGTGGAGGGTGCCCTACAGTGCTGGTGGGTGGGGGTGCAGGGAGACATGAGTGGGGGCCTGGTGGAGGGTGCCCCTGGATGCAGGGTGGTGGGGGTGCAGGGAGACAGGAGTGAGGGCCTGGTGGAGGGTGCCCAACAGTGCTGGGGGTGGGGGTGCTGGGAGATAGGAGTGGGGGCCTGGTGGAGTATGCCCCTGGATGCAGGGGGGTGGGGGTGCAGGGGGACATGAGTGGGGGCCTGGTGGAGGGTGCCCCTGGTTGCAGGGGGGTGTGGGTGCAGGGGGACAGGAGTGGGGGCCTGGTGGAGGGTGCCCTACAATGCTGGGGGGTGGGGGTGCTGGGAGACAGGAGTGGGGGCCTGGTGGAGGGTGCCCCACAGAGCTGGGGGGTGGGGGTGCTGGGAGACAGGAGTGGGGGCCTGGTGGAGGGTGCCCTGCACTGCTGGGGGTGGGGGTGCAGGGGGACATGAGTGGGGGCCTGGTGGAGGGTGCCCTACAGTGCTGGGGGGTGGGGGTGCTGGGAGACAGGAGTGGGGGCCTGGTGGAGGGTGCCACTGGATGTAGGGGGGTGGGGGTGCAGGGGGACATGAGTGGGGGGCCTGGTGGAGGGTGCCCCTGGATGCAGGGGAGTGGGGGTGCAGGGGGACAGGAGTGGGGGCCTGGTGGAGGGTGCCCTACAGTGCTGTGGGGTGGGGGTGCTGGGAGACAGGAGTGGGGGCCTGGTGGAGGGTGCCTCTGGATGGAGGGGGGTGGGGGTGCAGAGGGACATGAGTGGGGGCCTGGTGGAGGGTGCCCCTGGATGCAGGGGGTGGGGGTGCAGGGGGACATGCGTGGGGGCCTGGTGGAGGGTGCCCTGCACTGCTGGGCGGTGGGAGTGCAGGGGGACAGGAGTGGGGGCCTGGTGGAGGGTGCCCTACACTGCTGGGGGGTTGGGGGTGCTGGGAGACAGGAGTGGGGGCCTGGTGGAGTGTGCTCCTGGATGCAGGGGGGTGGGGGTGCAGGGGGACATGAGTGGGGGCCTGGTGGAGGGTGCCCCTGGATGCAGGGGGGTGGGGGTGCAGGGGGACATGAGTGGGGGCCTGGTGGAGGGTTCCCTGCATTGCTGGAGGGTGGGGGTGCAGGGGGACATGAGTGGGGGCCTGGTGGAGGGTGCCCCTGGATGCAGGGGGTGGGGGTGCAGGGGGACATGAGTGGGGGCCAGGTGGAGGGTTCCCTGCATTGCTGGAGGATGGGGGTGCAGGGGGACATGAGTGGGGGCCTGGTGGAGGGTGCCCCAGGATGCAGGGGAGTGGGGGTGGAGGGAAACATGAGTGGGGGCCTGGTGGAGGGTGCACTACAGTCCTGGGGGGTGGGGGTGCAGGGAGACATGAGTGGGGGCCTGGTGGAGGGTGCCCTACAGTGCTGGGGGGTGGGGGTGCAGGGAGACATGAGTGGGGGCCTGGTGGAGGGTGCCCCTGGATGCAGGGTGGTGGGGGTGCAGGGAGACACGAGTGGGGGCCTGGTGGAGGGTGCCCTACAGTGCTGGGGGGTGAGGGTGCTGGGAGACAGGAGTGGGGGCCTGGTGGAGGGTGCCCCTGGATGCAGGGGGGTGGGGGTGCAGGGGGACATGAGTGGGGACCTGGTGGAGGGTGCCCCTGGTTGCAGGGGGGTGGGGGTGCAGGGGGATAGGATTGGGGGCCTGGTGGAGGGTGCCCTACAATGCTGGGGGGTGGGGGTGCTGGGAGACAGGAGTGGGGGCCTGGTGGAGGGTGCCCCTGGATGCAAGGGGGTGGGGGTGCAGGGGGACATGAATGGGGGCCTGGTGGAGGGTGCCCTGCACTGCTGGGGGGTGGGGGTGCAGGGGGACAGGAGTGGGGGCCTGGTTTAGGGTGCCCTACAGTGCTGGGGGGTGGGGGTGCTGGGAGACAGGAGTGGGGGCCTGGTGGAGGGTGCCCCTGGATGCAGGAGGGAGGGGGTGCAGGGGGACATGAGTGGGGGCCTGGTGGAGGGTGCCCTGCATTGCTGGAGGGTGGGGGTGCAGGGGGACATGAGTGGGGGCCTGGTGGAGGGTGCCCCTGGATGCATGGGAGTGGGGGTGCACAGGGACATGAGTAGGGGCCTGGTGGAGGGTGCACTACAGTGCTGGCTGGGAAGTGGGGGTGCAGGGAGACATGAGTGGGGACCTGGTGGAGGGTGCCCTACAGTGCTGGGGGGTGGTGGTGCAGGGAGACATGAGTGGGGGCCTGGTGGAGGGTGCCCCTGGATGCAGGGTGGTGGGGGTGCAGGGAGACAGGAGTGGGGGCCTGGTGGAGGGTGCCCTACAGTGCTGGGGGTGAGGGTGCTGGGAGACAGGAGTGGGGGCCTGGTGGAGTGTGCCCCTGGATGCAGGGGGGTGGGGGTGCAGGGGGACATGAGTGGGGGCCTGGTGGAGGGTGCCCCTGGTTGCAGGGGGTGGGGGTGCAGGGGGACAGGAGTGGGGGCCTGGTGGAGGGTGCCCCTGGATGCAGGGGGGTGGTGGTGCAGGGGGACATGTGTGGGGGCCTGGTGGAGGGTACCCTGCATTGCTGGAGGGTGGGGGTGCAGGGGGACATGAGTGGGGGCCTGGTGGAGGGTGCCCCTGGATGCAGGGGAGTGGGGGTGCACAGGGACATGAGTAGGGGCCTGGTGGAGGGTGCACTACAGTGCTGGGGAGTGGGGGTGCAGGGAGACATGAGTGGGGACCTGGTGGAGGGTGCCCTACAGAGCTGGGGGTGCTGGGAGCAGGAGTGGGGGCCTGGTGGAGGGTGCCCTGCACTGCTGGGGGGTGGGGGTGCAGGGGGACAGGAGTGGGAGCCTGGTGGAGGGTGCCCTACAGTGCTGGGGGGTGGGGGTGCTGGGAGACAGGCGTGGGGGCCTGGTGGAGGGTGCCCCTGGATGCATGGGGGTGGGGGTGCAGGGGGACATGAGTGGTGGACTGGTGGAGGGTGCCCCTGGATGCAGGGGAGTGGGGGTGCAGGGGGACAGGAGTGGGGGCCTGGTGGAGGGTGCCCTACAGTGCTGGGGGGTGGGGGTGCTGGGAGACAGGAGAGGGGGCCTGGTGGAGGGTGCCCTACAGTGCTGGGGGGTGGGGGTGCTGGGAGACAGGAGTGGGGGCCTGGTGGAGGGTGCCCTGCACTGTTGGGGGGTGGGGGCGCATGGGGACAGTAGTGGGGGCCTGGTGGAGGGTGCCCTACAGTGCTGGGGTGTGGGGGTGCTGGGAGACAGGAGTGGGGGCCTGGTGGGTGCCTCTGGATGCAGGGGGGTGGGGGTGCAGGGGGGCATGAGTGGGGTCAGGTGGAGGGTGCCCTACAGTGCTGGGGGTGGGGGTGCAGGGATACAGGAGTGGGGGCCTGGTGGAGGGTGCCCTGCATTGCTGGAGGGTGGGGGTGCAGGGGGACATGAGTGGGGGCCTGGTGGAGGGTGCCCCTGGATGCAGGGGGGTGGGGGTGCAGGGGGACATGAGTGGGGGCCTGGTGGAGGGTGCCCTGCATTGCTGGAGGGTGGGGGTGCAGGGGGACATGAGTGGGGGCCTGGTGGAGGGTGCCCCTGGATGCAAGGGAGTGGGGGTACAGGGGGACATAAGTGGGGGCCTGGTGGAGGGTGCACTACAGTGCTGGGGGGTGGGGGTGCAGGGAGACATGAGTGGGGGCCTGGTGGAGGGTGCCCCTGGATGCAGGGTGGTGGGGGTGCAGGGAGACAGGAGTGGGGGCCTGGTGGAGGGTGCCCCTGGTTGCAGGGGGGTGGGGGTGCAGGGGGACAGGAGTGGGGGCCTGGTGGAGGGTGCCCTACAATGCTGGGGGGTGGGGGTGCTGGGAGACAGGAGTGGGGGCCTGGTGGAGGGTGCCCCTGGATGCAAGGGGGTGGGGGTGCAGGGGGACATGAATGGGGGCCTGGTGGAGGGTGCCCTGCACTGCTGGGGGGTGGGGGTGCAGGGGGACAGGAGTGGGGGCCTGGTTTAGGGTGCCCTACAGTGCTGGGGGGTGGGGGTGCTGGGAGACAGGAGTGGGGGCCTGGTGGAGGGTGCCCCTGGATGCAGGGGGGAGGGGGTGCAGGGGGACATGAGTGGGGGCCTGGTGGAGGGTGCCCTGCATTGCTGGAGGGTGGGGGTGCAGGGGGACATGAGTGGGGGCCTGGTGGAGGGTTCCCCTGGATGCATGGGAGTGGGGGTGCACAGGGACATGAGTAGGGGCCTGGTGGAGGGTGCACTACAGTGCTGGCTGGGAAGTGGGGGTGCAGGGAGACATGAGTGGGGACCTGGTGGAGGGTGCCCTACAGTGCTGGGGGGTGGGGGTGCAGGGAGACATGAGTGGGGGCCTGGTGGAGGGTGCCCCTGGATGCAGGGTGGTGGGGGTGCAGGGAGACAGGAGTGGGGGCCTGGTGGAGGGTGCCCTACAGTGCTGGGGGTGAGGGTGCTGGGAGACAGGAGTGGGGGCCTGGTGGAGTGTGCCCCTGGATGCAGGGGGGTGGGGGTGCAGGGGGACATGAGTGGGGGCCTGGTGGAGGGTGCCCCTGGTTGCAGGGGGTGGGGGTGCAGGGGGACAGGAGTGGGGGCCTGGTGGAGGGTGCCCCTGGATGCAGGGGGGTGGTGGTGCAGGGGGACATGTGTGGGGGCCTGGTGGAGGGTACCCTGCATTGCTGGAGGGTGGGGGTGCAGGGGGACATGAGTGGGGGCCTGGTGGAGGGTGCCCCTGGATGCAGGGGAGTGGGGGTGCACAGGGACATGAGTAGGGGCCTGGTGGAGGGTGCACTACAGTGCTGGGGAGTGGGGGTGCAGGGAGACATGAGTGGGGACCTGGTGGAGGGTGCCCTACAGAGCTGGGGGTGCTGGGAGCAGGAGTGGGGGCCTGGTGGAGGGTGCCCTGCACTGCTGGGGGGTGGGGGTGCAGGGGGACAGGAGTAGGAGCCTGGTGGAGGGTGCCCTACAGTGCTGGGGGGTGGGGGTGCTGGGAGACAGGCGTGGGGGCCTGGTGGAGGGTGCCCCTGGATGCATGGGGGTGGGGGTGCAGGGGGACATGAGTGGTGGACTGGTGGAGGGTGCCCCTGGATGCAGGGGAGTGGGGGTGCAGGGGGACAGGAGTGGGGGCCTGGTGGAGGGTGCCCTACAGTGCTGGGGGGTGGGGGTGCTGGGAGACAGGAGAGGGGGCCTGGTGGAGGGTGCCCTACAGTGCTGGGGGGTGGGGGTGCTGGGAGACAGGAGTGGGGGCCTGGTGGAGGGTGCCCCTGGATGCAGGGGGGTGGGGGTGCAGGGGGCATGCGTGGGGGCCTGGTGGAGGGTGCCCTGCACTGTTGGGGGGTGGGGGTGCAGGGGGACAGTAGTGGGGGCCTGGTGGAGGGTGCCCTATAGTGCTGGGGTGTGGGGGTGCTGGGAGACAGGAGTGGGGGCCTGGTGGGTGCCTCTGGATGCAGGGGGGTGGGGGTGCAGGGGGGCATGAGTGGGGTCAGGTGGAGGGTGCCCTACAGTGCTGGGGGTGGGGGTGCAGGGAGACAGGAGTGGGGGCCTGGTGGAGGGTGCCCTGCATTGCTGGAGGGTGGGGGTGCAGGGGGACATGAGTGGGGGCCTGGTGGAGGGTGCCCCTGGATGCAGGGGGGTGGGGGTGCAGGGGGACATGAGTGGGGGCCTGGTGGAGGGTGCCCTGCATTGCTGGAGGGTGGGGGTGCAGGGGGACATGAGTGGGGGCCTGGTGGAGGGTGCCCCTGGATGCAGGGGAGTGGGGGTACAGGGGGACATAAGTGGGGGCCTGGTGGAGGGTGCACTACAGTGCTGGGGGGTGGGGGTGCAGGGAGACATGAGTGGGGGCCTGGTGGAGGGTGCCCCTGGATGCAGGGTGGTGGGGGTGCAGGGAGACAGGAGTGGGGGCCTGGTGGAGGGTGCCCTACAGTGCTGGGGGGTGGGGGTGCTGGGAGACAGGAGTGGGGGCCTGGTGGAGGGTGCCCCTGGATGCAGGGGGGTGGGGGTGCAGGGGGACATGAGTGGGGGCCTGGTGGAGGGTGCCCCTGGTTGCAGGGGGTGCGGGTGCAGGGGGACAGGAGTGGGGGCCTGGTGGAGGGTGCCCTACAATGCTGGGGGGTGGGGGTGCTGGGAGACAGGAGTGGGGGCCTGGTGGAGGTTGCCCCTGGATGCAGGGGGGTGGGGGTGCAGGGGGACATGAGTGGGGGCCTGGTGAAGGGTGCCCCTGGATGCAGGGGGGTGGGGGTGCAGGGGGACAGGAGTGGGGGCCTGGTGGAGGGTGCCCTACAGTGCTGGGGAGTGGGGGTGCTGAGAGACAGGAGTGGGGGCCTGGTGGATGGTGCCCCTTGATGCAGGGGGGTGGGGGTGCAGGGGGACATGAGTGGGGGCCTGGTGGAGGGTGCCCCTGGATGCAGGGGGGTGGGGGTGCAGGGGGACATGAGTGGGGTCCTGGTGGAGGGTGCCCTGCATTGCTGGAGGGTGGGGGTGAAGGGGGACATGAGTGGGGGCCTGGTGGAGGGTGCACTACAGTGCTGGGGGTGGGGGTGCAGGGAGACATGAGTGGGGGCCTGGTGGAGGGTGCCCTACAGTGCTGGTGGGTGGGGGTGCAGGGAGACATGAGTGGGGGCCTGGTGGAGGGTGCCCTACAGTGCTGGGGCGTGGGGGTTCAGGGAGACATGAGTGGGGGCCTGCTGGAGGGTGCCCCTGGATGCAGGGGGTTGGGGGTGCAGGGGGATATGAGTGGGGTCCTGGTGGATATCCCTGCATTACTGGAGGGTGGGGATGAAGGGGGACATGAGTGGGGGCCTGGTGGAGGGTGCACTACAGTGCTGGGGTTGGGGGTGGAGGGAGACATGAGTGGGGGCCTGGTGGAGGGTGCCCTACAGTGCTGGTGGGTGGGGGTGCAGGGAGACATGAGTGGGGGCCTGGTGAGGGTGCCCCTGGATGCAGGGTGGTGGGGGTGCAGGGAGACAGGAGTGAGGGCCTGGTGGAGGGTGCCCTACAGTGCTGGGGGGTGGGGGTGCTGGGAGACAGGATTTGGGGCCTGGTGGAGTGTGCCCCTGGATGCAGGGGGGTGGGGGTGCAGGGGGACATGAGTGGGGGCCTGGTGGAGGGTGCCCCTGGTTGCAGGGGGGTGTGGGTGCAGGGGGGCAGGAGTGGGGGCCTGGTGGAGGGTGCACTGCAATGCTGGGGGGTGGGGGTGCTGGGAGACAGGAGTGGGGGCCTGGTGGAGGGTGCCCCACAGAGCTGGGGGGTGGGGGTGCTGGGAGACAGGAGTGGGGGCCTGGTGGAGGGTGCCTTGCACTGCTGGGGGTGGGGGTGCAGGGGGACATGAGTGGGGGCCTGGTGGAGGATGCCCTACAGTGCTGGGGGGTGGGGGTGCTGGGAGACAGGAGTGGGGGCCTGGTGGAGGGTGCCACTGGATGTAGGGGGTGGGGGTGCAGGGGGACATGAGTGGGGGGCCTGGTGAAGGGTGCCCCTGGATGCAGGGGAGTGGGGGTGCAGGGGGACAGGAGTTGGGGCCTGGTGGAGGGTGCCC
Source organism: Ambystoma mexicanum (assembly GCF_040938575.1). Classification (NCBI taxonomy): domain Eukaryota; kingdom Metazoa; phylum Chordata; class Amphibia; order Caudata; family Ambystomatidae; genus Ambystoma; species Ambystoma mexicanum. Next base: position 894,133,418 of record NC_090922.1, read on the forward strand.
TACAGTGCTGTGGGGTGGGGGTGCTGGGAGACAGGAGTGGGGGCCTGGTGGAGGGTGCCCCTGGATGGAGGGGGGTGGGGGTGCAGAGGGACATGAGTGGGGGCCTGGTGGAGGGTGCCGCTGGATGCAGGGGGTGGGGGTGCAGGGGGACATGCGTGGGGGCCTGGTGGAGGGTGCCCTGCACTGCTGGGCGGTGGGAGTGCAGGGGGACAGGAGATGGGGCCTGGTGGAGGGTGCCCTACACTGCTGGGGGGTGGAGGTGCTGGGAGACAGGAGTGGGGGCCTGGTGGAGGGTGCCCCTGGATGCAGGGGGGTGGGGGTGCAGGGGGACATGAGTGGGGGCCTGGTGGAGGGTGCCCCACAGTGCTGGGGGGTGGGGGTGGGGGTGGGGGTGCAGGGAGTCAGGAGTGGGGGGCTAGTGGAGGGTGCCCTGCATTGCTGGAGGGTGGGGGTGCAGGGGGACATGAGTGGGGGCCTGGTGGAGGGTGCCCCTGGATGCAGGGGGGTGGGGGTGCAGGGGGACATGAGTGGGGGCCTGGTGGAGGGTTCCCTGCATTGCTGGAGGGTGGGGGTGCAGGGGGACATGAGTGGGGGCCTGGTGGAGGGTGCCCCTGGATGCAGGGGAGTGGGGGTGCAGGGGAACATGAGTGGGGGCCTGGTGGAGGGTGCACTACAGTCATGGGGGGTGAGGGTGCAGGGAGACATGAGTGGGGGCCTGGTGGAGGGTGCCCTACAGTGCTGGGGGGTGGGGGTGCAGGGAGACATGAGTGGGGGCCTGGTGGAGGGTGCCCCTGGGTGCAGGGTGGTGGAGGTGCAGGGAGACACGAGTGGGGGCCTGGTGGAGGGTGCCACTGGATGTAGGGGGGTGGGAGTGCAGGGGGACATGAGTGGGGGGCCTGGTGAAGGGTGCCCCTGGATGCAGGGGAGTGGGGGTGCAGGGGGACAGGAGTTGGGGCCTGGTGGAGGGTGCCCTACAGTGCTGTGGGGTGGGGGTGCTGGGAGACAGGAGTGGGGGCCTGGTGGAGGGTGCCCCTGGATGGAGGGGGGTGGGGGTGCAGAGGGACATGAGTGGGGGCCTGGTGGAGGGTGCCCCTGGATGCAGGGGGTGGGGGTGCAGGGGGACATGCGTGGGGGCCTGGTGGAGGGTGCCCTGCACTGCTGGGCGGTGGGAGTGCAGGGGGACAGGAGATGGGGCCTGGTGGAGGGTGCCCTACACTGCTGGGGGGTGGGGGTGCTGGGAGACAGGAGTGGGGGCCTGGTGGAGGGTGCCCCACAGTGCTGGGGGGTGGGGGTGGGGGTGCAGGGAGTCAGGAGTGGGGGGCTAGTGGAGGGTGCCCTGCATTGCTGGAGGGTGGGGGTGGAGGGGGACATGAGTGGGGGCCTGGTGGAGGGTGCCCCTGGATGCAGGGGGGTGGGGGTGCAGGGGGACATGAGTGGGGGCCTTGTGGAGGGTTCCCTGCATTGCTGGAGGGTGGGGGTGCAGGGGGACATGAGTGGGGGCCTGGTGGAGGGTGCCCCTGGATGCAGGGGAGTGGGGGTGCAGGGGAACATGAGTGGGGGCCTGGTGGAGGGTGCACTACAGTCATGGGGGGTGAGGGTGCAGGGAGACATGAGTGGGGGCCTGGTGGAGGGTGCCCTACAGTGCTGGGGGGTGGGGGTGCAGGGAGACATGAGTGGGGGCCTGGTGGAGGGTGCCCCTGGATGCAGGGTGGTGGAGGTGCAGGGAGACACGAGTGGGGCCTGGTGGAGGGTGCCCTACAGTGCTGGGGGGTGGGGGTGCTGGGAGACAGGAGTGGGGGCCTGGTGGAGGGTGCCCCTGGATGCAGGGGGGTGGGGGTGCAGGGGGACATGAGTGGGGACCTGGTGGAGGGTGCTCCTGGTTGCAGGGAGGTGGGGGTGCAGGGGGACAGGATTGGGGGCCTAGTGGAGGGTGCCCTACAATGCTGGGGGGTGGGGGTGCTGGGAGACAGGAGTGGGGGCCTGGTGGAGGGTGCCCTACAGTGCTGGGGGGTGGGGGTGCTGGGAGACAGGAGTGGGGGCCTGGTGGAGGGTGCCCTGCACTGCTGGGGGGTGGGGTGCAGGGGGACAGGAGTGGGGGCCTGGTGGAGGGTGCCCTACAGTGCTGGGGGGTGGGGGTGCTGGGAGACAGGAGTGGGGGCCTGGTGGAGGGTGCCCCTGGATGCAGGGGGGTGGGGGTGCAGGCGGACAAGAGTGGGGGCCTGGTGGAGGGTGTCCCTGGATGTAGGGGAGTGGGGGTGCAGGGGAACAGGAGTGGGGGCCTGGTGGAGGGTGCCCTACAGTGCTGGGGGGTGGGGGTGCTGGGAGACAGGAGTGGGGGCCTGGTGGAGGGTGCCCCTGGATGGAGTGGGGTGGGGGTGCAGGGGGACATGAGCAGGGGCCTAGTGGAGGGTGCCCCTTGATGCAGGGGGGTGGGAGTGCAGGGGGACATGCGTGGGGGCCTGGTGGAGGGTGCCCTGCACTGCTGGGGGGTGGGGGTGCAGGGGGACAGGAGTGGGGGCCTGGTGGAGGGTGCCCTACAGTGCTGGGGGGTGGAGGTGCTGGGAGACAGGAGTGGGAGCCTGGTGGAGGGTTCCCCTGGATGGAGGGGGGTGGGGGTGCAGGGGGACATGAGTGGGGGCCTGGTGGAGGGTGCCCCTGGATGCAGGGGGTGGGGGTGCAGGGGGACATGAGTGGGGGACTGACGGAGGGTGCCCTGCACTGCTGGGGGTGGGGGTGCAAGGAGACAGGAGTGGGGGCCTGGTGGAGGGTGCCCTACAGTGCTGGGGGGTTGGGGTGCAGGGAGACAGGAGTGGTGGCCTGGTGGAGGGTGCCCTACAGTGCTGGGGGGTGGGGGTGCAGGGAGACATGAGTGGGGGCCTGGTGGAGGGTGCCCCTGGGTGCAGGGTGGTGGAGGTGCAGGGAGACACGAGTGGGGGCCTGGTGGAGGGTGCCACTGGATGTAGGGGGGTGGGAGTGCAGGGGGACATGAGTGGGGGGCCTGGTGAAGGGTGCCCCTGGATGCAGGGGAGTGGGGGTGCAGGGGGACAGGAGTTGGGGCCTGGTGGAGGGTGCCCTACAGTGCTGTGGGGTGGGGGTGCTGGGAGACAGGAGTGGGGGCCTGGTGGAGGGTGCCCCTGGATGGAGGGGGGTGGGGGTGCAGAGGGACATGAGTGGGGGCCTGGTGGAGGGTGCCCCTGGATGCAGGGGGTGGGGGTGCAGGGGGACATGCGTGGGGGCCTGGTGGAGGGTGCCCTGCACTGCTGGGCGGTGGGAGTGCAGGGGGACAGGAGATGGGGCCTGGTGGAGGGTGCCCTACACTGCTGGGGGGTGGGGGTGCTGGGAGACAGGAGTGGGGGCCTGGTGGAGGGTGCCCCACAGTGCTGGGGGGTGGGGGTGGGGGTGCAGGGAGTCAGGAGTGGGGGGCTAGTGGAGGGTGCCCTGCATTGCTGGAGGGTGGGGGTGCAGGGGGACATGAGTGGGGGCCTGGTGGAGGGTGCCCCTGGATGCAGGGGGGTGGGGGTGCAGGGGGACATGAGTGGGGGCCTTGTGGAGGGTTCCCTGCATTGCTGGAGGGTGGGGGTGCAGGGGGACATGAGTGGGGGCCTGGTGGAGGGTGCCCCTGGATGCAGGGGAGTGGGGGTGCAGGGGAACATGAGTGGGGGCCTGGTGGAGGGTGCACTACAGTCATGGGGGGTGAGGGTGCAGGGAGACATGAGTGGGGGCCTGGTGGAGGGTGCCCTACAGTGCTGGGGGGTGGGGGTGCAGGGAGACATGAGTGGGGGCCTGGTGGAGGGTGCCCCTGGATGCAGGGTGGTGGAGGTGCAGGGAGACACGAGTGGGGGCCTGGTGGAGGGTGCCCTACAGTGCTGGGGGGTGGGGGTGCTGGGAGACAGGAGTGGGGGCCTGGTGGAGGGTGCCCCTGGATGCAGGGGGGTGGGGGTGCAGGGGGACATGAGTGGGGACCTGGTGGAGGGTGCTCCTGGTTGCAGGGAGGTGGGGGTGCAGGGGGACAGGATTGGGGGCCTAGTGGAGGGTGCCCTACAATGCTGGGGGGTGGGGGTGCTGGGAGACAGGAGTGGGGGCCTGGTGGAGGGTGCCCTACAGTGCTGGGGGGTGGGGGTGCTGGGAGACAGGAGTGGGGGCCTGGTGGAGGGTGCCCTGCACTGCTGGGGGGTGGGGTGCAGGGGGACAGGAGTGGGGGCCTGGTGGAGGGTGCCCTACAGTGCTGGGGGGTGGGGGTGCTGGGAGACAGGAGTGGGGGCCTGGTGGAGGGTGCCCCTGGATGCAGGGGGGTGGGGGTGCAGGCGGACAAGAGTGGGGGCCTGGTGGAGGGTGTCCCTGGATGTAGGGGAGTGGGGGTGCAGGGGAACAGGAGTGGGGGCCTGGTGGAGGGTGCCCTACAGTGCTGGGGGGTGGGGGTGCTGGGAGACAGGAGTGGGGGCCTGGTGGAGGGTGCCCCTGGATGGAGTGGGGTGGGGGTGCAGGGGGACATGAGCAGGGGCCTAGTGGAGGGTGCCCCTTGATGCAGGGGGGTGGGAGTGCAGGGGGACATGCGTGGGGGCCTGGTGGAGGGTGCCCTGCACTGCTGGGGGGTGGGGGTGCAGGGGGACAGGAGTGGGGGCCTGGTGGAGGGTGCCCTACAGTGCTGGGGGGTGGAGGTGCTGGGAGACAGGAGTGGGAGCCTGGTGGAGGGTTCCCCTGGATGGAGGGGGGTGGGGGTGCAGGGGGACATGAGTGGGGGCCTGGTGGAGGGTGCCCCTGGATGCAGGGGGTGGGGGTGCAGGGGGACATGAGTGGGGGACTGACGGAGGGTGCCCTGCACTGCTGGGGGTGGGGGTGCAAGGAGACAGGAGTGGGGGCCTGGTGGAGGGTGCCCTACAGTGCTGGGGGGTTGGGGTGCAGGGAGACAGGAGTGGTGGCCTGGTGGAGGGTGCCCTACAGTGCTGGGGGGTGGGGGTGCAGGGAGACAGGAATGGGGGCCTGGTGGAGGGTGCCCTACAGTGCTGGGGGGTGGGGGTGCTGGGAGACATGAGTGGGGGCCTGGTGGAGGTTGCCCCTGTATGCTGGGGGTGGGGGTGCTGGGAGACATGCGTTGGTGGGCAGTAGTGCAAGGTGACATGTGGGTTGGCTGGGGGGCATGGCCATGGTGGATGGGCTGCCTGCGGGACATGTGCAGGGGTGCAGGGTAGTCCCCTGTGGTGTGGGCCGCCTGCAGGGGCCGTGGAGGGTGTAGAGGGAACAGCTGGGAGGACCCCCACGGCCAATTCATGTGTGGGACTCACCGGCACCCCTGAAATACACGTAGGCTGCTGGATTCGCGTGTGGAATTTGCCGCACACCCGGAGTACACATATCCTGCTGAAATTGCATGTGGAACTTCTCGCGCACACCGAAATACACGTACCCTGCTAATTCGCGTGGGAAACTTCACGTGCACCCCAGAATACACGTGCCCAGGCCAATCGCGTGTGGAACTTCCCGCGAACCCCGTAATACACGCACACGCTATTTTTCACACAGCGGGTGTCTGTGTTTGTCGGTACCCCTTTGCACCTCATTTGTCCTAGAGGGCCACTGTGTGGATCATTCATCATAGCTGTATATGGGTGCTGTTTGTGAGCGCACATTTTGGCGCACATTTATTTCAGGCACAGGGAAGCTACCGCCTGCTTTCTTGTGGCGTACTTGTTTGGCCCTGTGCGCGTCTTTGACCGTGCGCTGGTTTGCCCTATTCGATTCCATGAATACGAGTTGTAGGCAAGCGTGTGGGCGTTCCGCGCACTTGCCTCCTGTACTTCCCCCGTGACGCCCATATTTTCACGCATTGTTCCCCATTCCGAGTGTTATGCCCCGTGTTCCGCCTACTTTTGTAATGTGCGCCGCGCTATGTGCGATTTCGCAGCGGCCGTGGCGCACGCCGTTGGATGACCTGTGCGCCGGCGTGCACTGCGCACTTTTTCAGCGCACATCCAATATTTATCTCGCGCACGTACTTCCATGAATCGATGTGCGCTGGTTTCCCTGTGATTTTCGCAGTTGCACTGCGATTTTCGCACTTTTACTGCGAATCTCACGTTTTGGCACCTGTGCGCCGGAATTTTCGGCGCACATTAATTCCATGAATCGGCCTGTATATATGTTGCCTGTTCACAGATGGAGACAATGTTAGAAGCTAGGCATCAAGCCTTTGAGCCCAGTTCATAACAATGTCTGGGGCAGATATGTATACAAATGCATGTGAAGGATGTGTCCTTCCTTGGAAGAATTTTCAGAAAAAGGAACTGGATCCCAATGACTTCAAGGAAATCAACATCACAAAGATCAGACAACAGCCTCCATGAGCACTAAGCTGTGACATCTACGGTTCATCCAATGCCTAGCACCCTGGCTTATTCATTTATTTATTTATTTGTATATATGGTACCTATACACAAGTGTTTCCAGGTGCCACAAGACAAAACATGGGGGGGCATAGGAAACAGAAAACAACAATGACGGTTATATTGGCCTTGTGACAATCCTACTGTGCAAGTGCAAAACAAAGTTGTTAAGTGCAGGGGAGGGAGGAGTATGGGGCAGGTTGGAAGGGGGAGAAGGGCAGCAGTGGGGGGGTAACCAATAATCAAGAGTACGGGTCTAGTTTTCGTCTGCTAACAAACCCTGATATCTTACTGTTCATCATTACTGCCCACTCTGCCACATATATTCATATGTATTTGTTTGGAGAGAACTTGAGCTTGCAGTAAGGATTTATTATGAGCAAATTGATTATGCCTCCTTTGTGAAGGGTGCAGTGAGCTAAAATGTGGTTGTAAATCCTACATAGTTGACCCATGTTTGTTCTCAGTAGAGGGGCTCCTACACTCCTTTGTAACTTTGTAAAACTTGGGGTTTCACCCTAAGTAACCCTGGGTAATCCAGACTTGGACCCCTTGCTCCCTGTGTCTTAGAGAGGCTCAGCTTCACCTCACTGATGAGGCCCAACTAAGCCAAAACATGTGTCTGGGGTTACTGATGGTGCTCGTGTTAAGTGCAAGTATGTTGCCAAATGAACCAAATACGAATTTTTGTTGTAATAATGTATATCTTATGTAGATTATGACCATTGGTCTTTTATGTATATCCTATTTATGGGTATCATTACGAGTTGTACTCAGTAACCGGTAGCGGTAAAAGAGGTAGCTTTTGCAATGCGCCAGCCCCCTTTGTGTACAAGAGCGTGCTACCGCAATCAGGACTACTGGATTCAGAGTGGTTCAAATGAACTCATTAAGTGTTTGCAAAAAAATAACATGCAATAAATAGTAAGTGAGGATCATTTGAAATGATGGATGCAGTAAACATTGCATGATTCAAAGTTCAAATACCCCAAAACTACACCATAATTTCCTCCAACATAACACAACACAGATTACCATGCAGTCAGGCGGAGCAATGTCACCTTACATCTCTATCTGGGTTGACACTAGATAACTACAGATACGGTGTCAGAAGACACTATGGGTAAGGAAGGAGGAGGATGACACCCACCCCCAGTGTCAGGCCACCTAGAGGAAATCAATTGACCCTTTTTGGACAGCATAATGTATAGAGTGTAGCTCATAGAAAGGACACACAGCATTATTTCAACATCCCTACAACCATATATCCTTTACTCAAGTTGGTGTCCATACTAAATTTCTATCCACTCGTTGCTCCAAATCCTAAGTCAGCATGTGGCATGGCATCACGTAGCCCACCTTCTCGTTCAGAGGAGATTTGCCTAGCATTTCGGTGCTGGACTGCCCTTAGGGGTGAGACAAAGACTGATATGCAAATGGATATTTCTCCTCTCTGAAGGTTGCAGTGAACTAAAACATGGTTGTAGACTCTTGTGCGTGGAAGAAATTCCATAGAACAGGGTATTTGACACATGTTTCTTCTCAGAAGAAGGGCTCCCACACTCATTTCTAACTTGATTTTGGGCAATGTCCACGTACCTACCTATGGCATAAGAACAGTACAGGTCACAGGTGTGTTAGGCTATTACATACCACCATGAATGACCAAGTTTGGTGCTTTTATAAGTGGATTAAGGTTACATACAATTCTCTTTGCATATTTCTGGCAGTGTTTTATTCATAATGTGATACATAGGCATTTGGATGCTTTGGTTGCATTTGCCCCCTCGCGAGGTATTCTCACTGTCAGCCGCTCACAGGTTTTCTGGCTTCCCAGGCCTTCTCGGGCCTTTGGCCGCTTTCACCCCATTGCGTCATAGCCATCTGCCTTTGGATCAAGACCCTGGGGGGTGGACCAGTGCGGGAGGATCACCTGGGTGGGGGATTTTAGGGCGTGGGGGTGAGGCAACCAATGGTGAGATGCGGTATCCCCACTTTCTTGTGCCCGTACCCCATCCTGTTTTGTAGGATTCTCCAAAGTTCCAACCCCCCTCTTTCTATACAAACACAGGGCTGAGGAAGAGGATGACTGAGAGTGAAGAGGCTAACATTTACATATCTCATTGGACATGTCCCAAAATCAGGTAAGGCAAAATCAGGCACTTGACATTAATCACATACATTGGATACCCATTAGCTCCCCCAGATGGATAACATGCATAACATAGAGACACAGTATGAGCAAGGTGAGACACGAGAAGGAGCAGATCTTCTGATGCGAAGGCAAACCCACTGGAGCAGGACGACCGATCGAGGGACCAGAGGGAACCGTAGGGAAACCCTGAAGATCCCTGCTGGAGGTTGTTGCCTCTGGGAAACCATGAAAGATACGAGGAGAAAGCCAAATCCCAGACAAGAAGAAACCTATATTGTGTTTCAAGGATGCGAGCGACCCTCCCTGGTGAACAACAGAGTTGGGGATGTGAGGCCAAGCCTTTGGTATCAACCTTGACTCATGAATCAAAGCCGCATATACAAGAAATGAATGCACACAACTGGTGAGTTAGTGAAAGACATGACAGGCCGGTTTGTAGCAAGGAAAGATTGAAGCCACAACACTGTATCTCACAATTGAAGGTTATGCACATGCTGAGAAGACGCGAAAGAAAGCAAAACAGTAATGAACTTTTGGCTGTGAAGCCAGTGATACAGGGTAGCTGAGTGGTCCGGTGAAAGGACAAAGCCCACTCGAAAGTCTCTGCAAATTGTTTGATGTCTTGTTATAAAGCGGCAAAGCAAAGATACTCTGAAATGCCCATTGGTTAAGATAAACCCCGATAAAAGCAGAAGAAAAAAGGTGATTGCTTTAAGAGGAAGATTTCTTTGAACTTTTCTGATTTTGGTATGGAACTACCAAGACCAAGTGACACTAGGGCAAATAACATAAGGGAGAGCTGAAGTGAAAGTCCAAGTGGTCCTGCAGAGGTCTATGGTAAACGCCTGCCACATTCAAAAGTCTTCCCCATCAGTGAAAGGTCTGAGCCCGACTGAGGGAGATGGAATACATGAAATAAATTATGTGAAGGGCACCCCTAATGAATGTGAATGAAGCTTGGGGAGGTGAACCCCTGCAAGTGCTGTGATTGTGAGGTTGTAGCCTGGCTGAGGGAGATCTATGTTGAATCAAATGCTTTTTTGTTGAAAGGTCTGAGTCTGACTGAGGGAGACTCCGTGAACTGTTGATGCCTTGAGAGATCCGAACCTGAGAGAGGAAGACCTATGTGAACTGTTGATGCCTTGAGAGGCCCTAGCCTGACAAAGGGAGACCTACATGAACTTTTGTCGAACTCTAAAAGAACTTTTAGAAAACTGGAATAAGTGACTTTAACGTGGAAGTCCAAGCGGGCCTCAACCCACGTTTTGAACTTCCTTTTTTTGATAACCTGAGCAAGAGTGTATCATTCTGTTTATGGGGGCTGCCTTACTCTATGCTGTCCAACGGGGAGAAGGAGAGCTAACTCGCCCACATTGATCCTTTATGTTCTAACATTGACTTTCCTTTCCATACATATTCCCTTCGACATACTTTTTGTATAAGATGTAGGGCAGGCATTAGGTTTTGTTAGCATAGGCCATTTTGATTTGACAAAGACTGACTAGGACTGCGTTTTCTTTATTCCAAACCCCTAGAAGTTAATAAAGGTTTTGAAACTTGTAACTCTTGTGTCAGTGTCATACTTGGGATACCATGCCTCCCTTATATATAGTGTCAAGTGGGATACTACTCAAATAAAAAAAAGTTGAAAACCCATGCTGATTATCATGATACCACCTGAAGGGGAGAAAAGAATTGTTGAAATTCAGAGTTTTGACTGTATTTGCAACATTAAAGAGGCTCTGTATTCCCAAATCCATATCCCTATCATCCAATGTGATTTATTCTTTCAAGGCTTTGTTTTACTGCATACCCTTCCTCTTTCTCAGTACCGCATACAGCAGTGGGGTCAAGTAATCCTAGAAGTAAGACTAATTCAGATCTTATTAGACCTAGTGCACTGAGCCCCCCGCTTTTCCAGATTTTTTTTTTCTTTAAAGCTGAATTATCCTCTGGATCAGGCTTGTCAGGTATAATTCCCAATGATTCAATGTCTCCTTCTCAATCAGAATCAAGCCCTGAAAGTCTAGAAAGTTCTGAAATTTACTCGGAAGGCGGTGAGACCATTTATTTTTCAGAATTTGATGGTAAGACAGAGGGAACGGTCGCACCCCCTGAAAATAAGGCCTACAGAGAAGATGTGCTAGCCCAATGGCCACCCATCAGATACAAGTCAAAAACTGTCTTCAATCAAGCTTAGAACAGTTAGTGACTTTACAGATCAAACCCCTATCACCTCAGGGTGTATTGCAACCATATCAAGATGGAGAAGATCTGGGGAATTTCTTTTTGAATTTTGACCGGCTAGCAGAGAAATTTGGATGGGCTGAAAATCTAAAAGTGTGCTACCTGTGCCCATTGCTAAAAGGGGAATTACAAACTATCTATCAGTTACTCAATATCCCAGTGGGGGCAACCTTTACCTTGATTAAAGAGGGACTTCTTAAAACAGTAGGTCAGGCCAGCAACTTCTATATGAAAAAATTAAGAAGTATCCGACTTAATCAAGGAGAAACCACATTAGAATTAGGAGAACACATTAAATATACATCATCTTTATGGGTGGCTAAAATAAATCTGGATGAACTGATAAACATGATAACCCTGGAACAATGTGTTAACTTTTTATCTCCATATTTACAAAAGGCGTTGTTGCATCTAAATAAATCAAGTTTCACACTAGCCGTTGAAATGGCCCACATCCATTCGTAGGCGGTGAAATGCTTGCATGCCATGCATAGAGGAGAGGATCAAAAAGATCAAAAACCATCATACTGCTCTTTGCTACACACATCAGAATGAGGGGGAAACCTTTCTAAACAAAAAGAATGGATGATGAAAGAAAGGGTAGAATTAAAAAGACTAGAACCTAGAATTTCAGAGTGAACCAGAAGAGAAGAGGCAAACATCATTAGACCTCCTCCCCCTACCTGTTTGTCCTGCAGAGAAACCGGTCATATTGCAAGACTCTCACTAAAACAGCAAAGGGAAGAACCTATGGAGATAGGATGTTTGAGAGGTGAAGAATGGGAAGATCCAGAAAAGATTACAGAAGCAGTTAGTATATGCTTATGTCAATCACCAACCGAATTCACCTATGAAATGGTTGTGATTAACAGAAAATAGTTAAAAGCCTTAATTGATTCCAGTAGCAAACAAACCACAGAAAGAGCTGATCTAGTTTCAACAGCAGACCTTGAGAAGTCAACCCTAATTAGGGTTACCTGCATACATGCGGACTACGAAATCTATAAGAACATATCCATGTCCATTAATATTAGAGGCGAGCCAACACTCATTTCATCAGCCATTATCCCAGGGCTTCCAGAAGTGGTCATCATAGACGAGGAATACCCTAATTTTTCCACCTTCCTTCAAGAACTAACACCTTCAGCATGCACATGTTCACTTCATACACAATGGCTAACTAATTTTTGTTCAAACTCCTCTCCCACTTTGGACTGGACAGAATTGAACTTCTAAGATGAGGTGACCCACCGTGAGTCCATGGTTAACTCTGATAGGGAATATATAAGTAAGCAAATGACTCATTCACATTTTCTAGAAAATTCAAGAAATCAGATCCCGGTGTATACCAGGACCAAAGGAAGAGCAACAGAGTAGTATGCAATGGTGCCTGGACCTTTCATCTAACTGTTCTCTTCAAAACCGTAGAAAAGTGAAAGTCCAGAAGGGAAGAGATACAGCCACATTGCATAGGGTTAGGCCAGGGCATGGCCTTCCACCTTTGGATCCAGACCCTGGGGGTGGACCAGTGCGGGAGGATCACCTAGGTGGGGGATCTTTGAAGAATGGGGGTGAATCAACCAATGGTGAGATGCAGTACCCCCCCTTTCCTGTGCCCATATCCCATCCTATTTTGTAGGATTCTCCAATGTTCTAACCCCCCCCCTTATAAACAAACACTGGGCTGAGAAAGAGGACGACAGAGTAAAGAGGCTAACACATATCTCATTGGACATTTCCCAATAATCAGGTAGGCAAAGTCAGGCACTTGACCTTAATGACATACATCTGATACCCATTAGCTCCCCCCACACAGATAAAAGGTGGAACATAGAGACACACTCTGAGCAAGGTGAGACACGAGAACGACGAACAATTGAGGGATCAGAGGGTAGCGTAGGGAAACCCTGAAGATCCCTGCAGGAAGTTGTTGCCTCTAGGAAACTGTGAAGCATACGTGGAGAAAGCCAAATCCCAAACAAGAAGAAACCTGCATTGTATTTCAAGGATGCCAGCGACTGTCCCAGGTGAACAACAGAGTTGGGGAGGCGAGGCCAAGCCTGTGGTATCAACCTTGACTCATGAATCAAAGCCGCAGAGACAAGAAAGGAATGCACACAACCGGTGTGTTAGAGAAAGACATGAAAAGCCGGTTTCTGGCAAGGAAAGATTGAAGCTGCAACACTGTATCTCAACAAGGTTGTGCACATGCGGATGAGACACGAAAGAAAGAAAAACAGTAATGAACTTTTGGCTGTGAAGCCAGTGATACAGGGTAGCTGAGTGGTCCAGTGAAAGGAAATAGCCCACTTGAAAGTCTCTGCGAAATGTTTGAGGTCTTGTTATAAAGCAGCAAAGAGAACAAACTCTGAAATGCGCAATGATTAAGATTAACCCAGATGAAAGGGGAAGTAAAAAGGTGATTGCTTTAGTTCTTTGAACTTTTCTGATTGTGGTATAGAACTACGAAGACCAAGAGACACTGGGGAAAAATAACATAAGGGAGAGCTGGAGTGAAAGTAAAAGTGGTCCTGCAGAGGCCTATGATAAAAGCCTTGCACATTCAAAAGTCGTTGACATCAGTGAAAGGACGAGCCCGACTGAGGGAGACCAGAAACATGAAATAAGTTAGGGAAAGGGAACCCCTAATGAATGTGAATGAAGCTTGGGGAAGGGGACCCTTGAAAAGTGCTGTGATTGCAATATTCGAGCCCAGCAAAGGGAGATCTATGTTAAATCACATACTTATTTGTTGAAAGGCGGAGCCTGACTGAGGGAGGCCCACGTGAATGGTTGATGCCTTGAGAGGTCCGAGCCCAACAGAGGGAGACCTATGTGAACTTTTGTTGAACTGTGAAAGAAGTAAAAACTGTAATAAGTGACTTTAACGTGGAATGCCAAGTGGGCCTCAATTCATGTTTTGGACTGCCTTTTTTTGATAACCAGAGTCAGAGTTTGTCTTCCTGTTTATGGGGCTGCCTTACCCTGTGCTGTCCAACATGGGGAGGAGAGCTGACTTAGCCACCTTGATTTTTTATGTTATAACACTGACTTTGCTTTGCATACATATTCCCCTATACACACATTTTGTATAAGAGATAGGGCAGGCATTAGGTTTTGTTAGTATAGGCCATTTTGATTTGACATAGACTGACTAGGGCTGTGTTTTCTTTATTAGCCTACTCCCATCACAGCTATAGGGTAAAGTAGGGGTTTCTCCAAACCTCAAGAGGTTATTAAAGGTTTTGAAACATGTTACTCTCGTGTCAGTGTCATACTTGTAATACCACACCTCCCTTAGATGGAAATCATGGTGGATCAGGCTGGGTGGACACCTTTTATTGTGTATCTACCTATTTGTAATTAAAAATAGGGTACACATGTTTTTAAAAAGCCCAGGTCGATTGTAAAATGCCCGAACCATATGTGCAAACCTGTTATAAACATTTCTTAAACTGATCCCAATCTCAATGATTGCCCTCTTTAAGGATGTTAAACTGAAGGAAACACGTAAGCACAATGAATTGCTTCTTTAACAATTAGATTATTTTTGGAGTTAGCTTCAAGACAATTCTACATGGTGATCTTAGTGAGGTGGTGATATTGGAGAATTCCCAACAGGTAAACTATGAAATATTTAGAAACCTATGTGAATTTTCCATTAAAATTTTAAGTGGGAGAGCCAGCCCATCTGCTCCATCGAACAATCTGGTGAATACTTAGATGAAGTTTCACATCCAGAGATAACCCTACAATGCTCATTAGCATGTCTCACTTCCTTCTTCTGCTGCCACCCTATCCTCCCTGCTCCCTCTCTCAAATTCACACCAGTCTCCCACACTCATCCGAATCTGCCCAACTCAGATTCCACCATGTTCTGCTCTCTACTACTGATTGCTGCTGCAATGTAACGAGAGTAGGGGATCACTCATACGTGATTCTCTAGCATTTAGCTAGTTGCTATTGACAGAACGGACATTTTATTATGTAGGGTCCTGGACGTACATGAGCCTTGGACAGAGCTAAGCAGCAGCCACTATCAGCACTGATTAGGGAGGTGGAATGGAATGAGTGTGGATTTGTTGGCACACACACACAGGACTCTATAAAGCAGTGCATCTATTATGTGAGGATCAATCCAGGGCTTAGGAATGCCCAGTTACACCCAAATACTGCCCTATTACTGGTATAAACATCAGAATGAAGGTTGGACAAACGGTCAGGGGACCTCAACAGGGAAGCACATGGACAGAGGGATGCTAATCCAGCAACCATTTTGTTGTATTGAAAGATCCACTAGAGGGGTGGTGTGCATCACATGGGTAGATAAACAGTATTGCACCAGCCTAGAATGGTGCTTTGCCATGACCTCCCCAGGGACGAAGAATGTATGGTTAGAAAATTAATTGTTGCTGCAACTGATTGAATGTATCATAACTGACTTTTTTGGTATGAGACTTATTGTACAAAGCACTATAAAACAGTTTCCAGTGCTATGGCACATTTCGCAATGGAAATACTATGCTGGTTTCCAAACCCATTTGTGCACATTTGTTTGGAAATACACCTCTTCACCTCTGCTGCTTTGAGTACTATTTGGAGGATTGGCTGAAAGGCTGTGGGTTCAGTCATTTGCTGCCGTCATGGCACACATTCACAATGCCCAGCTGAGACAGCAACAACAGTGGCAAACCACTACCCTTTGAACACTTGCACACAGAAATGATATGAAAGAGGCCAATTAGAATCCTCTAAAAGGGGTTTCAGAGGAGAACTGCCCATGAAGGTTGGTGTTATGTCTTGAGATGTACAAAAGCAATCAGAATTTAATTATGGACAGTGTTTGTAAGTGATGCTGTAATATAATTAAATAAAAGCTAACAAGAGGTTGAAAAAAGTATAAAGCTTAATGCAGAAATTTAACGTGGTAACTGAATAATAAAGCTAGAACCCTCAGATAGAAGAAAAGTGGCGTACCTTATGTTTACAAATTACCAACCAGAAACCTGTAGATGCCTACGAAAATAGGATAGCATGGTGAAAGTTGATGGTTGAAAACATTTCCAAGTAGATAGGGCATTGAACACAATAGAACGGTTTAATTTGTGATGAGGTTTAGAAGCTAAAAGCTCCACACAAAACGAAAATAAACATTGTGAACATATCTTAAACTGGCTTTCAGAAGGATCTATGAATTAAAGAAGCTAGGCAAAAAAGTTTGAATGAATCAAACGTTAAGCTAAAATACAATTTTAAAAAACTCAAGAAAGAAAAGTAAAGAGTTCAGAGGTAAGCACAGGTTGCTGACTCTTGGGAATAAATCATACCCACGCTGACGAGAAACAAAAAGGGATGCAGAGGACTCAGATACAAGGGTTTTATCAATATTCGGGGGAGTGAAAGAACAAGCCATAAATGTGCAGTGCAACCGCAATCAGCCACGGTGCAAGAGCAGAGCATTTTGCAAACTCGGAGCACACTACAAGTAGCATCAGAACCGCAAGTCCCCAAGTTCAAACCTGGACTGAACAAATACATTTCTATTACATTACTGTGTAAAAAGTATACATTTGTCATTTTTCAATGGGCAATTTAAAGTGGGAAAAATGGGTGGCAGTTAAAAACTCTCTCCCTATGTCCTTGAGAGGTTCAAGGCTAGTAACCTGAACCTGTTATATAACATGGGAAGTACTTAAATTACATTATTTGTCTAGGCATGTGCAAAGCAAGATATTATATGGCTCCAATTATGTACTGGACCTTTACACACAAAGGGAGTTAGATATCAACTAATATACAAACCCATTTTGTCTTTTTCATCAAATCCATGGTTTTCAGGAGAACTTGCACTTCTGAAATATTTACCAATGTCCCGGGATGTGAAGTCAATTGGTATTTTCACAAATCAGAGGGGCTGGGATATTATATAAACCCCTTTAGAGTATACCTCCACATACAATTCTATTTCCCCTTGGCATTGTACATGGATAGGAATTGTATTTTGACTGTTTCACATACATGTCGTTATACTATAAAGGACTGTTTGAATTTTCCCCCTCTAGTAAAAGGTGTCCATCAGTCAGCAGGGTAGGTAATATTTGCTCCACTGTCTGGTTGCTCTCTTTCTATATTGGGTATGTCTGCTTCCTTTTCCATGGAGGAAGGCCTGGATCTGTGAATGATTACTGATGTTGTTTGACAAATTACAGTTTTGACAATTTTATTTATGGACTTTAGTACTTTTTTACTGACAAATATATGTGCAGACCTGCACAAACTCCATATAAGTCTCTCACAATGTTCTGCTAGCAATCCAAGATGTGTCAAAGGGAAAGCAAGCTATTCAATTGTCTCTCCTTCAGTCAATTATTATTTCTATCGCCTTTTCCAGTAGGTCTTTCTGTCAGTCCATGAGTGAGTGAGTCCATTTTCTTATACCTATGGGTTTTGACTCTTATAGATTAGAATCCCTCTAGAGGTCTGTATAATTTCTCTATTTTGATTGGTTAGTCTCTGTCTATGTGCTTGGACAGTATACCAAAAGTGATATCTCACTAAGCCCTCCCCTTCATACACATTGGGCATATTAATGAGGAGGGCAGTCTAAAGTCAGTAACTACTGAACCCACTTTACCCCCATTTGATGTGATGTCATCTTGCAGACTTTTACATTGAACAATTGTGATTTTTGAAAACAGTATGTTCCACAGATGAGAATACCTGATTAATTAGTCTTCCAGATTGCTCTCAGTCAAGTGAATCAAATGATGTTAGTCTCATCTCAGCATGACATGTGATGTGCATGTGACAGATTTTTACTTTTTATTCTCGGATACGATCACACAAGGATTTTATTCCCATCTCAGAATATCGGAATAGACAGCACAGCTGCTAGGATATATGAATCAATGACATGCAACATATATGTGCAAAAATATCGATTTGGGTCTAATTTGCATAATTAACAAATATAAAAAAATCCATTTACATTCAGTTGATAAAAGTTTTTCACCCCAAATAATTATAAAACAAGGTAAGCTGCTACGATATTCCTATGAAAAGATATTCTGGAAAATCTGATTCCATATGTAAAATTTTAAAGAAATATTTGTTTCTTATTTCACATATTAAACAGTAGTTCCTGTTCCTGACCTGGCTACAAGCCAGGATACAGTGTTGGATCTTCTGGCCTAGAGCTGGGCCTTTTATGAGTAAATGAGGGGTGGTTGTCATAGCACCATTATCAGAAGGTTCTTTGAAGTTCAGTTGCTCAGAGGGTATGCAAGCTGACTGCAACAAACGCCAGACTTCACATTTGAGTAATGGTGAATTGCATCCTTCCTGGAAGAAATGATTGATGAGAATTAATGATTACTTGTGGTCATTACACTGTGAGCCCGGATTTGAAAATATATTCCTTGTATTCTTAGGAAATTGTTGGATAGAACCGAATGAGAAATAGGGATTGTGAATGAGTAGTATTTACCTTTCTCACAAGCCCTGTTTTTATTTTATATTGCTGGTTATTAGTCCTGCAAAGAAGAACACATAACTAATGTATGCCTCAAGCTGTTTTGTTTTTTTACTTTACTGAACAATGCTGTGCATTTCATCTCAGATTGACTGTTCTCCATATAAAATAGATTACTGTATTTTCCCATGTAACTAAACAGATGTTTTGTTTCAACCTTGTCATTTACACTATTGTTGTAGCTGGTCTTTCAAATGGTTTGGGCAACATGCATTCCATATTTGTATCTTTAAATGTATAGTTTTCCTTTGCATCCTTTCCTTTTGTATAGAGTTCCTTACACAGTATGCAGATTTGGTATTACTGATACACTATGAAGAAACACACAAAATGAAACAAAGGTCAGGCTAAATGCTGTGGGAGTAAGCAGTGCTCCTTCAAGAAGTTTCTATGAACCCTTGAAATGTAGTCATGCCAAAGCTAAACTATCAGTACCCCGGCACACTCCCAAGCTTGCTGCCAACACAGACTAGATCAGATCCCTTTGAAATTAGTGTTGCAAGGACTGTAGCCCAGAGTATGTCTCATCTCACAAACACTACAACCCAACGCACATGATCTCCGAAACCAAGTCAGATTACTATGCCTAAACCATTGAGAGAACCTTTACAAGAGTAAAGCCTTAACCAAAGCAATCAAACACTGAATCCAGCCCACAGCTGACCCTGAAATAGCAGCTCCACGAGATGCATCAAAACAGAAGGATCCTCACTGTACAAACACTGGCACAGGCAAGTGTCCTTCTGGCCAACTTCACCCTCCTATCTCTACATATCTCTTGGATACTCTCCCTTTTCTTAAAACTACTCTTTACACATACAACTTTCTCCCAGCCTCCTTCACTAGACAACTCAATGTTCCAGTGCTGAACTCACTCCTTGTTATTGTCAATAGCTCTGTCAGTGTAGGTGCAGACATGTTAAAGACATGTCTCATATTGTCATGACCCTTACACCAGACCCCCACTGGCAAGTCAGCCTGCCAGGTAGGGCTGGGTTTTGGGGTTCCATTATGGCCTCAAAGGCCTTACAACCTCATCCAAGACTCTCTTGGAGTCAGTCCTGGCACCTTTGGTGCCAGGCTCATATTCATTATGTAGAACATCTTTAAATTCGGACTGCTTTCTTTGGGCCTGCAGTCAACATGGAGGCACTCACATAGCCCAGTTCCAAGAACTGAGCTATGTGGTATAGTGTTTTGGGTGTGATTGGCCTGGGACAACTTTACCTGGACTACTTTACTGGAAGGCTATTTAAACCACAACCAAGCAGCAGAGCAGGCTTCGCGTTATTCTGGAGTTTGCAGCGTAACGTTCACCATGTCCAGTTAAGTCTCCAGTGTTCTTGATACCAGTAATCCTTGGGACAGCGAGCCTGCAGAGAGGAAGAGGAACATCGTTATATGAATCTTACCTGTGAACAGCATCCTGTCTTCAGCCGTCGTTAACTCCTGATTCTGCTTACCTGGGGACAGTCGATCCAGCAAACTACATCTTCTGCGCACTGCATGCTTTCCGGAGCGAAGTGACCTGAATAAGAGAGAGAGCAGGACAGCATTAGTGAACGCATACTAACGGCTTCACACGAACAACGGTCATTACAAGATTCTCACCTGGTTAGTTGCCTCTTGGTTACCATCTTTCCAGAACATCACGCCCACCGGTAAAGAACATTGCGGCCTGCAAAAGGATGAGAACGACACAGGTTAACATATACAAGGTGAATCAGCGCTGCGCATTGCGCATTACTTACCAGATAGCATCGCGCACACTGCACCATCCATTACCGGCAGGTGCTCAACCCAGCCTGCACAAAAACGCCAAATCTATTGCACACCTGAAGAGAAGAGAAAATACATTAACCACAATCGGAGGAAGGAGGATAAGAACAGTATTGAATACAAAGACTGCAATACAGCAAGACCTACCTTAAAGACACTTGAAAGGGCTCACACCAATGAAGTAACTCGGTCGCCCACGCCCACATGAGACTGCGCACCCCTGCCACAAAGAGCAGGATGGAGGGCACCCCCTCTACAGAAACAAGGTGAGGAGAGGGCCAAAGGGAAGGTTTGAATCCAAGGGAGGTGGGAAGAGACCATACCAGAGACGGCCCAGTCTTGAATCCAGCCCTCCTGTATTTCAGGCTCACCTTCCATCAGAGGCACCACTCGGGATCGGGGAGAGGGTTTGAGGCGCATATCATCCAACCAGGGCTGAGTGGCGTCCCCGTGGATACCAGGTGAGCGTAACACATATATTACCTTCTAAAAAGAAACTCATTTAAAGCATAGAACGTAATCAATTAACTAAGTAACTAAGCTTCGTACTGTAATAAGTGCCACGTCCTTGGGCTGTTGTGCGCTATATAAATACGAATAAAACAAAACAAACCGACCCATCACAAACCTCCAGTACACCTGGAAGCTTAGTGAGAAAGTAGTTGAGACCCAAATGCTTGCCAAAATCAGCAATACCAATCTGGATTTTGCCTCAAATACAGCAACGTGTCTTCAACCATCCAAGTGGTGGATGATGTGCTGAAATTCAGCGGCATAGGGGACTCATTCCTTCTAGTCCTCTCAGCTGCCTTTGACACAGTTGACCACCTAACACTCCTCCTCTTTTCACTGACAGGATGATTCAGGATGATTCAGTGTTTGATCAAATGCCATTGATGGTATTCCACGGGACTACCGGCACTGGTATTTTCGGTGGACATTTTTAGAAAATCAAAGTTTTTGTACCTCCACCTTAAAGGAGGAGGTACAAAATCAGACTGGCCAAACATTTTGTAAATCTTTGATTTTACTCTACAGAACTGGAGCACAAGTGCTTCCATTCCATAGAGTGAACAATGTTTTTACAAAGTGACATGTTGAGGGGAGTACAAAGGTGGGCATCTCCAATTGCCTCCTCTAACCAACGTACACAAATTCGGCATGCAAGGGCCAGAATTGACCCTTCTGTGCATACAAAAATCAACAGTAGTGATGTGAGCCACTACTGTTCATAATCCATTTCTCCATTAACATTGATTCTGAAAATGGCTAAAAAGAAATGTTAAAATCCTTTTAACACTACTGCCATTGGAGGAGGTAATTCTGAAATAGCACTGAAGTATTCCAGAAATACCACCTGGGATGGTGGTAAGCTTAGAGCAGATTTTCTGAAATACCCCCGGCAGAACTGGTAACTTTCTTCAGCGGTTTTAAAAAATGAAACTAAAAAATAAACGGTTCAACTCTGAATATCTCCCTTAGTTTGTATAATGATGAATACCTGAATATTACATCTTTCTATGCACGTTTATCAACTGTGTCCACAAGTAAATACCACAAACAGTCCATCAGCCATTTCTATAACCATTACACATGTAACATCCATGGGTGCTATTCAGGGTGCTAATAAACTCTTTTTTTATTAACACACTGGTGATAAAGCAATGTACTAGAATATAGGGGAAACATTCCTACAGAATCAAACCAAGGGCACACCATAATAAGATATGGATTCTTCTTTCCTTGGCAAGTAGGTGTTGTGATAAGATGCTGCGGATTGTAACAGAACAAAGGGTGTATGGGAAGCAGTGGTTCGAACATTACAATCCATGGTCACAGAATCTGTTATTTAAATGCATACATTGCTACTGGGTGGTATGAACATGTACTTGCAGCCTCGACTACTCTTGCCCTACACACTGTGGAAGCCCATGCATGGGCAGGCATCCAGGCACATCTAACGCATTGCTTCGCCCCATTTACACAGAACCTCAGAAGGCTTTGCAGAGCTCAGTTCCTTTGGGTCAGGCTAGATTCTCAAAGATGTCGTCTTTTTCAATGTTTTATTTTACATTTGGATGCTCTGGCCCATGGGACAATAGCCCAGCTAGGCTGGGGGCAATTGCCAATTTGCCTCCTTGACAGTCTGCCCTGCGTACATGCATAAAATATCATAAAGGGACGTTAATCTCTGCAAGAACACATTGCCTTTTCACATGCATTGATTTGTGTGTTATGAGATTCTAATCATAAAATGCATTGAAAACGTGTATCGAAGTGTCTGTACGTAATCAATCCCTAACATTTAGTGAAGAAGAGCTCGCAAAACAGCTAAACGCGCACTCTTATGTCCGGACACTTGCCACGCCCCAATCGATTTTTTGAAATTGAAAATCGATGCTAAGCACCTATCCCACAAATCTGCTGGAGCCCATTTTTGCAAACGTTTTGGCAGTCATTTCATTGGTGTCTGGATCTCCGAATTCAGCAGCGTGGATTAAATGTGCCAGTATGAACGAAGAGCCTCTGGTGCCTCGTGGAAGGGTATGCATGTTGATTATATTCACGCATGCTATGCCTACCGTTCAAGAGACAGCACCTGGTGCCATGAAAGGGGCCCCTTGCATTCGAATGTTTTCAGATTCTGTTTGAACAGGCGGAGTGATTATTTCAAAGACACCCGAGTCCAGGGGTTCGTCAAATACAACCGAAACGTTGGCGGCTGTCGGAAGGGCAATATTGTCTCACGCTAGGCTAGCTGAGAATAACAGTCTTCGTTCCCTAAGAACCTTGGGTTAATGCCCGTCTCCTGGGCACACATTGTCAGAGGACTCCTAGGAATCAGAATGAATGGGTTTTTCATCAGCCTTACTCCTGCCCAATCTGAGCCTGCATATTTTATGCACGAGGTGCTCCGCTGGAGGCTGCTTTCCTCAGAACATCTGGAGTCGATTCCCCGACTGCTCCCGTATGTAGGTGTAAAGTCTTCATTCGGCTAAACACACGATAACGTTATGCTAAACTCCAGTCAAACCCATCTGTATTTGTTAATTGCAAATGAGAAAGAAATCCGGAATGAACGACGGCAACATGCGTGGAGTGGAAAGAACACGTGCTCAATGCACAACAGTACACGTCTCGGGGGATGCTGCTATGTTTGCTTTAGCACGCACACAATGCCGAGTGTGACTGACATTATCTATGAAATGAACGTAGTTATCCATCTTCACACAACATAACATCACATACATGCATAACGTGCCTGCAACACACACTCCCACATCAGCGTCTAAGAATAAGGATCTGGCAATCGAAATTCATACTTTAATCCCTTCGTGCATAATAAAGGACATGGCGAGAACAGTCCAGACTGACGTGGGTAGTTCTTGGCAGTAATACTTACACTGCTGTACGAAATGCTTAATTTAACAGCTAGAATATCCGTGTGGTACTGACATTACTTGTTTATATATTCATTAAAAATAGAAAATAAAGTACAACACCTAAAACAAAATGCTGGACGGATGGCCATCAGAAATGGTAAACAACATTTCTTGAACCACGGATAGAATATATTCTCGCATCCTCATACATGCCTTTGAACCAGTTCCTGGATGGATACAGTAGTCTCTGGGAACGTGGCAAGTGATGAGCATTGCTCGAATATCAGAGTTCATAATATAGACAGGAGTAGTACATTGTAATCATGGCGACTATCACCAAACTAACAAAAGGATGCTCTGAATACCAGAAAAAAAAGCACTTTATAAATGGGGGAGGAAATGTAACACATTGGCAAGAAAAATACTGGATTAAACGACTGGATGTAGTGATTACAGGGAGCCTGAATAAGGAGCTCATTTTACATCTATCTATATTTTGTTTTTGTATTTATTTGTTTATATAGCGCTTTACACCAAAGCATATAAATAAAAATGTAAATGTTAGTTTGTTCAAAATCTTAAATCTTCGAAAGTTCTTCACCGATTGCTTTGACATTTTGACACAATGTTGCATTCAAATAGGCACATGTTTTTATAAACCTACTATACATAGATGTCACATGTGACAGGTAAAAACATGCTTTTTCTGAAAAACAGTGCTATCTGTTGGACATAAAAGCAACACACGCTATACAAAATAGTTTACTGAAAAACAGCGCCATCTGTTGGATGTAAACACAGCTTCAGATCTGCTTCGTTCTCAACAGAATGAACACAACAGACTGAGAATGGCTGAAAGACGTCAACGAGAAACAGCAGATCAGTGTCAAACACGACTCTGTGCTCAGCAATCGCGCAATTACAATCGCCTTGTATTCCAGTACAACCCAGCTGATGATTATGGTTTGAGCCGACATGTTCTCATCGGAACCATGACTGAAGTGTGTCCTTATTGCAAAGCATTTCCTATCTAACATCAGGAAATACAACTCATGCATCCAAATGACGTCGTTCGGCGCAGAAATGGTAACAGCTCAATTCATGCCAACTTGCGTTGGCAATCACCATCAACAAAGCTCAAGGCCAATTGTTAGAATTGTGCGCTTTAGATCTAGACACCGATTGCTTCTCACATGGACAATTATATGTTGCGTGTTCTACAGTCGGCATATCCTCACAGACAATGGAATAACAAATAATATTGTATACCCACATGCATTCTGAAATTAAACATATCAGAAATGTGCGCTTTCTATTTTCTTACTTTTCTATTTAACCAGACTGAACCACAGCAACGCGTGGCCGCGGACAGCTAGCTGTTAATAACCAGAATAGGGTTCTCAACGGGATTCC
Source organism: Ambystoma mexicanum (assembly GCF_040938575.1). Classification (NCBI taxonomy): domain Eukaryota; kingdom Metazoa; phylum Chordata; class Amphibia; order Caudata; family Ambystomatidae; genus Ambystoma; species Ambystoma mexicanum. The sequence continues at coordinate 894,158,306 of NC_090922.1, forward strand.
TCATTCTTGCTAGTCCTAGAGTTGACAGGTTACTTAATTACATTACTTTTGAAAATGTATTCAAAAGAACAGTCTTCATTTAGTGATGGTACATTCCTAGTTTACACATTTTCTAGTTAAAAGGTATCTAGGGGGTATGGCAGCATTTCTTTCTAAATACCCACATCAGATTATCTCACGTAGTTGACATGAATTAGACATAGTTTATGAATAATTACGTAGACATTATTATCAGAACAAATGGGGACCCATTCTATATTGATATAGCAACATGGTCTGTGTCCACCTGAACACTGAAATCAGTATTCTAGAGTCTTGCCATACATCCCCTATATTATTTAGCCACCCACAGAAACAAATATTTCCCTATTCTTAATGAACCATTCTTCCAGAGGGTTGCTTTTAAATGTAAGAAGAGGGCCACCTCGATCAAAGCATGTATGTACAACCAACAATGGAGGGTTTTAATTATATTGGTGTTGTGGCTAGGAGTGTTAACTGTCCTAATATTGACACACAAAAGTTCGCGGAACACCCACTGGTCCAGAGGTTTGTTGTACTGAAAAATGTGTTAGGCACATTTTGGGGCCATGAACTACCGCTCCTCAACCAAAGCACTTGACCATGGCTTCTGCCCCGCACCCACTCTGGTTGCCACAGACAGCTTTTTCTCTATTTCCAGCACATGTGTGTTGAAAATTGAAGAAAGTTGAACATAAGTATATGTGAAGGGTTTAGAGCAGTGAAGTTGTGGTATGTGGCCATGTGAGGGATGGAGTGAAACTCCAACTTTTATTGATGAATCAGTGGGAAATTCGTAAAGATTTGTGGGACTCTAATCTCACACAATATAGGCAGTTTAAATTACGCCCAAACTAATTTGCCCACCTCTAGACATCCTTTCCCATGTTCAATGGATCAAGTCACTATTAAAGGGTTTGAGAAATGAATATTTCAACAGCGAAGCAAGTCATGCTATGCTCGGTGGCAACATATCTATTAACGAGGGGCATGTTTTGAAAAGATAACTAGAACAGCATCATGTTAAGTAAAGTTAAACAGCCTGTAGCCAGTTGGAATGTATATCACAAAATAAACTCTCGGTTACCACAATTATTCTTTTCTTGTAAACACTCTGAATTCTCAGAGGCAGTATCTCAAAGTCCTTGTCTACACGAGTTGTGGTTTAACTTTAACTGTACATGGCCCCAGAATAGGGATACATTTTTCTTATCTTTCAGAATCCCATATTACAGTCTTATCGATCGTGTAACTTGTGTTGGATCATGTTCATTAAATCCACCTCTACTCGGATTCACAGGTATTTTTTGTGCTTTTTCGGCCAATCAAAATTGTTGTTAAACCATATCAGCCCTAGTCCTGGCAGTGTTAAAATAATTGGCAGAGCCTCATATTTTTTAACCAATCAGGCCCACAATGGCCTTTACCTTATCGAGACAATGAGATTCGCGGGATGAGCAGGTTGACAACCCCAAACATGTTCAACAAACCGAACTATTCCAGAAACAAGCGCCTTCTGAGAGAAGACCGGCTACAGTCATCAAAAACAAGTCCCTGTTCTATGCTCCACTGCCTTTGTGGAGCATGGGATGCAGTAAGTGATGCGGTCAGAGATGTTAGGGGTGGGAAAAGGAAAGGAAAACAAGATCTACATTTAACCAGCAAAGACCTGAACATGAAGGTCAAATGATGAGGCAAGAATATGCAAATAGTGAAGAAGTAGAGGAACAAGCCTTAGCCTCGAGGGACCCCTATTAGTATTCCTGGGGTACTCACCCCACCCCACACAAAGACTAGTAGTGCAACAATGAGCTGGTCATAAGGTATTTTAGGCTTGCGACAGGCTATCCTCTGCAGAGATGTGTCAACCAGTATGGAAGCATCCACAAAATAGCACTGTGTTACCAAAATAAAATGAGTATTCGCACAGGGTTCTTGTAAAGTATCAGAACTTTACTCCAAACAAACAGACAGATCAAAACAGACGTACAGATACATATGCTGGTGACTCCGAGTAGAATTGACGGGAAACAGTAGCATTACATTCAGAAACAACACTACTAAATGCACCACAGTTGCTTACAATGGTTTATTTGAAAGTAGAGAATGTTGACCCAACTGTCTTGCAGACAAAACTTTATATAATGGCAATGGGGTGAGCTTGGTAATTCCTTTCTAGTAACCTCTGTCCCATTCAAGTGCTACAGCAATTTGATAGCATTGATAGCATTGATGTGGTCTTTTTGATGCTTTACCAATGACACTGATTGTGATTCGAAGTGGTGAGTGCCTCAGTTGGGTTCAAGCACTGGGGCATGAAGTACTATTCACAGGTGGCTCAACGAGCTAGACTGTGCCCAGTGGAAGGCTGTGTTAATTCCAGTTATGACAATTTAATCACATTGATTTTAAAAAAGCAGACCATTTTCTGGCAATGTCTCATTGCAGTGAGTCAGTCTCTAATGTAAGGGACCAACAACAAACAACATTGTTCACATCTCAATTGGATTCTCTGGGCAGCTTGACACAACGAAACATAGCTTGAAGCACAGCTGATGGAGAAGTTGTTTGCTTCAAAAGCTGCATGGTAATTTGATGTTGAATAGATAGCCTCTATGGGCCTTGAATGAGGAAATGGTATGTTCCTGAACCAGCAATTGCCAAAGGCAGCACCTCTGGACATGAAGCACACTATGTGACCGTCCACTAGGCTCCTTGAAGGAAATACAACGCTGCCCTGCTCTTCCGAGCCAATGGAAATACCTCACAGTGGCATTCATGGCTATTGGCACAGTTTTGAGCTGGGTAACAGCGGTCTTCAGTATTCAGCATGCTTTTCTTCCAGCATTCACTTCTTTTGTCCACCAGAAGTGGTTAGAGAGAGAGCTGCCAGCTCTCCTGGAAATCTTGTCTTAACCCCATGCAAGGGATACTGAGCAGCTGTAGCTCCAAAGGCGGTCAGACTGTATCCTTTTGTTTTTAGGGAGAATTGTTAAAGATGGTTAAAAAAAATTGAGATTTCTTACCAAGAGCACAAGAGAGTTTCATAGGTATAACTGGGCAACATTTGCTGTGGAAGCACATTCAAAAGAAAAAGCATCCGGCAGATGTCTTTGTAACTTAACAATTGGCTGTGATAATTTTGAAAGTGCAGCCCCATTGCTGCAAAAATATATTTTGTTTTAGTTGACTGCAGATCCAGACTATACTTTCCCAGCCCTAAAATACTGGTTTACCACGGTGACGTGACATGTTAATGCACACCTGTATAATGTGAAGGGGTTTCCTTTGTGCCAATTATGCTTTGAAGAGGAAAGCTACATGAGAAATAGTTATACCCGTGCAGATTTGTTGCTGTGTATACTGTACATACATATACAAGAATATAATCATGGGAGGGAACTCCAAAGCCACACCTATTTGACTTTCAGTAAAAACAATACATTTTATTTTCACAACGATTAAACGCATGCTTTGTGGTTGGAGGTGGCGAAACTGGATACCAGTTAAACATGGCCCAGGTATTATTATTGAATACCTCTGAGGAGGGAAACTCAGTTTGTGTTCTATTTGTGTTTTACCTCTTTAGACATGTGTGGCGTGACCAGAAACCTAGTTTATGGTCTGATGGATAGTTTGTTAGGATCATATATTTGGCCTATTGAGGATGTATCAATGGATTGAAAAGACCGAAGAACAGCTAAAGAATATTAGTTCTACTTGAAGATACACGTATCACGATGAATGTCCCACATTAAGAGTATTATGGACCGAAACATGTTGGGTTTTGGGACTATATAATGGCTATTGTCAACACATCAAAATATTAAGACTGGATCATGTGTATCCTATAGCATAATGTGAATCATCACATATTGTGTTGAGATGCTTATCTCCCATTTTTTCATATTACATCCGGACTTGCTCTGAAATGTGTTATCATGGTGTCATAATGTGTGAATTTGTGTGTGCATATTTTATATCGAGGGTATTTCGGTGGTTCAATTTCGTTGTTGTTGTAGACTTTCATTGTTAGAGTTAGTTTTCTGCACTTATGTCACATCAAGCATCTCGTATCCTAGTGACCTTGTTGGAATTCAAATAATATTATGCCTCCTATCGCAGTAATTGAATGTGTATTGGCCTACGCCAAGTTGTCTAAAATATCATGTGAATAGACTCCACGGCAAGGTCTTGAACTTAACGAAAGTAATGTAAGTCGCCATCTTGGATTTAGTCGCCATTTTAGGTTCTCTTGTAATGTGGAAGTCACCCTGAACATCAAAATGGAGGCTGAATGACATTCTGAGTGAGATTCTGGCCGTTGTGACCTCCGCACACACGAATAATTAATATGCCTGCAGGCCACTTGTCGGGGTCGCAAACTGAGACCTTGTCCTATTGCTGACCTATGTGTAAATGTACAACTATATCAGCGAAACTGATCAAAATGCATAAATTATAGGATTGACCTGGCAAGGAACCCTAGGCCTGATCCCAAAAATGGTTAACCCGCGAGAGGGTTGGCCAAGGGCTGGACAAACCATATAAAAGACCCAAGTATTCCAATGTACGGTCTCTCTACTAATGCATCAAACCCTCGTTGAAGTTTGTTACGTTACTCTGAGAGCCGAATAGCTATCCGTTTGTCAATTGACTTTGGTAACTGTTGTAGCTTTTAAATAAAGCACTTGTATGTCCTTTGTAACCTGTGTTGGTGTGTTTGTTTTGGGCTTCCCAGCCTCATATCAATTTTTATGTTTTCACAACCTGTCAATCAAGTTGCTACTCTCAGTTGGCATAGGAGTGAAAGCTCTCCATCTCAGGACTTCCTTTAGCCCTCTTCTCAGCCTGCTCAAATGGCATGTATCTCAATGCCAGACATTTGCATTGTTGGAATCACATTTCTTAGGTGTCCCAGGTGACCTATTGCCATGCTGCCTGGGGATTGGAGGAGGACTCACTTCCTCTCTCCTTTGCAAGTTGGTCTGTGCGTGTCGTTGCTCTCCACACATGTCCTGTCAAGGCAGTTGTAGGTCTTGCAAAATCCTAGTAGCCACCCACCATATCATTGGAATAAGCATTCAATCCCCAGGAAAGCCCCCCAGGAAAGCATATGATGAGAAGGGAAGGCAATGGTGAATGTACCTTATTTGTTCTTGTGTGCAAGGCAATACTCCTCCACTGAACTACCTCCTCCCCCCACATAGCTACACCATAGTGTCAAACCTGCCACGTGGTCATTATCTGCTCTCCACCTTCTCCACCCAAGACAGGAGACACATCAGCTACTTGTTTGTCTCTTCTGCACCACTACGTTCTCCATTCACTGATAGTTTTCTGTGTCAGAATATGTCCGGGTGCTTTTTTCTGTTATTTGGCTCATTTGCACAGGTGGAACATATTTTGCGGGTTAATTTGCACAATGCATTTGCCACATTTTAACACGTTTGATCTTTCTTTGTGCAAATGGCCCAATAGATTTAGCACACTATACTATGAGTTATTTGCGGGATTCAGGCGCCAGATGTCACCCACAAGTAATTGTAAATCATCCAAATTCAACTGGGGCAGTGACCAATGTTAAGGTGTCACCTGGTACTACCGCCTGGCACATACATACACATGCACATTTTGCAGGACGTTTCGATTTCATGCAGCAAGACATTTGGTGATGCAGCTGTATTCTTATCTTAAAGAATAGGATGTGAAAAGATATGTATTTTTCCTATTTCAATAAGCAGTGTGGTCATTTAAGTAGGCACAGAATTTCAGGAATAAGGGTCAAAGCTTATAAAATGGCAGTTTAACAATAACCTGGTCTTCTGGTGTGAGAGGAAAACATTTACATTTGCGTGTTTTTTGGCCCCTTTGCCTTGGCATCAAATATAGATATTTTCATTGGTAAAACTTTATTAAATTGACATTACGTTTGCAGCGAGTACACCCGAATTTCTTAAGACACCGCAACAGTTACCACAGTCTCAAAACATCCATAATACCGTGACCATCATGCAGTGCTCACGACTGATCGTGTTGTGCCGATCCTCCTAGGAACTTCAAATTAAAGTTTTACATATGTGTTTGTGCTTCCTTGCTAAATAGAATGTAAAATAGAATGTAAAACACACCCAGTTAGGAGGCCCACATATTTTCTTATCTTTTTTTTTTTCAAATCTAGTACGAAATGCAGATATGATCAAGCCATGTTTATAAATATGTAGAGTCTAGGGCAAAGCAAGTTATGGTTCCATTGCAATGCACAGCTGCTTTAACAAAGATGTGTTACGGAATTGAAATGTTTTTATAAATGAAAATGGAACCACAATGTCCATTTGACCAATGAAGCATCCATGGATTCCATTTAATGTTAATTATGCAGAGTATTGTGTGTGGTGTGCTGGTGCTATTTTGAGCAGCAGCCTTTGGCTCTGCCCTGTGAAACTCCGTCCCAAAAATATGTCCAATAGGCATTAGCTGCAGATAGTCCCAGTGGCAACTTTGTAAGAGAGAGTGCTTTTGCACCTACCACAAACACCAAGGAAGACCGCTGGGCAAGGGGAGTGGCCATTGCCAGTGACCTTTTGACTTCAAAAATGCACAAACATACCCATTCTGAAGAAAATAAAAAACTTCCGATTCTTCCCTCCACACTAGTTTCCCTCCCATTTCCCTTCCTTTTACCATTACTTTTGTTGGGGAGCAGGGGCGCAAGTTCAAGGTCCCTCTGCAATTCCGGATGAGGCGACTGTAGAAGGAGATGTTGCGGGAGAACTGGGAGAATGGAGGGATGGGTCACCTGTAGTAGCTGGATTGTAGTGGGAAAATAGTGTATTTTCGTATTATTATTACATGCATAGTGAGAATCCATTTTATAAGTTAAATGCAATTTTGAAATTGAGGCGTAGTGCCACAGCTATGCCAGTATGCTTAATTGTGCCCAGAGAGTTAGCAGGGCATATGTGTGTGTATGTCTTGGTCGCAGTCCTAGCAGCCCTGCAGAAGGTTACTCCAATTGAAGACATACAGTTCTCCATTGTCTCTTATCATTAGTGCATGTAACCCAAAAGGAATGTGCCCTGCATGGCTGAGAGAGGGCTAAAGATGATCTTTGAAGAGCTATACCACGAGAAGGAGGGGGAGGGCTTTAGGCCTTCGCAGTCCAGATTTGAAAGTTAAAGCAGCCAAAGGACCCTGAATCCAGGACACAAGACTTTGAGAGCACTGACCAGCCCAAGACCCCATGCCTTAAAACTGTAAAATGGCCAATCGATCAGGAAGATCAGAGAGCAGTGATGGACTTCCCACTATCGGTTCATGTGATTTGTGCTGTGAGGTGCCAGGAGAGAAGGTAACAAATTTAGGATTGCGGGTGGGGAAATTTGTGGAGGCACTGACATGTCTGGGATTGGAGCGGGGGTTCATGTAGCTCTGAAGAAGTCATAACCTCAAACCTATCCGCCTCGCTCATCTCTTTGGTGCCAGGTGCACTCTAGAGCTATGAAAATAATGAATTGTGTAATTAAATTGCCAATAAGAGCCTTTGCACTCGATGGCGGAAGAGGAAGATCCTCACATGGAAGGAGATGGACAGAAGATGCTGGGACCAATCGCCAGGCATCCTGTATGGAGCAGGCTATATCTGTATGGGGTCGCGCCAACCAACTACATGGATTTGAAACCTATGTGATGTATGTCACTAATGATGCTTTGTTTATATAACCCATTGCTTATGCTGTTTTTGATCTTGTTCTCCTTGCAAGAGGTGTGCTGGGCCTTTGTCCGTAGTGGGTTCTATTTTGTGAGCCTTGAGGGGTTACTTTACAAATAGGTGACCCCAACATGATCCCACACTTTCCACAGAGACGTAGGATTCAAGGCTGCTCATCTGGAGAGGCCGCGTCCACCTGCAGCGACCAGTATCAAGCGCACAACCTGTAGTTGCTTTTCCGTTCTCAATTGACTAGAAACGTGTTCTTTATCTGTAAGTACCCTTCACCTGTGTTTAAGTTTCCACCCTGACCTGCCGGTTCAAATGCCGTGGCAGTTTCACATCGATGTAGCAATCATATGCTAGTAAAGAAATCCTTGACTTGCAGCGTCCCTAGCAACCATGGGACTAATCATGCTGCTATTGTGTTGTGACTATGATCGTGCCATTTGTTCCCTGGTCATCCACACACGATGCAGCACCATGTGTTTAGAGTAACCCTTTAATCTATAGCTATTAGACAGCCAGTTGGGCGTTTTGCCAGCAACAGCTTTTTTCCTGTAATTCTAGACCATGTGATAGCTTTATGTACGTTTGTTTTTGATACATTCATTATTAACTGCAACAGACAGTCTGCAGCTGCAATTAATGATTTAATTCCAGACTCCCACTTTTTGAACTATTCTGTCGTTCATTTGTTTAGGATGACTATACAAGCGTTCAAAGCCTTTGTGGAATAAGGCCCCTCGATTATGCCGCCATCTTGTGTCTAATTAGACCTGCCGACCGGTGGACCCACACCACCTATGGGATCACCTAATCGTAATTACCCAACTGCCCACTTTGCTATAATTTCTTCACTTTTTTGAAATAGAGCATTCACCAACAAGTTATTTGTGTCTTTTTGTCACATGCAGCAATTTTTTGCACAAAAGACCCTTTCCCCTGTATGCTAGACAGCTGAAACCTTTCACCTATTACCCCAAGACGCCTTGAATAACTGAAAGCTGAGGCTTAAACTTATTTCATCTCACCTGTTCATTTAAAGTAATTAAGGACAATCACACTTTTTAATACATTCATTTTAATACTAGGTTTTTTGTTTAATTTTATAGATCCAATACTGCTATATATTTCAATTCGTCTTGAAGAAAGCTTGGAGTTCCTGAAAGCCATTCTTTCACCAAATAGACTTTCTATGGTCATAAACTGTAAGCTGAGCCAGAAAAACAAATGTGTCGACAGTAGAATGTATTTAGAATTGTTAATTACACATTGATCTATTTTTTTATTTATCATCTTAGACACGCAAACCCTTGTCTGAATGGTTGACAACAGAAACCCGCTGTCCTGTTTTTGCGCAAAGTTTAACATTATGTTTTTTTAATTAAACTTTGTTTTATCCGCATGATTATGAGTGTGATCCTCAGTAGCTAGTTGAATAATCTCTAGCTTCCAATAGGTTCTTCCCCCAGAGTGTTTAAAGGGCGGGGCAGTCTGGTTCCTCTCCTTTTTTCCTGTAGTGGTGTACTGGAGCCATTTTCACTGAATTCCTGTCTGCTCCTAGGATTGTGCATTGCGTTAATGGAACCCTGTGACAGAGGAGCTCGGGTGAACATGCAGATGTAAGTACACCTCTTGTGGGCAAAAACGATGGGGGAGGATGCTGAGAGAGAAGTGGGGGAAAAGTGTGTGGGTTTGTGGGTGTTGAGGAGGTGGGGGTGAGAGTGTATGGTGGAATGGTATGTGACTGAGTTGAGTAGTGTGTAAAGGCCACCTGGCGGACATTTATGTATATACAATATACATATTACATGGCCTGCGGTAGCAGCCATGTAGCTATGATTAAGTTGCTAAACCCATAGGAAGAGCACTTTTTGGGTGGCTTATAACTTTGCTGTCCCTGCACGAATCCTCACCAAACTTTGCAAAAAAAGGTATATGGCCCACTCTGAATTTATTTGCAAAGGTTGGTCAAGGGGGGGCAAAGTTGTAGGGGGGTCCCAGAATTTCTTTTTTCCCCATAGACTGAATGGAGAAAAAATGTTGTTCACGCGTACTACCCAAACCACTGCACAGATTTTCACCACATTTGCAGTAGGAGCAGCGGTTTGTTCCCGAAAGCATGATTTTGTAAATTTGGTGGAAATCCATCCAGTATTGCTTTTCAAAACGACCAAAAAGTAGGTACCAAAAAATTAGCGATATCTATTTCAGTTCTGCGGATGCACTTCCCTGTTCGATCCACGGACAGGAATCCGATTGGCTTAGGAGGCAATGTGGTGTCTTCAGACATCGAACGCGCCCACTGATTGGATGGTGAAAAGCGTGAATCGCATCAGATTTTTGGAAATGCCTGCCATCTTGGATTCGCGGACAGCCCAGTAAACAGGTGTTTTTCTCCACGAAAGACTGTGATATTAGGTATATGGAGGTGATTTTGAGGTGGTGCAGGGGTAGGGACTGAAGGCGCAAGGTCCCGTAAATACAAAATATAATAATAATTATTGTACACATCCATAAGGGAATGAGAGTAGGAGAGTGGCATTGAGAAGAATAAAGTCTTCATAGAGATTTAGCATACTAATAACTCTGCCGCCCTGTAAATAATTATATCAAATACATTCCATTTCCAAATGATTGCAGGGGTGGGGAGTAAAGGAGTACTGTTCTTCAAAGACCTTATGAGTGGACGCAAAACCAATACACTGTTTCAATTACAACACTTAGTGGTGGACCAGCCGTGACAAATATGTAGTCTGACATAGGCTCTGCAAGAAAAAGGTGGGGGGCAGTCACTGTTCGTTGCATGCACCACTTGCAAACATGGGTGTTTTGGTGCTCGCTGTGTGCACCAATAACTGTTTCGCCCTGTAAAACATTATATCAAACACATTCCATTTTCAAATGATTGCAGAGGTGGGAAGTAAAGGGCTACTGCTTTTCAAAGACATTATGAGTGGAAGCAAAAAAATTACACTCTTTGAATTACAACACTTCACGGTGGGCCAGCTGTGACAAATAGGTAGTCTGAGATAGGCACTGGAGGAAAAAGGTGGGGGGCAGTCACTGTTCATTGTGAGCAGCATTTGCAAAGGTGGGGGCCGTTGGTGGTCGCTCTGTGAGGCACTCTCTAGCAGCGAACTGGAGACGTGCGCAGCTGACAGGTGGATTATGAATTCCAAGTGTTTTCATAAAATCAGTAAATCTCTGGCAATTTCTCGCGGCATTGCTGAATGCAAGCAAACAATTTGTTCATTTTTAATTTATATTCCTTATGCTAGAGTGGTGCACTGGGGAATCGCTGCTATGGGCCTGGTGGTCAATGCCTTGAACTGTCGACTCCCTCGCATCCTGCCAAGGGAATTTGTTGCTTCCATTTACGAAAAGCAAGCTAGGCATAAGTCTGTTTTGTTTTCTGTCCTTGGAAATAAAGGGAGTATTTGTAAGGAAAAAAAAAGGAGTGGAATGAGGTATGTAAAAATGTCAAACATGATAAGGGTCAGCATTCTAAAACTGGACAAAGTAACGTTTAACTCATTTGATGAGAAATCGTTGATCTGAAGAGACACTCCGCGTTACGCTAAGAGAATGGAAATGCCAGTTATTATGTAAGTTTTACAATAGACAAATTTGTAATTAGTGAGCAGACTCAAAAACAACCGGTGTGTACTTGTATTTGTCTCATGTGGGCTGTCCAGCACCGAAATGCATGGGGTCCACGTCAGTGTTACCACAGGTTCCACTAACGCCCAAATCTAGGCTACTATTACGTTAAAATGCTGTCTATGTGTTATTTGAATTTTTCAGTCAACTTCCACATCAGCTTCCCATTGCCAGCTTAAAACACTTTATAGCACTAACCTCTCAGTCACATAGTTGACGCCAACATTGCACGTTGTTTTCTCTGTGTTTGCATTGTTTCTTGTTTGTGTTCATTCTTAGTCGTCACATGGTGCATAAGTAATGGATCGATTAGACTAAAATTAAGAACGGGTTCTGAGACATATTTGTGTTATGTTTTCTACACAGCCACATCTTGCCCTAATACGAATGTCATAATTTTCAGATACCAAATGATGGCTTCTTCAGCCGGCAGTTGATGATACACCTCAATGGTTGGATGAGCATAACGCTCTTTTGGGATGATTGCCCAGGTCCCATATATCCTTTCGTGGTACCGGCAATAAGGAGTACCTTGACATTGTTTACGGTGGTGTAGCAACAAGCTGATGCCGAAGCCTTGCGAATCACAGTGCCTCAATCCAATGAGTTTATACCTAAAGGAACACTGTGTGTCTCACAATAAACATTTCTGTATTGAGAACTAAGAAAGAAACTAAAAATTTGGTTGAATATGGTAATCAGCGGATGTTTTCGGAGCGTTTATTGTGAAATAAAAGCACATTTTAAATTGCAGAGTATTGCGGTTTCCTTTAAAGATAGTGCTTTGTATTCAGAATTGGGACACACTGTGCTGTGAAAGGATGTGTGTTGATATTCCAGGTTTTGCATCAACTGACGTCTGGACATAGATGACGATTGGTTTAATTTGGCTATACTGCACAGTAGTGTCACGGATATAGGTGGAGAATATCGCTAGGAATGGTTATTTCAGCTTCAGGGGCGGGCACTATGATTTAGTGCCAAAAGGACACTTGATCTTAGGGCAATGCGGCAACGGATAAGATTAGCACAAAATGGCCATGCCCTGCTCCCTGATTTCGCCTCGGTAAAAGTGAGGAAATCCATGGTAAGGTGCATAGGAAAGGTTTTTACGGTCCATCAATGTATGCTTAAAAAGACATGCCCGAACTCTTGGGACAATAATATTTTTGAGCACACTACTCCTTTAATGAAACTGCATGAAATTTTCCAATTTTATTTCCAACCTCATTCCGAATGACTTTGCAAAGTTTGGTGAGATTCTGTGAAGAGGGGGCAACATTAGAGGAGGGGTCCCAATAATGTAAAGGCTTATAAATGAGGTGCCATTTGACAAATCTATACTTACTTTGGCGAACTGATAATAGATCTACATATAAATGTTTTTATAAAGTTTGGTGGGATTTTGTCAAGAGGGGGCAAAATTAGGGGGGTTCCAAAATATTGTAAAGGCTTATAAATGTGGTGCCATTTGACAAACCTACATAACGGTTTGCAAAAAGATTATAGGTCTAGATATAAATGTTTTTGTAAAGTCTTAATGGATTTTCTCAAGTGGGGGCTACGTCATATGAGGATTGTATGTGTATACATTTGTCACTTTTGAAAAAATTGAACGCGGGTGGATTTCCAGCAAACTTTTGTATGGAACATTGGCAAGGACATGTGCCCGCCCACAAATGTGCCCGTGTTTTATTTTTTGATAAGTGTCATAATGTAGGTACAAAAAATAGAGATATACTTTTGGTGACTGAGGTGTAGCCTATGGCCATGGGCAGTGGCTAGATTGCCTGGGTCATGACCTTATTCCATGACCCGGACAATCTATACAATCTAGATGGTCATAGGGTTCTCTGTTCGCCTTCTGCAGGCTGCCATGGAAAGCGAAGACGGGCCCTGTACGGAACCTGACCTTCCCTTTGCATGGTGTCCATCTTTGAAAAAAAATGTTTGCACCCCGGGTTACCGCATTGGGAATCTAGGGTGCTAATGGCCTTCATCCCCCATTGCGGGGGCTGGAATTGGGGGATAATGGTCCAGAGAATTTGTTTTCCACCCTTGCTTCGCTTGGGTGATAGCTTGGACTACTAGACAGTTGTGATGTCATCTTTGGTGTCTTGGGTGTTCGTCTTAGCAGTGCACAGTAGTGGCGTGAGTTATGGTTGCTTATATTACCATAACTGGTGAATTTCTGGGGTTTTTCAGTTTTACTTGTAACCATAACATCCCTTTAACAAAGGTTTTTCATTGAATTTCATAGCTTTTTATTAGTGCAACTTAGCCATAACGTCCCTTTAACAAAGTTTTTTCTGTATATATATATATATATATATATATACACATACATTTGTATTATACATTTGTATTATTATTATAAGTATATGAGAAGAGAAATGGAGAAGTGGAATCCTTTCCGAGGCAGGGAAGAAGATGGCGCAATGTTTTAAAAATGAAAAGAGAATACAGATGTAGGGGTTCCATATAATTAGATGGCTCAAATTCCTGTGCCGAATATATTTTGGGTGGTGGAATAAGGTAAAGTAGTGGGTGTTATTTTAGTTTATTGTTTTAGCTTGTTGTTTTAGTGTTTCAAACTTATATTGTGCAGTAGAAGGCGGCTAAGAGAAGGCCTGTGGAAGAAGTGGTGTGGGAGTTGTGTCTGAAGCGAGCATGTGTGCATTTTGGGGGAGTAAGAGAGAAGGAAGAGTGGGTAGGTGGTGATGGGGACAGGGAGTGAAAGACTGATAGGACAAACTGGTAAGACGAACACTTACGACAAACTATATTTTTTATATTGTATGTCATATGTATGACATATGTATGACATAGGTTTTTCAACAAGGGGTAGTTATACCATTACAGTACATGTGCAGTTCATTGCTGTTGTATAAGGAAAACTTTGAGAAATATTATAAGCAGTGGGTGGTGGAGACACAACAGGGGATTTTCCACCCATGTCCACCGAAGGGTACAAATAATAGAGGAATACTGGAACACATGCACACATTTTTGGCCGCTAAATATAAAGCTAAAAAGCATCAAAAGAGGAAGGAGAATTTAGAACTGTGGAAATGGCTGAATACAGAGTACAATGATGAGTGTAAATCTCAGTGTGACAATGACACAACTCTGAGTGTAGTTAAAGCAGTAGTAGTTGAGGAAAAACAGTTATCTCTGACCCCAATAGGGTGCTATCCAACCCTTCCTGCCCCAGATATACCAATCCAACATATGTCCCCCCGTCAACCACCACACCACCCCCATCTGTGTTACTACTCCCATACCAAACAAATACCATTGCTGCTGTACCAATGGATAGGAAGCCCCAAAAGGAGTTAGAAGAGGCATTGAAGGCAGCACAATTGGCATGGCTGAGGGCCCTCGGGGAGGAAGGAAGAAAATCAGGGTGTGGACTAGACAAAGGGATGTCAGGAGACATTTTGTTTAGATTAGATAGCACCGTGATCAAGGATGTTCACATTGAAAAGGTGAAGGAGAAGTGTGATGAACGAGTGACTGGAGTGTAGACTACTGTGAGGTCAGGTGGAGGCACAAATAGGGAGTTGCAGGAGGAAGAGTGAGAACAGTGTATGAATTAGAGGATGAAGAAGAGATGCCAGCAATTACCCCATGGGTACAAAGCTTGTGGGGTCTGCAGGTGAGGAACAGATTTGGGTGGGCAGTAGTGGCAAGGAAAATGGTGAATGACGGCAAGAAGGGGTGAAGGAGAGTGGGCACAGAGTTGCCATTATTGCATGAATGCCCCGGGAGGGTGCATTATGTACCTTGGGCTCAGATGGAAAAAAAACTACCTGATTGAAGTGCTCCTGCTCCTCACTGCATGGTGCAGGGGCTGGGAAATGGATACATGCTTTGGAAAAACAAATGACCGGCATCCCTTTAGTAGTGGGACATATAAAACATTTGATTGTGGCAATTGTGGGGGATCAAGTAGGGGACATATGGGTTAAAGCTGGATATTCAGGAGTGAAGATAGCTGATGATGTACCTGATGGGGGCTTTTTAATAACATTAAAGCGCAGATGCGGGCCGCACTTCGACGGGCATAGCCCGATCTGCCGAATTTGCAGTCCATAATGAAGTTTACAATGGGGGATGATGTAGACCCCGCTCAATACTTTAATTTTATTTTATTTATTTATTTCATTTATTTAATAAATAATACATATTGAAAGTACAGGAGATATGGAGGGCAGTGGGACCGATAGGTTCTTCTTTTCTATTTTGACATTAAAAGGGGACTGCCCAAGGAAGTAAAAAAAATATACAGACTATAATTATACATCACTGTGAGTGGATCAAAGAAGGAGAGAAGGAAACAACACAGAGGTTGCAGGCTGAGGAATTGAAACTGGTTCAGAAAATGTTGGCAAAAATAGGGTGTCATGGCAGTGACTCAAATAGACTCAGCAGAGCAGGAAGCGGTACAGACGGATGTAAGAATAGCAGCATTCTGGCCAGGAGGAGGGCAATGGAATGGTTGGTCTCTGTCACAGCACTCTGAGTGGCATCAAGGAGGTCAGCAGTGAGGACGCGGGGGGGGGGGTTTCAAGGAGGAAGGGGGGCAAAGGTGGTTTTGGAGGAATGGGCCTGAGAGGGGAAGCAGAACCAGTTCAGTGTTGGGGATGTGGAAAAATCAGCCATTTTGTGAGGGAGTGCAGGAGTAGGGTGGGAGCAGCATATACTTCATACACTCCCGCAGTTCCAAAACCACAGCAGCAAAACTTTCTGGTGCCCCTAATGCCCACGTCAATACCATATAAATACACCAAGCATATACACAGTTGCCACCACAACCACCTCAGGCACAGCTGACTGCCCTGCCCAGCATCTCAACACAAGCTGTGCCGCAAGGCCAATCATATGATGCCCAAATGCCCACTAACAATGCATTCCCTAATGGGACAGTGACACATTACTGAAGAGCAAGTGTCGTAGAAGGCAACCCTTTCACATTTCCAGGTACCAATACATGTCTTGATTAGGACAGCCCACAGAAAGCTCTTGCATGACCTGTCCTGTCTAGGACTACCCACCCAGATGAGGAACGCTTGATGGGTGCTGAGATAAGAAATAACCTAATCATCTTCATGGTTGACATGGGGGTAACTAAATCATGTATTAGTGAAGGAGACTTCCCGTTATCAGGTGAATCACTTGACACACAATATTTCTCTAGGGCTGTAAATGGCAGAAAGCAGTAGTGTCCAAGACTTTAGGTCAGTCCCGCCCCATCCAAACCTATCAAAATGTGGATAACATTAGTTAAAATTTGAGATATGTTAATATGGCTTAAAATCCATTACATGTTCAATCTATACACTGAATGCTTATTCATTGCATTGAACTACATCAGTTCAACTGTACAAGGAAAAATATAGCTGTATGTGTTTTGGGATATCCATCCCTTCATCAGGAGCAGAATGTGTTGCTTTGACTGATTGATGTACTTTAGACTCTCTTTCCCAACTCTACAAAAAAGGACATGACAGTAAAAATGTTTAATTAATTAACTAACCTAAACATGAATTCACAATACCTCAACTAATTCACTGTGATGGTACTTAATACTATTCTTCATGGGTGTTCGGCAAGGTTATCACCGGTGCAAAGTTCGGGATGACCACCTACAATGAGAAGTGTGGTTTAAACATTAACATGCTATCCCTGTAACACTCAATTTAAAAATATAGAAATATGGTGTGAGGAGCCTACCTTCATTGGTAAATGTGAAATACTTATTGAACCTGGTATGTAGGTAAAGACGCAGAAGTGACCCAAGACCACCACCAACCCACTAGTAGTCGCTTACATAAAGGTAGGCTCCTCACACCATATTTCTATATATTTAAATTGAGTGTAAATTTGTTAGGGCTTGATATTTTGAGCCAACTTAACATGCCCATCTCCTTTACAGATTGAGGAATAGTATGTGCTACCCAAGGAATGTGTGCTTTGAGAGCCATGATGAGAATACATGCCATGGGAGGGGAGATGGTGGTTTGCAGCATCCCTGTTCTCAGTGATATGTTTGTGTATGGGATATTCTTTAATGCAATTCCCCAGGTCAGAAAAGTATGTTGGCGGATATCATCAGATTGTATCTTTAGCCCCGTTGTGTCCACAGAGCTGGTGGCAGGGACTGTTATTTCACTGTATTTGGAAGGAGTGGTTGTATCAGAAAAAAGGGTTGTGGTAATTGGGACTGATTCAGATAGGTGTGAGTGGTGTATGGTATTATGCATTGAGCCAACAGTACCCTTTAAAGAAGTAACAGATGCAGAGTTGTTTGAGGACAGTTTAATGATGGAGAAATAATACTGGCTATTTGCATACCCGGTGAGATAATGGTGCAATATCGTAGATTGCAATGCCCCATGATGGCCCTTGCAGTAGTGACACCTTTCACAGAAAATGACCTAGCACAGGTCCCTGAGAGGTTATGGACAACCAGTGCCTACAATGTAGGCATCTTACAGGGAATGGCACCCATTAAAATCACACTCAAACAATGTGCGTTGCTACCCCAAGAGAGACAATATCCACTGTCCAAAGAATCAAGGGATCATTGTGCCTTCCTGCTCCCCATGCAATGCAGCTGTATACCTGATAAAAAGGTGAAGGGGTCAAGTTGGAGAATGATACAGGATCTCTGCCCATTCACTGACATTGTACAAGGAGAATGTCCTGTAGTTTCTAACCCCAAAAGCAAGCAAGCCATTTCACTGTTGTATATCTAAAGAATGCCTTCTTTTTCATACCCCTACACTCAGAATCTCAATACCTCACCTTGTTTACAGATGGGGAAAGTGGTATGAGCACACAAGATTACCACAGGGGTACTGTGAGTTCCCCTGAATATTTAACAGAATATTACATGCAGATTTGAGAAATATTCATGTACCCAGCACTATCATTCATCATGTGGACAACTTGCTAGTATGCAGTGGCAATGAACAACAGTGGCATAGGGACTCTGTCACACTTTTACAGTTGTTAGCACATAAAGGGTACAAGGTGGATAGGGCTAAGTTACAATACTGCCTACAGGAGGTCCTTTACTGGGGCCAATTAATATCCATCTGTTGCAAGAAAATATCACCTGAATCATGTGCAGTGCTCCTCAGCCAAAAACTGTCAAGTAAATGCAGAAGCTTCTCGGGCTGTGTAATTATTGCAGAGCATGGATTCTGGATTCTAGATTGCACTGCCCAGTGTTGAAGAGTGTCTGTGTGCCTAGGACCCTGCTTCACGTATTACAGACTTTGATGCTTGATGTTTGCCGTGTGCTTATTACTGAAACACTGAGTCTATTTTTCATCACTTATCCATCATGGATTTTGCTGCCTGTCTGCCCACGACACGCTGAGTCTGTTTTCCTTTGCTTCCAGTTTACGGTTGAGTAGCAAAGCGTAGAAAAGTGTTGCAGAGTGTCTGGTGTCCGGTGGCTGATGGATGAGGCCATGCTGCTAAGGAGCTGTAAATACCGGAATACATTGGAGCAAGGGCTTTCCCTACCTGCTCAATACCAGCTTCCAGTACTTTCCACTAATCAATTGGACTCGGAACTCAAGGGATACTCGGTAAGTACACCTAGGATCTCCACCTTGAATGTTACAATGACTCCCTCGTCTACAACATGGACCTCTTAAAGTCCAGCTTTTTCTGCCATACTACCAGTAGCAGCCCCTGTTCGAGCACATTCACAATGAGTAACTTTTACAGATTAAGACGCTTTACCTCTGCTTATTCATACATACCATGAGTCTTTTTTTTCAGAAGCTGAGTATTATGCTTCTTCAATGTCTATGATGCGCTTGTCTGTGCAGATGCCTGAACAGGACTATTTATTTGGCGCAGTTTGTCAGCACCGACCGGTGCCCGAATTGTTCGCTAACCTTGGTGAACTTAATGCTATTGGCCTTTTCGGCACCGGGAATTCTAAAAGTCCTTTGGTAATGGCTACTCCGGTCAAGGAAGTGGCTATCTTTACAGCTGAAAACCTAAAGCCCCAGGAGGGGGCAGACCCGATTCATTGCATCTCAGGTATGCCTGTCTTGATCGAGGCCCAAGTGCATAACAACTTGTGGGTCACTGGACATTTACTTTCGATTTCCTTGCCTCATACAAGCATTCTTGTTAACAATGAGCTAGATGATTATGCATTAATTGTTTCCCCTACAACTGTAATCATCAGCAACATCACAAGCCCAGTCCCTCTCCGACCGGATGAGGTGGATGAGCACGCTTCAGGGGTGATTCCTCGGGTATTAGATCTTGGTGGAATGGACGCTGAGAGCGCTTCTCCAATGCACAATACAAGCCTGGCTCTTAAACACCCTGGTGTCAAGACTCGACCAAGTACATCCAGGGCACACTCCATTGACATGGCGTCAGGATGCCTGCCGGGAAAAAAGAAGTTGGTGAAGCCACCTTTGAAATTGACACAGAAGGATCATATATTCCACAAACTTTCAAAACGTGGCTCTGCTTCGGGCCCAACTGTGTTTTCGATGTTTTCCAAAAAACTGAGTGTATCTACTTTCGAACCTAGCCGCAGTGATTTATCAGATGCAGATCTCCTTGAGGGTGTAGAATCATGGGCGTGGCCTACCAGAGACTTTCAGGGATCAACTAAGGACCATGTCACGGACCTTAATTTAATCACCCCATTTAATTTCACTGCAACTAACATCATGACCAAACATCTGCAACCTCCCCCCTTGCTGCCTAGGTCGAATAAGCAAAGCAGTGATTTGACATCAAGTAATAACAGTGGCAGGTTACAAACTTCTGATCATGTGGTCCCCATAGTTTTGGAAGCTGTCAGCCCCTGGAGACTCTTCTCCCAACTGGGCCCACTATTACGGGGTCAACCAGGGATATGGAGCTCCTGCAAACTCTGGAAAACGACATGGGGACTAATGGTCGACAGAGGATACTATCACTGTATGTGGGCCACCAGCAGTTGCTCCACCCAATCAGACAGGATTAGAACCAGCTCTGTCAGGCCCACAAACAGGCTTGGATTTGTCATGCGAAGAAGAAAGTCGAGTAATTGGTGAAATTGTGGGCTCATGCCTCGGTCTTCCTACTCCCACTTTTTTGTCTCTTCCACTCTGGAGATTCAGGCCAACCGACTTCCTGGTGAACAACAGACAACCACCTCTGACAAGAGAGAAAAACGTGACTTATTTTCCATCATGTCAACGATTACTATTGCCTTGGTGCCATTCACCAAGTTGTACAAACAGCTAAACAATATCTTAAAGATCACACCCCTCTACTGGCCATGAAGCACACAAAACTCATTTACCTGGAGGGCTTCATTACTGCACACAAAAATCAGTTCTCAGGGAAGAACTTCCAGAACCATAATGTGAGCATGACTGGTCGCAAAAAATGTGCAACCAGTATGAAGTCTGTGCAGACCACAAGTGTGTCATTTCCAGTGGATCTGACAAAAGAATATCTAGACCGGTCAGAAACATCAAAGACCTCAGAAAGGGAAGAAATGCTTCCGAAAACTTTGGAGAATGGCCCAAGTACCTGCAACGATGAAACATCATACAACATCTTGGTGGTAGATGAGGTCGAATGGAGCTTCTGGTAACTTAGCTTTTTCAATTTTCAACCAACAAAAGACCCTTGGCTCTCTAAAAGAGATTGAAGTATCAGCAAACCCACTAACGAGGGTCAGCCACAGCATCAAAAAAGTAAACAGAGCTTTTTGACGGGAGCACCAAAACCAGCCCCAGGACAGTCAGTCACTAAGTCAAGTAGTGTGGATTACATAGGCTCGGCTAAGACGTCTTCTGACGTTAGTGCCATAACGTTAGCCAGTCATCTTCCCACCAAGCCTCACATTTCAATTTCGTTAGCTCTCCTAGATTTGTCAACTTACTCTCTGGATGTATCTACAAGTTCTCAGTCCCCAGCGAGGATAGCAGTTACTTTATCGAAGGAATTTAAAGACAATGCTGAAAAAGGAGAGATAACGGCAGTCCCTCCAGCCTCTCCTCCTTTCTTGACCCTAGCAGAGAAAAGACTGAATAAAAACTAATGAACAGCCAGTCATTCCCAGGGATTACAAACATTGTGAAATGTCCGCATTTAGCTTAAAGGCCTAGATACTCACAAAGGAAATTCAAGACTAAACAAGAATGGAGTGCGTAACAATAGCCGGGTTGCAGAGAGATCTGGGCATATACATTTCCAAACCTGCACCTTTAAATTAGAGAGAGTATTGGATTGCCACAAGTTGACCATCCTTAATCATCGCTCAGTCCTTTTCAATTCTATTCCAAATCTGAGACAGTTACGTTCCTCTGATTTTTCATTGATTGAATTCTGTGTTGAAAGACGCATGGACGCTGTGTGTCTCCATATCAGATCTCCTGTTGTCAAAAACATGTTGTTTGAGACATCTGAGAGTCTATAAATCTTGGGGTTCGACCTGACAGCTGGAAAATTCCTGGACGAATTACCACCAAATTGGCCATAATATGTACCAGAGAAGAAAAACACCTGCAACAGCAAGCAGGTTGATCACTAATAGAGGACAGCCCATTTGACTTCATCAATTAATTATGAGGACCCACTGGTGTAGCTCGGGTCACGACTGTCCCAGGACTGAATATGAATTTTACCTTTCAGGAAGAGTCCTCTTTTCGACAAGTGGGTTGCGCTGAGTTGAAGGTGACTCCAGAGAATCCCAGCCTGGTTTCAGCCAACTGGACTTGGCTTTCAGGAGCACTATCGACCCAAAATAACTGCTAGCAACCCAGCAGTTACTTTGAAGAACAATGTCGGGGGGAACTGTCTACAACTATCTTGTCATCTCTATTGGGAAATTTAAAGTTGGCCTCATGGAATTCTCAGGATTTGGTCATCTGACCAAACCGCGTGAAATAAACTTGGTGGATTTTGACCTGATTTGCCTGCAGGGGACCTGGCTGAGGAAAAATCCAGTCCTGGATGGCTTTGAAATATCAATAAACCCTGCCTCCAAAAGGGTCTGCTGGGCGTCTCTTGACTGCGGTCAAATCAGGCAGTTCTTTATCTCTCTTAAATTCCAGGTCAACAAACCTTTTAACTCAAGAACTAGTGATCGGATGGGAACCCGAGGCAGTGTTGAAAGGCATCGAATTTCCAAGCAAAATAATAATCATCACCGTTTACTGGAAATCCTGTATTGATCACAACTGAAGTGTTTATTGGTCAGGTCACCAAACTACTGGAAGACGCCTTTATCAAGCAGCAGTGCATATATGATCAGTGGGGATCTCAATATCCCGCATTTGGCTGAAAAAATACCAGGGTGGTGCGTGGAATCTAGATGACGCCCGGTACATCAGACGTAGTTTATGGACTGCTCTTATGAACTCTAGAGACATGCACCTCCTCTATGGCAACTGCCAAGGTGACATGCCATCTCAACCAATGTGGGAGCAAAGGGGACACACTCCAGTCCTAGACTATATTCATGTCTCTAATAATTTCTTGCCTTTGGTAAAGAAATTTCAGGTGATAAAGACAACAAACAACGATCATCATCTCTTATTTTTAGAATGGATAGCACCTGCTTCCCTGGTTCGGGATCGAATGTCAATATCACTCGACACCTGCAATGGAGGACTGTGCCTGAAACTATCCACTACAAGTATAACAGCTCTTACGACTGACCTGCGAAAAATAGGTTCCTCTGTAGAATACTCACCTCTTTTGGAACAATTCTGTTATTGCACCAAGAAGGGTAAACTGGATCACAATTAGCAACATACTTTTAACAGCGAACTGGTAGCCTGGAGAAAAGAGGTGCAAAACTTGGGATGAACAGTGGCAAAGTTTGGTTTAGCCGAGGACCTCCGTATAGCTCGGTGTGCTAAGTCAAGGTATAAATACTGTCTCTTTTTATCTAAACATCAGCGATACCAGAATGATTCGGAAGCCATGCTAAAAGCCTTGGCTGGCAAAGATCCAAAGAAATTCTGGTCAATGTTAAAAGCTGAAATGTCAGTTTCAAAATCAGACCACTCTAACCCTATATATGAGGCAACTTGTACTAATCATTTCAGAAGCCACTACATGCAGGGTTGTGACACTAATGAAATCATCAACTCTATCGATTGTTCTGACCCATGGGTATCCTCAACCAATTAGATTGATATCGTAAGACAAATTAAAATATTTAAAGTTGTGAGAGCGCCAGGACCTGACAGACTGTCCAACCTCATGCTCAAGGAGTTTCCTGACCATTGGGCTACTTTTATTTCTAGCCTATTCAATAAAATAGCCACTTGTCATCAGTTGCTGAGTTCCTGGAGGAGAGCGATAGTGGTACCTATTCACAAAAAAGGAGACCGTGGCAACCCAAAGAATTATCTTTCGCTCTCCTCAACGTTATCGGCAAACTTTACAGTTCTTTTATTCATGATCACTTTCAAACATTGTGCCGTGAAACAAGATGTTACAATCCATTTCAAACTGGTTTTGTAAAGGCTTCGGGCACTTCAGTGAATATCCTTATATTACAAATACTTAACGGCATATCAGGAAAGTACAAACGCAGAAAATATATGGTTTTCGTAGGCTTGGTCCAAGCGTTTGACCAGATTTATAGATCTAAACTCTGGTCGCAATTAACAAGGAGAAATTGCCCAAAATCAGTACTTAATCCTATCATGGCAATGCATTCTGATACTTCCCTAAGAGTTAGATTCAACAAGGCAGGGATCCTTTCTTACAAAATAACAACTTCGAGGGGAGTCAAGCCGGGGTGTCCAATCGCCGCAGCCATTTTAATTTCTTGGAGGACATTCCAGAAGCCTTTGAGTCTACTAGATCATTTCCCCCTAAGGTTGGAGAAGTCCAGCTACCTTGTCTTTTATATGTGGATGACGTTGTAGTAATCGAACAGACCCCTTTGGGCCTTCAAAGTCAACTGGATGCTCTACAATGTTACATACAAAAGAACGAACTTGAAATTAACAAGGGGAAAACCAAATCCTTGTCTTTTCGCAACAATGTTCAGGGAAAAATCATTACTCTTTGTACCTAGATGGAGAAAAAACTGAACAGGTGCAATCTTTTAAATAACTGGGTGTTTGGCTGAGCAACTCTAAATCTGAAGTTCCAATGACAACTTATCTTCTCTAAAAGATGAAAATTTCTACCAGCCAAGCTTGCACTCTGAACAAAAGGTTTGGCTGCTTTTCGATTCTACGAGTCAGAAAGTTATATGGAGCTAACATGGTCCCTGCAGTGATTCACAGTTTGGAGGCTATGTTCAATCTTCCGGACCCTCTCTGGATCCGCCTTGATGGCATATTCTGGAAACGAGTCCTTGGTGTTCCCCCTTCCACCTCGATTGCCATCCTCCAGAGAGAAATGGGCTTGAACTCCTTGAAGTGTATGGTAAACTTGAACAGACTTGCATTGTTCGGGAAATGTTGCAATCCCTCATGGCCTGTGATTTTGGAGAAATGTGCTCTAATTCCAATCCATCCCTGCACAGATGGCACCTCGCCATGATGAACCTCCTAGAAGTGATCGGCAGATCTTTGGAGCAATTAGTGTCCAATCCAGTACGGGTAAATAGAAAACCTCAGGACTGTGACTGGATTTCAATGTTTGAGGTGGCAATTAATTACCACTCAGTAGCACATCTCCCTTCAGAAGGTCAGAAAATTAATTCACTGTTTGAATACTTGAAGCAATTCCCAGATAAAAATGTCAGAGACCTATTTTTGAGGACCCGCTTGAATTTGCATTTGACGAACGAGATTCGAGCAACTCTGGGCAAATCATTGGAAAAACACTGCTGGTATTGTAACGATGTATTTAAAGTCGAATCTCTGTTCCATATAATGACATTGTACCCGGTCTTGAGAGTTACACACTCAAAACATTTCAGACTGCTTTATTCAGACTTTGACATTTCTAATTCTGATGGTTGGTGAAAATCTTTAATGACAGGACAAAGAACCAAGCACGCTATTTTAGTAGTCACGTTATTGATCGAAGCCCTTCCAGAGATTGGAAGTGTAAAACTTGCTTAATCGGATTTTCTCTCTTTTTCTTTTTTTGTCTTTTGTTCTTATCTTCCTTACTTTCTTTTTATCTTTTTTTTCTTATATACCTTAACCTGTCTATGGAAATGTTGTTTGTTGCTAAAAAATTGTTGACTCAATTTTAATGCAAATAAATAAATACAAATTGCATTGCATTCACTTGCCCATTGTTGCAAGGCCTTAAAAGAGCACACAAATAGACTATAAAACAACATGGACAGAGGACATGCTCATAAATGCTAACAACTTAAAAGAGGTTCTTTCCTCCATCCCAGTGTTGGCAACCCCTAACTACACTCATGTTGTTTAATTGTTCTCCGTTTCTAATGACCAGATGATGATGGCAGTAGTTACTCAAAAGAGCTCTCTGTTCCACAAGCCATTGGCCAATTACATTACAATGGAATGCTAGACTCAATAATGCAGGGGCAATTCCCTGTGAGCAGGTGCTCGTTGGTGCTGAATTTGCAATAGAAAAAAGCTCCATGATCACCATGGGGTATTCCGTAAAATTATATGTATGCAGCATTTGTCCTACTAGAATGATCCAAATCAACACTAAGCACACAGTGGGTATCTGCATATGAAGTAATTTTATCTGGTGCAAGAGAGTGAACCCTGAAACTTTCCTGACAGAACTGTGTACTATGGAAGATAACGGCAAGCATGACTGTGTGATATTTAAAGGGGAGGAGGAAGACATACCAAAAGCCAAAGGTAGCCCGTTTTAATGGGGAGAGTACTTTTTGTTAACAGTTCAGGGACTATTGACCAGGGGACAGGCCTGAGACCTACAGGTGCGGCAGTAGTATGCTTAGTGGATCGTGAGTGTCAAGTGCTGGTACAAAACAGTCTGCCCATGTATTATCAAGTGCAGGCAGCGGAGTTCATAACACTTATTGAAGCACTTCTAGCTTCCCAGGGGTGCTGGTTGACCATTTAATATGATTCAGCCTATCTAACGACAAAGGTGCATTCATGGCTTGTAAGGTGGAAAAGGAGAGGGTTTGGAAGAGTTGACGGGTTCCCATTCCAATATGTAACATTGCTGGATAAACTGATTGATGCCCTTTCCCAGCCCTCCATGATAGTGGTGGTCAAATGCACTGCCCATACAAACGATACAGATGAAGTTTCACTCGGCAACACCGCTGCAGATGTGGTGGCCAAATAGGCCACTTATCTCCCGGTGCCTAACATCTCTGAGTTTCCAGTGATAGCACGAGGACGAGAACAGGCACCAGCACCATACACTTCACTATCAATAGCACAAATTATTGAATTGCAAGGACAAGCCCCACAGGGGGGGAATCAGCTGTGGCACAATCCCCCACAGATTTATTATGGTGTCAAGAAAGTGCAGGTAAAGTTGTTATGCCACACAAACTGTTGCTGGTCACCTTCAACCAGTTACATCATCAGTTTTATTTGTCAACACAACATATCATTGTGGATATGCAGGAGGACTGTTTTGTCCCCAATCTGCAGGAAATCCTTACCAAATGTTGATAAATTGCATCACATGCCAAACCTGTAGCACTGTTCACACCTTAAGAAGGATGCAAGGTATACTACCTCGCCCTGCTGTGCCATTTTGGGAGCCCCACCTAGACTACACTGAAATGGGAGAGTGGTGCAATGGGTTAGGAACATTATTCTTTCAGTTATTCCCTTCTCCCGGTGGTTTGAGGCCGGTGCTTGTGAACATACAGATGCTAAATATGCTGACAAATCCTTTTCTTAGAGAGGTGTTTCCTCGCTGGGGTGTTTGCGATTGTTGCGGTCAGACAATGGCACCCATTTCTTTAACAAAAGCATTAGATGTGCACATTTTACCACCCACAGGCCAACTGGATGGTGGAGAGTATCAATGGACTGCACACTGTTGGATTATCAAAGTGGTGTGCACCCTTATTATAAATTGGGTACACTGTCTTCCCCTGGCTCTATTCAGTTTGCACACGCAGCCCTTTAAGGATCATTACTTATCGAGGTGGTAACAGGCTGGTGAATGCACAAGCATCGATCACTTGTAAGGAAGGCCTCTGATACTCACAAGGCAACGTCCGTTCTGGGTGAGGAATTTAAGGATTGTTCGACTGTTTTGACTACATCAATCACATTTATTTCTCAATAGATAGTACGGTGGCGGTCTGAAGAAACAACCAGTGCTGCATCTCCCTCAACGACATCGCAGCCTGTTCAGTTGTTTCCTGGTGATCTTGTGATCATAAGGAACTTCGTCCGCAGGTGGAGTGAACCTCGATAGAAGGGTCCTTTCATCCTTGTGAATGCCACTCTGTTTGTAGTGAAGGTCTGGGAGTTGCGATATTGAGTACACATTTCTGATGTCCGAAAGGCTCTGAATTCTACACACCCTTCTAACAAACCCAAAAGTAATACATAAGTAGTGACTACTTAGTTTGACCATACATTTGCAGAGCAATTCACCAGATGTACATGAATTACATACCACATTTTACAGATTGTCTATTTTAACTAAATTAAGTTTTGATTATTTTTCATGTACTAGTATATTTTAATTGCTGTAGACAAGTTTTATTTTTCCTTTCCCCTTTTAATCTTACAATTAAAGTACAATTACTTATCGATGCACCTGTTACCAATGTGTGATATGAAGCTAAAAAGAGATCTGATAATACTGTGTTTTTCTCTACTTATATGTCTGTGATGCATCTCACATTAAAAATATTTTGTATTTTTAGATTTGGTTTAGGACTATATCTAGTATGTAATTTTATATGGTTTCAACATATAAAATGCGGGATATTCGGGGGAGGTGTACAATGGGTGGGTGTACATATCAGAACGGGGACAATACCACAATACTGAATTTGACACTAATACACCAATAAATGGGAATGTGATTACATGAAAAAGAAATGTGAATATATTAACAGGATGGAAAGTCACCTGTGCCACATGTTAGAAGGCAGACCTAGAACAAAAAATACGATGAATATAGAAGATTAGGTTTTTACATGATAGAGGATCTGCACTATCCAGAAATGAGTAACAGTTGGAACATGGACATGAGCTTGGTGGGAGTTGTTATATTTGTTCCTTAACACCACATGCATCGGGAGCCCCTAAGGTACATGCTCAATGTATTGTCCATCTAGCTCTATATAGGTTGAGAAGCACATTTCCAGCACACAGCACACACCTTGTGATGATGGATCCAGATGAACAGCAATGTGCCCCTAATGCAAATGGCCCACAGTGCTCACAAAGACCATACATGCAGTTAGAAGGTGTGAAGTTCATGGTCACTCGGTGGGACGAGACTGTGATGAGCTGTATGGCAGTGGGACTCATAGGATACAGAAAATAAGTGATTCAGAGGGAAAATAAGTTATTCAGAGGGTAAACAAGGCATGTCAAGAGTACTGGGGGAAGCACGTGGCACAGCGAACATGGATTGAAGTAAAGGATATGTCTCTGTGGGTACCAATGACCAGTGCAATTTGACAATGAACATTCCAAATCTGAAGAAAGGAACAGCAACAGTAATGGATATATACTGGGTCTGTGGCCAGCAGGCTTTCCTCCCACCATCATGGGGGGCATATACTCGCTGAACATGATGCACTCGGCTCTCTTGGTGGTCCCTGAAGCACACTTAACTATCGGACCAGGGAACTTTGTTACCCCCACAACACCACCTCTCCATCACCACTGTAGCCCGTCTTCCAGATGATGCCAGGGAAAAAGGAAAACATACTTTTAAAAAGGAAAAAGAGGTCAAACTATCCATCCAAAAAATCAGCTCAATTGCTTCTTGAAATACCCATTCAATATAGACTGTACAGTTAGAAAAGACTACAGCAGCAGACAATGCCAAATGGCTGCAATGGAGGGGAATGATACAGTGAGTGAATGACACTGAACAAGAATTCAAAGCGACCAAAGTTAAACTGAGAGCCATCCTGTTAATGACATTGCCAAACCGGTATGTGTTTGATCTGCTACCAGCCATGAAAGCGAGTGTTTGTAAAACATAAGAGAATCTTGCTGTACCTACATACCCGCAATGATGTTGCAAATGGATCTTTCATGCATACAGACTGAAGCAGTAATGCATAACAGTGATTGGTTCGATGTTCTTTTCTCTTGGGCACCATCATGGATGGGAGCACTTGTGAAGATACTAGTGCTAGTGTTAGTGCTCATGTTGGTGATCTTTTGCACTTGCCAGTTGGGACTACGATGCTGCACTAAAGCGATTCCTAATAGTGCGATGATGATAGTTTCAATTGGGGTAAGCAGTGTGTCACAACCCTCAGCCCTGATCCCCACTGGCAAGCCTATTGGCCAGGTGGAATCAGGGCTCGGATCACTAATAAGGCCTGGCATCCACTTCCCAGGCCCTATTGGGGCCAGTACTGTCACCTTTGGTGCCAGGCTCATCAGTGAGGAAAGACATTCCTAGATCCAAGCTATGTGGTCTAGTGTTTTGGGTGTGGTGGCCTAGGGACTACTTTACCTGGACTACTTTGCAGTGGCTATTTAAACCACACCCGAAAAAGACAACACGCTTTGCGTTACTTTGCTCCTAGCAATGTGACGCTCACCGTGTCCAGCTTTCTCACGAGCCTGGTGAATTCTGGACCTGCAGAAAAACCAAGAACATCGTTAGCAGCAGAATCTTAACTGCATTCATCATCCTTCACTGCTCACAGCTCCTGGGCAGCTCTGTTGGTGGAGTTGGTTGGAAGGACCTCGGAAAGGAGAAAGACATCATTAAAGGAGGTAGTGGAGACATTACAACCACAAAGCGCTTAAAGACTTACCTGGTCGGTTGCTTTTCGGCCGGCAGAGCTCCGGAACTCCATCTGCGCTGGGAACTCACCGCGACCTATGAAAAGAGAAAAGCACAGGTCAGTGAGGACAAGACATCGCTGCACTACGCAACACGCCTCCTTGCCGCATCATAGCGCTATAGCACGCCATCATCTCCCGGTGAGAACCAGCATATCCAGTTCTCCAAGCGGACACTCCGCGCTCCTAGCGAGATAAAAAAAGAGACATTTAGAACAGAGAAAAGGCATGCAAGAATTACGACGCCATCAATCGCAATAAGACCTACCTGAAAGACACTACAAGGGCAGCAGTCAGTGAAGTAACTGTACCGCCCGCGCCCACAAAAGAAAAAGACAATGCGCCCCTGCCCAGAGAGCAGGATGGAGAGCCCACCGATTCTGACAACCAGGTGAGAAGAGAACCTGGAGGGGCTGGAAACACAAGGGAGGTGGGGGAAAACCTACCTTGGTCGCCCAGTCCTAATATAGTCTTCATTTCCAGGCGGAATCCCATCGACACCGAGACCGCACCAGGGAATCATTGGGAAGGGCACCAATGACCAACTGGCTGGGTGGAGTCCCCGTGGATACCAGGTGAGCGTAACACAGAGCACCTCGTGGTACAAAAGATAGACAGCTACAAACAGATGACCCAAATATGCCCCGCATGTTGAGAATAGTGCAAATAATTGACCCTCCTTGAAACAGATACTATATCACACCTGATCCCAAATAATTATGTGTAGCACTGTGTTGACTTGAAGGAGATGGGGGATGCACTTGCACCCCATAGCAGTAAGCTCAGACAGGAGAAAGTTTGCATTTAGTATGCAGAGTGTGAGTGCCCAAGAAAGGAAGATGGAGTTATGAGGAGGCTGAGAGGATGGCAACATAGTTTGTTGATATGGAATTAACGAGAGGGGGAATGTTGGGGACAAGTGGCATAAGTCCCAGGCCCCTCTGGGATTTTGGATGAGGTGATTGTGGAAAGAGGAGATGTTGCCAGGGAACTGTTGCCAGGGAACTGTAAGAATATAGGCAGGTGATCTGTAGAAGGTAGATTGTAGTGGATTCATAGTGAATTTTGGTATTAATATTACATGCATAGTGAACTCCATGTTCAAAGTTAGATGCCATTTTGAAATTGAGGCCTAGTGCCACAGCTTTGCCAGTATGCTTCATTTTTCTCAGACAGTTAGCAGGGTGTATGTGCGTCTCTTGATCACAGTCCTGGAATCCCTGCAGAAGGTTAATCTAGATGAAGACTCACAGTTCTCCATTGTCTCTTATCATTAGTGTCTGTAATCCAGAAGGAATGTCCCCTGCAAGGCCGAGAGAAGATCGAAGTTGATCTATGAAGAGCTACAGCACGAGATGGAAAGTGAGGGCTTTAGGCCTTTGCCAGACCAGATTTGTAAATTATAGTGGCCAGGCACCCACACGTCCAGGGCACAAGAATTTGAGCGCCCTGACCAGTCCAAGACCCCAGACCATAAAACTGTAAAATGGCCAATCGATAAGGAAGATCAGAGAGCAATGACGGACTGCCCCCACCCTCGGTTCATGTGATTTGTGCTGCAAGGTGCCAGGGGAGAAGCTCACAAATGTAGGACTGTGGGTGGGAAAGTTGTGCAGGCACCGAAATCTCTGAGATTGAGGCGGGGGTACACGTAGTACTGAAGAAGTTATCACAACCTCAAAAATCTGTGCCTCGCTCATCTCCTTGGTACCAGGTGCACTGTAGAGCAATGAAAATAATGAATTGTGTAATTAAATTGCCAATTTGAACCTTTGTAACTGAAGGTGGAAGAGGAATATCCCAATTTGTAAGGAGATGGACAGAAGATGCTGGGTTCAATCACCTGGCATCCCTTATAGAGCACGATATATGGGTACAGGGTCACACCAACCAGATATATGGATTTGTAACCTCTGTGATGTATGTCACTTCTGACACTGTGTATTCTTATAACCCATGGCTTATACTGTTGTTTGATCAGAGTGCTCCGTAGCAGCAGAGTTCTATGCTGACACGTACTTGTATTTTTGTGAGATTACATTTAGTTCTTAGAAAGAGGTGTGCTGGGTCTTTTACCCTTACAACATATCGGATGTTCCAAGATCACTTGCATATCCAAGTCCTGCGATCTTACACCATTGAAAGAATCCACAGAGCACTTATCCCAAAACCAGCAGTTGGCGACTACTCAAGGACTATAAGGATGCAACTTCTCAACTTCCAACACAAAGTCGCCATACTTCGGGCGTACAGAGCGGTGGGCACGATTAGGCCAGAGGGAACTGAAATCCAGATTTTCAATGATTACTCCATAGAAGTGTTCCACCAGGGATGGAGATTTACCCCCCTGTTTACAGCACTAAAAGGCACAACCTTCAAATTCCATTTGAAATTTCCTGCATTGTGGTGCATCCTCCTCGATAAAACATGGCACTCTTGATGATCCGGAGGATGCATGGCATTTGCTGCGGCAGCGAGACCTGGTTTCTACAGACTTCCCCCGCGACTCTGAAGAAGGCTCTACAAGTCAATTGGACACCCCACCAGGGCGGCTCCAGCAATAAAAACGCCTGCGGGGTCAGCAGCAATGCACAAATAGGCGACCCAATGGGCTGGGTCGCACAGACCACTGATGGGTTCTCCCACCTTACCTTCCACTCCAAATTACGGTGACCCGGTAAGGCCACCAAACTGTACCTCACTTAGTAAGCTACCCTACCCCATAAGAACGCTCAAGACAGGAATCCTGCATCCCTACAACAGGCAAGTAGAGCTGATTGACAATAAACGCTCTGCGCTGCCATCCAGCGGGACCTGGCCTCGCCCCTCTTACCTCCACTAGGGCCCCCTACCCTGTTGACAGTTACCAATGGGGTGCACCACCATGCCCGGAGATGAGGTAGATTTAGCACTTTACTCTTTTCTTCAACTCCCAGGGCCTGGGAAGGTGTTAAGGGGTATAGGGACACCGTTTATCCATCCCAATTTTATTGTTACTGGTAAGTACATTTTTTGGCCTCTAAGTTTAAGACCTTAAATATTCTGTTAAGTAATACAACACATACACCGCAGCCACAACCAGACCTGCTGTGCCATCTCCCGATATGGATACACCCTCCCCTTCCCAGCTCTGGCCGCTGCACTACTATACTTCACAACTATGCCTGACTTATGCCTCATAACCCTTAAGGTACAGGGACTGGGACACCCAATCAAATGATGTGTTCTTAATTACATACGAGATGCACAGTGTGATATCGCTTTCCCACAGGAAACTCATCTCGACACCCACAAATCAGGGAAACTAAAATGGGGATGGGTTGGGGCAACAATGCACTCATGTCACCGAGGGAATAAGGGTGTCTCTATTCTAACACACAAACGTGTCCCACTTACCACACTACACACCAGCTCTGACAAGGACAGTAGATATGTTATGATTTACAGCGTGATCCAACAACAACCCATTACCCTCTTAAACATTTATGCCCCAACTGGAGACACACCCACTTTCTTCAAGTTATGTGAAAATGTGCACCGTTTATGGGTCAGACAACCCTCATTGGTGGGGATTGGAACACAATCCTAGATATAACATTGGTCTGCATTGGTCTGCCAAGGAACGATACTTGCAACTCCCCTAACCCCACGCAGGCGCTGCACCCTACTTTCACTTATGTCAGACCTAAAACTCACAGATGTTTATGGGCATCTTCACCTCTGCCAAGATTTCACCTTTTTCTCTACCTGCCATAAATCGACTCCCGTCTGGATTATTGGTTAGCCCCTGCGTACACCCTTCCTCATGTTCACCAATGCTCAATACTGCCAATGACAGTTTCAGACCATGCACCTGTCCTTCTGCTCGTTGGGATCACAGATATAACCCCGGTTAGACCATTGTGGTGCCTGAACTTCAGATCACTCACATACCCACACTTCATTTAGAAATTGGGTGAAGACAGATCTGTTCTGGCACACCATTATAATCCCAGAACACTCTCGTGCAACCTGCTGGGACGCTTTTAAAGCTTTCTGCAGGGGCAATGCATATCGGGCTGGGCCCTTAAACTAAAGGGCTGGAGGGAGCGAGAAACTCAGCTTGGTGCAGATATAGCATTGGTAGAAACCCAACATAAATGGACCCGAGACCCCACCATATACGCATGACTCAATAAGCTCAGAAGGGAACTTAAGCCGTTCACGACCCAGCAATCACAGTAGTCTTTCACTAGCTGGTCGGAGACATACTACCAAGATGCAGACAAGCCACTTCGCCTAATGGCGATTGCACTGCGCACCAGACAGGCCTCCCAACAAATTCTCAGCATTCGTGACAAGAAGGGGAGGTCGCTCACAAGTGAGAAAGATATGAACAAACGCTTTGAGAACTTCTACCGTGATTTATATGCCAAACCAAGCCCACTTGCCCCTGAGAATATTACATAGTTTCTTGCCTCACTACACTTACACTCAAGGCAGAACTAGAGCAACCAAATAATCTCGGCAGAACAAATCATCCAGGCCACCACCTTCTTAGCAGTGGGAAGGCGGCTGGCCCAGATGGCATACCAATAGATCTATATAAAATAATGATTGACCGAATGGCAGCACTGCTTGAATCTGTCTTTGGCAAAGCATTAGCTAGGGGCCATATACCGTCCTCAATGCTAGCAGCCAATATTATTGTCTTCCACAAGCCAGGGCGGGGCCCTCGGGACTTTGGATCCTATCAACCAATCTCACTCATTAATGCTGATGCCAAAATCTTAGCTAAATACATAGTCTGTAGAATGGACAAAATACTTCCCCAACTAATCAACACGGACCAGACCGGATTTATTGTAGGCCACCAATCGGAGGATAATGTTTGGCGCCTCCTACATGTCCTTGTGGGACAAAGCAACCCCGATGAGCTACTACTAACTATTGACGCCAAAAAGGCGTTTGATAAAGTTCAATGGAACTTTATGTTCAGCACACTTGTGGCCTATGGATTGCGTCGGTGCTCATAGAATGTATACACCTACTTTATCCTGACCCTCAAGCCACGGTAATGACAAACGGAAATACCTCGAATATATTTCAACCAATGGTATAGACTGGCATGCTGATCCTAACGTGAGACATATGGCCCACATACTACTATTCTCGGCTTGCAAACTGCTGATTATGCATTGGAAAGCACCCGTTGCCCCTACCAAACAGGTGAGCTTGGTTATGTTTCTAAAAATATGTACACTAGAATGTGCAGGGACGAGGAGGCATGGTAGAACTGTACAAGTTCTACCATGCCTCCTAGAACTGTACAAGTCACCCAAATTGGGGAACTTGTTGATTCATACATCAAGTGATGTTATTGACCTATAGGGCAAAGTTTATTTTTGCATGACACTCACTGGAATGACTTGACTAGGGGAACCACTACTTCAGGCAAGTAGACATGGGTCATTATGATTGAGAAGGGGAAAGAGGATTAGACCTGATATGATAAGTGTTAGAGGAGGTGGAGAGTGGTGGGTGGGGGCCAATGGTGGTTGGAATGGAGGGTACTCCTGATACCGCTCCCTCTAATGTTGATAAATGATACATATGCCTGATGTACTGTGTTGATTCATTTGTTTATGCACCAAAACTCAATAAAAAGATGTTTAACAAAAAAATCAAAATAAAATTGGTGTATCCAAAAATCTGACGCACCTCACATTTTTCACCATCCAATTAGCGGGCACGTTCGATGTCCACTGACCTCACGCCACCCTCTGAGCCAATCTGAGTCCCACTCGCGGACCGAATAGTGAGATAAGTCCACGGACTGAGCCCAGATTTCACAATTTCTTGTACCTACTTTTTGGTCGTTTTAAAAAAAAACAACAGGACCTATTTACACAAAAATGTACAAAAGCACGCTTTCGGTACCAAGCTGCCACTCCTGCAGCAAATTTGGTGAAAATCCATCCAGCGAATTGGGCTGTAGGAGTGAGAATTTTTTTCCATTGCGTCTATGGGAAAAAACACTCATTTGGGACCCCTCAATAACTTTGTCCCGCTGGACAAAACCTCACGAATCCTTGCAGAATCAATCTGACTGGGACATGTACTTTTTTTGCGTGGTGTGGATTCATCCAGGGGTGGGGTTTATAAACCACCTAAACAGTTCCCTTTTCTATGGGTTGAACAACTTAACCATAACTACAGGCCCTGCAATATATATATATATTGAGTTTGGATGTCCATATGAAAATAGTTACGTTATTGTACTAAGAATATCAGAAGTTATATTTTGTTAGTGTAGCCAACAAAAGAGAACAAAAGTTTGTAACGAATATTAGTTCTCATTAAAATGTCACGAAAATATGAATTTGCTATTTGAGAACAAAGTTTTTTTTTGTTTAAACATACACGTTTTTAGCTAGGACGATATTGTGCACTTTCCAACAAACATGTCCCAAATAAGACTTAGACAGTAACGCCTGCTTAGGCAGCTGGCATATAAGCCACCAGTTAATGCTGTCTTGAAACAACATAATGGAATTTAATTAAACTGGATTACATGCCAAAGAAAATGTATTAAAATCAGATTAATAGACAATTGTCCTCTATTCCAAAGTAAATGCCATATTTTTGGTTTTAAATTTCAAAGGTTTATAAATACCATATGCATTGCTTGGATTCTGAGAACGGTATTATTTTCCTTGTTTTAATTTGTGTCTAAATTTGGTTGCCCAAGAATAATCTACAGTTTGAAGATGATTTATGTCCTACATTTTCTATTACTATTGCTTGACGCAGAGGTTTCATGAGGTCTTTCGAAACAGATTAATGTCACATTGTCATGATTTTTAGATTTATAAAAGAAAGCCAACTGTAACATCATTGCTAAGATATGAGAACGTTTCCGCACAAGGTACCAGAAAATGCTAAATTACATTAAAACACGTTGGATACTATAGCAGAGAGTTGTATCCAAGCCTTCTTTTGTAACTGGGTGTGTACGTGTGTTTGCCATGCTGACATGGAGGCACGCAAGCAGAATTGTGGTACATGCTGAAAGAATGACAGCTCAGGAGAATGAATAGTGCTTGGATTGAGTGAATGGTTTGAAAACGTCAATTGGGCCTGTGGTGCGGCGCATGAACATAACTAGTGGGTGTTCTATGCATGAAAACATTACAATGAATATCTGGTCTGGACTGGTAACTACCAGACCTTCCAGTTAAGATACAATAGTGGTGATGAATGGATAAAACCCCAAAAAATAATAAGACACTTAACGACTGCTGTGGTGTGGGAAAGCAGACAAATACCAGACCGCACAGCACCCCCCCCACCTTCCCCACACCAAGATGGACACCAAGATTAGGTGTGCATGGTAGAAGGATGAGGAGGACTGCATCAGAATGCTAATCACCAAGCAGTGGCCCTACTACAAGGCCAGTGGGCAGTGCAGCTCAATATTGTAGGGTGGAGCCATCAGGAAGGCAATGAAGCTGGACAAGGATGGTGCTATAGGTGTGTTGGATGCTGCCAGGAAACCTGCAAAGGGGTCTGGCCTACCCAAGGGTAGACGGCCCAAAGCAGCTTAATTGCAGGAGTTGGAATTGTCAGTGAAATGCTAGACAATGCTTCAGGTAGAGAGGCCCGTTTGTTGAGGATTGCATGACAGTGGTGCATCCAGCACTGACAAGGTGTTTTAGGCAGAGCATAGGGGCCAGGGTGATGAACAACATCGTTGGCAGGTGTTGCTGGCATCACACTCGGCATATTGAGTAGTAGTGCTCGTAGAGCAGTGCAGCGTACATTGCGCTGGTTATATTCACAAGAGCAAGCGTCCGTAAAGTCAAAAGGAAAAACAATAATCAAATCCTTACCTGTGTACGGTTCTATGCGAGGTGGCATTGATTGAGAATTGAGAGCATCGGAGGCCAATGGAGACTGCTGCCCCATTGAAAATTATGATGTGTTTGGACATTTAGCAGCCTGTAGCAACAGCCTTTTCTGTGCCCAATTCCTAGACAGAGAATGCTGTGTGTAGCATCTGATAGTCACCCCACCCCAGTTGGGAAAAAATATAGGAGCTCTAGCCAGGCAGAACTTTGAGGCAATAGGTGCAAGTCATCCATTTGCTGATAGGTCTGCACTGCGTTCATGGTGCACAGTGTGGAAAGAGGCATATGGTGCCTCACTGCTTACCAGATGTCTGTGAGCACGGGCTGTAAAGTATTGTTGGAACTACAAAGCTCATTGTGAAACTTACCCTGTGCTCATATGCTTGTTGGATATCCATGTGGGTGTGCTTAGGAGATATGGCATTTGTTGTTACATTGACATGTGTCTGCTTAGGGTACAGAATGTGCAGGCCAAGGAATATCTGTTGAGACACACTTCCTTGAGCCATGAAGAAATAGTCAGTATGGCCAGCTATGTAGATGGGAGTACCCTCTAGGTGCCCAATGCATATGTGATTGGAGTGCCTGCTATGGATGTGTGATATGGCTTCAGGAGAGGGCATTCAGGTCAGGGGAATTTACAATAGTGTAGTTGAGTTAAGTTGGGATGGTTGAGTGATCAGCCTAGAACTTAACATTCTTTAATGGTTCAAGGCAGACCCCGGACTGTAGCATGAAAGCAAAAAGAGAAACTGGTGAAGAGACTCCAACAGAGAAGACAAAACTGAGAAAGAGAAGCCAAGCAGGAGAGAAGGCCCCGAGTGACCACCGGCCCCACAGACCTTCCCCCATGAAGAGAGTGAAAAACTGGAAGAATCGGAAGACCAGGAAGCCCAAGGGAATCATACGAATGGAGAAACTAGTCCCAGTGAAATTGTTGAAACTCAAACTACAAAGTTGATCAATTTGAACTGTAACAGAATAAGCAGGAACTTCATATGTAAAACTTTGAAGGAGAATATGAATCAGTGGAGAAGACTACCCCCATGGGAGTGAGGACAAGATCCTAACCCTCAAAAATGATTAATTGAAGAGTAGTGGAACCAAAAGAACATGATCTATGATCAAGAGAGGACCAAGATAATTCTATGGTAAGAAGGAAACATACTAACAAACCTGATGGGAGAACCCTGCCAAGAGAAGATATCATGCAAGGTCATACACAGCAAAACTACATGGATGTAAGGATCAAACATACTTTACGAAAGAACACTGGGGAAAATCCCAATCCTCCACCTCCCCTGTTAGCCCCACTATAGGCGTAAGTACCCTTGAGTCCATCCTGAAGCACTTAATAGAACATCAAATCCAAGTGGATCAACAATTCCAGAAAGGATTGGAGCAAGTAAAAAGCAGTCTGTCACACCGTACAGTTCCACATGGCTTCCTCCAACCATACCAGGAAGGGAAACATTTGGGTGCATTTTTTTAAAAACTTTGAGTAGCTTGTCTCCCAATTTAATTGGAACTAAGGCTTAAACACCTGCTTTCCAGCTGCCTTACTAAGAGGAGATTTGCAAACCTCCTATCAGAGTATCAATCCATTTGGGAAACCCTTTTTTCTGAAATCAAGCAGGACTTATTAGAGTGGGTGAGACTAACCGATGGGTTCTATTGCCAAAAATTCAGAAACATTAATCTATCACCCAATGAAACTCAATTAGGACTAGCGGGTGCTGAGTACGAAATACCTTCACCAAACTGTTAGGGAAGAAATCCCTACCTGATGTCCTGGAAACCCTAGCATTGGAATTATTTATTATTGGCCTTCCCCCACCTTTACAAAGAGGGACACTACATCAACATCAACCCTCCCTGGATACGGCCATCAAGGTAGCCCAAGCTCCCTCAGAAGTGGCTAAATATCCAAAACATCTTGGGAAACTAATGGAACAAAAAAGGAATCTGAAATGTTTACCATATGGTCATAGTATCAGAGAAATCGCCAAGGAACGAGAAAGCTCCTACCTGAGAAAATCTAAATAAAGAGGGAACTCTTGAAAATCTAATTTGGCAACCCTTTTCCAAACACAGTGTAATTCCAGAGATGAAACAGGGAAACTAAGTCCAACCTTCCCCACTCCGCCCCATGTGTAGTGAAAGGGGCCATATCACCTGGTTCTGTTCCAAGAATATAGTAGAGTAACCCATGGACATAGGGTGGTTAGGGCTGTAAGCCTGGGAAAAGGAGGAAGAAAAGATTGAACTTGACCTTGACACAACTGAAATCAAGTACTATAGGTCCCAGCCATTCCAAACACATGTGAAAATACAGGTTAATGTGGTATGGCCAAATGCCCTTATTGACTCAGGGAGCCGACAGGCAGCTGTTAGGGCTGACCTCCTATATCCTGAAGATATCCACTGCATTCATGCAGTAAAAATAGCATATCTACATGGCGACGTCGAGTCCTATCCTAAAGTACATGTGTTTTTGAAAATTAGGAATAATTCCACATCAATGAAGATGGCCATTGAACCGGGTCTACCTGAAGAAGGGATCACCACAACAGATTTCCCCACTTTTAGAGAACTCTTAATGTCTCCACAGACACAAGAGATAAAACCTTTGTAATCTCCTCGGCAGTTTTATGTTATGTTAATGTAACTTATAAAGCGCAAACTTACACCAACAACGACAACTTGGCACTCGAAAAACTGAAGGAACAACAGAAAGAAAAAAAGGGGGGTTCTTAAACAACAATATTTTCAAACGATGACAGAAAGTAAATGGTTTTCAATAGTTCAAAGCGAGCGAGGAAGCTTGTTGTATTATAAAGCATCAGTCATTGAAAAAAGGCATGTTCCCGATTCTTGAGCAGTTAAAGAGCAGAATATGAACCAGAAGTATATTTTCTGATGGAACAGACTTAGACTGAACAAAGGGGTGACAATTTTACTAAAGATTTCTGGCATCAATGCCATAGAAGGCATGGTGGACAATCCATAATGATTTAAATTCAATACAGCTTGAAACAGGAAGCCAATGAAGAAAGCCCAGGACTAGATATTTGGAAGCTCAATTTGAAGACTGTGTGGCCACTCTAGCAGCAGAGCTCTGTAAAATGTGGAGACACTATTACAGGTAAACCAGCTGTGCATAAAAAAGGGAATTACAGTAATCCATAACACCAAGAACAGAGGAAGTAACAACAGGATCATGTTGGTGTTAGGGAGAATTCTCACCTTAGAGACCCCCCAACAACTTTGCTGGATTTTGAGGACTTGATTTTTTTTTTTTTACCTCGAAAGACTGTGAGCCTTTCTTCCCACTCATTCATGTATTTTGTGTTTTACTCATGTTTTCTTTGTTTATGGAGTTTTAGATAACTCCATAGACATCATTTGTTCATGTGTGTTACACAGGACCCTCAGTGCAGTGACACAGGGATGTCTTTTAGACTTTCAAAAGGTTTAAATACCTTCTCTGGGATAGACTACTGTTTCCCATAGAATGTAAGGTTACATTGACTTTACTAGTCTTTTTAAATTCCTAGACCCAGCCCAAATTATCTTCCTTTAGAGTGCTGGAGGGGTTACCTAGTATCCCCTGTGTCTAGAAACTCATGTAGCAGTCAAATGCTACCCTTTCCTATCGAAATGGCTGGTGGCAGTGATTTTACAAAGAAATACTATGATTTTTCCCAACCGCGAACACCAGTAGCTAAAAATCGCGGGAGCCATGTTTTTCAAGATGGCGCCTTAAGCCCCTTTGTTTAAATAGGTCATTTCTTCTTGGAAAGGCCCTTCTAGAGTTTGTCTCTGCATGCCAAACCATGTTTGGTCCCTTTGTTTGTACGCCTTTGGCAGGCTTCAGGACTGAAGACCGCCTCTGGCACCTGAGTGTGTTGGGTGGGCAGGAAGTGAGGGAGTTGCCCGAAACTCCCTGTGGTTAGGAGACCCAAATACACTCTAGCGTGATTGGTTGGCTGACTGTACGGCAAGGACAGCCACCCTGCTGGGTGAGTGACAGCTAGGCTGGAATGAAAGGGAGAAAACTCTTTAAAAGGCGAGTCTCTTGGAATGAAAAGCAGAGTCGATTACTGGAATGAAAGAACCAAAGACGAGCTGGAAGAGGATGGCTGCTGCATCTACTGGACCGTTGGTTTGCCTGGTGAAGACCTGCTGCAGGTCCGAATTGTCAAGTTCATCTTGACATAGAAGCCCCTTCAAGGATGGCTTCTTCCTTTGAGTTGGTGGGACCAATCAACTCATAAGGCACCTGGATACCATTCTCGGAGCTGGTTAGGATTAACCAGGGGGAAGGACACCAGATTGTGTGCTTTGAAGACAGCTACCTGAACCGAAGATCTTCCATTTTGCCAGCATGTTTGACCAGTCCCTGTGCAGTGTAGGAGTCCCCCGACGTTCTCCCTCTTGTCCCCACGACTGAGGCTCAGGAACAGCGAGATCTGCAGGAACTGCCAGGAACCAACATCTTCAGCTGCATTTTTTTCTTCATATTAAGGAACTGCCAGGAACCAACATCTTCAGCTGCATTTTTTTCTTCATATTAAGGTACTGTGCCAACCTGATTGAGAGAACGTACCTCTTGAGGTGAAAGTTTGTGAAACTTTCTCAACTTGCAGGCCTTATCAGCTTGTGACCCAACATATGATCCTTTTTCATGCAAACTACTTCTGAGAACTCTGGCAAATACTTTACCGTTTACTACAAGAACTGCTCTTTCCTATCTAAGACACTAGCCCATTGACTTTGGCCTATGCCTATTGAACTGAATCAAGTCCTCTAATGAACTGAAACTATTTGCACTGCCTAAGAAAGTATTTGTGATCTATTCTATTAACTTGTGCCTTTTTACTCCCATTTAACTTTTACTCCCAAGTAACTTAAATGCCATGTTACTTCTTTTTCAAGGGAGCCTAATTTACTCAGAAACTTATTGGTTTGGTATTGAAGTGTATTTGTGTATGATATTACGTTGCCTCCTTCTAGTGAATGTTTCTAAATGATTGTTTAATACATTAATAAGTGTTTTACAAAGAAACCTTGAGTGTAAGTGTCTACTTGAACCACTGTGATTGAAAGACCTCTGTGTAGCATCCTTGTACTGCTCTCATTCCCTCTTGAGATAAGCCTGGCTTCTCACCTCGCTACCAAAAACTGTGTAGTACAGACCTATGCCAATGTTGGTTTTGCTTACACCTGTAGTCCTAATTGTATGTGGTGGTCCCAGAGGGTACTGCATTCAATTATGCCTAACAGCAGGTGATCATGTAAGAAAGGAAAAGTTTTCTGAAGGATCTTTAATTTATAGTGACTCCCCCCCCCCCTTGGCATGCAGCACTCACTTGAGCTTTACTGACAATGAGTCTGAGATCTTACATGCCAGATCCACCAAAAGTATGAAGAGAGAAAGGCCAAAAGACGTGTGTCCAGAAGGAGGTGGCGGGAAGAGGGCCAACCACCAGAACTTCGATCTTGTGCCTCATTCAATTTCAGCAATTGTAACTCATCCAGGTTGCCTCTGATTTCAAACAAAGGTTGAGACAATCAGCAGCATCTGGCTGAGTAATAGCTAAGCACACTGCAATCAGTGTACCAGTAGC
Source organism: Ambystoma mexicanum (assembly GCF_040938575.1). NCBI lineage: Eukaryota > Metazoa > Chordata > Amphibia > Caudata > Ambystomatidae > Ambystoma > Ambystoma mexicanum. Next base: position 894,202,158 of record NC_090922.1, read on the forward strand.
ATGAGGGTAGCACCAGAAACTATGGGACTGAATGACTTTGGTCAGGGGCTGGATAAAAACATTGAACAAAATATGAGAAAGAAGAACCTTGGGGAACCCCACAAGTGATAGGAGCAGAAGCAGATGGAATGGAAAGTGAGATAGGGATTGTGACCAATAGGTCAGAAAATAGCTAAACCAGGTCCATACAGAGCCAAAGATACAGGCATTGTTGACCATGACAAGCAAGATGGAATGATCAATATTGTCAAACATGGCTGATAGATCAAGCAAAATCAGCGATCTGACACCACTTTGTACATTGTGGACCACGCCATCTTGCTGTCCTTCCTAGCCCTGGCAGGCCTCTCTGGCCCATCATGGAGTAGTTTTCTTCCTTCCTGATGAATAGGGGCCAAACACTTTCTCTTCCTTCTTTCTCTTATCTCTCCTCTCTTTCCTGTGGGATTCCTCGGTGCTCTGCCTTCTCTCCCATGCTTTTTAACATCTATTATCAGCCTCTTGTTTGTCTCATCCACTCCTTTGGCTTCCGGTGCTATTTGTATGCCGACAACACTCAAATTCATGTTTTTGTTGACCTTATCATTGAGGTATCATTGTGCTTTTGTCAGTGCAAGGTGGCTGTGGTGCAGTGGATGAACAGAAATTGTCTTAAATTCAATGGGGACAAGATGGAGATCTTGGCGGTGGGCTCTCCTCCTATTTCTACTCTGTGGACTTCTTCGTTGAGGCCCCCGACACTGGGTAGATTGCCTTTTCCAGTGACAGTGGTGTAGTACCAAGGGATTACCCTTTCCTCCACTCTTTCCATGGCTCTGCCGGTAGGTGCAGTTTGTAAAGCTGGCCATTTTCATCTAAAGATACTTCGGAGGGTTCTTCCTTTTCTACCAAGTCACCTTCATCCTCCAGAACTGGCGGATCTTATGCTTAGTCCACTAGATTATTGCAATGCCTTGTTTCTGGCTGATCCAGTGAGAGTGATCAAAGGTCTCCATGTATTGTAAAATTTAGCAGCCTGAATTGCTGCAAATTTTCCCTATGGTACTCATACTTCACCAATCCTGTGCTGCTTGCATTGGCTTCCAGTGGCTAGGCATATTGAAATCAAGTCTCTCTGCTTAGTTCATCAAACTTTTTATCAGCATGGAGCAGTGTATCACTGGGACAAGTTTGTCCATTATCATCCCAGCCGTGATCTTTGTTTCGCTCTGCCAATGCTTGTGTGGTGGTGATTCCTAGGTTTCGTCTTCCTCGAGTGGGTGGCCAGGCTTTTTCTATTGCTGCTGACAAATTGTGGAATGCTCTGCCATTTGCGCTTAGAGCTAAGTGGAGTCATTTGGAATATAGGCGTCTTCTTAAAACGCGTCTCTTTTAGATTGAAATTGGTGCTTTTCTGGTTGCTTCACAGCGCCATGATGCCCTCGGGCCAGCGAGCACTTTATAAAATTGGATAACATAACATAAATTCATAGAGATCAACCATTACTGAGACTAGTACCATGACCAGGGTAGAAACCAGACTGAAAAGGATAAAAAAAGAAGACTCCTCAAGACAAAAACTAAGCAACAGAGTAACCAGTGATTCCAGAGGTTTCATTAGAAAATGGACAAGAGAACTAGGGCGATAGCAGGAGTGGATCCACAGAAGGCGTTTTTTTTAACAAAGGAATCACCAATGCATGTTTCAAAGATGAGGAAATAAAGCCAGTAGAAAAAGAATAATTCAGAGCATGGACTACAGATGGCACAATATTAGGCATATTTTCCAAAATGGTGTGAAATCGAATCCAGTGGAGAAGCATATTTTAGTCTATTTGTTGACCCCCACAATGTCAGTAGAATCAAAAGAGGAAAAAGAGGACCGCAAATAAGGCTGACTGGTATAGGAAATGGGATAGCCATAGCAATGGCTCTGAGACCATAGGAAGAGATCTTCTGGGGAATAGCATAAATCCTGCCAATAAAAAAGTAGAAAGAGTATTGCAAAAATCCTGAGATGGGGAAGCAAGACTAGAGGAACTAGAAATAGAAGAAAGCCACTGCACAAGGTTAAATAGATCATTTTGTTGATTCAAGGCTGATTCAACATAGCTGGCAAAATAGAGATGTATAGCCTAAAACATTGCGTTATGATAGATAGAAGTAGCCTCTCGTAGACAGGACCTAGTAAGTGGACAATAGGATGCACACCATGTCTGTTCAGCCTACCTATGATGAAGCCATTATTTAGCCAAATTGTGAGTTAACCAAGTCTCCGAAAGGCAGATGTGTTGCTTAAAGGGTTTAAGTGGGGCAAGACTATCAGCTGTGGCTGTAAAAGCCTGTGAGAGCTCAAGCAGATCTATAATAGATGGAAGAGCTTTTTTTTTTTCAATGATGTGGGCAGAAATGTGAGAGGAAACAATGGTATGTCATCTGCTTTGAGGTGTAAGAGGAGGAGCAGTAGGGGAAGGAGACTTTACTACTACAAAAGGTATGATTAATTTATGAGTCCACAATACACGCATAAATGAGAACAATACCACTAAGGTGGCTGGAGAGAAGATAGGTCAAGCGTATTTCCAAGACGATGTTTGGGCTCAGTGAAATGAGATGGGTTTCCTGATGACCATAATGATCATTGGGACATAAATTAAAATCTTCAACTATAATTAGGCCCTAGAAACAGATCTTCAAATCAGAAGGCAGTAGCAAAAGAGAAGTCAGAAGCAGGGGGACGATAAACAATCAGCAAATGTAAAGTTTTGTAAGCAGATATTGAAACATCAACTAACATAGCTTTCATTGTAGTGCTATGAGTGAATGGTAGCACTGAACAGGCGAATGAAGATCAGAAGGTCAGTGCAATGCCAAATCCAGGATAGATGGAAGCTTTGTCCAAGTGAATGATTCTGTAATTCGGTGGCAAAGCCTGAACCAAATATGGTCCAGATGAATCACACAGTCAGGTTTCTGTTACACAGACCAAATCTGGCAGATACTCATGCAGCAATTCGTAACACAAGGTAGTGTGCGCCACCAATGAACAAGCGTTGAATAACACATATCTCATCTGATTCAGAAAAGGAGCTGCAGTACCTTTGATCCTGGGAGTCTTCCCTCAACTTATCAGATACTTCCATATGGAACTGGGAACAAACATGTTTCCTAATCATGTGACAACGAAAAAACAATCTCAGAGGTCAAGGACAGACAGCTGTTTTTTTTTTTAAAGAAGATGTGGGAGCCACAAAGTTAAGGGGAAGGGTATGTGACAATTCGAGGGAATGTGTCCCTTCTCCCCAAGAGTGAGCCTGCCCATTTGAGGCTAGGGAGGTGAGCCTGCTCTGCAAGACCCTCCCTATGGGTCTGGGCAAGAGCTACTTCACTGCAAGAAACTCCCCATTAGGGGACAAGGACTTCCATTCCTCTAAGGAATCCATTACCATTACCACTGCCTGAGATGCTTTATTGTAAAAAAAATAAAGACTTGGCTGAAGTCAATGCTAACATGCACCATGAGTGTCAGAGAAAATAAGCTGTCTCTTTAAGGATGAACCTCAACTTCACTGTAACAAGTACTTTTAAGGAGGAGGACAAGCTGAGAAAAGAGTGAGATTCATTTGGCAGCAGGGCAGGCCCCCTGGTAGAGTAACTCAAGAGGAAGGCAGAGCCAATGAGAGCCGCCGAGCCTGCACGATTCAGAATGATGCTGAACTAGACTATGAGACTCTGGGAACACAGAAAAATGAATCAGAGAGAATCCAAGGGTCTGAGAACCCAGAGCCTGTTGGTGGCATGACCATGAGTAGATTGTGGTGGGCAGGGAGCCCAAACAACTACTCCGATATTAACATGCATAGCTTCCTGCAATGTCACCGTTTCCCAGGAGGACTGCCTGACCATAGCACAAAAGCAAAGCGAGAAACTGACGATTAGATGCCAACAGATAGGACAACTGAGAAAGAGAAGCCAAGCAGGAGAGAAGGACTCGAGCAACTGCATGAAGAGAGAGGTAATGGGAAGACCGGGAGGACCAGTAAACCCACAGGGAATTGTTATATGCAAGTGGGGAAACTCGTCCCAGTGAAATTGTTGACTCAAACTACAAAGTTGATGAATCTGAACTGTAACAAACTAAGAGGGAACATCATATGTAAAACTGGGAAGGAATATATGAATACGTGGATAAGCCTACCCTGGGACGTGGGGAGAAGATCCCAACCCTCAAGAGAGATTCTTTGGAGAGTAGTGGAACCAAAAGAACCTGAAATACAAACAAGAGAAGGAGATAAACAGAGGATTTTAAAAGAATTCTGAACCAAACACTGCTTCACCAGGAGAAGGGAGACATTCTCCTGACCTTAGTTGTTTTGAATAGTGGTAGGGGCAGATAGATTTCATTTATTAACAGTGGACTTTCCTTTGATTTGGACATTTCCTGACAACCAACTAGCACCTTAATTATATAGGTAGGGAACACCCCATAGTTAGAGGTAGAGATAGGCCGTATTATTATTTAATAAGCCATTGTTGGAAATGGAGATGTCTTCAAAGTGTCTGCCTATTTCTTGTGACTCACCACACGATTCAATGGTATAATACTGTTTCATTGTATGTCAATTTGTCAGGAGTAATAGCTCACTAAAACAGAGCTGGAGCAATATTGCATTTTCTGACATATTTAAAGGGAAGGTTACTTATCATTCAGTGGCGGATTACTATGCAAATGTGAGTTTGGCTGCTCTTCACAGGGCAGCATTATAGGATCATATGTCTTTAAAACCATTTGAGTTGGCTGGGAGGAACGTCTTGAAGAAGTTCTCACTCGCTCCAAATGCCCCTACCAGGTTTATGAAGAGTGGGGTTTATTTCAAATTCTCTATGGAGCACATCTTAAATTGCTTGTGTGTGGATTCACCTACATAGCTCTAAATAACATTTATTCCACCAAAGGGTTTTAAGGCTTTTGGGAAGATTTAAGTGGTTACATAAGAAATGATTTAGATTCATGGATCAGTCAAATTTGCAGTTTCATTTAATTTCTTTGGGAGTGAGACTACCATAACAACCGATACATATTTGCATGATTTAAAAAGTGCATATACGGATTGGGCAGTGATGAATGTCGTATCAACATATTGATTTGAGGCAGATACTGGTAATTACTTCACATTTAAAGAAACCTGGCAATTTCAAGCATACTTCATTTGGGTTGATAATCTCTATATGAGATTTTTTCTCACTAGGTTTAGACTGGTATCCTGCCATTTCGTAGAGTTTGCTGCTAAATGGCGCAGAACAACCAATAAATGTTCTGTATGTACCTGTGAGACAGAATCAGAAATTGTTTGTTATTTTGTTCTCTTTCCAAATGTTTAAGGAACTAATTGCTAGTTTCATGTTTCAACAGATATGCTGTCAGACATGCAGGTATATTGCTAAAGCACTGATGGTTAAGGAGCAGTATTTGAATCTGAATTTGATTTTATGTGCTCATAATTCAGATAAATTACTTTTGAAAGACATACCTTTAATACTCTTTTGCGTTGTTTATGTCTGTGGTATATGTAGAAGGAGATATAGTGATTTACAGGCAATACATGAATTGTTGGCATTTTCATATTATTTGGTTTGAAGTTGATGTGAGGTGTATCATTTTACCTTAAAATACTTTTTAGGAGTCATGATTTATTAATTGATGTTTCATTATGTGTGTGTTCTCTGTATTTTGATGGTTTGTTAAATTGATTGATTGAAATGTATTTGGTCTGATGAAAATAATGACACGAAGTTCCCAAACACTGTACTCTATTTGCTACAAACATTCAAATGTTCAATAAAGAGTGCACCAGATCACCTTATTTTCCAATGGCACATGAACACAAGACTAAAACAATACACATTACAAATCTTGAATTAGTAAAATGTGGTGGTTGTTGTGAAGACAGCATACAGCTGGCGTATTTTGAGGGCAGTTGTGTATGTATTAGTACTACAGTAAAAACATTTCAAAAATTAAAATGAAATAAAATGTATAATTTGCAGAAACCACAGGTTGACAGTAGATGTTGTACAGTTGGTCTGTCCAACATAAAATGTCTTGATCACTACTTTGTGTATATATATATGTGAATCCTGGATGATCAAGATTTTACCAGGCACCCTTAATCTTTTGTAGTATATGTTCCCAGTGCAGACACTTACCCACAAGACTACAAGCACTTGTTTCATATTGGGATTTTCTTTACCAGGGAATATTTCACTACAGTTTCCGAGGTTTAAAAGGTGAGCACCTTTTATACTTTGCCAGCATATTTATTGAAACATTTCTTCTTTCAGTTTATTTTGCTGGTGTACATAACTTTTTAAAATAAATTCTAATGTTATTTTGTCTCTATGCACTTCTAAGGAAGTGTATATATCACTTTAAAATATATGTTCACTTACTGTGTGTATATTCATGGGTGCCAGCTTTTGATTTTCACTATCAGGGCAAATGTACCTCGGAATATGTTATACTTGCAGCAGGTCATTGTTTCCCTTTAACGCGCTGCTTAAATGCGGTTAGTTGAGGTTTTGCGAGGTAGCAAAACAGTCACCAAGAGACCGGTCATAAAACAAGGGTCTTGTTGCACGCTGCATAACCAAAGTGTGTGATGCATGGAAAATAATGTAATCTCACTGTGCACTGACAAGAAACATTGTGAGTTCTTGAAGCCTGCAATGTTTTTGAAATAACAATGCCACTGTCAAAACAGATCCAAAGCAGTTTGTGATTGATGAACATCTTTGAACGATGGGTTGCAAGAGTTTTAAAATATAGAGTGGCCTGCCCATCGGTGATGTCTTGTGGTTTGGTAATGTTCAGCCATGCCCACTGGCCATATTCTAAGGCCATGGCTAGTGGTCTGGTAGGGTTTTAAAAATCCATGGATTAACAAAACCCTTGAAATTCAAGGAAACACTTTAGTTGCAGGGCCGATAAGTTGAGAACTTAATAGAACAAAACCCCTGAAATTCAGCTACAGCCAATTTATCTTTGCACCCTCTGTGATACAGCTTATGATCACAATGATGAATGACATCACAGACAACATCACTGTGTGTTTTTTAAACTAAATATCATCTTAAAATCAGTGGCAGAATCAGTGCATGCAGTTTTTTTTTATTGTTTATTTGTTTTGAAAAACCTTTCATGATGCATTACATATAAAACAGCAAACAATACTCTAAACTAAAAGGTTACATACACATTACAATAATCTATATGAGATTACTTAAAAATTACTTCATTGAAAATAGCATAAATATATTTATTTTAAACTACACAGCTTCAGAATCAATGATATATTATTACAAGATCAGAGTTTATTCCATAAGCTTTCCTCTGCCATAGTTTAATTCATATCAATCATCTCTTGAAAATGTTTCCATCTTTCATTGTAAAAGAAGGGGCAGTATAATCAGGTGTTTTATTCTCAATTGAAGATGGAAAATGAGTACCTCAACATAGTCTCTCAACACATGACCTAGCCCCCAATGCTTCATTGATTAACAAGAGGTTGAATTTAAACTTCGCATATAAAAGCATTCTCTTCTGACGTGGACATTTCACCAAATACCTCAGTAACTACATCTACCGTAGAACACCAATTTGATTTGGACAGCTTATTCTTAAGGGTATAATTAGGGTTCCTAATTAACTATGTCAAATGACTCGACATTATTCATAACTTCCTTCATGCCATTTACAAAACACGTTAAAGAAGATGCCTTCTTATTGTCTGTGATTGTATTCCTTATTTCGAGGAAAATCGTTGAAGGATCCAGGTTCATTATTTTAGCCAATAATGCTACTTTTCCAATTAAACCAAAACAGCCCAAGGAAATCAGCTCCAACTCATATTTAATTAGTGTATTACAAGCACATATTGGAAGACCAAAGAGCTTTTTCCACATTGTACTTTGCAATGTTTTAAGAAAACACTCTAAAGAGTGGATATTCGTTTCCAACACATATATCAGAGATGGAACAACCTTAATGCAATATACATGTCTTAAAGAAAAAATTGAGAACTTGCGATATATATTCAAAACTTGTTTCATTTGAGAAATCAATGGTGCTGCTTTTATTCTTAACGTGTCTTTTATAAATGAAATTGTAGGGGATTAATGTGAATATTTTAAGCTTTTGACAATATCTAAACGTTGATCCCCCACTGACCATTGAAATTTTGTGGGAGCTCCTTTGTTGGAGTATATTACCACCTTAGACTTTGAACCATTAATAAGCAAATTATTCTCCAAAGCATAGTAAAAAAAATAATAATAATAATGTTCTCTGCAGCCCCAGAGCGTAGGGGTCAAAGAGGAGAATGTTGTGTGTGCAAGCAAGCCAAGGCAATTTCATTTTACCCCACCTCGCTGTTCCCCAAGCTCTTTGAGGTCGCCAAATAAAGATTAAAATGTAGGGGGTGCATTCAAACAGCATTGGCGAAGGCCTACCAAATAATTGATGGCCATTGTAATATGCCCCTCCTGGTTTAGTAGCACTCAGATATGTGTTTGTGTTTGTATGTACCCTCAGGTTTAGGAACCGGAATTATAGAGAGAAGTCTACAGGAAGCACAAGACACATTTCTGCCCCTGAAGAATGTCCAGTTAATAGTAACATCAAGGACAGAAACTTATATAAATTGGGCTAACTTTTGTGTATGCAGTAGGGAGCAAGAGGAATTGAGTTGCTACTGCGTAGGGTTTCAAGTATTTGTAAAACTTGATTCTGTGTGGTGGAATAACTATTTTTAATGTTGTATACTTTTTATGTGGTATAAATGTATTTTTATAAATGTTTTTTGATACTTGTGTGATTAAGCAAATGAATTAAAATGTGATATTTTAATGAAAGTATTGTCATATGTCATTAATTAGATTAAACACAGCCCACATTTGCTAAGTGGCTGTATGGTAGGTTTCAGATTTTAGAGGGTAAAATGTTGTGTTATTAAGTATGTTTATGTCCCTTCTTTTGATGAAATAGATATTATATCCCCACTTAGTAGGAGGGATTTTCACCGCAGTGTGGGGCAACCCATAAATGAAATAACGCTTCTGTGAGGCAACTTTTGTCTCGAAGGGATCCGCTAGTTGGTCACAAGGAGAGATTTCCTATAGCCAGATTCTACCTATGTTTTCAAGTGGTTTTGATGAGATATTCTCCATCTAAACTGACATAAGCTTCTGCCATGGCTACTAGCTCTAATAAGCATCTGGCTTACACTGAAGATTATATCTTGCAACTCTTGAATTCCATACCTGAGTTGGTTCTAGACAGTGAACTAAGTGACATAGGAAGGGATGATAAATGGAATGAACTCACACAGACTTGCAAGAGGCTAGTACGTACGGAGCTACACGCTATCATCATGTTGGAGTATCTCAAGAATCAGGCCCTACCTCAGGGCCTGATAGTATGCAATGAACCTAGACTCTTTCTAGATAATGCAGATTTCAAATTAAAATGGAGCTATATAGTTAATAAGTGTGGAAGGGATTGGGTTAGTACTAATCATAGAAACAGCTCAAGAGACCACGAAAAAAATCATGGTGGATCTAAATACCTTAGAAGAAGAGATGAAAAAGAACTTTGACATCGAAATCTTCAAAACAAAATTAGAAGCCCATATGAAGGAAATGCAAACTTTCAAAATTGATTCGAGCACAGAAAGAATCAAATGGCTTAAAAAAGATTTAGCAAATTTCGGGCATGACAAAGCTTTCCAATATGTGACAAAGGACTATAATTTTGGAACATCAGTGGGGGGACAAAAAGTTAATCGAAGAGGGAGATTTAGGAACACGTCCTATAGTTCCAGCAAAGAAGGAGAGACACCTACTGTAAATGAAGACACCAATGGGGGTGGCCAGAGAGGAAGGAATACCAATGCCCCAGCTCAAAGAGGCCGTAACTCAAGAGGAAATCAAGGTGCAAGAAATGGGTATAGACGTCCACCTTTTTTAGGCAGAAGGAACAGCCGGCAAGATTGGACGACGGACCGAATGCAGACACGCAGCCACCGGGGTTGGTAGTGAACCTATCCAGCGACACCCTCACTGAGGAAGAGGAAAGGTGCCTGAATAAAGGTTTACATTTTGTAGTTGTGGGATGTATTTACCCATGCATCCGAGCCCTACCTCAAAACTGTGCAGTACTGACATGGAAAACCTCATGATGGCCAGAGCTTCCCAGAAAATGCACAGGGAAATGCATGAAGAATAGGCTGCCACTCATTTTTGCCGATGTTATGGGCACAGAAGGGCACTGCCTAAAAACCCCATTGGGCTACCCACACAATAGCCTGAAACCATTGGGAATGGAAATGCTGATTGCCAAAAGCCACATAGAATTGTGGGGAATTCATTTCTTAAATCCCAAAAAGGGTGCAGTACCAGTTCTCACCACTATCCAAAAGCCGGCGTTTTAAAACAACACCAGATTTTACTTTTTGTAAAACTGAATAAATGAGCCCAAAACATGCCAAAGAAAGACATTTTAAGAGGTGGATCCAATGTAAAGTTATATTCTGAAGTGACTTGAAGGTTTATAACAAGACTGGCTGAGCTGTGGATTTCAGCAGTTTAAGTAAATTTGGACTGAAAGACATTAAAAATCTCAATGTTTAAGAGAAATGAGTGACCTACTTTTGAGTGTCACATAGGTTGCAATTGTTTAAATGTCATAGTTTTAAACTTAGAATCAGCATTCTAGCTGCATATGTGAAATTGTTAGTTTATTTGAATGCAGAAACTGGGGAACAGAAATGACATGTAGCTAAAAACTGGCTTAAAGAGATTCCAATTTGCCTGGCAACTACCCCCATCAGGAGTGAAACTTGAGTCACAGCTGTGTTCCCAGGCCTATCTGCCTTTTGCTGGCCACACTAAGGATATGCCATCTCTCTGATAATTGAATTAAGGGGAGCCCCCACAGAATACAGGAGCTCTGAACAAAGCCCTCTCCTGACTCAGGCAGATGGTTTATTGCAGATGTCGTAAAAGTAGCTTCCTCCTGAAGCAAAGGGGAGGGGCACTGCCTGTGAGAGCAAGCTGGCTTGGCAGAACTGGAAAAACCAGAAATTCAACCTTGTGCTGGAGGAAAACCACACCCCTTTGGGGCCAGAACATAACTCTAAAAAGATGAATAACTCATAGTACGGACTTTTTCTGCCCACATTTTAAGAGGTTTTTAGAACCGGTGGCATGTTCAGGGGGGTTTTAGCGGAAAAGAGGATATTACTCAAAATGTGTGCATGTGAAAAATCTGACACTTCATCAACTAATGTCCATACTCCTTGCGCACATGTGTGTAAATTTGGGGTAATGTCCGGTATTGCAAACCAGTTAAAAAGTGCAAAATATTGCCATTTCTGAATGCAAGCTCCCAGGAAGAGCAGAGTTTGAACAGGGTATACCTCCTGTAATGCATGATGGGTGCATATGATTTTAAAACAACATGTACCTCTGCAAATATGTATTTGGTTTAAATCTAGATTTGTGTGCAAGTTGACAGGAGGAGTGGACTTTCTGCAGGCTGTAAAATGACATCACTATGACACAACTTAGCTCCCCCAATCAGGGGAGAAATGAAAGCTTGGACAATGATAAGTGGAGAGGGGTAGGGTCTAGTGATGCTGCACACACACCCATTTTGAAAACACATAAAAGCAGACAGACAGGACAGATAGGGACCTTCAAATCCATTTGCAGCTGGAAGCTCTGCCGGGAAAATCCATACTTTACCTCCTTCAACCTTCAGAGACCCAGAGCAGACCAGCAGAGTAGAGCTGACCTGTTAGCAGAACCAGAGAGAGCTGAACCGGAGTGCAGTCCAAAACCTGACCAGATCCGTGGCAAGGCATATTTCTAAATATATTGTGAGTACATAGCAGAACTGTGCAGAACCAATCTCCTAGTTAAAATAATATAATTCAATCTATTTTAATCTAAGTAGAACTGCCTCCTAACTGTTACCTGTCATTTGTAAAGCTGTCCCTTGTCATTTTCTAGTTGCAAGCTGCACTTGTCTTTTTGAACTTTAAAATTTCAAATCTGAAAAACGACCTTTATTTAATCGCTCATATCTCCGTGACCGTTTGTGCTAGAGACTTGCAGTAACTTTCATCTGGAAGCTGAGATCCTAGGCTTTCCTAGGACCCCAAAACGATATTGCTAGCCCTTGTAGTTCCTCTGTAATCGCGCCAGACGCATTCGCGAATTTTGCCGCGATTTGAAAATTTCTCCACTTGCAAAAAGATAGCTGCTTTTGCTTTCCTCTGAAAAAAAATCGTTTGCCTCATAAAAACTATCCCTGCATCACTGCTAGAGTGAGCCTGAGCTAATATTAACTAGATACCACTCACCCTAAACCTCTAGAGGGAATTAAAAGCATTTTAGCATATTTTTTTCTTCATTGCCAGCACATTTAAAAGCATTTGGGCCTGTGTTTTCAACTTCTGTAGTCTAAGTTGCTGGGTGAACTGACTTACATTTGAATTGCATTTCTGAGAATTGTGTGCCTTCCTTCCATTTCCCTGCATTGCATAAAAGGGGGGGTGAATTGTCCAAGAAAGTGATTACATTGTCTTTTGCTGAAATCCTATCAAGTTATTTTCTGTACTGCATTTCATTCCACATTGCATCCATTGGAAACCATAAAAGTATTGTTGCTATCTTATCCATTTCATGTCAACTCCTTAGTGATTATAAAGAAGTGTGCTAGTGCCAGATTCTCCGTTGTTAATCTTTATCATATCAGATTAAGTGTGATATTCAATTATTAATTTATTATAAAGCGTGATATATATATATATATATATATATATTGTTTAAATTATCAATTAAACCTTTTAACTTGCAAAACAGAACTACTTCTTGGCTCAGTGGGGTCAGGAGGATTCCAAGAGAGGGGTGTTATATAGGGGTAGTCATCCAGAACGCATGAACTGGACATTAAGATATATCAATAAGGGTTTTCATTCAGTAATCTAGACTAGGCGTTGACTTGGCTGTAGTGCTGAATTGAATCCTCTTACATAGTGTCCAAATACCATAATCCCTTTGAGTTTAGATTAGAATTTAACGCTTTCATGCATTTGAAAGAGTTCTTTGAAGACCCACCCGCTAGTATTCATACTAACTTCAGTGGTTTGAGAAATCCCTCTACCTTCTGTCCTCCCCAACATACCCATTCCCATGAATCTCTGGTTTTTGAAAAAAAGGTCCTTCGGGATATACAAAAGCTAGAGAAGAAAGGGACGCCTAAAAACTCTAATTTGAGTCAATCAGAAGTCACTATGTTGTGCTGCCTGGGAAAAAATGAGAAGATAGTCATCCGACAGGCCGACAAGGGAGGGGCCATCATCATTTTGAACAAAAAAGATTATATTGACGAATGCCATAGATTATTGGCAGATAACAACAGCTATCGTAAAATCGATCAAGATCCCAGTCCTGGCCTTATCAAACAGATAAGGGAAAAGGTTGACAAAGCAGTAGACCTTCAACTCATCAGTAAGCAAGAAGGTGACTACCTCACTAGGGAAACAGCGAGAATTCTGATTTTTTACATTTTGCCCAAACTCCATAAAAACAAGGAAAAACCACCTCGTAGACCCATTGTGTCTGGCGTCACCTCCATTTTGGAACCTCTCTCCAAATACGTGGATTTTTATCTACGTCCTTTTGTAAACAAAATGAAGAGTTATGTACAGGATACTAGAGACGCGATTGTAAAAATTGAAGGGTTGACTTTTGACCCTGCTACAGACATTTTGATCTGCTTGGATATACAATCGTTATATACCAACATTCCTCAAAGAGCCACTCTAGAAGTGATTGAAGAAACATTGTTACAACGAGAAGACAACCATCTGTTAGTAATGCCTTCATTTTATGGTGTACGGAAACAGCCCTCACTAATAATTTCTTCCAATTCTTCCAATTCCTAGGACAGTTTTATATTCAGGTAGAAGGGACCGCCATGGGTGCAGCTATGGCTCCTATTTTAGCCAACCTGTATGTTAATATGGTGGAATAAACTGTGATATATTCTGGGGTCAATCCTTTCAGACACCACATAATACAGTGGCTGAGATACATAGATGACATATTTATGGTGTGGCACGAGTCGTCAGAAGAAGCTAATAACTTTTTGAAGTAGTTAAACAATCAAAATAGATATTTGAAATTCACAGCATCTATGAGACCAATTGAGGTCAACTATTTGGATTTGACTATTTATCACAGAGATAACCAACTGTTAGTAAAACCTTTTGTGAAAAGCACTGACAGAAATGCACTGTTGCACTATGGTAGTCACCATGCCAAACATGTGCGGACAACTTGCCCTTTGGGCAATTTTTGCGCCTCAATCGCAATAGCAGCACTAGGTCGGATTATGAAGAAGGAGCCAACATACTGATCAACAAACTTACAGATAGAGGGTATCCAGTCAATATTGTTAAACAATCAACCAAGCGAGCCTTCAACAACCATCGAGAAGCTCTCTTTGAAAAGAAAAACAGAGACAAACCAGAGAGCTCTTTGGTATTTGTAAATACTTTCAGTAATATATCCTACAAAGTAAAGAACATCATTCATAGGAACTGGAAGAAGATAATGACCATTCCGCCTCCCCTGGTGGCTTTTAAGAAAAGCACCAATATGCATAACTTAGTTATGAGGAATGATATACAGAAGACTTGTAATTCAGAGGGTAGACAGAGTACTTTATGGGGTTTACCGAGGGTCTTGGGATACCATCCTTGTGGTGAATGCGTTATGTGCCCTCTAACACGTAAAATGACCTCTGTGAATCTAGGCCTGAAATCAGACTGGCAACTGAAAGAACATACTAATTGTCAAACAGATAACGTAATCTATATGATCAGATGTCCATGTGCATTATTGTACATAGGGAAGACTAATAGGAAATGCAAGACACGTATGATTGAACATAGGAGCTGCCTAAAAATCCATACTGAGAAAGCTCCTTTGGTTAAACATTATGAAAAGAAGGGCCATTCATTTATGGATTTTGAGTGGTGTATTCTGAAAAAAGTCAAGGGGAAAACCCAGGAAGAAATCAATAGGAAATTGATTAATTTGGAACAGAAACTCATTTTTCTAACTAATAGCCATGTAATAGGGCTAAATGAAAATATTGAGTGGCACAATGTTAAATGAGCAATGACTTGGTCTATAACAATTTGCTCGTTAGTCTTGCATTTCCTGTTTGACATTCCCTATTGATGTATAAGGATAACTATCCAATAAGAATGTACATCAACCAAATCATGGAAGGACAAGATGTTTAGTCCTCTAATTGTACATAAGAGAGGGGTTTTAGATTGATCCATACTGTCTTTTTTAATGAATTTGACATAATTGTGTATGCTATCGTTCCTCTGGAGTCAAATCTGGATAGATTTTTGAGATGTATCTGATTTTTAAGGTGTATCTGATTGTTCATGCAGAATTGAGAGGCTCTATATTAATTTCACCCCTACGAGTCTAGAGGATAACTAATGGTGATCCATGTTCACCCCCATGAATTTAGAGGGAATATTCAGTGCTGATGATAGGTACATATAGACACATGAGAAACCATATTACCGAACTTAAAACAGGGCAACTATTAATAACCTTTATCAACACTTTTTGGTGAAGGTTTTACATGTTTTTGCATTTGGTTTGGTGTTAACCTGCCGCTTTATATATGAGGAAAATGAATTGTAATTCCTGTATTACGGGTCGCATAGCAATGATGCAAACTTCCGTTATGTCATCGCGTTACGCTGTACGTGATGACGTCATCGGCTGGTGCGCGGTCGCGACGCTGTAGGGTCATCTTAATGTTTGCATTGCGGGCTTGTCTGTAGCACAAAACAGCAGACCGTAGACTTGCAAGAGCAACACATGTGAGAGTTAAGCAAGGGTTCCCCAGGGGATGTGTTCCTTGTAGTTCGAGCAAGGCTATTCTCATTGTAACATATTGGTGGGTTTGTCCGTTTTTGTTGTATGTGAGAAGCTTACCCATCCATTGAATGGACAGAAAGCCAGGGTCGGGATTTCTAATTGGAAACTACAGATCCTTGATATGATCATTACCCTACAGACTAGCGATATGAAGGTAAGGGACTGGATCTCAGTGTTGGCGTAAACTGATTCCACACACCATTTTTTATACCCGCCCCTATTGTTGCTATAAACTCATTGAGTCTTTTCTACTTCCATTAGACCCGCATTGTGGACGCATTACCCCATGGTTGTTTGGTCACAAGAAAGATCTAATAAACTTCCCCAAGAGAGAGAGAGGCTATATATGGGACCGAGGTGAGGACTTAATTTAAATGTTTTTGTTGTCCTCCTCAGGTTATTGGTAATTAATAGCGAGGCTCATGGTAATACTGTGCACATAAAGGCATGGTGAATTTTAAAATGACATTAGAGAACGTTGTTAGGTTCTGGCTATTTTCTCCAAACCACAGTTTAAAGTGAAGAACAATAATTGTAATTGTTAAACAGACTTGTAAACTTTTATTGCTACAAGTGTGAGGCACAAGTGTATTATAAATTGTATACTTGTTGCATCCTAATGGTGATAAGGGTAGGCTAAGGTTTAGTAAATCAACCAACAATACCCACGTAGTAATGTGTTTATGTTTGTATGTACCCTCAGGTTTAGGAACTGGAATTATAGAGAGAAGTCTACAGGAAGCACAAGACAAATTTCTGCCCCTGAAGAATGTCCACTTAATAGTAACATCAAGGACAGAAACTTATATAGGTTGGGCTAATTTTTGTGTATGCAGTAGGGAGCAAGAGGAATTGAGTTGCTACTGCGTAGGGTTTCAAGTATTTGTAAAACTTGATTCTGTGTGGTGGAATAACTATTTTTAACAGTTGTATACTTTTTATGTGGTATAAATGTATTTTTCTAAATGTTTTTTGATACTTGTGTGATTAAGCAAATGAATTAAAATATGATATTCTAGTGAAAGTATTGTCATATGTCAGTAATTAGATTACACACAGCCCACATTTGCTAAGTGGCTGTATGGTAGGTTTCAGATTTTAGAGGGTAACATGTTGTGTTATTAAGTATGTATATGTCCCTTCTTTTGATGAAATAGACCATTCAATTTAGTACCAGTTCCTGTTCAACATCCCACCTGAATTTTGGAGAGTATATTTCGATTGGCGTCCCACCTATTTAGATCTTCTAAAATAATTGCTGCAAACACTTTACTGGGTGATGCTAAAATGGCAACTGGACAATAGGGTTTCGGTTTTGTCCTGTCACCGTTTTAAAAAATTGGCTAAATAAATGCTTCACACTATAGGGGGGTGGCATTTCCAGCAGAAATCTCCAGAAAGATGTTGTGCAGCAGATGGGCCCATAATTCCACATTATAAGTGACAAGCGCCAGTTTATCAGGTCCCTGAGCTCGTGAAGTTTTCAATTTCCTCAAAACCTTATCAATCTTTGTGCTTGGGAAAGAAATCAGCCCGATTGTACTCCTGATCCTCTACAATAATAGGATCAACACATCTTCAGACAGAAATTGGTGCTCTCACTCTGGAAGTCCATAACAACTACTTAAAAAGATGCCAGTTCAAGTGTGAGTGGTTTCATGGGCACACACGCAAGCTCCAATATGCCAAAAACCAGCAAGAATCTTGCAAAACACTTGCTATGTCCAATGGTTTCAGTTCTTTTCCATTACACCCATATTTAGATTGCAGTAACAAGACTGGCTTTGCCTCCACCTACTCGCCTCCTCCTTCTCCTCCCTTTCCTGCGGCAGACTCCCACCCTGACGCAGCCCTCACTGCCCTTAAACTATCTATCTCCACCACTCTTGATATTCTTGTCATGAGGGGCCGACTGAAGCCTTCCAAAAAGTGCAACTCTTGGTACGACTCCGACCTGGCTGCCCGTAAAACGTAAGTGCAGGGCAGCTGAGCGGAAATGGAATTTGTCTGGTAGACCATCTGACAAACTGGCCTACAGCCTTCTTCAAAGGCAATATTGACTCTGCAATCGCTCCATTGAAAAAAATCTTTATCCAAGCCCGCATCTCCGTGGCATCAAACACCACGGCCCAACTTTTCAAAGTCTGCAAGGAACTGGCCAATCCTGCAGCAGCCTCCTCATCTGTCACTCCCACCCAGGACCTCTGCTCCACCCTGGCAGCACACTTCATCACAAAAACCCAAGACATCCTCTCCTCCATGCCCCTCACACCACAGCACACACCAGCATGTGTGCCTCCCATGGGCCTACCTTCACTTCCACTCTCCTCTCTCCTGTCACACCTGATGAGGTCACCAGACAAGTCCGGTCTATGAAGGCCTCATCCAAGCAAGTTGACTCCTGCCCCTCCATAACCACCAAGGTCAAGGACAACATTGTCACTTTTGCACCAGCCTTGGCTGGCCTTTGCAACCTCTCCCTTTTCACTGGACTTTTCCCAACTGCTCTCAAGCACACCCTTGTGCACCCTCTTCTCAAGAAACCATCTGCTTGCCCTTCCATTCTGTCAAACTACTGCCCGATCTTTATCACTCCTTTCCTGAGCAAACTCCTGGAGAATCTGGCTATCTCTCAGTTTAACCTCCACACAGAATCAATCAGTTGATTCCACGACCACCAGTCTGGCTTTAGAGCATCCAGAGGCATGGAAACTGCTCTTCTGAACACCAGTGAATACCTGTTCTCAAATCTTGATACTAAAACTCCCTCTGTCCTCATTCCCCTTGATCTCTCCTCTGCCTTTGACACGGTTAACCACAACATCCTGATCTCACAGCTTCTTTACACCATGGGAATCACAGGTCAGGCTCTGGCTTGGTTAACCTCTTTTCTCTCTGACCACCCATCCCAGGTCGAACTCTGTGCCTTTCTCTCAACTATCACCCTCTCAACCTGCAGCGTTCCCCAGGGTTATAACCTATCCACCTGGTACTTCAACCTCTACATGGCTGCCCTGTCATGTGTGACTGCCACTCTCACCTCTAATTTCCAGTGTTATGCGGATGACACACAGCTATCCTTCAGGCTACCCTCAGCTGCCTCCTCCTCCTTACTCATACCTGAATGTGTGTGTGCTATTCAGTCATGGTATGTTGCACGCGACCTTGGTCTCAATGCCAGTAAAACTGAGATTGTCCGCATTGGGACACCTGTTCCCACCTTCCCCTCTCACTCTGGCCGGCCTCCCTTGGCCCTGCGCCTACCCCCACCTGTGAGGCCAAAAAGCTTGGGGTCATTTTCGACTCCACTCTCTCCTTCTCCTCTCACATTTCTGACATTTCAAAAAAGTCTATCAACTACACCTCCTTAGAGGCACTCTACCTTTTCTCACTTTCCTTCAGCGGCTCACTGTCTCCAGAGCCCTAATGCTCTCCAGGCTTATTACTGCAACAGCCTCTTCCTCAACCTCCCGGCTTCCACCCTGCGTCTCCTGCGTCCCCTGCAACTCTTCCAGAACAGAACGGCAAGACTTATACTTGGCCTCAAGCCCAGGGACTGCATCTCGCTGGCTCTAAAATCACTCCACTGGCTCCCCGTGGCTGGAAGGACCAAATTCAAGACCCTCTGCATTGTCCACAAGGCTTTCTGGGGTATAGGACCTACTTACCTTCAACATTGCCTTCCTAAATACTGTCCCTCTTGAGCCCTCCGCTCATCTACCTCCAACCTTCTGCGGGTGAGCCGGTTCTCCAAGCAGAGATTTGGAGGGAGATCCCTTTCCTCAGCAGGTGCCTCCCTCTGGAACATCCTCCCTGCCACCCGCCATCTTGAGCCTGAAATTCTCAAGTTCCGGAAATCCCTCAAGACCTTCCTCTCCTCCTCTTCCTTCTCTTTAACCCTACCCTGCTGACCTAGATGTCTGCTTTTCCTGCTCTCCCTCTTCCACACAGCTCATTAACTGCCACCTGGTGTACCTCAGAGTCTCACAGGTCCCAGGCACCCCTGCCAGTCCTTCTGCACTTGCCACAAGGCCCTACCTTGAGAGCGTCTCTCCCCGCATGTCACCAGTCTGTACTGACTGGGCACACTGGTCCACTGTCCCTCCCTACCCCTCCCAAACTTGCATGATCTGTATACAGCCCTGCCTGAAGATCGTTCTGTCTGTTCTCCCTTATCTTCCTCCCTTAATGTGGACTTGAGAAAAAACTGCAGAATCGCTGGCAGGCCTATTTGCTGTATCCAAACTATTAAATGTATAATATTGCACTTAATCTGCCTGTGCAGACTGTTATTGTCTCAGAAATTCAAGGGCTCTGAGCGTCTGTTGTTTTTCCCCATGTTCCTCCCCTCCTTGAGCGCTTTGAAACACTTGCCTGTGTATAGGCGCTATATAAATAAACATTACCATACCAAACATTACAAGAAGTAGAGTTGAGGGAGCCAGGGCATGTTTGAGCCAGTTTCCTAGCTCTGGGTAAACTGGACTGCCTTTGTGAAATGTCACCCGAGACCAACTTGAGCCGAGTCTTCGTTATTACATATAATAAATTAAAGTGACAGAAGAAAGGACTGTATGCACTCATCCACTCACACGCAATGATGCTTCATCTGACTACTCGGCTAACGAGTTGGAATGCTGCACGTCCTTATTCATAATCTACAGCACTTGGGGAGGTTCTTGCAGAAGCGCTGGAGCCCACATGTGCTACGTGTCCTGCTCGCGTTGGGATCTTAGAACCGCACCATACCCACTAGTTGAGCTCCTACTGGGCCCTGCTTTACAAATCTCTGGCTCCCCCAGCCTCGAACAAGAAGCGACGAATGCATGAAACAAATGTATGGTTTTATGTTGATATTATATAGAGAGAATACATTCCATACAATGAGTTATACACTTTGATTCAGAATACCAACACTACACATTGCATTCAATTCCTTAAACGTGTATAAGTGTTTTTGCACAATCAATAAGCGAATGTATAATTAATATTTTTTTTTAAAAAGAAACACTTGCCAACGTGGATCAAATGTCAGTTATGTGTGCCACTTACTTAATTGGATTATACTGCCAAAATAATGCCTCGACAAAAAATGTTTCACTGATGGGCCATATGCAACATTGCCAAATTTGTCATCTGCTCCGTACACCTGCATTTCGAAAGCCCAAGGTAGTACAGATAACCGATTTAGAGAGAATGTTCCGTTCACCCCAAGCAGTGGGTGAGCTTCCTTGGCAGTCCCCAAATAAATGGTAGAGTCACGAATAACGCAGTCCAAGAAACATCATTTTACAAAGGCAAGTTGGCCACATTTAAAATGTCCGTATGCACCGAGCAAGACTCATACAGCATGAACCGAAAATGTGTATAGATCTCCGAGCCAGTAAGAGTGACAAGAGAACCAAGCCTGCGTGCCTCTAGGTGCACGTGGTTGCTAGGCAACACCATTTGCTCACAGACATACATACCCTTGTAATATATTTATTTTTCCATTAGCGAGCCCTGCTTCGAGCCATCTGGGCACTAGTAAAAGCAACCAAATCATTTTTTTTTTTTAAACACACAAAAACGAATTCAGCCAAATAAAAATAGACATTTGCTGTATTGTTGCCAGTACTTGTCACAATAGTATTCATTCATAGATGTCCAGGCCCTGCATGTGTAGAAATACATTCTTATTCCGTGGCAATCATGTGTCTCATTATTGACCAAAAGGTATGCACGTGGTTAGAGGAGAAGATGAGGCAGGTGATGAGATGGGGCTTTCGGCGCTCAGAGCTTGTTACGCACGTACGTGCAACAATTACTACACGTATGGCTAAATGCAGACACATTTTTAAATTTAATTTTGCAGGTTTATTTCCTATTAAAATTGAGAGAGTGACAACTTGATCATGATAGAATCATGTATGACTAGCACACCCTCCCCAGCATGCCTGATCGGTCTACGAAGTTTACAATGCATGTATAAAACATCATGACTGAATGAAGACTTTTACAATATAAAAAGGCAAACCAATTGGTGGCACATAGATTGAAGGATTAAAATATAAAACAAGTGTCTGATTCAAACAATAGTGGACATTTGCATGTGTACTTCTTGGTCACTCTTAGAGCAATCTCATTAGAGCAGGGCGTTGAGAAGTGACCGTCATTTGCAAGCCTAGTCCCATTTTCAGATTTCTTCAGTCGCGTTTTCCGTTACTGAGGGACAGGAAAAACCTTCACATGTATTTTCTTTGTTCACTCAGAAGCTACCTTTCTTATTATATACAACGAGAAGAGAAATAATTTTGCAGGTTAAAACGGAAATTGTACTCTGCATGCAAAATGTGTGCCCAGTGACTTTGCTGACAGAAGCAGGGGGGAAAGAAACAATCCTGAGTGAACTGTAATTCGGGCTGCAGAGTGCAATTTATAAGCGGGCAGTATGTGTCTTACAGCGTGGAAGACTCATTTGTGAAGTGCAGCAAGCAACATCTCCTTGGTACTTTAGCCTATGAAACCATACTAGCCGTTCCCGGCGTAACATACGCCGTTCTAGCAGATATTAAAGGTCAATATTTGTCCCCCTTCTTAAATATCAGAATTACCAGTGATCGCTTCCAGGAGGGGGCATAGGTCCCTGTGACCTATTCATGGTAATTGAAAAGGCTAAATGTATAGGTAATTGTCTTCTTTTGAATTTGAAAAGCCTATCCGGATGCTTCAAAAGGCCTAGTAGGACCACCTTTTATCCTGTTCATTATTGTATTCTACAGCCTTTGTCCCGTGTTCCCTCCCTTTGCCCTGTGGGCGTTTTGAAACACAATGGACCTCATTACAATAGTGACAGTCCAGAAACAAGGGTGCTGGTAAGTCTACCAGCACACTTGATTATGGACCAGCAAACTGCGAGTTTGCCTGGTGAAGCCGATGTGCCAGGGTGCAGCGGCTATGGTAGGCAGAGTATCACGGAAGAATCAGCACCGTTAGCAATGGTGCTGGTGCTTCCCTGAACCCATTCCGAGAGGACTCTACAGGAATGGGAACTAACGTTTACCGGCACCTAGCTTCCCAGACCGCCGGTATTTGTAATGTCCCAGTGGCACTGGGAAGCTAGATGCCGGTAAAATGTTACGAGTCCAGCAGCACGGCAGCGTTACCGCCGAACTTGTAATGAGGCCCAATGTCTTGCTGTATACGCGCCTTACATATGCACAATAAAATTAAAATAAAAAGACGGAATAAGAGGTACGTGTGGTATAAGAACAGTATCTAAGTTCCACTGATTACACGGGCCTCTATGATATGTCTTTGTAGACATGTAATTGTTAACCTTGTTCCATTGCAGAGTCCCTGTGATGGGATACGATTGTGTAATAGTGTAATTACAGCACCCACTTTTAGTTTTAGAGTTTCGCTCTTTAGAGACTGCAACATTGAGTCGGTAATTAACTGTTCATTGACACTGGAACCACCGTGCTGTGTGTGAAGAGAAGTGGGGGTGTAAAGAAGCAACTTGAAATTATTCAGAATGTTTGTGATAGTGGAAGGTGAAGGTGAAGGTGATGGTGTAGAACTGTGCTCATTCTGTTTGGTAAAATGATAGCTGTTGAAGTGGAAGGGCACACAGAGGGGCAGGGTAACCCAACACTGATGAATTGCATCAGCTGAGTATGGAAACATACCTAAGATATATATATATATATATATATATATATATATATATATATATATTACATGGCCACGTTAGTGGCCATGTAGTTATGGTTAAGTTGCTGTCTGTTTCCATAGGAATAGCACTTTTTGAGCGGCTTATAACTTGGCTCCCCTGGACGAATCGTTACCAGAGTTTGCAAAGAAAGTATATGGGCCACTCTAAATTTGTCCCCAAAGTTTGGTAAGGAATTGTCCAGGGGGGGCAAAGTTATAGGGGGGGTCCCAAAACTTATTTTTTTCCCATAGACTGAATGGGCCAAAAAGTTTGTGCACGGCTACAGGGCAAACCACTGGACAGATTGTCATCAATTTTGCGACAGGGGCAGCGGCTTGTTCCCCAAAGCGTGCTTTTGTACATTTTGTGAGAAATCATACTGTACTTTCCTTTAAAACGATCAAAAAGTAGCAGTCTAAGAATTAGTGATATCTATGTCCGCTCCGCGGTCCCACTTCCCTGTTCGCTCAGTGGAGCAGATTTCTATTGGCTAATCTATGGCATGCTGTACGTCAAGATGTAGCACTTTCACCGATTGGTTCTGCCTCAGCGTAAAGTGTGTAGCATTCTTTTGACACGGCCGCCATGATCATTTAGTTTTTGTGTTGAACGCTGAAATTCCTGCAAACATACCTTCATGAAACACTGTGTCGAAAGGTAAGCATTCGTTATATGTGGTAGTACAAAGTGAAACAGTGCTTTATTCATGTTACCAATATCGTCCCGTACATTGAAACTTGGTAGGCAATGTACGACAAGCCGTTAATGCGTCTATGTAAGAAGTCACCACCAAAAGTAGTGCGGTTAGACTGGCGTCCTATGTTTTGGAATCTGAGGCAGCCACCTGCATGGATTCGTCAACACAGCGCATTTTCACGTGGTCGGGAGTAACAGTTCTCATTATTGACTGCTGATATGTTGTTGCAAAATGAGAATGTATTTGTGTTCAGAGTGAAGGTCATTTCATTTAATTTCATTTTTTCAGTAGGCGCTCGGTATGGGCGCACATGTAGCAAACCTCATAAGGGCCAATTGTTTTCGACCTTGACGTACATGGAACAGAGACAGAAAGAATGTAGGGAGTCACAGTTTATGAAACATTCCCTTTGATAAATTATGCTTCAAAAAAGGTTTTTGAAGTTCATGATATATCAGTTCCCGAGGACGTCTTACTGCAAACAACTACTATGTGACTGCGGAGGCCGAAATGGAGCCGGTGCACATAATGTAAGCTTATTTTTCAGGCCTTTACACCAAACTGCCATTATTTACTTAGTGTGAAAAAAAATAATATTACTAGTAATGCATTTGGACGTTTGTGTGCCGTTGAAGTTTCATATTGTACATTACTGTTACTACTAATGCATTTGGAAGTTTGTGTGGCGATGAAATTTCAGATTGCACATTACCGTCATCTGTACCATGTCACTACAATTTCCGCTATGACCTACGAAATTTATGTGGCACTGATACTTTTTTACCTAGTATCTCTATTGCACATTGTCGCCGTTTGTAGGGTGTCAGTATATTTCCCCATATGACATTCTTTATTTATAAAGATACTATGTAGTACGCCTTACATTTCCGCAAAGGCTTCATATTGATAGATCTTTTTTGTCATTTTCCTCTCAGCTACTTCATTCCGTATTGCCAGTGTCATGGATTGCAGCGTCCGAGTGACGTGTTTTTCAATCGTCAATTGCAGCTATTCGTCACCGGTTGTATGTGCGTCATCATTGAATGGGATGACCGCATCGGACCTCTATGTCCCTACGCAGTGTAGCAGTAAGAAGCAACATACCCTCCTTTACGGTGTCATAGTTCACTGCCATTCACATCGCCTTGTAAATCACTGTGACAGGAATACGCCTACTGTGTCAACAACGCATAATTTATGTGTGGTTAACCAACAATGTCACCATTGCCACTAACATTATTCTTTGTGATGGACTACATCACAGCGATTGACGGCATCTTGCCAATGAATGTGAGAGGAAACTGACTACTGTGTTGCCACTTCACACTGTGCGCGTGATAAAAACTGTGGTGCCAACGCATGGTGACTGTGTGGGAACACATCAACGTGACCGTCAAAATTTACATTTTCATTGTGCGGGGGAGACACAAACTTCAACTTTCTTTGCAACTGAGAAAAGGGCGATGATTTAGCGCCATGTATTGGAAAATACAAGTATAGTACTACTTTTTACATGTGAGTGTGTTTTTCATTCATTTCATGTTGCCCTTCACAATCTGCCATGGTACGTTGCAGGTTGTAGTATGTTCTTTAATAGGTGCCGTATCACGGTGCGTAAGCCTTTAAGAAAGCATTTGTTTACTCTGCAAAGGTACATTATCCAGAACGCTATTGCACACCACTTGCTTTGGCAACGTAAGGCTCATGCCCATCTATTATGCTTTCGTGCCGTGAGGGTACTTTCTGTTACCCAGCTGCCCCAATTACAAAGATTACTTCTGCATGAAGACGCTATGTTGTCAGATTTGGTATCTTTCTAAAAGTGGAAAAATGAGATCAGGTGCACTGAAAGTGTTTGCTGTACAGAAACGTTTCAAAAGCAATGGTTCATTATACCTTTGCACTACACATTTCTTCACCTTTTTCACCTTGTGGCAGTTATACAAAAATGTGTGCACTGGTCAGTGGTAAGGGTGTTGCTTGCCATCTTTCTGCCATTAGTGCACTTCATTTCTCTTCACAGAGTTTGTTGTGATTTTGTCCAGACGTTAGAAGACTACTCCTTTGACTTCTGTATGCACATTTTTGCCAAACATATTAATTGTATGTTCCACACATTTATGTAAAGTTCATTGTCCATGACCAAACGCCATTGTGTTTCACATGTTGTACTGTTTTCATACTTTACAAGTGTCGTCATGCACATAACA
Organism: Ambystoma mexicanum; assembly: GCF_040938575.1. NCBI lineage: Eukaryota > Metazoa > Chordata > Amphibia > Caudata > Ambystomatidae > Ambystoma > Ambystoma mexicanum. Next base: position 894,228,778 of record NC_090922.1, read on the forward strand.
AATGAACGGTACGCATTTTGTCTCTGAGCGGTAGCCTGTAGGTATGCTTCCTGACCCCAATGTCGTGGAGGTAAATACTCCCATTTACTGGTTGGGACAAAACATTATATTGAAGTCGCCATGTCCACCAGGCACTGCCTTTCTGTTAAAGGTGTTGCTGATAACCACACATTTTGGAACAAATACAAATGTTGTTCACCCACTACGGTCCCACGTTTTCCTTTTTTACTTTCTGGCAGCTGTAATGGAAAGCGCAAAAAGACTTTCTATGGAATGCCCACCTTCCCTTTCCATGGTGGCCATCTTGGAAAAGGATTTGTTCTCTTCAAATGGGAACGCCGGAGGCATGGGTTAGTGCCGTAAAATCTCTATTGGTAGTGGAATTTATCCCACTTTTTTTAGGGTGGAATGGGGTTTACTGATTGAAAGATCTCTGTACGCACTCTTGCTTCTATTGTGGTGCAACTTGCCCTGTTGAGTTGTGCACAGGAAGTGTTGCAGTTACAAGTTAGTATAACAACATACAATGTCATTCCGCACTGTCAACGACTCGCACATCTTATTGTGAAGTGTGTATGAGTTCTGCACCATGTGGCCATGCTGTGCAAGAGCCTATGCTACTGTGCAATTCGTAGAAAGATGGCCAGTGCAGTCAAATGTTCCTTTAGAGTATGCGTATGTGTTACTATTGGCATCCTTCGCTATCATAAAAAGAATGTTGGTCAACGTATGTTATGAATCACTTACAGTAATGCCAATCTATGCAAATCATTCAAAATGTTTTGTGAAAGGGACATTATGGTTACGTTGCCCTACTAACAACGTTGAAAATTCACTACAAAAAAAACTTTGTTAAAGGGACGTTATGGTTAAGTTGCCCTATTAAAAACATATGCCATTCTGTACAAAAAATGTGTAAACAGGATGTTATGATTACAAGTAAAATCTAAAAAACCCTGAAATTCGGCAGTTATGGTAGGCTAAGCACCAATTTTTCCCATCAGCACTCTCCACTTGTAAACTAAGCCCCCAACCCTGCCACCACCCGTGTGCACTGCTAACACTAACACCCAGACCATGAAAGATGTCATCTCAAATGTCAATGACGACATCACTTTTTTAGCCACTCTTTTTCCCTTCCCTGCCATGCATATATATGTGCATTCAGTGAAAACATTTCACTAAGGAATGTAATACTTCACAGTGCAACCAAACACCACTGCACATTCCCCCATTATAGTAAGCTAAGCAACCATAACTCACACCATCTACATGCATTGCTAAGACTAACACCCAGAACATCAAAGATGACATCACAAATACATGAGAGACAGTGTTGCAATATTGGTTTATCCGCAAGGATGCATTTTTCCAAGATAGGTTAAAATATCTTATAAGGCATCATGTAGTTGGATGTTAATAAATTACTCAAGGTATTACATGCTTTCTAATCTGTATGCAATTAAAATACTTTTTGCTCATCATTTGAATCGATATGAAAGGTAACACCTGGCGATGCACTGTGCACTTTATCAGAGTACGGATTATTTTTTACATTGGACACCTACTACAAAATGGCCACCACATTTTGCAATCAAATGTGCACGCGGTAGATACTGGGCAATGAACATAGAAAAAGGACAATGGAGAGAAAGAACCATAGAGACTGTGTAAAAGTTCTATAAAGTATCATTATTTATCAAGTTGTGTGTATGTGAACAAGTAACGGGGGTGCTACGAAATGCGTTGTCCCATGCTTCCTTTCTTTTTAATGACTGTGTGTCAAAATAAAACTGGAATCTTTTAAAGAAACTGCATTTGTTTGGCACTTTTAAGCGAGGCAGTTCTATTGGAGAATGTTCATGTGTGTGCCATCCCCCGCGTGGAGACAGCAGTGTTTCTTCTTTGTTGAAATATATATAATAAAAGTTGGTGGTAATAATGTGGGCATCTTTAGGTCAGTCTACAATTCGAGAACAACAAAAAAATAACATGATTATTGATCTATCATCAGTATATTCATATATCTCTAAAATTAATATGGCCGAAAACAGGCTTAGGTAGTCTCAGTTAGAATGTGCACAATTAAAATCACCATGAAGCTCGGGTGCGGTGCAGCAAAACATTCACTTGGACTGCCACAAGTCACTGCTTTTGTGGTGCGTACTAAACATGTGCTCCCAGCATGGCTCTCAGAATTCAGTCATAGGGGAAAAGGTGAGGAAAAGAAGAAATTGGTGATGTGAGGAGAGGGTGAATGGGGTTCATTGAGAAGTTTAGATTGTTTCTGTGTACAGCCATTCCAACCACCTTTATAAATATTGTAAGAACAGCAAATATAGAATAAAAGTTGAAAACATTCACTGTCGTCCTGTGCATGTTTCCCATCCCAAAAAAATATGTATAGTTAAACTATAAAGGATTAGCTGAGAACACGCTTGAAAAAGAGACATGGGAGACAATAAGACAATAAATAATTAATATTTTAATAACTACTTTAAAATGACACATAAGACATGCTTCCAATACTTAGTTATGAAGCGTACTGTTACTTCATGCATTCACTGTAAAAATAAGCAGGGGTTACAGTAAAACAATATATATCATATATGTTACGGGGTACTGTCCCTTTAACTGAAGACAGGGACCATGTGGGGAATGATGTGGGAGCGGGAGGAGGAAAGGAAAGGGCAATAGGTGTTCTGTATTGAATAAAGAAAGACGTTACATAATCCTCTGGCGTCGCGTCCGTCCTTTGGCTAGGCCATCCAGCCTAACAACTGGTGACAAGGCTGTCTACCGTGACCCAGAGTCCACCTCTGACTCGGCAGGTGATCCCACTGTGCTGTCCCGCTGCTCCGGCATCCTCCTCCAGCACGCCCAACATGAGGTGCTTCCTGTGCAACAGCGATCCCGCCGAGCCTCCGAACGCCCGATCTCGGGTGCTGCAAAAAAAATACACCACAGGCATTCCACACCCGGGGTCTGTCATAAAGCCTCTGGATAAATGCAGCGCAGCATTCTGCCAGCAGCCACCTATTACTACACCTGCAAGAGCACGCGTCTCCACAACGATTCACCAGGTGGGTGTTCCATCCTCACACATCAGTGGTGTTCTACGGTGTCCTTCACAGGCCCGCATGGGCTGCTCCCATCCGCATCTGCAAGAAGGGTTCTCTTCCCCACCGTAGCCACGGTGCACCTCCTGTCACAGTAAAGATACCTCCACGACTTGTGCACAAACCAGACCAGGCACTAGACACCATTACCACCCGTGGGAAGCCACATACTATGAACTAGGCATTGCACACAAGGCCCTCTGCCCTGGGGGCCATGCTCTCAAGTGCCTACGCACACAGACAACACATACAACAGCCAGCCATGAATACTGAGAAAACCACGTATAACGGCACACAAATACCTTAACTGCCACACTCATCACGATGAGTGACCCACCACCACCACCTCTTCCTACCAGGTCCATGGCCATGGCATGGTGCATATCGCCCCCATTTACCATGACCCCGCAAGTAGACAAGGGCCCAAAGTGGTTCGAATGGTTAGACGACTTCAACAATTTTATAAAGGCGGCTGGTGAAGAGATGTCACCAAACTTACAAAACATGTTTATTAACATTGTTGGCAGCAAAGTCAAGACATTGACCAAAACCCTCCCTCCAGAGGAACAGCCAGACTTCACCTCCCTGATAACTGCACTAAACAAGAAACTTGTGATCAAACCCAATCGTGACTACGAACGCTACATGTTTATCCAATGCACACAACAAGGTGAAGAAACAATTGATGAATTCATCACTCGCCTAAGGGTCAACGGCGCACACTGTCAATTCCACACCTTTTCACTAGATGAAGCAACTAAGCTATGAGTGATAGATGGATGCCTATCCCAGGAACTAAAGAAACAACTACTAAAGAAGCCACTCTCAATAGACGAAGTGAGTGAGCTGGCAAGGATATTTGAAAGAGTTGACGTACAAGCAGCATCGATGTCTGGGAACCCCATCAACAAACAAACAGACACAAGCTCATAGCAGCGGGGGGACACACAATGTAGACCCTTAGCACATTTGATTAAAGTAAATCAATTAATTCCCATATAGAAAAACACAAGATGAGTGTTGATAGAATTCAAAACAAAGCTCATGCCTAGTGTGTTAGAGCCGGTATAGCCCATAGAGACTTGGTTGACTGTGTTCTGAAACCCCTGACTCCTGTACAGAAGGGCTGGTGGGTCCCAAAAGAATTAAAAGTAATTAAACAGGTTTCATAATGGAAGCCCATCTGCACAGCACTGTTAAAGTGCTGGAGGTGTATCTTCCACTTTAATGGTGAAAAGCAGAGGAGTTATGCCAGACACAATTACTACTGCAGAATTTACTCAAAAATGCCCACAGAGTCCTAAGGGTTCTGAAAACTGGGACTAACACCACCATTACTGCCCTCATAATCTGGTGTTTTTATGCTCCAGGCCAAGTGGCGGGAACAGTAAACCAGCTTGATGGTACTTATTTTTTCTTTCTGGTAAAGTAAATTACAACAAAGTAAACCAAAAATAAATAATACTTCCGAAAAGAAAAGAAAAAATGTTGGCTTTAGGTGAAGCACGCAGGACCTAGAGCTCTGTCTCTTTCCACAACAGAATTTCTCCAGGGAGGAAATTATGGCCCTGTTTAATAACTTTCTTAGGCACAAGTATCCTTAAATTGAGTATTGCCATAGACTTATATTTAAGGAGAGTCTAAGCATACTCGCATCTATAAACGCAGCACACAATCTGGCTCACATGTTTCAGACCCTTTTGAGCGAACCCCAAATGATTTGAATCGTTTGAAATGATTGGGACCCCCATTGCTTGGATGGGTTTAACTCAGATTCAAGCGGTTTATGAGTCTTTGTACAGCAGAGCCCCTGCAATGTGACAGTGGTGAGTTGACCTGCTGCTCTGAGTGTGCTGCCCTCTTGCCACCTGGAAGTTCACAATCCATTTGAAGGTTGTTAGATGCCCCCCGGGATGAGGGTGATTACTAACCACACTCTCCCTTTAGGGGGAATCTTTATGCAAATTTATGCTTGTGCCATACATTGATCATAATACCCTCCTCCCCCCGCCATCCTCCAGTCAAGCTTTGAGATCCGCTCAAAGCCCCAAGGAGGCTGTCCACTCCATGCCAGCCACCCTGATCAGGATAGGTGGACTATTCCTGCCATCACATTAGCCCCTGCAAACCTGCTTTTAATAAGGACTAAGAGGACAACATTCATTACACAATCAGAGTCCCAGCGTAGATCTGCAGTGACCTTTTCCCACAATGCTATGCATCATAACATAGTGCTTCTCATCCTTTCCACAACACTCAACTCATTTTCAGGCTGCCCTCAGCCAACTCCTCTCCCTCTCTCATCTCTGACTGCCATTCAAGATTGGTGTGCCGCCAATGATCTTTGTCTGAATGCCAGCAAGACTGAGATACTCCTCATCGGCACACCATCTCTACCTTCAGCTGGGGCCTCCCTCTGGAACAGCCTCCCTGACACTCTAAAACTTGAGGAGAACCATCTCCAGTTCTGGAAGCTCTCTCTTGGCACTGTGCATCTGGCCAACCTATTCACCCTGCCGCCCTCCTGCACTGCCTCCTTGCCACCCCTTGCACTGGTGGACTGTATCTGTACCCATACAGCCCCCCTTTTCTCTTTTTCTGCACTTGTCATATTCACCCAGTCTTCTGCCATAAACACAGCACTTGCTTCTTGCTGGCTGCACTTCCACTGTTTATTGCCTCCATTTTCTATGTATTTAATTTATTATTTATTTATCTTCTCTACACTTCCACTCTCCCCCTTCCATGCACTTTTTCCCTTTTCCCTTTCCCATGCACTTGCGCGTTCTCAATGTCAAAGGGGCTACTAAGATCGTTGTTGTTTTTTTGTTCCCCCCTATTGCCCTCCCTTGCCGAGTCACGCTCTGAAACACTTGTGTACGAGCGCGATACAAATAAAATATATCATATCATATCAAAGAGAAAGGAAAGACCCCCCATTTGTTAACGTGGTGTCGAGAAAGTTTGAGCACTGGCCGTGAGTTGCCACAAAAGAAAAACCAGGGACAGAAAAGAAAGAGCGAGGAGAGCAGACTAGAAAGAGGAAAACCAAGAGAGGGGGGAAAAAAGGCTGACTCTAAATCTAGAAGGCACGCAAACAGAATATGGGCGCAGACCACGAATCTTCACTCATAAGATTAGAGGCATTGAGATGTGGTACTGTGATGGATGCCAACGTTGATATCGGAACCGGTATGAAAGTGAGAATGCCATCTCGTCTGATTGTTATTTCCAAGGACAGCAGACCATGTGCTGCACAATGTACATGTGCAGAACGGTGCCACTTTTCCCCTGCGCTCTTGAAGAAACATGGCGGCCCCCATATCGGGAAGTGCCTGAACTGAAGGACACTGGGACAGCGATGAACAATTTCCTCCAAACTGCACTGAAGATAGTGACTCGAAGGCAAGGGGATCGGCCTGGACGCTACCAAAGTCATTGCACACCTGCGATGAGATGACCTACCATTTGCATACACCATAAACCCAACAACTGTGATTGCCTTCACGCAAGCTGTATGTAACGGACTGCTGGTCTATCTTGCTACAGACTGTATTCTTTAGCTACCTGTGCATGGGCCTCTTGCCCATGACCTTCCCCACCTATGATCTGTTAAGTGTTATGGACGAGATATGACAGATGTAAAGATACTATGGGCCTCATTATAAATTTGCCAGTCTGGTAACAACGGTACCGGTACCGTTGTTACGGAATGGCAAACTACAAGTTAAGCTCAAGTGTGCCTTCCCACCCACCAGGTCTGACCTGGCGGGCGTACCGGCACACGCGAGCAGAGCATGTTGGATGCACTGGCACGATTCATGAATGATGCATCTGACATCCCCATTCCCATTTTATCGGGCTCAATGGGAATAGTGAGTATTTTCTTCCGGCGCCTGTGAATGGGCAATTTCCGGGTCTGGCAAAGCTGTAATGATCCGGTAATTGCCCGTTTGCGGGAGCCATAAAAAAAATGATAACGGCAGCAGTTGTGCCGGGTTTACCGTCACGGCTACCACCAGTATTGTAATCAGGCCCTATGTATTGCTACGGTCAGTGCATTTATAGTTGGCATGAACAATGTGGGTACTAAACTTGTCGGTAGAAAATACTTTCACCCTGATTCATGGAATTATTTGCGTGAAAAACGCAGATTTGCACGCCTTTCTATCCGAAAATCCCCATACTTAAAACTGGGATTTTAGGGCAGAAAGGCGAACAAATCTGCATTTTTGACGCAAATAATTCCATGAATCAGGCTATTTGTGTATTGATACTCCTCCTGTACATTTGTACAGGTTGCAGATTTTCCCTCTTCCTGCTCAGGAGATGTGCAGAACAACTAGGGAACCATAATAGGAAAGATGGGGTGGGCGGTCTATGCTGGCCATGAAAAAAGTCCCCAATATCCTGCAGCACAGTCAGGCTTTCTCTCTTCAGAAACAGCAACCAGTTTATATCTTGCAATTAACTATGTGTGGCCATATTATTTCATCCATGACATATCAAGGCTTAATTCCTAATCCCGAGCCATGCTAAATGGGCCTAATGCACACAAAAAAGCAATATGTTGTTTACTTTTGCAGTGCACAGTCACTGTTCTCCACTCTGTGAATTAGGCTAATTGCAAAGTTTATTGTTGTAGTACAAAGTCACTTTGCACTGCGCTAAACTTTCTGTGAATTTGGCCCCAAGAATGTAGTTAAATGGCTGTGTCTTGCTTTGCATGCGATGAGGGTTTTCTCGTCTCATTTACATCGCACCATTCAATGCAGGCACTTCTGACTAACAGCCGAGCTCACACCTCATTTGCATTGTGAAATTATGCTCTGCTACCAATAATTAACCCGAGACATCAAGCGTCTCATTCTCGTTTGAATCGAGGCAACCGGTATGCTGCCGCCGACCTTTGGACAATATATTCAGTAAATACAGTCTCAAGTAAACACCTCATCACAGGGTGCATGTGCACTGATGGTTCGGCCGACATGTGGCATTTAGCAGTCCTGTACGTGCAATTTTATGTTCTAGTAATTCTAAAGTTGTGTGGCATAGTCCCAAATAAACAGCACTCAGAGTAACAGTTATTTCTGTTTCGGCTCCCTAAATGTCGTTGCAAAAACAGACTATGCATTTCTTAAGCAGTGGTGGATTTATGGGTACATTTGTGAGCAAGTTCCATTTACTAGGTAAAAAAGTGGGAATGAACCTTCAACAGCGTCAACAGCCTGGGACTGTAGGCAAATGGAGACGCAGTTATGACTAGTGGGGACGTTTCCCTTACCTGACCCATATAAAAGGACTGAACATAAATCACAGTTCAAGTCTCAACGTGCACCTCACTCCAAAGATTTTAATTGATGACAAATACTCATGAAATGATAAAGATTCTAAGTATATTGAGTGTTTTTCACTGGTATATGGGTACATGAAAATTGTTACAACATGTATTGACAGCACACTATTCCTTGAGGTCTGGTAGCCCGATTGATCAAAAATTTATTCTAAGCTAGCAAATAGAGAATCTTAACAAATACAAATGGTCAATGATCATGGCCTAAGTGGCAAATTGTGGTTTTCAAATTGATACATAAGTTATCTCTTCAATCAGATAGCCAACAAGTGTTTCGAGCTTTACTCTTCCTCAGGGTTGTGTTGTGATTGATCAATAACATGTGACATGAATCCTGGATCCTAGTTCATGATATTATGAGAAACCTGGACAAAGTTTGCTCACAGGTAGAATGGTCTATGGTCAATTCTCGAGTTAAATGGGAATAGTAGACATGGCTCCTGCTAAAGCTCAATTCTCAACTGACATGTCAATTCCCTGTGTTACCGGATGTGCATGATAATGAGCTACGCATGTCCTGTAAGGCTTGTGTGGTATGATAGCCGCCTGCCTCCATTTAGTGATAATGGGTTCTGACTCAAGATGAACCTTCTTTGCTCTTGCTCGTGGTTTTTTGAGATGACCAACAGAACCCAGTTCAGTTAGTACTTTATCCTAAGGTATGTTCCTTAATGTCTAATGTCCTTATGTAGCTATTGTAAAGAAGTCTGATTTTAGTGTTCAATTTCATAGGAACACTGGCCTTGGAAGACCATTCATCATGTTGTCTTTGAATACTCAAAAAGCCGTTGAGCAAGCCCATCAGATCCCGATGCCTCTTAACTACATATACCACAAAGGCCACAGGAACAAATACCAAATGACCTCCTGGAAAAGCATATGCAGATGTAGAGTAATGTGCTGTTTAGAAAGGGAATTAACTGCAGGAAAGTCCTTCCATATGTTACCCACATGATCACATGCTTCTCCTTATACAGGTCATTTTTAGAAATAAGTATGTGCACCATCACCCTATATAAAGAATACACATGGGTACTTGCAGGATAAGACTCATTATGCATTTTGCAGAGTGGTCACTCAAATTACCTCATTCCATATTTGCCATTGCTGCTTCCGGAAACTCTTGGATCTAAGCTATGGTAGGCCTTCAATTTGATGAAGGGTCTTATAAAGTGCAGACCACATAGCAACAACAAATCTGACTGCCTCTAGCGAATGTTGTAACCGCTTACCTGGAAGCCAGAAAATTGGAGACAAGGCGAACAGACACATATTAAATGGGAGGGCGTTTCATAGCCTCTGGGACTAGAATCTGAATCTTTCTCATCTCGAATTAGATCTAGATTGCGGCAATGAGACAATGGTTGTCAGAGTGTGCAGAGGGTTGATAAAGGCCCAGTTTGGCAGAAATACATGAAGGCAATGACACATGTAGGCATTTATAGACCAGGCAGTATATCTTAAAGGCTAAACAGGTCTGCACTGTGAGGATGTGCAGGCTCAACAAAGCAAGTATAATGCCAAAGATCAGTGTGACAGCAGCATTCTATAGTATCCGTTGCTTCCATTCCGCCTGAGAGGCTGGGAGACCAGAACCGATAGAGCTATCCTATCTCTAGGAATGAAGGAAGAATATGCCTTGATTGGCAAAGTTTATAAAAAAAGATCTATTAAACTCAGATGCAATTTGAGTCTGGAGATTGTGACATGTGTGCGACTTTTCCAACACATGTTTGATGATTGTGTAGAAATGTGGAGGAGCGAGACAGGTTTGTGGTCAATAGCCATATGATAAGGGCCCTTCAAGAAGACCACTGTTTTAGAGAGCTCCAAACCATAGTCTGCGCAAACACTAACACAGCAGTTCAAGGCCAGAAGACAATTGGGAACAATTTTGTGTGAGAGCATTGACAAGCAGATACATGTCTGTGTCTTCTACATAACAATGAAGATGTAGCCTCAAGAAACCAAGAGGCTTCAAAAGAAGGAGCAGTTTGAATGAAAAGGCACAGATAAGATGGGAGTGCCCACGGACATGAAGGACCAGAAATAGCCTAATTCTGCACATTGTTTGCTCTCCTCAAGCAAGGAGCAAAAACATTGCAGAGAGTTGTCAAACAATGCCACCGTGGACCAGTGGTCCAGCATAATCTTGTGGGTTATAGGCTAGAAAGCCACTGTGAGGTTCCAATACAATTAGAGCGAGGGACCCCTCATTGGCAGAAGCCAGGATGTGATCCTAAATGGTGACACAAATGTTTCAGTAATGTGATCGCGCAGACACTTGATTAATAACGATTCCAAGAGAGACATGCATTGAAGATGAGCTGGAGTTGATGGGTACCAACTTTTCCAAGATTTTCAAGGTCCAATGGAGCTCTACAAGGGGACAGTAGTTGCCAAGAGACCTAGGACCAAGGGTGATTACAAGCATTGAAAGGGGAGCCAGAATGGTAGATTTAAGAGCATAAGCGACAAAACATAGTACAGTGACAAATTCATAAACTTAGATACTTAGGGTGCAATGCCTGAGCATGTTCTGGAGCAGCTATTGCTATTGTATTTTGTATTGTTCATTTGTATCATGCTTAATTCCAGCAAGTGGTTTCTATGTACGGGATCAGGATTTGAACCTGTGTTGTGCCACATTGCCTAGTCTAGCGTTACAACAAAGGGCTAACAGCAAAAGTAAATTAACATCTGAAGACATTGACTATCTATTTTTTTTTAAAACATGAAACATGAAAACTCTGAGAGCATTCCTGTTAAGCTAGGCTTCGGTGTCACTCTCAAAACAGGCAGGGGCCTGAACTCCTGAATAACTTAGTTTGGGGGGAAATAACTTTTGTCCTCTAAAATATCCTTTTTGCAGCAAGGAATATAGAATGTCAGAGCAGAAAACACAGGTAATACCTGTTTTTTTTCCCATATGGTCATCAGGCATCTGTAAATACATTTAAGGAAATGGGGCCAGATTACAGAACCTTTAAAAAGGTGCAAGTGGATTTTTGCATGCTATTAGCACTAAGGCAAACAGTTCCCTACTGCACAAAACACACTTTCGATGCATTGTTTTCATCAGGGCAATGTTTGCTCTGGTGCCAATACCATTCTACATTAGCATTAAAGCAATCCTTTGTAGTATGTAATCAAAGACCCCAACCCACGGGCCACAGCAAATGACCTACCAGCATTCAGAGGTATTGTACGATCGGACCGAAAAAAAGGTCCAACCATACAATACGACCGGAAAATGCTACCACCAAAGCTTCGAACACCAAAAGTTCAAACCTTTGGTGGTAGCATTGCAGGTAAGTAAAAAAAAAAGAAGAAAAAAAGAAGACTGCGGGGGCTGCTGTGTGGTATAGTGAGCGGGGTGTTGCGGGGGACACCCCTGCAAAGAAAATAGAAAAATAAAAACAGGAGCTGCAGGAGTGTCCCCCGCAACACCCCGCTTACTATACTTTAGAGTATAGTGAGCGGAGGTTGCTGAGGAAAACCCTGCAGCCCCCGTAGTATGCAAGTGTGTTTGCATGAGAAAGGTGCAAACATTTGGTAGTTCTCACCTTTCTCATGCAAACGTTCCGTCTGCGGCAAAATCAGCCGCGATCGGATCACTTAGAATCCATTCAGAAACCTGAATGCTCAATTGGCCCTTTTTAGACAGACTATGGGCTGTCCTTCTGCAAGGGAAATCAAATGAAAATTGTTATCCGAGTGCAGATTGGAAAAGCACATCAAATTGCAGGCTGAGAAATACATGCATCAATTTTCAATGAAACTGTCAACCATCAAATGGGGGTACACTGCGACATTTCAGACCCACTTTTCAGCAGAAAAACAAACAGCAGATACTAAAAAGTGTATTTTATTAATGACTGAAAGAAACAGCCGTGCACTTTCAGCGCAGAAGCAAAGTGAACCCTGATCTGTAAAACACACCATACGTCAAAGAATAAAGGCTGAGGTTAGAAATTGGAATCTATGACTTCCCTTCAGCCAAGGACAAATGGTGGAACAATGGGAAAACTTCACGGAGGACTTCCCCCCCACTGAAAGCCTGGCTTGCATCCTACCTGTTTACAACTACAATACAATATTGTCCTGCCTGAAAGGTGTTGTCCCTGAAGGCTGGGCTCTGTGCAGAGACAAATGGCCATGGCTGGTGCATTCTCGGGATGTAGAGAGGAGGTGTGAAACTAGTGGCTGCAATTAAGAGGAGCTGTGTGGGATCTCTGTGTAGGAAATGCATCCCCCATTTATGATCTGTATCACCAACTTCAAACAGAAAAACTTTCAAACACAAAGAGACTAATACAAATTCTGATTAAAGGCTGGCCCAGAGAGACAATAGGCCTGGCAGCAGGAGAGCTACCATTTGCCCAACAAGAAGATTTACTATTAATTTAAAAAGACTATCATAGTTTAGCACATTTTCTCAGCAACCATAAGTCCTACTGATTACATGTATGTTCATTTTTTAAATAATTTCCAGGCGATTTTGGTGATATAAAATGTCATCCACCTGAGACTCAGGGAACTGTAATGATAATTTAAGATGGGTTTATAGCTGATCTGAAAATGTTCCAAAAATGGGAGCAGGCGTACTGGTGGAGGGTAAAATTAAGAATATGGGTAATCAATTACATATTGCTAGCTATTATATATTTTTTTAAATGGCGGAACATTGCCAAGTGGCTGTGCAACATGGTGCAGACTGGGCTGCTGTTTAATTAAACTCCCCCTGATTAGCTGAATCGGGAATATATTACTAGATATATTACTAGTAAATCACACAGTTTTTGATATATATAAGTAGATTTTGCCAAAAACTTGACACTAGAACACATGGCTATTACAAATGGGAATTGCCATACTCAATATTGTAAACTTGATGGTGTCATTGCTGCTATATATACAAGTGGAATGCACTATGAGGAGGAGGAGCTGCTGAAACTTATCATCTGATAGCTGCAAGGAATCTCCAAAGGAGATTGCTGAGGTTGCATCTGGGTGGAGCTGTCTATTTCTGGGTAGGACTAAATGCTGCGTGTGTCCAATGGTGGAGTGCTGTGGGCCATCCTTTACAGTGGAGTGACCAGACTTCTGCCCTATCCTCCAAGAGTAACCTGAAATGCAGATGACTTTCCTGAACTTTAAACAGAGGATTTCGATGTAAATAGAACTGAATCCTGGGAAACCAAAAGAAGGAGGAGTCTGCTTGCATGAAATTATTTTCCTTTATAGTGGGTGGGGGGCAAAACTGTGTAGATCCTTAGCCTAAATAAATAAAAATAATAATTTAATTAATTCCCCTTTGGAGGAACACCACAGATTGATTTTGTTTATTTGAAATTTACAAAAGCTCATTCCCATTGAAATTTACAAAGCTCATTCCCAGTGTTCGCTGAAAACTATAGAATGTAATTTAATTGGGTGATCCGATTTGTTCCCGACTCATTTAGGAAGAGGGGTATCTCTGTCCCTCAACAAAAAACAATCCTTAAACTGCCAGCTTTCCCAAAACTGGCCTTTAAGTGGAGGGGGGTCCTAAATCCCCAAATTCTCAAATCATCCCAATTTTTACTGCCAGCTTCCCTAACACGGAGCTTTAAGCGGACGGGGGCTGAAATCAAAATTTCTCAAATCATCCCCATTTTTACTGTCCAAATTCCCCGACACCTCCCTTTAAGTGGAGGGGGTGTGAAATCCATAATTCTCAAATCATCCCAATTTTAGCTGGCCAGCTTTCCCAACATAGGCCTTTAAATGGAGGCTGGTCTGATATCCAAAAATTCTTCAATCATCACCATTTTTCTGTCTGACTTCCCCACACAGACCAAATTAGGGGGGTCTGAAACACCCACTGCTGAATAGCCCTGAGCTTATTTTGAGCAAAGGTATGGGTGAAATCATAATTGTCCTATGCATTGGTACAAATCTGTAACCCAACTGCTAGCCTTTTAAGCACGCAGGAAAATCAAAATTATGCAGTATTGCAAATGTAAAGTGGTACATGGACCAGTCTTGGTGATCATTTCATTTGACATTTGCATAAAGTAAAGTATTGTAATTTTGGTTTTCCTAACCCATTGGTGTGATTCACTTGTGTGACAAGAAGTTAATTGTGAGCCACAAAGAAAGTGGCTTTTGCAGTTTAGTGTGATTTCTATTACCTATATTAAAATAAATGCAAAGATATTTCCTATACCCAGCCTGGTTCTTGGCTCACTGTGAGCACAGGGAGGGAGATTTATGTGACTCTATACGAGTCTTCAGTAAGGCCAGCACAAAACAAAAAATAAAAAGAAATACACAATTAATGCAGGTGTCCTTCATTGGGGGTGCAAAGGATCTCTCCAGGATAAGGGTGGTCTCAATATAATATGACAAATTGCAAGCTTTTCCGTGATTCTAAGTCTATTATTGTTGACTCATGACAAGTGCATTGGTGACAGGATATTCATTTTGGTGTATCTAAAAGGCCCCTTTAAAGCTTGAACCCCTGACTTCCAGCGCGGAGTATAGGTGTAGAAAAATAAGACTGTAGAGTTCTAAGGCAAAAAGGAGATTAAGTAGCGCTTGATTTCTGATGTGGCATTGTGGGTAGAAATCAAGCAGGAACAGGGTGATTTTTGCCCTTGTGCAAAGAAGGTTTTACCAACTCTGCAAAAAGCCATTTTAAAATGACTACTAAAGAGGTGTGTGATGCCAGGAAGTACCTCCGGGCTAAGCTAGTCATTCAAGGAGAATGGGGTGAGGGCAAAGCCGTGAGCTTGCAAACTAGAACAGTGCAACAGATCACCTCAATGAGCACTGACATTTGGTGGGAAGGTAGGATACTGCACACAGCATTAGAAACATTTTATATGACCCAAAACATTCATGAAACACTGAGTCAAACAGCTCAGCTCACAGCTTATGTATACTTCCATTTGCAGTTAGTGGAAGAGCGGGTGCAAAAGAGTGAGGCTAATGTGACAAACTACAACTAAAAAGGTTAATTGAGCAACTACAAGATGAGCTGAAAACACAACAGCAAGCCACTGCAGAGAGATAGAGTGCACTGCACTACATAATGCATGCACTAAGGGTGCAGGTACTGAAAGTCATCTGCATTCCCAATTGAATTACCTGACTGTTCATTACAGAGGGTTGTTGGATGACATTATGGCCCTCAAACAACACATTAGGGAATTGGAAAAAAGGAAAATAACCAGTCCATCATTAAAGAGATGGACTCACAAAAGGAGTTTGATGAAATGCGTCAAAATTAAAATATTCTGAAACAACAGAATGTATTACTGGCCAAAGACCAAGATGAATTCAGGATGAAAGTGGATGCAGAGAAGGAAAAGTCAGGCCCTCAGGAACTGACCAGAATTAGAGAAGAATGAGCTAGTAGAGAATGTAAGACAAATAGAAGCCAAACTATTAGAGGCAGAACACTGTAGCCTTGAGCAAGATAAAGAGATTATTCTCCTGAAGGAAAAATGCCTTGAAAATGCATGCAGCAAGCAAGACTCACAGAGGCAGAATGAATCACTTTAGCATGAGGTGCAGCAAACAAAAGATCGAATGGTAGCTCAGAGCAGGGTGCTTGACATTAATCAGGCCTTAATGGCAGAATTAAAAAGCCAGCTCTCTGACTATGAACAGGAAATAAGGAAAGAGAGACACGGGTTTGAGAGTCTCACCAAGGAAATTGAAAATTATAAACAGGCCCTGAGACAACCCTGAGCAATCAGGATATGGAACAAGGCCCACTGATCAAGGTGAGGTGTCTATCCCAGCTGGGGCCTCATGCCAGTCATTTACAACTTCTAATGTACAAATGGGAACCAACCTCGTGCATGGTACCTACCAAGAATAGGGTGACATGAAGCAGGTAGACTTACCCAGGCCTAACCCAACTGATGCAGAAGGCCAGTCCCTGTCTTTTATGGATGAGTATTCATCTCTACCACATGGAAGGGAAGGTGGCCAGACCAGTGTGTCCTGGGAGGGCAAAAGGAATCGTGTGAGTAATTCTTGGCCAGAAAATTCCTGTGATGACAAAATCAGGGAGTTAGACTTGCACAAGATGAGGATACAGAGAGACCACTTGGCCTGTTTCTCTGGAAGAAACAAGCCAGAGATCCGACCCAAGAAATACTTGTGTATGGGCGCGCTATAAATAAAATATCATATCATATCAAGAAGAGAATATTCAAAACCTCCATCCATTCAAGGGGTTTGAGGATTTACCCAGACTACCTGAAAGGGGGGAAGAAGAGACTGAGTGTAATCCTTGCCCTAGAAGTAACTACCAGGAAAGTGACCCTGAGAGGTTAGGTTTGCCCAGGTGAGAGGAGACCAGACCCAGTGTTTCTAGAAGATATTCTCAGTCTCATAGAGATAGGGAGTGCCTAGAAGACAGTGAAGGGAGTACCAGTAGCAGTTCTGAGTCATAAGGTGAATGGAGTCCCGTGCAGAAGAAGAAAAAGACAGGGAAATAGAAGAAGGGTTTTGTTAAAGACCCGATTCGACAGATAAAGGCCATAACAAGCTTTTTAACACCCTACCACAAGAATGCTAAATATTCAGTATGGGAGCACTTAGAGCTTTATGGTCAAATGATGACCTCATTTGGAATAAAAATTATGTGAATTGTATGGAATATGTTATGGGTACACGCTCCCTGGGTACTTGAGCTTTTTTGCTGGACTGGAGGATCAGGATCACTACAAATGGTTCACCCATAAGGTGGCAATATTGAAACATTTGTCCACCCACTGGAATCCACAAGAGGCCCGTAAGCAGCATATAACTTGCAATGTGGGCAAGACCAGGCACCTAGAGAGTGTGTGCAGGATTTAAAACAAGCATTTGCGCAGATATCCCAACACATGAGCACATACTTTTGTGGTTTGTGACCACCTACTTCCATGCACTCCCCAAACATATCATGACTCAGCTGGTGCAGGATTTTCTTGAGCAAAGGACCCTAAATTGGGTGATTGAACAGACAACCATGATCAACGAGGTCCAGAAGCTCACTGAGAGTAAAAACAACCCCAATACCCCTAAACCCTCTACTACACCTGATGATGCGAAGATGGTGAATGTGAAAACTACCCCTCCATTGGATCTGGAGATGGGGGCCTAAAAATACTCCTTCTGCCAACAAGCAGAATGAAAGGCAGAGCAGACCCGCTGAAGAAAACAGAAAAGGTGAAACAGAAACAAAAATTAGAAGTACTTTTTGTGAAAGTTAGAAAAAAGTATTAACTTCAGTAGAACATTTGTTAGTTCAGTATAAGAAAAAAAATAATACAAAAAATATAAAAGCCAGAAAGACAATTAAAAAAGTTCTTTTAAGAGGCAGCATTTTTTAACAAAAAAGTAGTTTATTGATTTTAATAACCCCACCCAACGCCTGGGAATTTCCAGATGTCTGCAGACTACCATACTGTTGTGGACTAAGCAGGCTGCAAAAGAGGTTGTCATGTTTTTTCTTCTATTTTATTAACTGTGAAAGGTGGTTCCCAAAGGAACCCTTTTTTGATTTTTTATTTTATACTTGTTTTATTTTGTAGGCAAGGCAAGGTAATATGGGATAGGGATGGGAGGGAAGGGGCACCAACCACAGATACAGAGGGGCAGGTGGCCAGGGGAAGATGTTGGGCGGGCCTTACATTTAAGGTAGGTCACAGTGTTTCTCATGCTTCTTTACCACAGCCACGAAAGCACTCCAAAACTGCTCTCGCCTGCACATCAGTGTGCTGCTGTACACACAGAGTACTGTGAGCCTGGAACGTTAAGTTTCAACAGCGTTCTGTATGGCCTGTGAGGCGGCCAACAGGATCCTCTGCCCCACAGGAGTAGCCTATGCGGTGGCAGGAGTGGTTGAGGAAGATGGGGTAAAGGACATTTACCTGCTTATCCCTGAGAAAGGAACAGCCTTTTTCAGAGCACCTGGATGGTTGGATCTGGTGTGGTAGAGGATTTAACATTGGCAACCAGAGTCTTTGGTACACCCCCAAAGGTGGTAACATTTTGCCACACCCTCTCTCTGGGTGCTGAATGAAGGCACTTCCTCTACCTCTTCTTCCTCTTCCTTGTCATCCTCCTCTCCATCACTACACATGTTCCCCTGTCCAGGCCCTCCAGGTAGTTGTGTTGGTGGTGGTTGCCCCTGGGAAGGAGGGATGGTCATGAGTGATTCCATGTTGCAGGTAATTACAAGCAGGAACTCAGGAACTGCAGGCACGTGCTCTCTCCTGGATAGCCAGATTGAGAAAGACTCATGGGTGCGTCACTTCAGAGGAACCGTCTGCAGACTGTGCGACTGTGCGCGGACAACCGAGTTGAAAATAGGCCTTGGAAAGATGTCAAAAGTTGACAATCAACTAAGTATGGGTCAACTAAGTATGGGTCTAGGAGCTATGCAAGGGTAAACTTTCAACTTGAACATCCTAGATTGGCCAAACATGCAGTTTCAATCTGTCCACTTTCACAGACACTGTCCGCGAACAGGCCATCGCGCTGCATATGATGACGTCTGAGGAGCATCAGCCGAGCTGAATGGGTGCCCGCGGACCTCGGTGGGTTGGAGACACTGGGCGCATGCTTAGGGTATTCCACAAACGGGCATGCTGTCTGCAGACCAATTAAAAGTGCATCATGCAAGACCAGTTTCTGCGGATGCCCCATTTCATAAACAGACACCCGGACAGCCCAAAAGTATTAATTGGGCTTTAAAAAAAAAGAATGCATCACAAAGTTACTTGGTATGCAAAACAGAGGGGGGCCTGAGAAACCCTCTACCAGCACGAACACAGCCCATTTACTTGTTCTTGGGTGGATGGCTCATGGGAGAATCTCAACCAAGTCTTTAGCTCACTGTTCTTTTCACAGAGAAGAAATGTCCCCACTTATCAATCTTTGTCCTGCCCAGAGGCAGTCCAGCACCGAAATGCTAGGCAATTCTCCTCTGAACAAGAGTACCACAGCAACCCCATACACGTGTTTCAGCCTAGCTGGGCATCATCAGTGAGGTGAAGCTGTGTCTCTCTAAGAGCAGTGAGCAAGGGGTCCACGTCTGGAGTCCCCTGGTAACTTAGGGTATGACCCAAAGTTACTTGGTATGCAAAACAGAGGGGGGTCTGGGAAACTCTCTACCAGCACAAACACAGCCCATTGACTTGTTCTTGGGTGGATGACCCATGGGAGATTCTCAACCAAGTCTTTAGCTCACTGTTCTTTTCACAAGGAAGAAACTTCCCCACATATCAGTCTTTGTCCTGCCATGGGGCAGTCCAGCACCGAAATGCTAGGCAATTCTCCTCTGAACAAGAGTACCACAGCAACTCCATACACGTGGTTCAGCGTAGTTGGGCATCATCAGTGAGGTGAAGCTGTGTCTCTCTAAGAGCAGTGAGTAAGGGGTCCACGTCTGGAGTCCCCTGGTAACATAGGGTATGACCCAAAGTTACTTGGTATGCAAAACAGAGGGGGGTCTGGGAAACTCTCTACCAGCACGAACACAGCCCATACACTTGTTCTTGGGTGGATGGCCCATGGGAGAGTCTCAACCAAGTCTTTAGCTCACTGTTCTTTTCACAGAGAAGACATTTCCCCACATATCAGTCTTTGTCCTGCCCAGGGGCAGTCCAGCACCGAAATGCTAGGCAATTCTCCTCTGAACAAGAGTACCACAGCAACCTCATAACGTGTTTCAGCCTAGTTGGGCATCATCAGTGAGGTGAAGCTGTGTCTCTCTAAGAGCAGTGAGCAAGGGGTCCACGTCTGGATTCCCCTGGTAACTTAGGGTGAGACCCAAAGTTACTTGGTATGCAAAACAGAGGGGGGTCTGGGAAACACTCTACCAGCACGAACACAGCCCATTGACTTGTTCTTGGGTGGATCGTCCCTGGGAGAGTCTCAACCAAGTCTTTAGCTCACTGTTCTTTTCACAGAGGAGAAATGTCCCCGCATATCAATACGTGTCCTGCACTGGGGCAGTCCAGCACCGAAGTGCTAGGCAATTCTCCTCTGAACAAGAGTACCACAGCAACCCCATATAGTTGTTTCAGCCTAGTTGGGCATCATCAGTGAGGTGAAGCTGTGCCTGTCTAAGAGCAGTGAGCAAGGCGTCCACGTCTGGATTCCCCTGGTAACTTAGAGTGAGACCCAAAGTTACTTGGTATGCAAAACAGAGGGGGTCTGGGAAATGCTCTACTGGCACGAACACCGCCCATTGACTTGTTCTTGGGTGGATGGCCCCTGGGAGAGTCTCAACAAAGTCTTTAGCTCACTGTTCTTTTCACAGAGAAGAAATGTCCCCGCATATCAATCTTTGTCCTGCCCAGGGGCAGTCCAGCACCGAAATGCTAGGCAATTCTCCTCTGAACAAGAGTACCACAGCAACCCCATACACGTGTTTCAGCCTAGTTGGGCATCATCAGTGAGGTGAAGCTGTGTCTCTCTAAGAGCAGTGAGCAAGGAGTCCACATCGGGAGTCTATTTTTCCTTCTATTCCCTCCAATAATAAGGAAATAAACACATATTTATTTATTCTATCTCAATGATCCTGATTAAAATGAAGGAATGTGTAAGGGTGTGAAAGTAGGAGACCTACAAACAGGAGCAATGCTTTTGGCTATAGACCTTTATTGGAGAGAAAATAAAAGAGAAAACCTTGTCTGACCCGAATTTTAAGAAGGGTTCCATGCCTCAAATAAATTCTAAGGAATCTGTCAGGATGTCAGACTAAAGCAAAGAGTCCACTGTACTTTGTCCAACAACCTAGTTCCAGCCCTTAAACTATGAAGACAACTAAGAAAAAGGGGTGGTCTTCTCGGTCCAGAAGAATGGTTTCTTCATCCTGGATGATAGCCGGTTCACTATCCTGTCAGGTGTTATTTCTGTCAGGTCCCAGATGTCTGTGGTATTGATTCCTTTATCTTAGGTCTCTGACCCTTTTGGTTTCTGTATCTAACTCCTGGTCATGGAAGCCATGGTGTCACAGTCTTCCAGGCACTTCCATGAAGAAGACGACTATGGATATCACTGCTTATTGGATGTGGTCTCAGACCCCTGTCCCACTGCAGTATAATCCATCTGGGTTGTCAGTGAGCCACAGAGTTTCCCAACCATCCTCTGGATTCCCACCAGTCTCTGTTGGCTGCTTCTGGGTCTTTCACCCCATTCAGATACCTCCTCCACCATCAGCGATCTGCAGGGGCTCTGCAGCAGTTTCCTGGTTTCAGGCATCACATCACAGGCGGACCAAACTCTCCAGCTCTCTCGATCAGATGGTGCTTTGTCCTTCTGCTTCCAGACACGACCTGAGCACGGCAGAGCTCTCTGAAATACCTCTGCCAATGAGTAATCATCCCACCCTTTATTGCTTCGTTTGGCTCCTGACCACAGGATCTGCAACTCCATGTTCCTCCAGGGAGGCTCTCTCTCTCTGTTTGAATTTCCCTCTTCCATGTCAGCTGTGCTTTGGCCAATAAGAAGTCTATAAAGACTAGACCGCTCAGTATGGTTTATAGAGGTGCTCTTCAAGCTTCCACACTTCTTCCCTGTCCCAGTACTAATCCTGAGGACTCCCAGTGAGACACTTGGTTTCTTCCTCATCTCAGTATAAAAAGGATATAGGTCTCACTCTTACGCGTCCTTCCTACCTTACAGGTTTTAAGGAAACAGATAGTAACACTAGGGTGGTGTTGTAGATGGTTGGTGAGGAAGGTGCATTAGGGTTAGGTGGGCTATGGGGATTCCATGCTCTCTCCAGGTTATCACTAATCCTTTAGGTGGCTTTTCTCTCCATGATATCCACCCTCTAAGTACCACCCCCAGGGAGACTATCTATCAGTGAGTGGCCTCACCTCCCTGGCCTCATGGGAAGGAGCTCCCCCTAGGGGAGAAGAGATATGTGGGAATTCATCACAAATGGTAGATAGGATGGACTAATGAAATGGTTGAGTGTGCAGCAGAGGGCTCTGTTGTGGTGTAGGCAACCACCGAGGTGTGTGAGCCTGAGCCAAATGTTAGGGCATCTAATTAGACCTAAGATAATCTAGCACACACACGAGCATAGTGATAGCACTGCTTGAACTTATTCATGAATAAAAGGGGAAACTTCACATGGGGCTCTATGTAACAAAGGTTGTCCAGGTGTCCTTGAACAGTGCCCATTGTGTATAGCTCACAAATTGAAACATGGAATGCAGCCTTTACCATCAGTTAGTGGCTCAATTTCAAGCTCTCAGACTGGCTAATGCAAGCTATGAAACGATCAAGGGAGAAGGATAGCATGCAGGCTTCACTCCCACCTGAAACTAGAGCATTCATTACACACTATTGTCTGATAAGAAAAGATGCTCCAATGTATGCATGGTCATTTGTGGCTTACAAAAAATTATATGTAATGCAGATGTGTACAGGTAGACCTGTGAAAGTGAGCATTTTACGAACCATTAGAAAAAGAGAGACCATTGGATTTAATTTGCCTTAAGTCTGTATGATTGTGGATCCCTTGGCTAATGCAATACAAACAAGAAGGCAGGTACCGTGTATTCATGTTTTAAAACATCTGCGATTCTTGAGACCTTTCTTCGTTCACAATCTTTCATTAGTAACCCATATTAAAATAAGGGATTGCTTTTTTGATCTACATCAGAATATAATTTCTAGAGTCTGGCAAGCGCCCCCTGTCATGATAGAACATATTTGGTATAATTGGATGAATATGTTTTGCATACCTATTGCAAACAATTATCCGAGTTGAGCCTGCACATTCATTTACATGTCTTGATGTGTTCATTATTTGATAGCAACACTCATTCTCTTCGATTGACCTTCCATTCATCTTTCCTCAACTGTATCCAGTCCTTCCTGTGCCAAATCACATTTCTGATGTCTGTTTACTATCACTCAAAAATTGAAATTCCCTCTTCCTTTCTCTGTTCTCAGCCCACTTTTGGGATTCCTTTCACACATGCATATCGTCCAACCCTCACTGCTATATGTTGCATTGCTCTCAACTAATACAGATTGACTTAAAAAAATAAATATATTTCCCTGTAACTCATATTCCTAACGTACATAAATAATAAAGTAAAATGTTTCACTTAAAAGGAAGGACCTATATCATGAACCTTTACTATTTCTAACTGTGTGACCTTATAAGAAATTCAAGGACACAGTGTTTGCGTGTATTTGCTTCATTATACATTAGAAGATGTGGCAAGACTAAACTGAGCCCACTAACTTGAAAGTTTTGCAAACCTTTTAGGAATATTCTCGTAAATGTCAATATGAAAGGGTCAGACACGATAAAGAAAGTCCATGAACATAGTATAGACTATCACATTAAAACACCTATGTGCTGTAAAAATATATGGGTGCAAGTTTGTGAACTTGGCATGTTAGTTTGCAACTCTGAGCCAACAGTAAAGGTGCATTTTTAAGCAGAAAATTAAGTCAAACTCCCAGAGGCAGAAGTTAAGTTCTTCTGAGGTTCCTGTATTCAGATACAGGACACATGCAGTTAAGAACAAGACAGGTACATGTCAGCGAAAGAGGGTAAAGCACAGGGGCTCACTGGCTCCCACTAACCAGGCACACATCTACAACTGCCTGGGTGTAGAACCCCTTTCAAACACAGACACTCTCAACACCCGCGCAATGACCCCACTCACTCATGCTTCAGAACATACGCCGCAAAGGCATGGCCTTTACATCATATATTACTTATCTCACCACCCGCAGCACACTTGCATCAACTGACCAACGTTATCAACCAGCACATAAGAACAAGACACCTTTTATTCAAGTCTGCCACCCTTGATTTTCAGGCCTGCAACCCCAGAACACTACCAACCTTACTGTGGGTAACCAAACCAGACCAACTACAGGCAATCACCAGAAGAAAGAATCTTCTATCTGTAACTTCCACCCCAGGTCTTGAGCCTGCCACACTCGAGCACAGACCACAAATGTCAGAGTGTAATAAACTGACAATGGACCATACTACTCAACCAAACACCACACAGCACACAGCACACAAAGAAACCATCCACACGCCAAGGTGAAACACATGCAGGAAAACACTTACAAGACTCCGGACATCAGATTCAAACCACAAACATACTACATGCACTACCACACACTCCTCCCGCATCTTTATCATCAAATATGTCTCAATCAGGGAGCATACAAAAATGAACTTGAGACACCTGCAAGCATTTAGATGAGGAGAAACAGCCTAGCCATGTGTTAGGGAGAATTCTCAGAAATGTGCCACTTTCCTCTACCTTAGAGACCCCGAGCAACTTTGCTGGATTTTGAGGACTTGATTTTATTAACCTGGAGAGAGTGAGACCCTTTTTCCCACTCTCTCATGTATTTTAATGTGATTTCTGAGCTTTGTGTTTCGTTTTGGTTGTGGAGCCTGCCAAACTCCATAGGCATCATCATTTACATTGTGTCACAGAGCACCTTCAGTGCAGTGGCACAGGGAAGTATTTCAGATTTCCCAAGGTTTAAATACCTTCTCTGGGATAAACTACTATTTCCCAGAGCAGTAAAGTGAAATTGACTTTACTTACATTTGTAACTTTCTAGACCCAGCACGCACTATCTTACAATAGGGTGCTGCAGTGGTTACCTAGTATACCCTTTTGTCTAGCTTCTCATGTAACATATTTATGTTACACTTTCCTCACTGAATAGCTGGTGGCAGTGGTTTCATTTTTACTACCATGGTGTGCATTTACCACAGGCTGCATTCGTAGTTGCAGTAAAGCACCCACGGGTGCCATTTTCGTCAAAATGGCCCCTGTCTACTTTTTTTGCCATTTCTTTGTGGAAAGGTCCTTCTTGACAGTTACCCTGCGCGCCAAACTAGGTTTGGTCCCTTTGTTCATTTTGTCTTTGGCGGGAGTCACTAATGAAGCCTGCCTTTGGCTCCAGGGTGTCTGCTGAGGGCAGGAAGTGAGGGAGGTGCCCGAAACTCCCTGTGCTTAGTCTCCTAGGAGACCCAAATGCACTCTGTGATGATTAGCTGGCTGACTGTCCAGCCAGCAAGGATAGCCACCCTGCTGGGTGACTGACAGCTAGGCTGGAATGAAAGGAAGAGAACTGAATAAAAGGCAAGTGTTTTGGCTTGGAAGGTAGAGTCGACCACTGGACGCAGGAACTGAATAAGAATTTGAAGAGAACACCTGCTTCAACTCATGGACCGTTGGTTTGCACATTGAAGCCTTGCTGCTGTGCCGAAACGCCAAGTTTGCATCGACAGAAAAGCCCCTGCAAGGATGACATCTCCCATTGAGTTGGTGGGACCAATCAACTCCAAAGTAAGCCACCTGGACATTCATCTCGGAGCAGGCTGAATTTCCACAGAGTTGCTGCTGGAAACTGTAGAGCCAGGTAGAGGAACACTAGTTTGTGTGTGTTGCTTTTAAGTTGGCCAAGCGCTCCAGGAAGATCCTCCGAACTCCCAGGAAGCAGGACTGGCCAAGCTTGAGCCCCCTCAACATAGTGTGGGACCCCAGAAGCAAGGAAAGTCCATGTCGACAACCTGGAACCACAGTGTTGCTATTTGCGGTAAACGCGAGGAGCCGAAACGCCAAACAGCCACTGAAAGTGAAGTTTGCTGGTTGCAAGTTTTGACCGCCCCATTGCAGTGCAGGAGTCTCTCAACATCATCCCTCTTGTCCCCATGACTGAGGTCCAGGAACAGTGAGATCTGCAGAGCTGCACAGGAACAGGAGTAATCTGCTGCATCTTTTCTTAATTTCAAGGGTACTGTACAAAGTCTAAGAGAACTTACCTCTTGCTGTAGAGTTGCTTGCATCTTCTACTACTCACAAGTCTAACAGCTTGTGGTCCATATTGATTCATCTTTTTCTTCAAAGATTCCTGAAACATTGTGCAAAGACTTTTCTACTTACCTTCAAAGAAATGCTTCAGCCCATATAGACTCTTGCCTATTGACTTTGCCTTAGCCTGTTTCACTGAATGACTCTTATTGGGGGATCTGAAAGTATTTGCCTGCTTAAGAAATATTTGTTGTAGCTTGTTTGCTCTAATAATCTCTCCCTTTTGACTTGCTCTTAACTAAGTTATACATTAAAGTCAATATCACCCTAGCAATTGAGGTCACCTGTGGGTGTAGGTGTCTGCTGTATGACATCCCAAATGGGTATTTACTGATTTTGAACTGATTCTGAAGATAGTGTATAGTTTTGAAGTATATTTGTGTGCTGTTTTACAGTGCTCTCTTCTGAAGAAGTCTTACATTAACTGACTGGTAAATAAATTAATAATTGTTTTATCAAGAAACCCTGTGTGTAAGTTTTTGTTTGAATACTTGTCACTGTGAATCTCTGTGCAACTCCCCTACAGCCCACATTGACCCCTCTCGAGATAAGCCTGGCTACTCATCCACACTACCAAACTGTGTAGTATAGACTTATACCAAAGGTTGGGTTGCAATTGCCAGGAGGTCAGGGTTGTTGTTGTGCACCCTGAGGGTACTGCATACAATCGTGCCGGCCAGTAAGTCCACCAAAGTCTAACTTAATATGTAAGACATGTCAACTCAACACACCTGCAAAGCATTGCACACACTGAGTACATGCCATTACTGAACTCCCCAGATCTTTAAACAGCACGAATCCTTCAATGTGTTCTTTCCTCAGAAGCAGAACCTTAACAACACCAGCCAAACTTACTAATGAGCTAACCAACAGAATTTCCCACAACAGAGTGCCTTCAAACAGCCTTAGATGCTGAGTGGAGAACAGATTGTATATGCAAACGTTAACTTTATCCTCTGATAGGGGTCCGTCCTGACCAAAATCCAACACCCACAACATTACTTCCAAGCCCTGCCAAAACCGCAGAAAACTACCGACTAAGCACACAAGAGTGCACCAATGAATATATAAAATGTGGTGTTCTCTAAACACAGCAGTAAGGTGAAATTCCAACTACAATGCTGCCAAACACCAACATCTACACGTAATTCCCTAGTACAGGACACCTTCAATTTACAGACTGCAAAATTACACTACACTAAATAATGTTGCAATATCCGCTATCTACCAACAAAGCAGATCTTAGTCAAAACCACTGCCACCAAAAACATAGTGTTATAGGCACTGGTAAACAAACACACTGAATTAACAGCCTATGCCAGCATGAACAACTCTAAACCAAACATAAGGTGACATGGTATATTCCATAAAACAATTGTTTCACACCATAAAACATCATTTTGATACATGGAGAAACACAATAAAAATCCTTGCCGCAATGTTGCAGCATTACTGACAATTTGCACTCATCAATTTCACACTACTAACATGACACATACAGGAAACCATAACCATTTCCCAAGACTCCTGGCCACTTCTTAACGGCAGCCCAGCCTGCTGCCACACTGAGAGAAAACCCCCAAAACAGACTGGCATTTGACAAGTATGCCACAAAGAATATCAGCAATGCAGAGCACATAAAGATAATATACACAGATTCCAGCTCGGCAGTGGGACCTTGATGGAAAAGAACCGGACAGCATGCACCATGTTTTCCATACCGTAAATAAAACTTGCTGCAGACAATAGTCTGTTGGCCACCCAGATGCACTAATGATTGGCCCTGAATCCTTCCGGTCTATAATTCAAAACACTACCACTGCATAGGCAGAAACTGTAACCCGCCAATGGATAAAACAGCTCCTGAAAGGAGAAGAAAAAAAACAAATCAAAATTTCTACCTCAGACAACTCCATCCACATTGATGAAGGTTCATTACTCTTGAGCCCGCCAATCCGATTTATGCCCACCAAACGCAGGTGGACACTCCAGCGTTTGCCATCCGTCACAGGAGGCCCGGCGGCATCATCAGTCACTGGGGCACAGCCGAGGCGAATGGAGCTCTCTACCACCAAGGGCTCCACTGGACTTCCCACAATTGGAATGACCACAATTAAGGAAAAGGTAGGTGTCCTAGGGATACCGCAGTTGCCCGGCCTATCCACAATGACAATGGAGGCATCCGTACGACGCTAGCGTGCTCCGCATGTATGCATGTTGTCCTCCACCTACGATGATGTGTGGGAGGGGATGTTGGTCGTTGTGCAAGCACACGCAGGTGTATCTGTTCCTCTGTGCCCTGGTAACACTGCCACTTTGCAGCATATGCAAACAAACGTTAATTAGGTCACGGCGCCTACCCACGGCCTACAGGTACCTATACAGACCAACATCCCACTTGCTATACCCTATGAAAAGCCAGCATCTCCCAAAATGCTCGGCACATGTATGGCGCACTATTATTCATCATAGAAGTGGCAATGGTATGCACATGCGCACAACGTATTCCGCCCAAAATGCGTCCTGAGGACATCAGTTCGAAAGGAGAGCAGTGGCGACGTCACCATGCGACCGGACCCATGCTGCGCATGGGCCCTTATTTCAGTGACACGATCCGGACCCATGGACAGCGGCAAAGTACAGTGTTGATGATCGTAGGGAGTGGTTTTTTTCGGAAAGTATACACTTACAAACACACCACAATGGGCCATTGTACATGTATGTAGGTTTTTAAACAATGTAGGCCTGTTTTCCGGGTACAAGTTCTCCACAGCAGCCCTACAAAAGGCCACACCCCACAGCTGCTCCGCAATCTGTTTGCAGCTATTCAGAACACAGTAGCAGGCAAGATAGGTTTTCCCTGTAAGTGCTGTTGGACCAAATGGGCTGTGCTACATTGCGTTTGCAAGTAATTGCAACCATGTCAGTCCGGCTCAGTGTGCACAGTAATGTAGAAAATTAAGAACAGCCCTTCCGGGGACCCACACCCGCAGGTGTGATAGTCACCACTGTCCCAATGTCATGGGTAGCAAGTTGAAACCAGCAGTATGTGCACCTGCGTTTCCGCAAGGATGGCGAGGGCTGTGCCCCTATAAAGCAGAAACATTCCTTCTTCCCTTTCTATGGTCTTCCTCAGTCATTGCGTACTGTTAAAAAGTCCCACACGCATCCACCAATAACATTCAAGAGTTCCGAATGTAACAGTATCAGTTCTGTACAACAGTCCTCTGCGTACAACCAGACCCAAAAACGTTATTGCAAAATCCCTCTGCCTCCACAGTCCCATTTCCATTACCGCCATCCTGAAAATCCCCGGATGTGGCTTTCGTGCTGCGTGCAACGTGGGGGAATAAATTGCAACCAGCGTAGTGGGAGTTTGTGGTAAGGGGTGGATCTTAAAAGAGTTTTTATTTTCTTTTTTAGATTCTTCTAGAGAAACACCTTTTTTTAGTTTTTATTTGCTTTTGTGTTTTCTTTTGCTCACATTATTACAGAAAACTCTTCACCACATCCTGTAGACGGGCAAACAAAACTGCATTGCCAATGTGTGACTACAAAATGTCATTTTTTTGGAAAAACTCTCCACAACTAATGAGGTTATGGTTGCAGAAGAACATTCCACGAGCGGACAATAAAGTATACATGCTTCTGTTGATGTGTCATGATCTCTGCTTCCAAAAGGTCAGGGTTTTCCCAACTCCCTTGGAAGCAGATCCATAACCCAGGTTCCGAGTGCCAACCAGTCCCAATTGGGACCTTTTGGACCCAGTCCTGGCGCCAGTGGCACCAGGCTCATAAATATGCCCAGTCCCAGCGCTGGAAGCGCCGGGCTCATAATGCTTGGGTGGACTTACCTGCAGCAGACCATGCTGCTTACTTGCCTGCCAGTTGAGCCTCTGATCCTCTTCTGTTTGGAACTACTTTTCCTGTTGGGTGGGGCAGGAGCCACTCCCTAGATTCAGAACACTGGAACTCTTCTGGAAAGCAGGAACTCTTTTCTTACCTAGGCGTGGCTGTGGAAGGAGACACCTAAGCACTACAGGAGGCTATTTAAACCACACCCGATGGATGAATCTTGCTTTGCGTTATTCTGCATCCTCTGCAGCAGAACGCTCATCGTGTCTTCTGCATCTGATCCTGGGCCTAAGGAAAAAGGCTTACCATCCTGAATCCAGTCTTCAGCAACACCTATAAAGACAAGAAAGAACAGGTTAGCATTACGGTCTTCAGTGACAGCTCTTCACTTACCTGGTCCATCGGCTGTCACCAACGCCTCGCGCTGCATTCCGGCATCTGAAAGACAAAGGCTTACCTACTCTTCGTGCGCTCCGGAGGTCTTCACACTGCATTCCGGCATCTGAAAGACAAAAGCTTACCAACTCTTCGCACGCTCCGGAGGCCTTCGGCGCTGCATCCCGCATCTGAAAGACAAAACAAGGTGCGTTTAAAGACATTGGGGAACTTTAATACTCACGTGCCATTACTCCTTTCCACATCTAACCCGGTGGGTATTCCGGCACCCTGCAGCCGCTCCGAACTTGTACCTGCAAAATAAAAAGACAGTTAGAGCGCATCGTGAAGCAGGCAACAAGCGCTTACTTACGTGCTTCCAGGCGCTTCTATTCATCACACGGGCTCCATCTTCAACTCACTTCAGCCCGTCATCCGCCATTGCCGGAACCCTGCAAAACAAGAAACATCATTACTAAAGACTTTAAAGACATTAGAATTACTCAAAACTTACCGTTCGTGCAGTAAACGACGGACAGCAGTCCTCTGAAGTCAAGAGGCCTGCTCCCCTTATCCAGTGAAGAAACTGGTTACAGCACCCTGCCCCGAGGCAGATGGAGAGCACGGCGTTCACTTACCTAAGGTGAGAGCGTTAACCTTTGGGGTTCTACAGGAGAAGAGAAAGGGAAGAAGAGACATTCAATAACCCAGTTCCTTAATCCCATATTTTCTATCTGCAGACATCTTACCCTTCGAGTCAGACATACAGTGCACAGAGGTCCAGCCCAAAGAGCCAGCCGTGTGTTACACATCACCTTTGAAGATACGGTATACGCTCAGTCAAGACCGGCGCCTCTACGGGAATCAGGTGAGCGTTACAGAACGCAAAGCCTACCACAAAACTCCCGTCCAGGCGCTATGGAAACCTCGGATACCGACCAGCTAGCCCAGTTACTTGGCGAACTAAGGGCAGAAGTGCATGCAGCCCGTCAGGAAACGAACACTCTAAGAAGGGAACTGATTATTTCCAAGGAGCGAACAGATGATCTCGCTAGACAATTGCTACAGTCACAAGCCGGACAGACCCCGTTACCCGCATCTGGGGGAAATCTTCCTTCTACATCCTCTATGAATTCAGTGCAGATCAACCTACCTGGGAATGTACTTCTGGCTCCGCCCGAACGATTTTCTGGTGACCCAAAGAGGTTTGCAGTATTTATCAATCAGTGCCGGTTGCATTTCTTATGCCGGCCAGCAGCCTTTCCAACTGATCAAGCTAAAGTAGCTTTCGTGCTTTCGTACCTTAGTGGCAATGCGGCAGACTGGTCGATCCCTCTAGTAAATCAAGATGATCCGGTCCTCCATGATTTTCAAGCTTTTCAGCTCAGTATGGAAAAACTGTTCTCAAGACATTCACAGGGGCAGGCCTTGGACAATGAGCTTCTTTCGTTGCGACAAGGTAATCAAGACCTTTTGGCTTATATTGCGTCTTTCAACAGACTGATAGTGGAAACTCAATGGCCTGAGGACAAAAGGATTACGCTGTTTTATAGAGGTCTACGTGGAGAGCTCAAAGATGTGTTAGCCCAAGTAGTGAATCCCCCACAAGATTGTTCGGACTATATAGACTTAGTCGTTCAAATAGATCACAGACTGCAGAACAGGAAGGCCGATCGTTCCAAGTTTGATGCTCGAGTATTTTCCAAACCGCCAACTCCTTCCAAAGGAGTAGACTCCGGGGAACCCATGCAAATAGGGGGTCTGAAAGGTCCTCTAACACAAAAGGAGCGGGAAAGGAGAAAACAGTTGCAATTATGCCTCTATTGCGGAAACTCAGGGCACTTTCTTCGAGACTGTCCGGGGAAACCTGCCAAGAAGGCAGTAGGAGCTGCAGTTACCAAAGTTACAAACTCTGAGCAGGGAAACGACCTCGCCCGACAAGAATAGAGGTCCTCTTGCCGAGCGTGAAAACCAGTTCCGTGACCTCGCATTTCGTGATACCTATGGTCCTCATTAGCCTTGATAATCCGGATCGATTACATGCAATTGAAGCTTACGTCGACAGCGGTGCCATCGGCAATTATGTGGATCATGAAATGGTTTTGAGGATGAATCTAACTCTTTGTCCCAAGGCTGTAAAGGACGTCATTACTACGGTGGATGGTACGGAGATAGCCTCCGGGCCAGTAACGCATACCACTCAAGAGGTGACGCTAGTAAGTCAAGATGGACACCATGAGAAGATCGTGTTCGATGTGATCAAGGCCCCTCAGTTTCAGATTATTCTAGGAATACCTTGGTTAGAGAAACACAATCCTCTGATCGATTGGCGAGCAAGAACGGTCCAGTTTCCAGAATGTGTCTCTACTTGTCACCCTCCACCTGGTGTTGCACTGGCAGCAATTTCTTCAGAGACTCCCCAGTTACCTCCCGAATATCTAGAATACCAAGATGTTTTCCGGAAGGATCAGGCTAACTCTCTACCTCCTCATAGGTCTTATGACTGCCAGATAGACCTGATACCTGGATCTACTCCTCCTTGTAGTAGAATTTATGCCCTCACCGAGCCTGAGAACCTTCACCTTCGACAATACCTGGATCAATACCTGGCAAATGGGTTTATTCGTCCTTCCAAGTCCCCTGCTTCTTCAGCTTTGTTCTTCGTTCCAAAAAAGGAAGGAGACCTTAAAACTTGTATAGATTATCGCTCCCTGAACCAGATCACCGTTAAGAATAGATATCCATTACCTTTGATCCCTGAACTCCTGGACCAAGTCAGAAAAGCATGCATATATACAAAGCTGGATCTTAGAGGAGCTTACCACTTGGTACGAGTAAAAGAGGGCGATGAATGGAAGACGGCCTTCCACACCAAGTATGGGCTATTTGAATATCAGGTCATGCCCTTCGGACTTTGCAATGCCCCGGCCGCCTTTCAATATTTTATGAACGATGTCCTCAGAGAGCTCATAGATGTGTGTGTTGTTGTTTACATTGACGACATCCTCGTTTATTCTTCATCGGAATCTGAACATCGGAAACACGTGAAAATGGTCCTCGAAAGATTGCGTCAACACAAACTTTTCGCTAAATTGGAAAAATGTGTTTTCAACGTGACTGAAGTTGAATTCTTGGGATTCATATTATCACCTGGCGGAGTGCGTATGGATTCAAAGAAGGTCGATGCAGTTCTCAAATGGCCATCACCATCCTCCGTAAAAGGTGTGCAAAGCATGTTAGGCTTCGCTAACTTTTACCGCAGGTTTATCCCCGAATTCTCTCGAATAGTCCAGCCCATCACTGCCTTGTTAAAAAAAAAAAAATGTTTTGAATGGTCTACCGAGGCGGAACAAGCTTTCCAGGATTTGAAGACTAAATTTATCTCTGCACCAATCTTAAAACACCCTCGCCCCGAACTCCCCTACATCGTGGAAACTAATGCTTCAAGCCTTGCCATGGGGGCAGTTCTATCACAAAAGGACCCGGTAACCAATCAGTTGCATCCCGTGGCATTTTGGTCCCGCAAATTCTCGCCTCCTGAAATCAATTACACGATTACTGACAAGGAACTTCTGGCTATCAAGTCTGCCTTTAAGGCTTGGCGGCATTATCTGCTGGGGGCCCAACACACCGTTACTGTGATTATGGATCACCGAAACCTGCAATATTTGAAAACCGCAAAAGCCCAATCCTCTAGACAACTCCGTTGGGCATTATTCTTTGCCGAGTTTGACTTCATAATTACCTATCGACCTGGTACAAAGAACGGTAAAGCTGATGCCCTTTCTCGGATGGGAGTGGAAGAACACTTGATCAACCCTAAACCTGTACCAATCATTCCCGAACAAAGAATTCTGGGTGTAATCGCCACAGAATCCATAGAGGAAGTTAAGGATAAAGCCAGGCAACTTGTAACTCCAGCAGACATACAGAATTGGCATCTGCAGGGAAAGGACTTTGCAGTAAAGGACAACTTATTGTATTTCCAAGAACGATTATACCTACCCAGCACAGATTTACAGAAAAAAGTAATCTCTTGTTATCACGATTCTTTAATGGAAGGACATCCCGGTATGGCCAAGTCCTCAGAAAAGATCAAGCGCTACTTCTGGTGGCCGTCTTGGAAAAAAGATATCAGAGACTTTATAATGTCCTGTGGAGTATGCGCCCAAAACAAGAGTCAAAAGGAAAGACCAGCAGGCCTCTTACGCCCTATTGACATCCCACCTCGCCCTTGGCATACGCTTTCTATGGACTCCATCACCGATCTACCTCCATGCTCCGGATACAATACGATTCTAGTAATCGTGGACTTATTCTCCAAGATGGCGCATTTCATTCCGCTCAAAGGCTTGCCAACAGCAGCAACTCTGGCCCGAGAATTTCTCGAAAACATCGTCCGACTGCACGGTTTTCCTTCGGTTCTAATTTCGGATCGAGGTAGTCAATTTATTTCTCATTTTTGGCGAAGTTGCTGTCGGTCGGCTCAAATTGATGTGAGACTATCGACCAGTCACCACCCTCAGACCGACGGACAAACCGAGAGGACCAATCAAACTCTGGAACAGTATTTACGCTGCATGCTGCAACAAACTGAAAAAACTTGGAAAGACATCCTTTGGATAGCCGAATATGCCTACAATATCTCTGTCCATTCGGGAACTGGGAAAACCCCGATTTTTCTTTTGTACGGCAGTCACCCTCGAACCTCGGAGTTGGATCCCTTCCAAGATCTTGAAACACCAGCAGTAGACTACCTGCATTCTACAATCACCCAAGCCTTTAAAGAAGCTGTTTCTCACCTTCAAAGGGCTAAAGAACAATACAAGAAAGGAGCAGATCAACATCGGAAGGAAGCCCCTCAATATCAAGTAGGGGATCAAGTCTGGTTATCCACCAAATATCTACCTCTAAAAGGGCCACGCACATTCAACCCAAGATACCTTGGTCCCTATTCCATCACTACCATAGTAAACCCAGTAGCGGTCAAGTTGGACTTGCCCCCGCACATGAAGATACATCCGGTCTTCCACGTCTCTCTATTAAAACCCGTGCAACCTCAAACCCGACTAACTAAATCTCCAAAACCTATCCTAGTTGATGGAGAACTCGAGTTTGAAGTCAAAAGCATTCTGGACTCCAAGATCTCCAAATCTAAACTATTTTACCTAATTGACTGGAAAGGCTACGGCCCCCAAGAGAGATCCTGGGAACCTGCTGAATATGTCCACGCTCCTCGCCTAATCAAAAGATTTCACCGAACATTTCCTGACAAGCCAAAACCCCCGGAGAAGCCCGGTTTGGGAGGGGCCTTGAGGGGGGGGTATTGTCATGATCTCTGCTTCCAAAAGGTCAGGGTTTTCCCAACTCCCTTGGAAGCAGATCCATAACCCAGGTTCCGAGTGCCAACCAGTCCCAATTGGGACCTTTTGGACCCAGTCCTGGCGCCAGTGGCACCAGGCTCATAAATATGCCCAGTCCCAGCGCTGGAAGCGCCGGGCTCATAATGCTTGGGTGGACTTACCTGCAGCAGACCATGCTGCTTACTTGCCTGCCAGTTGAGCCTCTGATCCTCTTCTGTTTGGAACTACTTTTCCTGTTGGGTGGGGCAGGAGCCACTCCCTAGATTCAGAACACTGGAACTCTTCTGGAAAGCAGGAACTCTTTTCTTACCTAGGCGTGGCTGTGGAAGGAGACACCTAAGCACTACAGGAGGCTATTTAAACCACACCCGATGGATGAATCTTGCTTTGCGTTATTCTGCATCCTCTGCAGCAGAACGCTCATCGTGTCTTCTGCATCTGATCCTGGGCCTAAGGAAAAAGGCTTACCATCCTGAATCCAGTCTTCAGCAACACCTATAAAGACAAGAAAGAACAGGTTAGCATTACGGTCTTCAGTGACAGCTCTTCACTTACCTGGTCCATCGGCTGTCACCAACGCCTCGCGCTGCATTCCGGCATCTGAAAGACAAAGGCTTACCTACTCTTCGTGCGCTCCGTAGGTCTTCACACTGCATTCCGGCATCTGAAAGACAAAAGCTTACCAACTCTCCGCACGCTCCGGAGGCGTTCGGCGCTGCATCCCGCATCTGAAAGACAAAACAAGGTGCGTTTAAAGACATTGGGGAACTTTAATACTCACGTGCCATTACTCCTTTCCACATCTAACCCAGTGGGTATTCCGGCACCCTGCAGCCGCTCCGAACTTGTACCTGCAAAATAAAAAGACAGTTAGAGCGCATCGTGAAGCAGGCAACAAGCGCTTACTTACGTGCTTCCAGGCGCTTCTATTCATCACACGGGCTCCATCTTCAACTCACTTCAGCCCGTCATCCGCCATCGCCGGAACCCTGCAAAACAAGAAACATCATTACTAAAGACTTTAAAGACATTAGAATTACTAGAAACTTACCGTTCGTGCAGTAAACGACGGACAGCAGTCCTCTGAAGTCAAGAGGCCTGCTCCCCTTATCCAGTGAAGAAACTGGTTACAGCTCCCTGCCCCGAGGCGGATGGAGAGCACGGCGTTCACTTACCTAAGGTGAGAGCGTTAACCTTTGGGGTTCTACAGGAGAAGAGAAAGGGAAGAAGAGAGAGACATTCAATAACCCAGTTCCTTAATCCCATATTTTCTATCTGCAGACATCTTACCCTTCGAGTCAGACATACAGTGCACAGAGGTCCAGCCCAAAGAGCCAGCCGTGTGTTACACATCACCTTTGAAGATACGGTATACGCCCAGTCAAGACCGGCGCCTCTACGGGAATCAGGTGAGCGTTACATGATGAGACACCTTCCTGCGTCTGGCTCGGAACAAAATCCATGAGCAGTGGCTCATACTCTTTGTGGTATTATGGTTGCGAAAAACACCTTGGCAGTGGGAAAAAGTGTCTTCACGACATCCAGCAATCTCCTCAGTCGACGGAACAAATCTACGCAAGCCACGTAACCCATATGCATGCCGCCGTAGTGGATGATGATACCATCGACAGTAGCAAAAGTGACCAGGTCTTCGCAAAGTGCATGCATATTGGCAGAATGGCACTCATACACAGCATTCCACAATGCATACACTCCTTCCAAACCAAATTTGCTGTCAAAGTGTCTTTCCAGGGCATAGTTGTGCAGATCTTTGACAAATTGATCACCTACAGTCAACACAATGCGTTTCGCCATGTCATTCACCCTCAGTTCGCAGAGTATAATGCACAACAGTTTGACCGCTCCTTCCTGTGAACAACACCCACAGTAGCTGATTGGATAATCCCCACAGTGCCATGTCAATTGGGCAACATGGTGCGAAGGGCTGATTTTGGCACATGCACTTCCCAAAGTACTGTGAGGGCAGCACCCCTGTAAAGCTGGAGCAGTCCTTCATCCCTTTGCACTATTTTCTCTGCAGCACTACCTGATTGAGTTACGCGTAAATAGGCGGCACACAAACATCCACCAATCGCATCAAAGTCGCCATCTTCCAACACTGTCACTCCTGTACAGCACTTCAAATGTACCATTACACATTTACTGTACAAGTGTTGTGCCATTCCAAAGCACATCCACTACAAACTTCAGAAAAAAGCATGCACGATTTCTCCATCCACATGGCCACCGAGGATGTGGCACGTGTAATCCAGAAAGTACTGTGGGACCTGCTACCTTTTCATGAGAGTGGGGGCAGGGAGTGGCGAGGGAAGCAATATCATGCTGGGTAGGCAATTGGGTCTTCCATCGTAAATGTAAAAAGATTTTTTTACGTGCTTGCAGCACATTTTATTTTTCTCTTTATATGCGTTTCTGTTTGCCTCCCCTCACATTTTTACCACATTTTCGTCAATGCTTCTTGCACAGTGTAAAAGAAAATGGAATTGCCAATGGCGCTCAAATAAATGCCATTCCTACGGAACCACTGCATTTTGCGACCTTATGATCTCATAGTGGGTGGAGAACATGCCAGCAGTCTGCATAAATGTACAAATGCTTCTGTTTCTAACACACCTTCTGACCTCCGGCTGGGGACAAATTACAGCGTCATGGGCACCTACTCCTCTTGGTGTTATGCATGAGAAAACGACCTTGGCAGTAGGAAACATCTGCATCACTGCGTTCAGCAACCTCTTCAGGTGACGGATTAAACGTCCACACGACATGTAACCCAAATGACTTCCATAGTACACCACGACAAAGTCTACGTTTGTGACGGGGGCCATGTGGCATGTGCGCTTTCCCATCTACAGTAAGGGCCATGGCCCAGTAAAGCAGACACAATACTTCATCCGTTTGCACTGTCATTTTTGCAGCACTCCCTCATTAGGTGCTGTCAAATTTTCAAACACACATACAGCAATCACATACAAAACCTGTTTATTGCACGCTATCATTTCTGTACACCACTCCATATTTACAGTTAAAACACTCTCAGTGCACGTTCCATTTGATTCCAAAGCCCCTCCACCAGAAACTTCTGCTAAAGAATGCACGATTGCAGCATTCACAAAGATCCTGAGGCACACCCAGCACACATTTGGCCATGCCCACAACAGTGCAGCCCTTGCCCACACCCACCACAACGCTATGGATCCATGCATGCGACCATGTGGCCACTAACTATATGCACAAATGTAACATACATAGCAGCACTTCTACCCAACTCCCCCACTCCATAAAACACCCATTTACGAAAATGTGTCACAATTAGCAGAATCCACAAACATACCACAGCCTGCACCACCTCTACCCACTGCGATTAATGAAGTATTGTGTCACTGGCAACCTAAGCACAACATCTTCACAACATTGGGCCTACTTCAACAAATCTGCACAGCAGAGTAACCAAGCACATATAAACTGCACTTCAACCATACACTCTTCCATACTCACATTATGTAAACACTGCACCCTGTGGCCACACTGCACAACTTCTCACTGCACCATCTCCTGGAGTACACCAAATACTGTAGCATGTTGCAACTACACCACAACCATGGAACGTACACCATAACCATGGAACACTCAAGACAAGCTTTTTAACTCACTTGTGCTGCCGTAGCATGTCTACAATATGTTCCACACCCATTCTCCAAAGATCACAACCCTGTGCCTGATGCACTGTCAAACCTACATTGCTGTAGTGGGTGTGCTCACTGCACACATTTCCACAAACTGTAATGCAACCATGCACGTCAGCATGTCACCAACTACCACAATGCACATTTGCACCACTGGCACTAGCATTCCTACCCAACCTTTGCACCGCAATGGAGCTATACAGTATAAAATGCAACAGTTACCATAATCTACAAACAT
Source organism: Ambystoma mexicanum (assembly GCF_040938575.1). NCBI lineage: Eukaryota > Metazoa > Chordata > Amphibia > Caudata > Ambystomatidae > Ambystoma > Ambystoma mexicanum. The sequence continues at coordinate 894,268,661 of NC_090922.1, forward strand.
TAATTACACCGTCTCCAGGACCCCTATGCCCTTTCATTCACATACTATGGTCTTACCCACTTTCACTCAGAAAGTATTGTGTCACTGCCAACCTAACCACAAAATGTTCACATTGCCCCTACTCCAAGCAATCTGCACACAGTACACTATCCAAGCACATATAAGCTGCACTTCAACCATACCCTCTTCCATGCTGACAGTACGCAAACACTGCACCCAGTGCCCACACTGCATGACTTTTACAATGTTCTAACAGTGACCTCACCTGCAAAACCAAACATACATGCATGGCAGCTCACTTCTGCTGCTCTATTGCGTCTAAAATGTGCTCCACAACCATTCTGTAAAGGTCACCGCCCTCTAACTGATGCAGAGCCAAACATGCATTACTGACATGGATGTGCCCAAGCCCTCCGGCCATGCACCCAATAGTCTATGCCTTGAACACACCCACTGCAACGTAATGCCACCATGCATGTCACCATGTCACCAACTACGACAATCCACATACACACCACTGCCACGAACACTCGTACCCAACCTGTGCACTGCCATGCAGCTATTCAGCAAACAATTGCAACAGCTACCAAAATGTAGATAGAAAGCACTGTCTCCTTGTTAGGCAGAATCACATGCAGTACCCTTTGGGACCATAACATGCAATTAAGACTACAAGTGCCAGTACAATTTTACCTTTGGTGCAAGCCTGTACTACACAGTATTGTGGTAGCAGTGGCTGAGCAGCCAGACTTATCTCAAGAGTAAAGTGAGCAGTACATGGGTTTACACAAAGGGACTAACAATTACAGTGATTCAAATAACGATGTATTCAAGGTTTCTTGGTAAAAGAATATACATTTATTTACACAATCATGTGGAAAACATTACACTAGCAAGAGCAGCTCAATATCATATACTAATATAATACAAATACACAACCAATAAGTTACTGAAGAAGTTCTGCTCCCCTGAAGTGGGAGCAAAATGGCACTTCAGTTACTTTTAAAAGGGGTAAAAAGACAAGGTTAAAAGACATCAAGGCAGACATCCTTTCATAGTCAGGGCAAAGGGATTCAGTTCAATACAACCAGCAGTTTAATAGCCTTGGGCCATTGTCAATGGTTCAGAGTCTTGTAGAGGATAGCACAGTTCTGGTAGTAAACGGTGAAGTCTTTGCAACAGATCTTAGAAGAATTTGCTCAGACAAAAAGTTAGATGTTGGTTTAGGGAAGGACAAGCCTTCAAAGTCGGGAAAGTTTCACAAACTTTCACGCGGACGAAAAGATTTCCTGACCGCATTTGCACAGTACCTTTAAAGTGAAGAAAAACTGTAGCTGAGGCAGTTGTTCCTGGCAGTTCCTGCAGGTCTCGTTGTTCCTGAGCTTCAGTCGTGGGGACAGGAAGGAGGACATCGGGAAGGTCCGACACTGCCCAGGGAAGAGGCCACAAGCTTGGCAAAATGTCGGTTTAAGGTGTGAGTGCGTTAAAGACCACAAACTGGTATCCTTCCCACTGGCTCTCCAGTTTTCTACAGCACTCTACAGAAAATTTGACCAGGATGGGGATGGTATCCAGGCGGCTTATGAGTTGGTTGTTCCCACCAAACTCAAGGGAAGAAGTTAACTTTGAAGGGCTTCTCTGTTGATGGAGTTTCAAGCAATTTGGACCTGCAGCAGGTTTTCACCGGTGGACCAGGAGTTGCAGCAGTTGCCTTCCTTCCGCTCGTATTCTGTTCTCTCATTCGAGTGGTCGACTCTGATTTCCAAGTCCCAGAAACCTGCTTTTAAACAGTTTTCCCCCATTCATTCATGGCTGTCACTCACACAGCAGGGTGGCTGTCCTTGCTGGACAGCCAGCCGGACAATCACGCCAGAGTGCATTCAGGTCTCCTAGGAGACTAAGCATAGGGAGTTTAGGGCACCTCCCTCACATCCTCTCCACCCCAGACACTCAGGCTCCAGAGGAGGGCTTCAGCACTGAAGCCCAGCAAAGGCCAATGACCAAAGTGACCAAACTTGGTTTGGCATGCAGAGTTGTACACTACAAGGACTTTTCCTAAAAGAAACAGTGAAAAAAGTTGACCGGAGTCTGTTTTTACAGATAGGTCTTGGGTGCCATATTGGAAAACATGGCTGACCCGATTTTTAGCTACTGGTGTTCACGGTCGGGACAAATCATGGTAGTTTGTTTAAAACCACTGCCACCAGCAATTTAAAGTAGGAAAGGGTAACATCTGACTGTTACATGAGTGTTCAGACTCAGGGGGTGCTGGGCAACCCATCCAACACTCTATAGGAAGATAGTGTGTGCTGGGTCTGTAAATTTAAAAAGACTAGTTAAGTCAATTTAACTTTACATGCTCTGGGAGGTAAAAAAAAAATAAAAAATTCAAGAAATCCAGCAAAGTTGCTGGGGGTCTCAAAAGGTAAGGGAAATTATCAAAGTCTTGAGAATTCTCCCTAACACTCCTGCACCCCTGTACTATGGGCTTACCCACTTCATTCCATTCACAAAGTACTGTGTCTGTGTCACTGACAACCTACCCACATACTGTTCGCAATATTGGCCCTACTCCAACCAATCTCCACACACCACACTATGCAAGCACCACCCTCCACCGGATGCAAAGTCAGACATGCATTGCTGTGGTGGGTGTGCTGATGCCCTAGGCTCTTGAGTGCATTCCCTGCGGCCTACGGCCTTTGGCCATGCACCCAATAGTCTAATCCTTCAACAGTCCCACCGCTACTTCATGCACCCATGCATGCCACCATGTGCCCAACTACCGCAATCCATCTGCAGAGCACATCCACCTGCTCTTCCACCCAACCTATGTCATGTGCAATTCACTTCCCTGCTGAAATTCACCTGCCACCACTCACCACAGAAAGAGGTTGCTGCTAAAAGGTCATGGCAGACGCTATCGGGCCGTTACAACAGCTGCCTCCAATCACCACACAGAGTAGTTGCCTGTCTAGGTACCCACAAAGTGGCACAATACGCACGAATACTGCAGGCTCTCCACTGTCTTCTTCCATCTATTTACATATGTCACAAGAACCATTTCTCACTCCCGCACCCTTTCCCTCCCTTCTTGACGCCAACACATGGCGTATGGTATATTTTCCAAACCCTGCCGGCCTA